>NW_028136271.1:0-600000 GCF_964662115.1 Mustela nivalis | reverse complement strand
TTATATGTCAGTATATTTTAAGTCTTATATAAGTTATGTATTATGGAACATATATTATTAAATAATATTTATATATTATTATATTATAATTATATAATTATATATATAAGGCATATATATTTATAAGGCATAAATATTCCTACAATCATGAATAAAATAATAAAAATAATTATATTTAAAAACATCTCCAAGTTGTTAGCTTATATTTTACTGTTGTAACACATATACATTAAGTATCATGCATTTTCAGTCTTATAAAATCTCTCTAGCATGCCTCCAAGGCAAGTTCCCTCAAGAGCTGGAGAGGTCTTTTGGCCAGAACCTTTGCACATTTAACCTCTATACTGTTCTGAGACTAAGTATAAGCACATGTCTCCATAGGAAGCATTTAGCAAAGCATTTGCTACGATCAGCTGAGTCCCTATAATGTGCACAATTCTTGACACCTGCTATTTCAAATCCTCATGCTTGTCTTATAAGGTCAATAATGTCACTGTCAGATAAAGAAACTGGGGCTAGAGGAAGTTTCACAGCTAGTAACACATGGAACTTGGATTATAAACCAGGACTTACTGATGTGAAAGTTCACTTCTTTGAGCTCCCTGCTACAGCCATAGGAGCCATAGGAGCTCGGAAATCCAATCCAGCCATGACTCTCACGTGGAGAGGCTAGGTGGCAAGGCAACTAAAGCACACCAACCCGATTAAGGGCAGCAAAACACTTAATCAGGAATTATCCCAATGAATCTGAATACTCCATGCCGTCTTCTATGTTTAATGTAAAATGTGAGAAAAATGAAAGGATTATTTTCCCAATTTTCTATTTTTCTATTCATTAGATTTTTGAAAATGTCTGTTTAAGTTCTCCCCATAAATCAATATCAATGGTATGTCTTAGCTTAACCATGAGGCTTGCTTACTCAGCTGTATTGTTATGTGAGGTTGCACAGACATACACTTAGCACGTTTTCTTTTTTTTTTTTTTTAAAGATTTTATTTATTTATTTGACAGAGAGAAATCACAAGTAGATGGAGAGGCAGGCAGAGAGAGAGGGAAGCAGGCTCTCCGCTGAGCAGAGAGCCCGATGCGGGACTCGATCCCAGGACTCTGAGATCATGACCTGAGCCGAAGGCAGCGGCTCAACCCACTGAGCCACCCAGGCGCCCCTTAGCACGTTTTCTTAAGAGGAAATAAAATATTTTATATTTTACTTCATTAATCTCCTCAGTACTCCTACAATTTCTAAGGAAGTATTCAATTATACATACGAATCAGGTACACTGGATTCAGAAAGAGCGGCGTCAGTAGAAGCTTTAATTTGTCAAGTTGACAAGGGTATTTCCTTGTTCATGATGCCATATCTAAAACTCAGGCTTTCTTTAGTGGTCACAAATCACTAAATGAGATTATAATGAATAAGGTTTGGACATGGAAGAGATTATCATGTTTTCAAACTATGTATTACCTAGGTGCTCATTTTACAATATTTACCAAATACCTACTACATGCAGGCATTGTTTGAAGGGTTTTAGATACAGCAAAGCACAAAATAGGAAAGAATCCCTGCATGTGTAAGACTTACATTCAAATGAGAAAAAAGATAATAAACTGGTGAATTACACAGACACACCCTTTACATACACCACACCACCTTATATATAAAGGTGATAAATGCTATGGAGAAAGTGAAAGCAGGAAAGAAGAGGAAATACAGTTCAAACAAAGGGAGGTCTGATTTTAAATAGTGTGTTCAGGAAAAATCACTGTGAGAAGTCGTTTCCTTTTTAGATTTTTCCCTTTTCTTTCCTTTTTCTTTCTTTCTTTTTTTTCCTTTTTATTGCTCTTGTTTTGTGATTTTTTGTTTTTAAAATTTGAAGGTGGTCAAGCGCAACCCATGCTGGTGTTGGCCAGGAGTATTCCTGGCAGGAGAAATGATTGCAAAGATGGGCATGTACCTCGTGTGCCAGAGGAATAACAGAGAAATCAGTGGGGCAGAATGAGTTTGTGGTGAGGAGCCCAGGAACAAATGAGATCAGACAGTTAATAAAAGCCCAGCGCTTACTGGTCTGGAAGAAAGTTCTAAAGATTTTGGTTTTGGCTGAGAGAAGATAAGCTATCTAGTAGTAGGTTATCTAGCAAAGACTTTGAGAAGAATTATGTGATAAGATTTTTATTTTAAAAGATCACTCTGGACCTTTTTATCTAATTTATAAAAAGCTGCAGAAGACTGGCCCACAGATCTTATAATGACAAGAAGATATTTCACCAGAAGGCAGAAAACACAAAGAATCATAAATGAGCTAAATTCTGAATGGGTGAGGCTGTTCTTAGGAGTCTAGAGACCCATGGATGCTTTATCACTGGTTCAGAGCTAGAAGGAACAATCATAAAAGAGGGAATTGAAGAAAAAGCCCACCTTCAAATGACACCATGAGGCCTGGTATGAGGAATGAGAGTTCCCAGATATCCTACCACGGAGTGAATCGACAACAATCAGCACTCCCCGCCCCCCTCACCCCGCCATGGGCCTTCCACTGCAGGCAACAATACAGAAAAATCTCAGGAATAAGTGATAAAGTCCATAGAATTTCTCCCAAAACATCCAAGACCATTGCTTGGTGCTGAGCAGCAGCCTAATGAAGGGTTTTAAAATAACTATGGTAAATATATAATAAAACCAAGTGGAAAAGAAAAGTGATATATAGGATCAGATAAGGAGTCTCAGCAACTCAAGGGAAACTACAAAAAGTAAGTAATGGCAATTTTAGAATTTAAAAAATACATTAGAAATTAATAGTCATTTGGTAGATTTGACCATAACCCAGACACAACAAAGGAAAGGATCAGGAACTAACATATAAAGACCCAAATAGATTTTAAAGAACCAAACAGACCATCTGAGACTTGTAGGAGAGTATTAAATGGTCTAACACACTTGCAATTGAAGTCCTAGTAGGAGATGTGAGAGGGATAGAGATATAATGTTTTTGTTTTGTTTTAAATAATGAAGAAAATAAACCCACAGATCTAGGAACAGCAATAAACTCCAAACAGGAGAAATACTACTTAGACACACCAGAGACAAACTGTTGAAGACCTAAGATAAAATGAAAATCGATAAATCAACCAAGCAATTGGACACATGACATTCAGGAAAACAAAAATAAAGATGTCTAGGGGCACCTGGGTGGCTTAGTTAAGTGTCTGCCTTCAGCTCAGGTCATGATCCCAGGGTCCTGGGATCAAGCCCCACATTGGGCTCCCTGCTCAGCAGGAAGCTTTCTTCTCCCTCTCCCACTCCCCCTGCTTGTGTTCCCTCTCTTACTGGGACTCTCTGTCAAATAAACAAATAAATATAAAATCTTAAAACAAAACAAAACAAAAAAAAGATGTCTGTCTTCTACTCAGAAATAGTAGAAGCCCAAAGGCAGCGGCAGGGAATTTCACCTAAGGCAAGAAACATTCAATGTATAGCCAGTGGACATGGTTTTCAAAAATAAGGTGATATAAAATTATTTTATGGCAGACAAAGACAAAATAAATTAATTTTCAGGCTAAAGAAGGGAAATCATATGTACATGTGAATTAATGTGGATGGAAACATATGACAAAATTCAAAATATATTGTAATGAACAACTCTCCACAAATTAAGAATAGAGAGAAATCATCTTCATTTTCTGAAGAGTGTTTACAAAATTCTAATGATAGCCTACTCCTTAATGACAAAAGACTGAATGCTTTCTTTCTAAGACTGGGAACACAGTAATGATGCTTGCTCTCATCATTTTCATTTGACACAGTACTGACATTTCTAGTCATTGCATTAAGGTAATAAAAATTAAAAGCCAGGGCGCCTGGGTGGCTCAGTGGATTAAGCCGCTGCCTTCAGCTCGGGTCACGATCTCAGGGTCCTGGGATCGAGTCCTGCGTCGGGCTCTCTGCTCAGCGGGGAGCCTGCTTCTCTCTCTCTCTCTCTCTCTCTCTCTGCCTGCCTCTCTGTCTGCTGTGATCTCTCTCTCTGTCAAATAAATAAAATCTTTAAAAAAAAATTTAAAAGCCTACATATTAGAAAGGAAGAGGCAAAGAACTACTTCTATTTATAGATGACTTCAATGTCTGTATGAAAAATCCAAAAGAATCTCTAAAAAACAAATCCTAGAATGAATACATGAGGTTGGTTAGGTCACAGCATCCAAGGCCAATACACAAACATTAGATGAAAGTTCAAATTACCTCTTCCAGATTCATCTCTTGTAGTTACTAACAAGCTTCATTGCATGGTTTTCTCTGTGAGATGTAGTACTTATCTCTCCAACTGATATATCACTTCTAGAATAGGCATTAGAATTCATATAAAATATATATGAGAAGGCACTACAGTAACTAAAAAAAAATCTTGTAAAAGGAGAGTAAAGTGAGAAAAATCACTCTACCCTTATGGAAGAGCTAATATATATATCTAGACTAATTACATAGTGTAGTCTTGGTAGAGGGAGAAGGGCTGCGGTCAGTGCAACAGAAGAGAGAACCCAACAATAGACCCACCTAAATCTGTCCAGCTGTGTTTTGACAAAGGTACAAAGGCAATTCAGTAGAATAAAGATACCCTTTTTCAGGAAGTGGTGCTGGAGCAACCAAAGGTCCATAGGGAAGAAAGAGCTTTTGTGGAGAGGTTAGGCCAAAAGCCTGAATGCGGTGGATGCAAGAAAGAACAAGGGAAAGATGTTTGCAAAACCCCAAGAACAAAATATTGTTTGGAACATAAGTATCATAAGGACCAGAAAGAATTTTGAGAGTGGCAGGAAAAAGCAGGCCGGGTCAAGAAAGTAACATTAACACAACCTTTGTTCTCACTTAGAAAGGGATTATAGATACCAGTCCTTTGTATTCATTAAAAGTCATGCCTATAATCCACCTAATTAAGAGAAGCTATTTGCTTCTACAAATTTCTATTATTGCACATTGTAATTATAATTGGATTTTTACTACTTTTAGCTGATCTTCTCCTCTGATATACTAAAATACTATTTAATAACCTGTACTGTGGTTTTCCTCATCACAGTTCCAATGTCTAGTAACTGCCAAGCATATAGCTGGAACTGGAGAAATATTCATTAAATGCAATTAAACTAAATGAAGCCAAGTTACTAAATGGCTTGATTTCAGTTTTAAAGCCATTGCTCTCATGCTCTTTACCCCTGAAACTTTGCCTAAGCAATTTTCCCCCAGACTCTCTCCAAATGAGTCTAACTTCAGCCACAGGTCCCACTCCTTCTATGCTATTTGGATGCAAGTTCAAAGTAACTCTTCCAGATTCATCTCTTGTAGTTACCAACAAGCTTCATTGCATGGTTTTCTCTGTGAAAGGTAGTACTTATCTCTCCAACTGATATATCACTTCTAGAACGTCCCTAGAGTTCCCATAACCTTTAGATTTTGTTCGTTGATAGATTATATGTTCCCAGGGAGGGAACATGAATCTCCGATTTCTTCTGTTCCTTTGTGTTCATCCTTATTTCTAGCATTTCTTCAAATGTGAAGTCAATGCTGTGGTTATTCCATTCATGTACTAGATTGTATTTGACTCTATAATATTCCAAACCCTGAAACTAATGAAACAGATTTGCTTCTTGGATAATTTATCATAGCAATGATATTTTCAGTCTAGATTTCTACAGCTTATCTTCACTAGATCATCCACTTAGTACATGACATTTCTAATAGTTACTTATAATCTGGTTAAGATATGTAGTATTAATACAGGTGTTTTTTTCTTCTTCTTTTTGCTCCTAACCACATGTCTCTGGATGAGTAGAATTAGCTGTGGGGTGTTTAAGCCAATGGGTCAACAATGGCATGGAGTCCTTTCTAGGGAGAGCGTATCTCAATAAATGTTTGGATTGTTTATGGATAAACTTTTGCTTATCATCAATAGGCAAGAGAAATAAAGTAAGAGCTAATTAGGTCTACATAGTAACTAATAGCATTTATGAGCTATATGTTTGTATTTTGAGATGGTTGATGAGAATCCAGACAGCGAATGCAGAGAGTACTTCAGGAGAGAGCAAGATCCATATGAGGAAAAAGTGATAATTTAGACCTCAAAAAAAAAAAAAATTAAAATTCTTGCTCTGTGACTGATCCCATTAAACAGGCAAAAGCAAGCTTAAAGAGTAGGAGAAAGTCTTTGCAAACTACATATCCAGCAAAAATAGCTCAGTAATTAAAATGTATAAAGAACTCCAAAAACTCAAAAGAATTAAGAAAAAAAAAAAAGAAAAAATAATCCAAAAAATTCCAATTAGGAATTGTTGATGATGACAAATTTGTAATAGACCTTGAAGTCTGGAATTGTGATGCCAACAACTTTGGCTTTCTTTTTCAATATTCCTCTGGCTATTCAAGGTATTTTCTAGTTCCATATAAATTTTAGGATTATTTGTCCTATTTCTTTGAAAAAAATGGATGGGATTTTGATAGGGATTGCATTAAATGTGTAGATTGCTTTAGGTAGCATAGACATTTTCACAATATTTGTTCTTCCAATACAGGAGCATGGGACATTTTTCCATTTCTTTGTGTCTTCTTCAATTTCTTTCATGAGTACTTTAGAGTTTTCTGAGTATAGATTCTTTGTCTCTTTGGTTAAGATTATTCCTAGGTATCTTAGGGTTTTGGGTGCAGTTGTAAATGGGATTCACTCCTTAATTTCTATTTCTTCTGTCTTGTTGGTATAAAAAAAAAATGCAACCAATTTCTGTGCATTGATTTTATATCCTGACACTTCACAGAATTCCTATACAAGTTAGAGCAGATTTGGAGTGGAGTCCTTTAAGTTATCCACATACAGTATCATATCATCTGCAAACAGTGATAGTTTGACTTCTCTTTTGCAAATTTGGCAAAATTTGGATGCCTTTAATTTCTTTTTGTTGTCTGATTGCTGAGGCTAGGACTTCTAGTACGATGTTGAATAGCAGTGGTGATAACGGACATCCCTGCCGTGTTCCTGACCTCAGCGGAAAAGTATTCAGTTTTTCTCCATTGAGAATGATATTTGCAGTGGGTTTTTCATAGATGGCTTTGATAATATTGATAATATGTGCCCTCTATCCCTACACTTTGAAGAGTTTTAATCAGGAAGGGATACTGCACTTTGTCAAATGCTTTTTCAGCATCTATGGAGAGTATCATATAGTTCTTGTTCTTTCTTTTATTAATGTGTTGTATCACATTGATTGATTTGCAGATGTTGAACCAACCTTGCAGCCCTGGAATAAATCCCACTTGGTCGTGGTGAATAATCCTTTGAATGTACTGTTGAATCCTATTGGCTAGTATTTTGGTGAGAATTTTCGCATCTGTGTTCATCAAGGATATTGGTCTGTAGTTCTCTTTTTTGATGGGATCCTTGTCTGGTTTTGGGATCAAGGTGATGCTGGCCTCAGAAAAAAAGAGTTTGGAAGTTTTCCTTCCATTTCTATTTTTTTGGAACAGTTTCAGGAGAATAGAAATTAATTCTTCTTTAAATGTTTGGTTGAATTCCCCTGGGAAGCCATCTGGCCCGGGGCTTTTGTTTGTTTGGAGATTTTTGATGACTGTTTCAATCTCTGTACTGGTTATGGGTCTGTTCAGGTTTTCTATTTCTTCCTGGTTCAGGTGTGGTAGTTTCTATGTCTCTAGGAATGTATCCATTTCTTCCAGATTGTTGAATTTGTTGGCGTAGAGTTGCTCGTAGTATGTTCTTATAATTGTTTGTATTTCTTTGGTGTTGGATGTGATCTCTCCTCTTTCATTCATGATTTTATTTATTTGGATCCTTTCACTTTTCTTTCTGATAAGTCTGGAAAGGGGTTTACCAATCTTATTAATTCTTTCAAAGAACCAGCTCCTAGTTTCGTTGATTTGTTCTATTGTTTTTTTGTTGGTGGTGGTGGATTTTTTTTTTTTTTTTTTTTTGTTTCTATGTCATTGATTTCTGCTCTGATCTTTATTATTCCTCTTCTCCTGCTGGGTTTAGGCTTTCTTTGTTCTTTTTTCTCCAACTCCTTTAGGTGTAGGGCTATGTTGTGTATTTGAGATCTTTCTTGTTTCTTGAGAAAGGCTTGTACAGCTTAATATTTTCCTCTCAGGACTGCCTTTGCTGTATCCCACAGATTTTGAACACTTTTGTTTTCATTGTCATTTGTTTCCGTGAATTTTTTTCAATTCTTCTTTAATTTCCTGGTTGACCAATTCATTTTTTTAGAAGGATGCTGTTTAGTCTCCATGTATTTGTGTTCTTTCCAAATTTCCTCTTGTGTTTGAGTTCTAGTTTCAGAGCATTGTGGTCTGAGAATATGCAGGGGATGATCCCAATCTTTTGATAGTGGTTGAGATCTGATTTATGATCCAGGATGTGGTCTATTCTGGAGAATGTTCCATGTGCACTAGAGAAGAATGTGTATTCTGTTATTTTGGGATGGAATGTGTTGAATATACCTGTGATGTCCATCTTGTCCAGTGTGTCATTTAAGGCCTTTTTCCTTGTGGATCTGTTGCTTGGATGATCTGTCCATTTCAATGAGGGGAGTGTTAAATTCCCCTACTATTATTTTATTATTGTCGATGTGTTTCTTTGATTTTGTTATTAATTGGTTTATATAGTTGGCTGCTCCCATGTTCAGGACATAGATATTTAAAATTGTTAGGTCTTCCTGTTGGACAGACCCTTTGAGTATGATATAGTGTCCTTCCTCATCACTTATTATAGTCTTTGGCTTAAAATCTAATTGATCTGATATAAGGATTGCCACCCCAGCTTTCTTCTGATGTCCATTAGCATGGTAAATTGTTTTCCACCCCCTCTCTTTAAATCTGGGGGTGTCTTCGGGTCTATGATGAGTTTATTGGGCAGCATATTGACGGGTTTTGCTTTTTATCCATTCTGATACCCTGTGTCTTTTGATTGGTGCATTTAGGCCATTTACATTCAGGGTAACTATTGAGAGATATTAATTTAGTGGCATTGTATTGACTATAATGTGACTGTTACTGCATGTTGTTTCTGTTCCTTTCTGATCTACTACTTCTAGGCTCTCTCTTTGCTTAGAGGACCCCTTTCAATATTTCCTGGAGAGTTGGTTTGGTGTTTGCAAATTCTTTCAGCTTTTGTTTGTCCTGGTAGCTTTTTAATCTCTCCTTCTATTTTCAATGATAGCCTAGCTGGATATAGTATTCTTGGCTGCATGTTTTTCTCACTTAACACTCTGAATATATCATGCCAGTTCTTTCTGGCCTGCCAGGTCTCTGTGGATAAGTCTGCTGCCAGTCAAATGTTTTTACTGTTGTACAATACAGACTTCTTTTCCCAGGCTGCTTTCAGGATTTTCTCTTTGTTGTTAACAGTTGTAAATTTTACTATCAGGTTGCGGGGTGTGGACCTATTTTTATTGATTTTGAGGGTCATTCTTTGCATCTCCTGGATTTTGATGTTTGTTCCCTTTGCCATATTAGGGAAATTCTCTACAAAAATTCTCTCCAATATACCTTCTGCTCCCCTCTCTCTTTCTTCTTCTTCTGGGATCCCAATTATTCTAATGCTGTGTCGTCTTATGGTTTCACTTATCTCTCAAATTCTCTCCTCGTGGTCCAGTATTTGTTTGTCTCTCTTTTGCTCATCTTCTTTATTCTCCATCATTTGGTCTTCTATATCACTAATTCTTTTGCCTCATTTATCCTAGCAGTAAGAACTTCCATTTTTTATTGCACCTCGTTAATAGCTCTTTTGATTTCAACTTGGTTAGATTTTAGTTCTTTTATTTCTCCAGAAAGGGCTTTTATCTCTCTGGAGAGGGTTTCTCTAATATCTTCCATGCCTTTTTCGAGCCCAGCTAGAACCTTGAGAGTTGTCATTCTGAACTCTAGTTCTGTCATATTACCAATGTGTGTTTTGATTAGGTCCCTAGCCTTTGGTACTGCCTCTTGTTCTTTTTCCTGTGGTGAGTTTTTCCACCTTGTCATTTTGAGCAGATAAGAATATACAAAGGAGCTTATAAAATGCTAAAAGGGTGGTTAACACCCCAGGAAAATGTGCTTTAACCAAATCAGAAGAGACCCCAAGTTGTGCGAGAATGAAACGGGATAAAAAAGACATTCAAGTGGAAAAAAAGGTTTAAAAAAAAGAAAACAAGGAAAAAATATTTAAAAAGAAAAATAATATACATATATATGTATATATATATATATGTATATATATATATATATATATATATATATATATATATATATATATACATATATATATATACTAGACTTGTGACTAGAACAGGGTCACTCACTTAATTTTGGGAGTATTTTGGTCTGTTAGAAGAAACTACCTCCCAATATTTTAAAGGATGAAAAACATATAAGGGTAGGCACAATGAAGGGATGAAATAAACCTATAAAAATGATAAAAAAATTAATTTCTAAAAAATAAATTGATAGAGCAAGTTGGTTGGGACAATAAAGAAAAATATACTATAGAGAATTTGCTCAGGCTGGACACTAGAACAATCTTGGAGCTATATTTAGGGTATATTTTGATCTATTAGGAGAAGTTATACCCCAATTTTTTAGAAGAAAAAACCCTGTATGTAAAAAAATATATAGTTAGATAAAATGGAGGATAACATATGACTATAATAATGAAGGTTCAAAATAGATTATTATTTTTTAAGGTATTTTAAAAATAAACTAGTTAAAAAATCATTCAAAGTGGAAAGGGCAATAGTTAAAAAATATATTAGCCGAAGAAAAAAGAAAAAATATATAACTGCAAGACTAAAGAATCATTGGGAGAAAGCCATGAATTCCTTGTTTTGCTTTCTCCTCCTCTGGAATTCCACATTCTCCTTAGTAAGTAAAGTTGATTTTGGCTGGGTTTCTTGTTGGTCTTCTGGGGAAGGGGCCTGTTGTATTGATTCTCAAGTGTCTTTGCCCGAGATGGATTTGTCCTGCCCTTACCTGGGGTAGGGCTAAGTATTCCAGGAGCTTTTGTTCCCTGAAGGCTTTCTGTAGAGTTCTGGATGATGGAATGATAATGGCGGTCTCACAATCCGGCCCAGAGAAGTGGAGAGCTCAGGGCCCCACTCCTCAGTACACCCTCAGAGAAAAGTGCTTAATCACTCCCATCTTCCCGGCCTCTGGCCATGCTTGGAGAAAAGCGCTCTGTCACTCATACTTGGAGAAAAGTCCTTGGTCATTCTCATCTCCCTGGCCTCTGGCTGTGCTTGGAGAAAAGAGCTCAATTACTCCCATCTCCCTGGCCCTTGGCCATGCTCCAAGCTCACCCTGCCTATGCCTGGTTCAAACTAACCCTGGATTGAGAGCTCACTCCTCAGCTTTGACTCTGTAGCTGGCTTCCCCACTCTAATACCTGTGAATTCTGTGACACTCAGATACCCCTGGTCCTTCTGTGACCCTGAGGGACCTGGGGCTATGCTGACCCCACTTGGGCTTCACTCTGGTTTAGCCTCTGGGGTGATATCCCTCATTGGATCAAACTTTTAAAAAGTCCTGATTTTCTGCTCCGTTGCTCCACCGCTTGCCGGGAGCTGGCCCCTCCCCCCACGGTCTACCTTCCCGTTCTTTGGGTTAACTTTTCCACCTGTTCTACCTTTCAGAAAGTGATCAATTTTCTGTTTCTAGAATTGTTGCTCTCCTTCTCTTTGATCTCCCATTGGATTTGTAGTTGTTTGCAATGGTTAGATAAGCTATCTAACTGATCTCCTGCTACCTGATGTCGTCTTAGCCTGCTACTTCTCTGCCATTTTGAATCCTTCCACGGAATATGTGGTTTTGATTATGTTGATGTGTATTCTTTCTGTACCCAGTTTGGTGAGTATTTTTATTATGAAAGGTGTTCAATTTTGTCAAATGCCTTTTCTGCATATATTGAATTGATCATATGAGTTTTTATTGATCATTCTATTAATATAATGCCTCACATTTACTGATATGTGCTGGTGAATTCAGTTTTGTAGCATTTTGTAGAGAATTTTTACATTTTTATTTATCAGGAATATTAACCAGTAGTTCTTTTTGTTGCTGCTTTGTTGTTTTTTTTTTGTTTTGTTTTGTTTTGTTTTGTTTTTGTAGTGCTCCTGTCTGGTTTTGATATCAAGATAATGCTGGCTTTGTAAAATGTGCCTCAGAGTATTTCAACCTCTTCAACTTTTTGGGAAGGGTTTTAAAAGTATTTGTATTATTTCTTTTTAAAATGGTTGGTAGAATTCACTGTGGAAATCATCTGATTCTGGACTTTTATTTGTTAGAAGGTTTTTATTACTGATTCAATCTCCTTACCCCTTATTGGTCTGTTCACATTTTTTATGTCCTTATGATTCAGTCTTGATAGGTTTTATGTGCCTAGGAATTTGTCCATTTCCTCTAGGCTTTTGATTCGCTGGCAGTTAACTGTCTTTTATCCTTTATATTGCTGTGGTATCTGTTATAATGTCTCCTTTTTCATTTCTGATTTTATTGAGTCTTCTCTCTTTTTTCTGAGTTAGTCTAGCTGTCTTTTTTTTTATTTACCATTACCAAGTCTAATTTTATTTACCATTTAAAAAAAACTTTCTAGTTTTTTAATTCTATATTTCATTTATTTCTGCCCTAATTTTTATTTTTTTCCTTCCTTTTGCTACTTTTAAGTTTACTTTGTTCTTTCTGTACTTTTTTTCAGCTGTTATATTAAGTTCTTTACTTGAAATTTTTTATATACATTTATCACTATAAAATTTCCTTTTATAACTGCTTTGCTGCTTCTCATAATTTTTTGGTATATATTTTTTTTATTTTCCTCAAGATGTATTTTTATTCCCACTTTGTCTTCTTCTTTTGATTTTTTATTTGTTTAAAAATGTGTATGTCTGGGTATTTGTAAATTTTCCAAATTTCCTTCTGTATTGAATTTTAGTTTCATATTATTTTGGCTGGAAATATACTCGATATGCTTTCTATATTATTGATTTTGGGGGGACTCTTGTTTTGTGGTTTAAAATGTGATCTATCCTACAAAATTTTCCACGTGTGTTTGAGAAGAATGTTTATTATGATATTATTGGATGGAATATCCTGTAAATATGTTAGGTTCATTTGACATAGTTCTTGTTTGTTTGTTTTGTTTTGTTTGTTTGTTTGTTTGTTTGAGAGAGAGCAGGGCAGAGAGAATGAGCAAGGGGTAAGGGCAGAGACAGAGTGAGAAGACCCCCTCCTGAGCAGGGAGCCCAATGTGGGACTCTATCTCAGGATCTTGGGATCACGACCTGAGCCAAAGGCAAAGGCTTAACTGACTGAGTCACCCAGTTGTCCAGGCATAGTGTTTAAATTCACTATTTTCTTATTGATTTTCTGTCTGGATGATCTATCCATATGTAAGAGTGGCGTATTATTGTCCCCAGATACTATTGCTATTTATTTCTCCTTTTTGTTTTGTTAGTATTTGTTTTATATATTTATGTGGCTCAATATTAGGTACATGATATTTACAATTACTGTATTGATGAATTGATGACACTTTTCTTATTGTATAATGACCTTCTTTGACTCCTGTGGTGATTTTTAGCTTATATAAACCCTATTTTGTCAATTATAGTTATTTCTACCCTTGTTTTCTTTTGTTATCATTAGCTTGGAACATCTTTTTCCATCCCTTTACTCTCTGCCCATGTGTGTCTTTAAAGCTAAAGTGATTCTTTTATACGCAACATATTGCTGGATCTTGTGTTTTTTGTTTGTTTTTTTAATCTATTCTAGCATTTCTATGTCTTCCAACTGGATGATTCCATTCACTTACAGTTAAAGTAATTATTGATAGGTAAGGACTTAACTATTACCTTTCATTCTTCTTATATTTCATGATTTATTTAAATTTTAGTTAATATATAGTGTAATATTAGTTTCAGGAGTAGAATTTAGTAATTCACCATTTACATATAACATTCAATGCTCATCACAAGTGACCTCCTAATAATTATTACTGACTTAGCCCATTCCCCTGCCCATCTCCCCTCCAGAAACAATCAGTTTGTTACTTATAGTTAAGTGTATTATGGTTTGCCTTCCCCTCCCTTTTTTTTAAAATTTTTTTCTTTCCCCAGTGTTTATCTGTTTTGTTTCTCTGTTAATTGTTTGCTCTTGTGTAGATGCTCTGCTCTTTATTTCCTGTCTTGTTCTCTTTGTTTGTAATCTGATGACTTTTTGTGACAGTATGTTTTAACTTATTTATCAAAATCTTTTGTGTATCTACTACATATTTTTTTATATTTACCATTAAGCTTATATAAAATACGTTAGTTATAACATTCCATTTTATGTTGAAAACAACTGAACTTCAATAGTGTACAGAAAATTTATACTTCTCCTATAACAACAGGTTATTGATGTTTTTACATTTTAGATCATTTTTATATTGTACTGTCAATAAAAAGTATATTGAAAAGTATAAAAAGTTATTTTTAATAGGCTTGTTTTTTTTAACTTTTAAACTAGACGAGTAAATGATTTATATATCACCATTACAATATTAGAGAATCTGGTTTTGACTATACATTTACCTTTAGCAATAAATAAGGAGCCATCCATACATCCATGTTGCCATCTTGATGACATCTCCGTCCCCAAATCTTCAGTAAGTGTTACTTTATAATCTTTTTTTTTTAAGATTTTATTTGTTTATTTGACAGACAGAGAGAGCGCAAGTTGGCAGAGTGGCAGGCAGAGGAAGATCAAGAGGCAGGCTTATTACCCAGCCGTGAGCCCGATGCAGGTCTTAATCCCAGGACCCTGGGATCATGACCTGAGCCAAAGGCAGCTGCTTAACCGATTGAGTCACCCAGGGACCCCTAAATTTTACTTTAGTTAATATATGACCATTTTTTATTTCTACTAATAGACATATCAATTTTATTGCTTTTAATATTAAGGTCTTCTCCTTAACATCATTATCATCTATTTCTTTTTCAATTTTATAAGTGTTGTTTACATTTGTGGTGGTAAGTATGTAATTCATGTATGTGGTGGTATGTAAGTAATTCAAATATGAATTTTAAACTCTAGATCATATGCTCCATTGTGGCAGATATTTGTCTTATTCATCCCACCCGCAAAAAATTAGTACTAAATAGGTCTTTGTGTTTTTTTTTAAGATTTTATATATTTATTTGACAGAGAGATCACAAGTAGGCAGAGAGGCAGGCAGAGAGAGAGAGAAGAAGGGAAGCAGGCTCCCTGCTGAGCAGAGAGCTCGACGCAGGACTCGATCCCAGGACCCTGAGATCATGACCTGAGCCGAAGGCAGCGGCTTAACCCACTGAGCCATCCAGGTGCCCCTAAATAGGTCTTTGTTGATTGGCTGAATGAATTAAGTGTTCTGACACTAGCATAGCTGACCAAACCAGAGATAAAGGAGAAAATATAATGATTGTCAAATGAGTGAACCTGAGATAAAAAGACACTTTTAGCTTCATTAGTTTGATATACACTCCGGATAACATTCCAACTTTGCATGGATTTTTGGAAAGCAAACAACTCCTCTCCTAAATAATAAATTTATTAATTGCCTTCCTTATGAGTCCTGACAGCAGTCAGCTTTGTGGGTTTCTGATTCCATTCCAAGAGGTTGAATGTCTGTTTGATTTATGTAATAGGCAACAGTGTCATGAGGAAAGACTTGTAGGATAAAATTTCTTAAAGATGGGAACACAGATGGCTGCCTATGGACTGTGAGGTGGGTGTTAATGAAAATGCATTGAGCAGTAAGAGAAGGGCAGCTCACAACCATAGGAAAGGTGCCCTGTGTTTTTGTTTTGTTTTGTTTTGTTTTACAAACAGATACCATTTCCCCTCCCCATGGAAATTTTCAAATTTACTTTGCTCTAACAACCACAAATACTTAGGACATTATGAACACAATATGGGCATTAAAGAATAAAAATAAACAAAAATTTAAGTAAATGTTAAGTGTTTATCATTATTTCAGCCATGTTTTTCTATGCTTAACTGCTCAAAGAAATTACACAGTCTGGTTTCTAAATATTATACCAGGCTGTTAAACTAATGCAAAGGGTTTTATGGAATTTTCTATAACACCATCCAGATTTTCTACATTGGCTGTCACTCCTGAAAATTCTCAGTTTATAAATGTGCATGCATTGAAACAGCATATATTTACTATAATAATATTCACTGGTTATTTACCTGGTATTTACTTACCTGGTATTTATTTACTGTATTTTGATCCTTTCTAATTGTTCACTTTCTTCCATGTTTCCCCCTTATTTCTACAAATGTCAATCCATTACATGTTATGTAAAGTGAAACAAAGAGGAACAGCTGTTAGTAGAAAGGATTAATAGGTGATTTGATGTTACTCTGTGAAATATTAAGTAATGGGCAAGGTATTTCCATATAATCATTTTAATATATTTCAGTAATACAGTGTAGTTGTTATGCTTTAATTAAACCTTCATTAAGTCTTTATATATATATATTTTTCCTAACTCAGAAGTCTGCCCTTCATGTCCCATTCAAAACCCACTCATTTTATGGAATAATTGTTTTATCTTCCCAGTACAATCTTCATTTAACTTATTGCTCTGGTGTGCTCCGTTGGCAGCACATATATTAACTTATTGTTCTGGGTATACAAAAGGATAGGATTGGAATATTTTGTAATATGATATTTTGTCCTTTCTACACTACAGAGTCTGTGTAAGCATTCTTTGATCAGAGACCTAAGGAGGAGGTCCAAATCGAAGAAAAACAAACAGAAAAAAAGAAAATGTTCCCAGCCCTTTCTTGTAGTTTCATTTGCAGGAACCACAAAAACAAAGACATTAAAATTTTTTTTCTTATTTTTTAAAATTAATTTTAAATTTTTTACTGGATTATGCTCCCTTAAACTCATCTGATACCATGAATAGAAAACCAAAGCAATCCACCAAACATTCTTTCATGAAGTTGCCTTTAAACATGTTGCCTTTAAAAATTTTACACAGTAGTCTCACCTGTAGAGTAGATGACCTTGACTCAAAAGTGTCATCATAGACTCTGGTGACACTTGTCTTGCCACCAGCCTGCTTTTCCTGCCATGGCAGGCTTTCCTGCTTCACGACCGTTTCCCGACAGCAAGGACAATGGCTCCTTCTCTTCTCCCGGGGCGGTGTGCTGCGCCTTCCCCAGACATGCTCCTGGGGACCGCAGTGACAGACGTGTCCCTTTCCTTAAGACTCTTTCCACAGGCGTAACCACAACTGACATTGGTAATATGACAGAACTAGAGTTCAGAATGACAACTCTCAAGGTTCTAGCTGGGTTCGAAAAAGGCATGGAAGATATTAGAGAAACCCTCTCCAGAGAGATAAAAGCCCTTTCTGGAGAAATAAAAGAACTAAAATCTAACCAAGTTGAAATCAAAAGAGCTATTAACGAGGTGCAATAAAAAATGGAAGTTCTTACTGCTAGGATAAATGAGGCAAAAGAATTAGTGATATAGAAGACCAAATGATGGAGAATAAAGAAGATGAGCAAAAGAGAGACAAACAAATACTGGACCACGAGGAGAGAATTTGAGAGATAAGTGAAACCATAAGACGACACAGCATTAGAATAATTGGGATCCCAGAAGAAGAAGAAAGAGAGAGGGGAGCAGAAGGTATATTGGAGAGAATTTTTGTAGAGAATTTCCCTAATATGGCAAAGGGAACAAACATCAAAATCCAGGAGATGCAAAGAATGACCCTCAAAATCAATAAAAATAGGTCCACACCCCGCAACCTGATAGTAAAATTTACAACTGTTAACAACAAAGAGAAAATCCTGAAAGCAGCCTGGGAAAAGAAGTCTGTATTGTACAACAGTAAAAACATTTGACTGGCAGCAGACTTATCCACAGAGACCTGGCAGGCCAGAAAGAACTGGCATGATATATTCAGAGTGTTAAGTGAGAAAAACATGCAGCCAAGAATACTATATCCAGCTAGGCTATCATTGAAAATAGAAGGAGAGATTAAAAAGCTACCAGGACAAACAAAAGCTGAAAGAATTTGCAAACACCAAACCAACTCTCCAGGAAATATTGAAAGGGGTCCTCTAAGCAAAGAGAGAGCCTAGAAGTAGTAGATCAGAAAGGAACAGAAACAACATGCAGTAACAGTCACATTATAGTCAATACAATGCCACTAAATTAATATCTCTCAATAGTTACCCTGAATGTAAATGGCCTAAATGCACCAATCAAAAGACACAGGGTATCAGAATGGATAAAAAGCAAAACCCGTCAATATGCTGCCCAATAAACTCATCATAGACCCGAAGACACCCCCAGATTTAAAGAGAGGGGGTGGAAAACAATTTACCATGCTAATGGACATCAGAAGAAAGCTGGGGTGGCAATCCTTATATCAGATCAATTAGATTTTAAGCCAAAGACTATAATAAGTGATGAGGAAGGACACTATATCATACTCAAAGGGTCTGTCCAACAGGAAGACCTAACAATTTTAAATATCTATGTCCTGAACATGGGAGCAGCCAACTATATAAACCAATTAATAACAAAATCAAAGAAACACATCGACAATAATAAAATAATAGTAGGGGAATTTAACACTCCCCTCATTGAAATGGACAGATCATCCAAGCAACAGATCCACAAGGAAAAAGGCCTTAAATGACACACTGGACAAGATGGACATCACAGGTATATTCAACACATTCCATCCCAAAATAACAGAATACACATTCTTCTCTAGTGCACATGGAACATTCTCCAGAATAGACCACATCCTGGATCATAAATCAGATCTCAACCACTATCAAAAGATTGGGATCATCCCCTGCATATTCTCAGACCACAATGCTCTGAAACTAGAACTCAAACACAAGAGGAAATTTGGAAAGAACACAAATACATGGAGACTAAACAGCATCCTTCTAAAAAAATGAATTGGTCAACCAGGAAATTAAAGAAGAATTGAAAAAAATTCACGGAAACAAATGACAATGAAAACAAAAGTGTTCAAAATCTGTGGGATACAGCAAAGGCAGTCCTGAGAGGAAAATATTAAGCTGTACAAGCCTTTCTCAAGAAACAAGAAAGATCTCAAATACACAACATAGCCCTACACCTAAAGGAGTTGGAGAAAAAAGAACAAAGAAAGCCTAAACCCAGCAGGAGAAGAGGAATAATAAAGATCAGAGCAGAAATCAATGACATAGAAACAAAAAAAAAAAAAAAAAAAATCCACCACCACCAACAAAAAAACAATAGAACAAATCAACGAAACTAGGAGCTGGTTCTTTGAAAGAATTAATAAGATTGGTAAACCCCTTTCCAGACTTATCAGAAAGAAAAGTGAAAGGATCCAAATAAATAAAATCATGAATGAAAGAGGAGAGATCACATCCAACACCAAAGAAATACAAACAATTATAAGAACATACTACGAGCAACTCTACGCCAACAAATTCAACAATCTGGAAGAAATGGATACATTCCTAGAGACATAGAAACTACCACACCTGAACCAGGAAGAAATAGAAAACCTGAACAGACCCATAACCAGTACAGAGATTGAAACAGTCATCAAAAATCTCCAAACAAACAAAAGCCCCGGGCCAGATGGCTTCCCAGGGGAATTCAACCAAACATTTAAAGAAGAATTAATTTCTATTCTCCTGAAACTGTTCCAAAAAAATAGAAATGGAAGGAAAACTTCCAAACTCTTTTTTTCTGAGGCCAGCATCACCTTGATCCCAAAACCAGACAAGGATCCCATCAAAAAAGAGAACTACAGACCAATATCCTTGATGAACACAGATGCGAAAATTCTCACCAAAATACTAGCCAATAGGATTCAACAGTACATTCAAAGGATTATTCACCACGACCAAGTGGGATTTATTCCAGGGCTGCAAGGTTGGTTCAACATCTGCAAATCAATCAATGTGATACAACACATTAATAAAAGAAAGAACAAGAACTATATGATACTCTCCATAGATGCTGAAAAAGCATTTGACAAAGTGCAGTATCCCTTCCTGATTAAAACTCTTCAAAGTGTAGGGATAGAGGGCACATATTATCAATATTATCAAAGCCATCTATGAAAAACCCACTGCAAATATCATTCTCAATGGAGAAAAACTGAATACTTTTCCGCTGAGGTCAGGAACACGGCAGGGATGTCCGTTATCACCACTGCTATTCAACATCGTACTAGAAGTCCTAGCCTCAGCAATCAGACAACAAAAAGAAATTAAAGGCATCCAAATTTTGCCAAATTTGCAAAAGAGAAGTCAAACTATCACTGTTTGCAGATGATATGATACTGTATGTGGATAACTTAAAGGACTCCACTCCAAATCTGCTCTAACTTGTATAGGAATTCTGTGAAGTGTCAGGATATAAAATCAATGCACAGAAATTGGTTGCATTTTTTTTTTATACCAACAAGACAGAAGAAATAGAAATTAAGGAGTGAATCCCATTTACAACTGCACCCAAAACCCTAAGATACCTAGGAATAATCTTAACCAAAGAGACAAAGAATCTATACTCAGAAAACTCTAAAGTACTCATGAAAGAAATTGAAGAAGACACAAAGAAATGGAAAAATGTCCCATGCTCCTGTATTGGAAGAACAAATATTGTGAAAATGTCTATGCTACCTAAAGCAATCTACACATTTAATGCAATCCCTATCAAAATCCCATCCATTTTTTTCAAAGAAATAGGACAAATAATCCTAAAATTTATATGGAACTAGAAAATACCTTGAATAGCCAGAGGAATATTGAAAAAGAAAGCCAAAGTTGTTGGCATCACAATTCCAGACTTCAAGGTCTATTACAAATTTGTCATCATCAACAATTCCTAATTGGAATTTTTTGGATTATTTTTTCTTTTTTTTTTTTCTTAATTCTTTTGAGTTTTTGGAGTTCTTTATACATTTTAATTACTGAGCTATTTTTGCTGGATATGTAGTTTGCAAAGACTTTCTCCTACTCTTTAAGCTTGCTTTTGCCTGTTTAATGGGATCAGTCACAGAGCAAGAATTTTAATTTTTTTTTTTTTTGAGGTCTAAATTATCACTTTTTCCTCATATGGATCTTGCTCTCTCCTGAAGTACTCTCTGCATTCGCTGTCTGGATTCTCATCAACCATCTCAAAATACAAACATATAGCTCATAAATGCTATTAGTTACTATGTAGACCTAATTAGCTCTTACTTTATTTCTCTTGCCTATTGATGATAAGCAAAAGTTTATCCATAAACAATCCAAACATTTATTGAGATACGCTCTCCCTAGAAAGGACTCCATGCCATTGTTGACCCATTGGCTTAAACACCCCACAGCTAATTCTACTCATCCAGAGACATGTGGTTAGGAGCAAAAAGAAGAAGAAAAAAACACCTGTATTAATACTACATATCTTAACCAGATTATAAGTAACTATTAGAAATGTCATGTACTAAGTGGATGATCTAGTGAAGATAAGCTGTAGAAATCTAGACTGAAAATATCATTGCTATGATAAATTATCCAAGAAGCAAATCTGTTTCATTAGTTTCAGGGTTTGGAATATTATAGAGTCAAATACAATCTAGTACATGAATGGAATAACCACAGCATTGACTTCACATTTGAAGAAATGCTAGAAATAAGGATGAACACAAAGGAACAGAAGAAATCGGAGATTCATGTTCCCTCCCTGGGAACATATAATCTATCAACGAACAAAATCTAAAGGTTATGGGAACTCTAGGGACGTTCTAGAAGTGATATATCAGTTGGAGAGATAAGTACTACCTTTCACAGAGAAAACCATGCAATGAAGCTTGTTGGTAACTACAAGAGATGAATCTGGAAGAGTTACTTTGAACTTGCATCCAAATAGCATAGAAGGAGTGGGACCTGTGGCTGAAGTTAGACTCATTTGGAGAGAGTCTGGGGGAAAATTGCTTAGGCAAAGTTTCAGGGGTAAAGAGCATGAGAGCAATGGCTTTAAAACTGAAATCAAGCCATTTAGTAACTTGGCTTCATTTAGTTTAATTGCATTTAATGAATATTTCTCCAGTTCCAGCTATATGCTTGGCAGTTACTAGACATTGGAACTGTGATGAGGAAAACCACAGTACAGGTTATTAAATAGTATTTTAGTATATCAGAGGAGAAGATCAGCTAAAAGTAGTAAAAATCCAATTATAATTACAATGTGCAATAATAGAAATTTGTAGAAGCAAATAGCTTCTCTTAATTAGGTGGATTATAGGCATGACTTTTAATGAATACAAAGGACTGGTATCTATAATCCCTTTCTAAGTGAGAACAAAGGTTGTGTTAATGTTACTTTCTTGACCCGGCCTGCTTTTTCCTGCCACTCTCAAAATTCTTTCTGGTCCTTATGATACTTATGTTCCAAACAATATTTTGTTCTTGGGGTTTTGCAAACATCTTTCCCTTGTTCTTTCTTGCATCCACCGCATTCAGGCTTTTGGCCTAACCTCTCCACAAAAGCTCTTTCTTCCCTATGGACCTTTGGTTGCTCCAGCACCACTTCCTGAAAAAGGGTATCTTTATTCTACTGAATTGCCTTTGTACCTTTGTCAAAACACAGCTGGACAGATTTAGGTGGGTCTATTGTTGGGTTCTCTCTTCTGTTGCACTGACCGCAGCCCTTCTCCCTCTACCAAGACTACACTATGTAATTAGTCTAGATATATATATTAGCTCTTCCATAAGGGTAGAGTGATTTTTCTCACTTTACTCTCCTTTTACAAGATTTTTTTTTAGTTACTGTAGTGCCTTCTCATATATATTTTATATGAATTCTAATGCCTATTCTAGAAGTGATATATCAGTTGGAGAGATAAGTAC
This sequence comes from Mustela nivalis, assembly GCF_964662115.1. Classification (NCBI taxonomy): domain Eukaryota; kingdom Metazoa; phylum Chordata; class Mammalia; order Carnivora; family Mustelidae; genus Mustela; species Mustela nivalis. The sequence goes on along the minus strand of NW_028136271.1, from coordinate 577,093 downwards.
TACATCTCACAGAGAAAACCATGCAATGAAGCTTGTTAGTAACTACAAGAGATGAATCTGGAAGAGGTAATTTGAACTTTCATCTAATGTTTGTGTATTGGCCTTGGATGCTGTGACCTAACCAACCTCATGTATTCATTCTAGGATTTGTTTTTTAGAGATTCTTTTGGATTTTTCATACAGACATTGAAGTCATCTATAAATAGAAGTAGTTCTTTGCCTCTTCCTTTCTAATATGTAGGCTTTTAAATTTTTTTTTAAAGATTTTATTTATTTGACAGAGAGAGAGATCACAGCAGACAGAGAGGCAGGCAGAGAGAGAGAGAGAGAGAGAGAGAGAAGCAGGCTCCCCGCTGAGCAGAGAGCCCGACGCAGGACTCGATCCCAGGACCCTGAGATCGTGACCCGAGCTGAAGGCAGCGGCTTAATCCACTGAGCCACCCAGGCGCCCTGGCTTTTAATTTTTATTACCTTAATGCAATGACTAGAAATGTCAGTACTGTGTCAAATGAAAATGATGAGAGCAAGCATCATTACTGTGTTCCCAGTCTTAGAAAGAAAGCATTCAGTCTTTTGTCATTAAGGAGTAGGCTATCATTAGAATTTTGTAAACACTCTTCAGAAAATGAAGATGATTTCTCTCTATTCTTAATTTGTGGAGAGTTGTTCATTACAATATATTTTGAATTTTGTCATATGTTTCCATCCACATTAATTCACATGTACATATGATTTCCCTTCTTTAGCCTGAAAATTAATTTATTTTGTCTTTGTCTGCCATAAAATAATTTTATATCACCTTATTTTTGAAAACCATGTCCACTGGCTATACATTGAATGTTTCTTGCCTTAGGTGAAATTCCCTGCCGCTGCCTTTGGGCTTCTACTATTTCTGAGTAGAAGACAGACATCTTTTTTTTGTTTTGTTTTGTTTTAAGATTTTATATTTATTTGTTTATTTGACAGAGAGTCCCAGTAAGAGAGGGAACACAAGCAGGGGGAGTGGGAGAGGGAGAAGAAAGCTTCCTGCTGAGCAGGGAGCCCAATGTGGGGCTTGATCCCAGGACCCTGGGATCATGACCTGAGCTGAAGGCAGACACTTAACTAAGCCACCCAGGTGCCCCTAGACATCTTTATTTTTGTTTTCCTGAATGTCATGTGTCCAATTGCTTGGTTGATTTATCGATTTTCATTTTATCTTAGGTCTTCAACAGTTTGTCTCTGGTGTGTCTAAGTAGTATTTCTCCTGTTTGGAGTTTATTGCTGTTCCTAGATCTGTGGGTTTATTTTCTTCATTATTTAAAACAAAACAAAAACATTATATCTCTATCCCTCTCACATCTCCTACTAGGACTTCAATTGCAAGTGTGTTAGACCATTTAATACTCTCCTACAAGTCTCAGATGGTCTGTTTGGTTCTTTAAAATCTATTTGGGTCTTTATATGTTAGTTCCTGATCCTTTCCTTTGTTGTGTCTGGGTTATGGTCAAATCTACCAAATGACTATTAATTTCTAATGTATTTTTTAAATTCTAAAATTGCCATTACTTACTTTTTGTAGTTTCCCTTGAGTTGCTGAGACTCCTTATCTGATCCTATATATCACTTTTCTTTTCCACTTGGTTTTATTATATATTTACCATAGTTATTTTAAAACCCTTCATTAGGCTGCTGCTCAGCACCAAGCAATGGTCTTGGATGTTTTGGGAGAAATTCTATGGACTTTATCACTTATTCCTGAGATTTTTCTGTATTGTTGCCTGCAGTGGAAGGCCCATGGCGGGGTGAGGGGGGCGGGGAGTGCTGATTGTTGTCGATTCACTCCGTGGTAGGATATCTGGGAACTCTCATTCCTCATACCAGGCCTCATGGTGTCATTTGAAGGTGGGCTTTTTCTTCAATTCCCTCTTTTATGATTGTTCCTTCTAGCTCTGAACCAGTGATAAAGCATCCATGGGTCTCTAGACTCCTAAGAACAGCCTCACCCATTCAGAATTTAGCTCATTTATGATTCTTTGTGTTTTCTGCCTTCTGGTGAAATATCTTCTTGTCATTATAAGATCTGTGGGCCAGTCTTCTGCAGCTTTTTATAAATTAGATAAAAAGGTCCAGAGTGATCTTTTAAAATAAAAATCTTATCACATAATTCTTCTCAAAGTCTTTGCTAGATAACCTACTACTAGATAGCTTATCTTCTCTCAGCCAAAACCAAAATCTTTAGAACTTTCTTCCAGACCAGTAAGCGCTGGGCTTTTATTAACTGTCTGATCTCATTTGTTCCTGGGCTCCTCACCACAAACTCATTCTGCCCCACTGATTTCTCTGTTATTCCTCTGGCACACGAGGTACATGCCCATCTTTGCAATCATTTCTCCTGCCAGGAATACTCCTGGCCAACACCAGCATGGGTTGCGCTTGACCACCTTCAAATTTTAAAAACAAAAAATCACAAAACAAGAGCAATAAAAAGGAAAAAAAAGAAAGAAAGAAAAAGGAAAGAAAAGGGAAAAATCTAAAAAGGAAACGACTTCTCACAGTGATTTTTCCTGAACACACTATTTAAAATCAGACCTCCCTTTGTTTGAACTGTATTTCCTCTTCTTTCCTGCTTTCACTTTCTCCATAGCATTTATCACCTTTATATATAAGGTGGTGTGGTGTATGTAAAGGGTGTGTCTGTGTAATTCACCAGTTTATTATCTTTTTTCTCATTTGAATGTAAGTCTTACACATGCAGGGATTCTTTCCTATTTTGTGCTTTGCTGTATCTAAAACCCTTCAAACAATGCCTGCATGTAGTAGGTATTTGGTAAATATTGTAAAATGAGCACCTAGGTAATACATAGTTTGAAAACATGATAATCTCTTCCATGTCCAAACCTTATTCATTATAATCTCATTTAGTGATTTGTGACCACTAAAGAAAGCCTGAGTTTTAGATATGGCATCATGAACAAGGAAATACCCTTGTCAACTTGACAAATTAAAGCTTCTACTGACGCCGCTCTTTCTGAATCCAGTGTACCTGATTCGTATGTATAATTGAATACTTCCTTAGAAATTGTAGGAGTACTGAGGAGATTAATGAAGTAAAATATAAAATATTTTATTTCCTCTTAAGAAAACGTGCTAAGGGGCGCCTGGGTGGCTCAGTGGGTTGAGCCGCTGCCTTCGGCTCAGGTCATGATCTCAGAGTCCTGGGATCGAGTCCCGCATCGGGCTCTCTGCTCAGCGGAGAGCCTGCTTCCCTCTCTCTCTGCCTGCCTCTCCATCTACTTGTGATTTCTCTCTGTCAAATAAATAAATAAAATCTTTAAAAAAAAAAAAAAAGAAAACGTGCTAAGTGTATGTCTGTGCAACCTCACATAACAATACAGCTGAGTAAGCAAGCCTCATGGTTAAGCTAAGACATACCATTGATATTGATTTATGGGGAGAACTTAAACAGACATTTTCAAAAATCTAATGAATAGAAAAATAGAAAATTGGGAAAATAATCCTTTCATTTTTCTCACATTTTACATTAAACATAGAAGACGGCATGGAGTATTCAGATTCATTGGGATAATTCCTGATTAAGTGTTTTGCTGCCCTTAATCGGGTTGGTGTGCTTTAGTTGCCTTGCCACCTAGCCTCTCCACGTGAGAGTCATGGCTGGATTGGATTTCCGAGCTCCTATGGCTCCTATGGCTGTAGCAGGGAGCTCAAAGAAGTGAACTTTCACATCAGTAAGTCCTGGTTTATAATCCAAGTTCCATGTGTTACTAGCTGTGAAACTTCCTCTAGCCCCAGTTTCTTTATCTGACAGTGACATTATTGACCTTATAAGACAAGCATGAGGATTTGAAATAGCAGGTGTCAAGAATTGTGCACATTATAGGGACTCAGCTGATCGTAGCAAATGCTTTGCTAAATGCTTCCTATGGAGACATGTGCTTATACTTAGTCTCAGAACAGTATAGAGGTTAAATGTGCAAAGGTTCTGGCCAAAAGACCTCTCCAGCTCTTGAGGGAACTTGCCTTGGAGGCATGCTAGAGAGATTTTATAAGACTGAAAATGCATGATACTTAATGTATATGTGTTACAACAGTAAAATATAAGCTAACAACTTGGAGATGTTTTTAAATATAATTATTTTTATTATTTTATTCATGATTGTAGGAATATTTATGCCTTATAAATATATATGCCTTATATATATAATTATATAATTATAATATAATAATATATAAATATTATTTAATAATATATGTTCCATAATACATAACTTATATAAGACTTAAAATATACTGACATATAAATGAATATATATAAATATATATATAAATAGTATGTTATTTATAATTATTGCATAACATATATATTTCTTATGCATATATATAATATAGAATAATATATTTAATAAAAAATAAATCACATGTACATTAGCTAATATTCACTGAGTTTTTTTCTAGGCTCTTCTATACATAGGAATCATCAAAACAACCCAATTCTGTCTCGAAAAGAGAAGGGCACACTTGAAGAATCAGTGGAAAGCAGTGAAGAGGGGAAGGAGGCTGTGCCAAGTTAATGCACACACCACACATATGTTCATGTGAGAAGAAAAAAACGTGAATTAGAAAATGAAAAATGTGCAGCTATAAGCTCTAAATACATTTATCATTGCAATTTGTCTTCTTTCATTATCCTTATTTAGCCTATGAGTAAACCAAAGAACAGAAAGCTAAATTATTTGTTCCAGTTCACACAACTAGTAAGTGGTAGAGCCACGTACAAACCCAAGCAACAGGATTCCACACCCATAAAATCAAATATGCATTTAAGACTATCTATACACTTACATTTTTAATTTTTAGAATAACAGTAAGTAAAGTGATGTATCATTTCTTATGTGTCTTAATATTTCACAAACTGTGATTTGTAGGGCACAATCTTCAGGAAGCTTTTTACCCTTGGCCACAGAAACTAAAGAGAAACTGATCATTGCCTTCCTTTCTTTGAGACCGACAGTGTTTATTAACACATTAAGGCTCTCTGTAATAAAGAAACCTGTAATAAAAATAAATGATTTAGCTTTAACAGTTGAAGAAATAAACTTATTTATGTATGGAGAGAATAAATATTTATTTTATTCATCTATCAAAAGTCCTCCTCAGTATGGTATTTCTTTAATAGTACCTTGGGGAGTATGACTTGAGGTCATTCTCAAATTAGGACCCAGGGGTGATGCCAGCAAATTTCCTTCTACAGGAAGATTCAGCACACTAATTAGCTTTGTGACACTTTGTAATATCTTCATTCATTTCAGACCTTCCTTGGCACAGTTTCTGACATAGTCCTGATGCAGATGCAATTTTTTGTTTCCTTCTCAAAGTTGGTCAAACTAGGGAACTTTAACTTGAATACTATGTTACAATATTTGCCATTTAACAAATCCCATCCCAAGCATTACTTATCAATAAGAAATCCACAGAAAAGATTTCAAATTCAAGGTTTAATATTTGGCATGTGTTAAGATTCCTAGTTGAAATTTTGCAAAAGAAAAGTTGAGGGGCTCCTGGGTGGGTCACTGGTCTCAGGGTCCTGGAAATGAGCCCCTCATTAGGCTCTCTGCTCAGTGGGAGCCTGTTTCACCCTCTCTCTTCCTGCTTCTCTGCCTACTTGTGATCTTTCTCTCTGTCAAATAAATAAATAAAATATTAAAAAAAAGAAAAGTTGAACTCAAGTCAACCCGTTTTCTTTCTCTCTTTTTTTCTTTTTTTAAAGATTTTATCTATTTACCTGATAGAGAGAGGGAGAGATCACAAGTAAGCAGAGCAGCAGGCAGAGAGAGGGGGTAAGCAGGCTCCCTGCCGAGCAAAGAGCCCAATGTGGGCTCGATCCCAGCACCCCGAGATCATGACCCAAACTGAAGGCAGAGGCTGTAACCCACTGAGTCACCCAGGTGCCCGTCAACCCGTTTTCTAAGCGGGAACACACTGGGTGTCTGGGGGCACAGTCTAATCTAAGTCAACAGTCTTTCTCTTTACCTTTTTAGGTTCTGTTGCAAATGGGGCAGAGGGCACAGCTGAGGACAGAGTGGAAACCAGTGAGGGATGAAACTATGCAAGTTTGTGTGCGCTCATCACATGTCCCTGTGAGAAGAGGAAAACAAATGGGACTGTGAAGATTCACACAGCTATGGTTTAAAAATCTGTGTTTGTCCTTAGGGCATGTTACACTTCAGTGCCTCAGGTTCTTTATCTGTAAAATGGGTTCCCACATTTTTCCGTTTCTACTTTTAACTTGGTAGCTTGTACTGGAGAACAATTTGTCTACATGTTTACCCCAGTTCCTTCTAAGGACTTTCAGGCAAATTACCAAAAACATGAATAATTAAAATAAAGCAAATTTTTAAAGTCAAAGAAAAATGAAAATGAAGTATTCAACCACAGTGAAAGTGAGCACGTAGAAACATGCATGCAGCAAGGACTTGAACAATTCTTAAAGTTGTGCTAGTAGTTCAGATCAGAATTTCCCAGAAGCTAATGCTGATAGAACAACTGGAGGTTACAAGTTTTGTGTTATCAAAAAGCACCACTTTCTGGTGCTTTGAAGCAGAATGCATTTTTAGTGAGAGTGTATGGAATAAACCAAGTGCATGTTCCCTGCAAAAGGCCGCACACATTGTTCTGGCTTCAGCAGAAGAGTGGTGCATGACACTGCATCACGTTTATGTGAACAGCTCTTCAACCTGTATTCTTTTGTAGCTAGCCATTGCAAACATATGTGGCAGATTTGATGACATCTCCACAATTAATATGCTAGAGACAAACTTTCAAAGTGGCTATTTCTAATAGCATTCATCACAATATTCAGCTCTATATTTAGTTGTGACAACTTTCCAAGGTCACTTGTTGAAACCCCTAAGGACAAGCATATTAACTTGGGTTTGTTTCTCAAATAAACACAGGCAGCATGGCTTCTACCAGAAAAAAAATTTCTAATTTGGAGGAAAATAAACTATTTGATTTTAAATACCATTGATGAAGTCCCAGAACCTTAAGTCAGGTTCGGTGGGGTGAGGAGGTTCGGAGCCGACGACTAAAGAAAGAATTCTTAAGACGTCATTGGTGCAAAATGGTGGTTTATTAAAGCACGGGGACAGGACCCGTGGGCAGGAAGAGCTGCTGCCCCAGGTTGTGAGGGTGGGCATGTTATATACCCCACGGTTGGGGGGAGGTAGTGAAGGAATGGGGGATTTCGACAGAGTTCTCACATGCTAGGGAGGGCCTACAAGGTGCCGGGGGGGAGTCTTTGACATTATGGCTTGATTAATGTCGTCCCTAGGTCAAGCACTAACATCAAGATAATGGGGGATTCTTGGTGGGGCATTATGATCTGGCTATCATTTACATTCCTTTCTACCCCAGTCTCCTCCAGTTTATGGTGGGAGGGGGACATTAGGGCTTCAGGAACCAAGAGTTATTTGCCTCTGGAAATTTGTGCTATTGATAAGGTAACCTCCCTGTTTAGGTCTCTAGGACATCTTGTAGGGCAAGGGAGATTCCTGTTCTGCAGGATTGCGATCCCTGCAAGTTAACTATTTATCGCTTTATGGCAGTCAGGGGTGCCTGAGAAATGCTACACACATGGAGGGGAGCGGGTGAAGAGGGGGTGCAAGGCGCCAGCTTTTGCTTTGTCCTCAGCCAGCCTCCTGCTCCCTCATCATTCCCCCCTGAACAATTTTGACCCTTAAATCTTTAAGGTGGTTGAAGGTGGAAGGTCTCATCTTCTGTAACTTCTTCGTGCTGAATAGGGGCGTAGAGCTGTCCCTACCTGCTCGGGTCAATATTGGTCAGGGTAGGAACGTATAAGGGAGTTACAAAAGGTGGAGGCAGCTGAATCCAGCGCTGACAGTGAAGAGGCGTCCTCGCGCGCGACAAGGATCGTCTGTCGTGGTGTAGTCATTGTAGCAATGGAGTCTCGGCACCAAGTGGAGAAACATGGAACAAAGCAACATATTAGGATTAATAAGGCGATAAGAATAAGAAGCCCGAAAAGGAGATTTGACCATAGTCCTCCTTCAAATTAGGAACTTAACCATTTACTGAGAGAGAGAGAGGGATCTTGTAGGGCCTTAATCTGTGTATTAATATCCTTTTATTAGTCCTGTGACATTTTTGTGATAGTCTGGAATGTATACACAACATTCTGTCTTGATAATTGCACATGTGCCACCCTGGGCTGCTGTCAGGACATCCAAGGCCATCCTATTTTGTAGGACTGCCTTGCGTATTTGTGAGACTTTGGTATTAAGGAGGGAGATGCCATTTAGTGGATCATTGAGTGCCTTTGTAGTATATTTAGTAAGGGCTTCTACATGCCACATGACATCCTCTAGTCCCGCAGATGGAACAAAAATGGATGCTAAGTGATCATACCATTTAAAAACAGATTGTGTCCATCTTTGTTTCAAGTTGGGGAGATTAGCTGGAGTGGTGATGGTTTTAGTAATGCGCCCATGAATCCAGGCAAATCCTAAAGTACAGCGACCTATCTACCCTGGAGGAAGCCAGGGCCACAGGTTAGTTCCACATATCCAGTGGGTTCCATTTGGAGCTGGCCATCTAATTCCAGGTCACCTTACCCAATCAGTAGCAAAACATTCAGTAGCCTGGAGTACTATTATTTGGGAACACATTTCTAATGATAGCCATCCTCGATACTGTGTGTTATTTGTCCAAGTATCCTACGTATAATTCTTTTGTTCCCAGCATAAAACTGCCTTTTAACTGAGCTGTCCAATCGTGGGTGTGAACCACAAATATGTATCCCGGATCTGATATATGCCATCTTCAGTATAGCGATAAGGAGGGTTTTATAACTTAGGCTCATATTTGATTGGGGAGTTATGGCTTGATAGCAATCCCCTTTCCTTCCAAATAGCTCCATGAGCATGTAGTACCAGGAAAGCATATTTGGAGTCAGTGTTAATGTTTATTCTTAGACTTTGGCAATTGCAAAGTGCTAGTAAGCACTATGGCACACCTAGCTTTTCTTATTTTTTTTTTATGAAAACTACTGTCATCAGAAAACCAACTGTCATTCATATTTTTAACAGGGGCATCTTAAATCTGGACAAATAGAGTAAGCAAGATCAATAACTTTTGAACATTTTTGCTCTATAGAGAAAGAAGTACAGTGGTCAGGTTCAGGCATACAGGTAACTAGGTTTAAAGTTTGACAAGTTTTATTTCTGGCATATCTGTTAATGTAGCCCAGTATTTAATAAGTTGGCCTCCATCATCCAGTGGTGGTCTTTGGCTTCTAAGACAAATCTGGACCTGATGTGACATCATTATAGTCAAGGACTGTCCTATAGTGAGCTTTGAGGCTCTTTTATAGGAGGGCTGTTCCATGCTTAGCTAAAGCATCTATTTGCAATTGCACCTCAACAGAGGTGGCCTCTAGGATAAATATGACAAAGGGGTGAAACCAATAAGAAGACCTTTGAGTGGTCCAACCTTAACAATATCCTGATTACAGAGGATCATTGCCAAGTGGGAGAGAACTTGTCAAGAGATAAGGGGAGTCCCCCAGGGATCATCCAATCCACTCATAAAGAAAGTGGGGTCATCCATTATCTCCACAAGTCCATAGTTAATCCTATGGAGTGCGATAGGTTGGCTTTTAGGCAATTTCATTATCCCAGCCACACACAAGGTGTTAGTCAAGTTATACAATTGTAGGGGAATCAATCCCATTTTTCCAGTTGTTTAATCATGTGCCGTGGGGTCTGCTAATATCCCCACAAAATAAAATGCAAGAAGATCATCTAAATGAGCTATTGTGTAGCTTCTCTGAAGTTTACCTCTAATTGTTTAGCTCAGGTAAACAAACATTTAAAGACAATCAAATCTAGAATTTAACATCCATAAAGGTGTGTTATTAAAACATAATTTTTCTCTCTAAAATAACCCTCATTTCCAGAGATAGCCAAATCAGGACTAATTCACTTGTGAAACAAGTCCAGTTTTAACAAACTTGGCCTAATTATTTACATAAGCTCAGTAAGAACAGTGACTGTGATCAATAGATCTTTTAGAATCTGCTTTGCTGGAACTTTGTATAAGGAATCTCTAGGTTAAACTTTTAGTAGCCTCTCCGGGCCAGAAGCCAAGCCCTGTACTTGCCATGAGGCATGCCTGCAATGCCTTTGGGCGAATTCCTCTTCCCAAGACTGCACCTACCAAGGAGTGACATTCTTTACTCACCTGGTGGGGCTGCTGGGAACTCTGTAAGCAAGGTATCAGGCCAACAGTCCCAAGGGGCTTTATGGCTCCAGGTTTCATAAAGTCAACCTTAGTTCCTTAAAGCTGTCTGGTCATATCTGAGTCTTTTCAAATATGACATTCCAGTCAAAGCCTTGGTAAAATAACCCGTGTTTCCAATTCTTTCCTGTTACAAGGAGAACAGATTCTTATTGAACTTATGCAAATGACTGATTGCCGTGGAAGAATGAATACTTACTGAGACCTTTTGGTTTCAGAGGGTTCAGATAGAGAGAAAATTTGAATGCTTTGAGCACTTTTACAAATGAGCACTTTTACATCTCTATAAGTTACAGATAACTAGGAGGAAGTATCCCTAGTCTGGAAGAGCAAACATTAGAGAGAACCAGCCATGTTTAAAGACAAAACATTAAGGGACACAACACTATAATCTTTTAGTCCCATGTTACTAATTCTGGTGAATGCGGCTTTAGTCCGTTTTGGAAATTCTTACCCATTTCAGTTTTAGGATTTTCAAGCATATCAAATATCTGTAAAAGTCCTTTATAGGAATCTCCTTGAAGATAAAACTCATTTTACCAGAGAATTAAAACAATTATAAATGACAAAAACTCAGAATGAATATGGTTAGAGCTAAAGAGACACGGGAGTTTACAATTTAGCTGCAAGGAAATCAGGTTATTTCTGTGATACATAACATTTCCATAATTACAGTATCAAGCGATGATCTCTCAAAACATTAAAACTTTAGGAAGTGCGTAGAATCTCTAGAATAGTTACAGCATTTTCCCAAATGTAATCCAAGGTTTATCATTGGTTCAGTAGTACTTCATGAGCAACTTCACATACCAAGGAAAAGCCTGAGTTAAAGAGATTTACAATTTAAATCTTGTCAACATTTGCTAAAATCTTAGAAAGTTTTAAAGCACATGCCTAAATATAATTAGGGATGTTAAACACCTGATAAACAAAACATAGAAACTCGTTTTTCTGGGCAGGCAAAGAGAAAACCATTTACATTTTCTTAACAGCAGATCAATTGATCTAAGAAAACATTGTCCTTTTGAACAGAGAATTTCAGTCTTGTACCAATGTACCTTTAAAACCCATTCATTTCAATCTTATTTCATTCTTGACCATAGCTAAAATTCCTTTTCTGAAGATTTCCCTTCACAAACCTTCTACAACTTTCCTTTGCATTCAGGTTTTGTCCCAAGCCATTTCCTTCCAAACAACCATCTCATTTAGGACAAAATTACCTTCCTTTACCTTCAACAAAATGTATTCCCATTCCTTAAGTCTTTCTTACATATCTCCTACTTTCCTACATACAGAGTTTCCCTTTATTTCCATCAGTCTTAGCTACACTAGGCAGAACTTTGTATTCTTAGAAACACCTTTAGTTATTAACCAATTGTGAACTGTTACAACAGAATTCTTCAGGTGGCAATTTATGAATCAGTTAAGTGGCAAACAAGTTTACCAGCAGATTTAAATACTCTTAGTTTCTTTGCAGTAAGAAGTCAAAAAGCACAAGCCTACATCCAGAAATTAACGACTTAGCATTTTATCCTGTTTGGTTAAGACCTAGATGTCCACAATTTAATTCCTTTTGTCATCCAAGCAAAACTTTAAAACTTTCAGGTTACCAAAGACTTTGAAAGCTACTTCAGCAATTACCCATTAGAACTTTGAGATAGACAATTAACCATCAGTTTAGTCATTTCTTTGCTAACAAATTTTAACAAGTAACACAAGCTTATTTGACCTTCAGTAAACTTTGATAGAATAAAAGCTTCACATTTACTGCTGTAAACTTAAAAGACAGGTCTTAATTAAACCAACAAACTTAACTTAGTTCCAATAGTGATTTATGTTCCACCTGGGCCCACTCCACTTTGAATGTTTACCTGAGACATGCGTGGGAAGATCTGGAGTGGGGGTGTTCTTCTTGCTCCTTGACAGTGAAGAGAGAAGGAGCCGTGGTGCATGATCTAGAGGCTAGTCATGCAGGCTGCACACACGTTGGTACAGAAACACATAAGGGGAAAACAGAGGAAACAAAGTGCTGCCAGGAGGCAGAGAAAAGATTCCCGGTTTCGGAGCTCATAAGCCCCAACAGAGGAGCAGACGCCATGCTTTCCCACCAGCAAGGGGGAAGGGGTTAGGCAGTCCAAGTCAGGCCAGAGAACACAGGGAAACTTCCCCGAAACAAAGAGAGTTTCGGCAGCTGCTTGGGAATATTCCTTATGGTCTCTGTCTCGAGTTAGACCAACCCCAGTTGGCTCCAGTTATAGCCATTAACACGGGAAGTGAGTGAGGGAGAAGCCCCCACACCTATTAGGAGAAACAGAAAGAAATAAAGCCAGAGCCCCCTTTGCTAGGGATGGCCCAGCAACCTGGGTTTACTAGAAGAAGGCTTATTTACGTAATTACCATCAGGAGAAAGTTTCAAACACATTTTGCAAAAGCCCCTTAGTCCAGGGTCCTGGTGCAGAGCAATAAAGGCCTAGGTATGAGCAGTGAAGGTATCCTAGGTCCATTTGCCCTGTTTCCTGCAGAGATCTAACTGATAGATCCCACTGAAGCCATGCAGTGTTACAGGAGCTCAGTGCTTTCCTAAGTTTTGCAATCCAAATTATTTCCAGTGGGTTAAAAGGCACCCCAAGGTAGAGTCCTTGGGAACTGAAGAAGCCTACTGAGGCCATGCTTCCAGAAAAGTAAAGAAGGTCCATTACCATAAATTCCCCCAACTCCTGTGTGGCGTCCCGCACAGGGTATGTCAGAGGTTTCAGGTGTCAAAAGCGACCGGAGGCGTCCCTCAAGATATCGCTATTGATCACCGTCATGCCTTAAAAGGCCCTGGAGGGGTGCCGGCGTCCCTCCACTTCCCCATCACATCCTAGGCTGCCAATGGGTGCCTGGTGAATGGACGAGGAAATTGTGCCATGCCAAGCCATTGTCTATCCTGAAGACTGCATACTGTTTTGCCATATTAACCCACAAAAACGCTAGAGAAGTTTGGCAAGGGGAAATTACCCAATTTCATAGCTTTAGACGGTTTGCAGAAGACACTGACGAGAAACAGTAAAGATTGAAATCCATCATGGTCTATGCGACATTCCAACACATGTGGTCCTTACAGCCAACTTCCCTAGGAAACGGTCCCCGGTTGCGTTTTAATTCAATTGAGTACTGGTTTCGGCCGGCTCCCAGTGGAGGTCCCGCGGCCAGAAGTGGCTAGACCGGGCATGTGGAGGGGATCACATTAGATCAATCAGGAGGAAACCTCACACGGGAGTCTTAAGATTGGCAGCCGTCCTGGTGACTTAGGTGGCTGTCCCGTGCCCAAGAGAGACAACTTTCTATAAGAACAGGAATAGAGTGAGGCCATCAAGTTTCTTGGTCTTATTGCCATTCCGGCCAGGGTACTAGCTTACAGCCAAAAGGCAGACGCTCTCCTCCCCGTGGAGTAGCCACGGGCTAGAGGATTACAGCCTGAGCAATTGACATGCAAGTGTTCCAATAAGACCATACTCCTTGAAAAGCCCTGGAATGAGAGTACAGGAAAAGGAGAGAAAGTACTCACCAATTTTGCACCGAAGCTCAGAGTCCAAATGTAAAGACTCACAAACCTCCTGGCTGGCTCGCCAAAAATGATGAAGTCCCAGAACCTTAAGTCAGGTTCGGTGGGGTGAGGAGGTTCGGAGCCGACGACTAAAGAAAGAATTCTTAAGACGTCATTGGTGCAAAATGGTGGTTTATTAAAGCACGGGGACAGGACCCGTGGGCAGGAAGAGCTGCTGCCCCGGGTTGTGAGGGTGGGCATGTTATATACCCCACGGTTGGGGGGAGGTAGTGAAGGAATGGGGGATTTCGACAGAGTTCTCACATGCTAGGGAGGGCCTACAAGGTGCCGGGGGGGAGTCTTTGACATTATGGCTTGATTAATGTCGTCCCTAGGTCAAGCACTAACATCAAGATAATGGGGGATTCTTGGTGGGGCATTATGATCTGGCTATCATTTACATTCCTTTCTACCCCAGTCTCCTCCAGTTTATGGTGGGAGGGGGACATTAGGGCTTCAGGAACCAAGAGTTATTTGCCTCTGGAAATTTGTGCTATTGATAAGGTAACCTCCCTGTTTAGGTCTCTAGGACATCTTGTAGGGCAAGGGAGATTCCTGTTCTGCAGGATTGCGATCCCTGCAAGTTAACTATTTATCGCTTTATGGCAGTCAGGGGTGCCTGAGAAATGCTACACACATGGAGGGGAGCGGGTGAAGAGGGGGGTGCAAGGCGCCAGCTTTTGCTTTGTCCTCAGCCAGCCTCCTGCTCCCTCATCATTATGAACATGTAAGAGAATGCTTAAGTGACTTTTATAGTTTGGTATACTCTTTATTACCTGTACCTGTACGCTGCAGGAAATGTGCTTTCTCCACTCCTTCTTTTAATAAGAAAGCCACAACAGAGAGAACATTCCACTTGCTGGCCTTGTGACTCTGATTTTTCCCACTCCCATCACAGATGCTCAACAGTATGAAAAAGTCCATGGTGTTTCACTTATGTATGTAGTGATAATTAATATTGAATTTATTTTATTCCTTTAAGAAATATTTGCCAGGAGGCTACTATTCCAGGTACCAACCTAGGCATCAAAAAAGAAATGGGAAGGACATGGTTATTATCTCATGATGATGTACCTTAAACCTGTAAAATAGTCTTTAAATGCTAGTTACTATTGTTAAGTAATAACTGATAATGAGTAAAGGTTATGGTGATTATTATCTTCCAAACTCTTCTCATTGCCTCACAGGTGTTTGTAAAAGTAGGTGGCAAAGTTGCTGCAGCTACAATTTGCTTGAAATGTAGGAATCTGTCTTGATATCCCTGAGATTTTGTTTCATGTCAGATATATCTGAATTGTGCATATCTGTTCATAAACCATTCATGTGGCATTGTGCTAGGTGATCTAATGTATACAAAAAATTACAGAAACACTCCATATCCTAATTTGATGGAACAGATATAATCCCTTTAAAATGTTAACTATGAGGAGCCATGAAATTACTTATTTATCTGAACATCCTGTGGCTTATATAAGGATGCAGTCTCTGGACAGACTATAATTGCAACATGACTTCCTCTATGGATGGAATCTTTTTATAAAAATAAACCTTCTTTGCTCTGGGCAGATGCAGCTTTATACTAAGACAAATCTTGAGTAGCCAGCATGCATGCACTGGATAGCTTTCCCCACTCACCCTGTTAGCTGGGCAGCTTCGAACATGTCCCACAATGCAACGAGTTTATGCAATCCTGAGTTAATGCCACTAAAATGGATGCCAGAGGAGTAAAATATTAATTAGAAAATTAGTAAAGTAATATTGGCATTAAGATATTCAAAGAACTCCCTTTTGTTTTGTTTTGTTTTGTTTCCCTTCCCCCCAGGAAGACTTTATAAAAGATGAAGAAAGAGTAATTGCATTTTGAAGAATAGGTAGGATTCACATAGGCAGAAAAAAAAGATAGAGATATTTTCAGTTGGGTAGATGAAACAGAGTGCACAAAAAGTATGAAGATTGGAGAGAGAAATTTGTGAGAACAGCTGGTAAAAGCATTTGGTTGGAATTGTTGTATTGAGTGTGAGAATTAGGATAAGAGAAGAAATACAGTTTGCTGCCAAGTGACAGAGGACTTTGAATATTAGAATAAAGAATCTAAACTCTACCCTTTGGGAACAACAAATCACTGAAGCATTTTGAGAAAATGATTGATATAATTAAAAGCAATCATTTTGGAAAATGTCAGTACAATATAAAAGAAAATTTTCCACTTAAAATGAAAATCAGTAATGGTTGCTCCTGAGAAATGCTAAACTGCAGGTTAGGTAAATAAAATAATCTCCAATTCACGTACAGTGAGGTAAGGAGTACTAATGTTTTAGTGTACTTAAATCTAGATTTGTTCCATGCATGTAGTGCATTTTACAATTATATAAGCATATATTTTATAAAAATATTGTTTCACTGTGCATAATATTTTAAAGATACTTTGTCATTGCACCAGATAATATAGATTTATAGTTAATAAGGAACACATCTCCTATTGAACTACATAAAAGTTTTACACACACACGTGTGTGTGAGTTCAATTTAATTACAAACAACACACACACAGACTGTCATTTGTACACAGATATACGTATGAAACCTGGAAGGAGATTGAAGACCTAGACACAGGCAAATGCTGGGAATGGCCAGCAATCCCTATCCCAACAAATGAAAGGTCACTCCAGACTTGGCTGTGAAAGAGAGTAGAAGGCAAGGGGGTCAATGCCCAAAGACCCTTTGCTCTTCTTTGCTCCTCCTTTTATTGATCCTTCACAATAATCACAAATCCTTATCACTGTTTCTGAGGCCTGTGATGTTGACAAGGGGTCTTTCTGAAACTAGGAGGATCTGTTTACAGGAAAGATAAGATATGCTAATCTGCCTGTCCTCCTAGACATAGCTTAAGGGACAATGCATATATCTCTTAGATCACAGGGTGGCTGTTTGGGTTAAGAGAGCCTTGGGGAAAGCAAGTCTCTGCAGCATTCCAAAGGCAGAGAGGTCCATCAGGCCTAGGCATTCCAAAGGCCTATCCCTTCTCTGAAAACTTCTTCCCCCCAGCAGCCTTCGTGTTACATTTTAGCGAGCCCAGTCTTATGGCTGATTTCATGCTGAACATTAACCTCAAAAGGCAAACTTCTATCGCAACTGACTAAAGATAAATAAATAAATCCCCAAACAATATTGGGTTTGAAAAATTGAAAATAATTCTGGATATATAAATGAAATTTAAAAATCAGAATTGGAGTGCCTGGATGGCTCAGTGGGTTAGCCTCTGCCTTCAGCTCAGGCCATGATCTCAGGGTTCTGGGATCCAGCCCCACATTGGTCTCTCTGCTCAGTGGGGAGTCTGCTTCCCCCGCTCTCTATGCCTGATTCTCTGCCTACTTGTGATCTCTCTCTCTGTCAAATAAATAAAATCTTTAAAAATAAAAATAAAAATCAGAAGAAATTATAAACAACTTTAAATGATATATAAGAAAAAAGGTAAAAATGACATTTCTATCAATATATCTTTATAAATTTTCTACACATACACACACACACACACAAATAAAATCTAAATATATCCAAAGCCATTAAAGTGATTAAATCAGCAAGTAAAAGTTACCAAAAATATTATTTGTTAGTTCGCAAATGTTTTATAAGCTAATGCCAGGGAACCTTTAATAAAGTAGCAATTCCCTTATTGTACTATTGGGTCTTTTTATAAAGACGTGATTTGGGTGACAAAGAGAGTAAATGCTTTTGCTCATGTTTCATCTACTTTTGATAGCACCAGGTAGTCTAGGAAAAATATATGTTTCTACTGATTTCATTATAATTCACCTTCATATTAAATAAAGTATGCTAAATCAAACACAACAGTATATTTTGAAAAAAAAAAATCTAAGTTCAAACTGTCTTTATCCCAAGCATAAGATGTATTTCAAGAAAAGATTATGTATTTATGCAATACATATTATTAAGAGAGTAGGGGAGAAAATGTAATTGTATCAATCCATGATGATAAACTACTTGATAAAACCCACAGCTAACATCACACTTAATGATGAAAGACCAAAAATTTCTCCATAAATTCAAAACAACACTAGGATGGCCACTCTCATTATTTCTATCTAATATTTTAAAAGATTGTAGTCAAAGCAATAATGCAAGAACAGATAAAAAGATATTAAGATTAGAAAGGAAGGAATAAAACTATCTGTATTTTCATGACATGATCTTGTGTATATAGAAACATATGAAATGTTTCTAGAGAAACATATGAAAATATACAAGGAAATTTAGAGCAAAAAATTCAGTAAGGTTTCAGGATATAATATCAATATACAAATTTAGTGGTGATTTTATACACTAGAAATGAACAATCTGGAAATGAAATGAAGAAAGCAATTTAATTTTCAATAGAAAAAAATAATAAATTAAGTGGAAATACACTTAAAAGAACTACAAAACTTGTATAGTAAAAAATATAAAAATCACTGAAAGAAATTTTATAAAATACTAAATGCATTAAAAGATATACCATGTTTATGAGCTGGAACATTTAATACTATTAAAATGGCAATCCTATTCAAATTGATCTATAGATATAATACAATTTCTATCAAAACCAGCAGGGCTCCAAATAGCAAAAAAAAAAAAAAAAATTAAAAGAACAAAATTAGAAGACTCATACCTCCTGAATTCACAACTCATCACAAAGTTAAAAATTTAATTATGTGTGTTATTCGATTAAGAGTAGATGAATGAATTAATGGGATAAAAATTAATGTTCCAAAATAACACCATATATCTTTGAGAAACTGACTTTTGATGAGGGTCCCAAGACAACTCAGTAGGTGAAAGAATAGTCTTTTTAGCAATTAGTACTGAAGGACAGCTAGTAATCTTATGCAAAGGAATGAAGTTGGACTCCTACCTTATACCTTATATAAAAATTAACTATCTAATTTTAAAAAATAACTATCTAAATAAATAAATAAATAAACCGTAAGAGGTAAAACTATAAAACTCTTAGAATAAAACATAAAAAATGTGTAAATATTTTTGATCTTGAATTAGGTAATAGTTTCTGAGAAATAATTCATAAAGTCCAACATACAAAGAAAAAACAGATAAATAAGATTTCACCAAAATTATTTTTTTCTCCATCTCCAAGGACATGATCAAGAAAATGAAAGACTATTTACAGAATGGGTGAAGATATTTGCAATTCATATATCTTGTGACTTTCACATCCAGAGTATATCAAGAACTCTTACAACATGACAAAGAGACAACCACCCAATTAGAAAATAAGGAAATAACTTGAATAGACATTTCTCCAAGAATACAAATAGCTAATAAGGGCATGTGAACAGGCACATCACAAGCCATTAGGTAAGTGATGAGGGAGCAGGAGGCTGGCTGAGGACAAAGCAAAAGCTGGCACCTTGCACCCCCTCTCCACCTGCCCCCCTCCATATGTGTAGCATCCCTCAGGCAGCCCTCACTGCCATGAACAATAAGCAAATAGTTAACTTGCAGAGCTCACAATCCTGCTAGACAGGATTCTCCCTTGGCTTACAAATGTCCTAAATCTCACTATTGTGACACACCACCAAAAAGTCTCCCAACTATCTTAATGTTAATGGCTGGTCTAAAGACAACATTGATCCAGCCCCTAGGGCAAGGCCTCTGGCAGGCCTGGAACATCCTGGCACCTTGTAGGCCCTCTTTAGCATATGAAAACTCCACTGAAACCTCCCTTCCCCTCACCTTCCCCCAACCGCAGGGTATATAACATGCCTACCCTCAAAACAGGGAGCAGCAGCTGTATCTCCGCCTGCCCACGGGCCCTGTCCCTGTGCCATAATAAATCACCTTTTGCACCAACGACGTCTTAAGAATTCTTTCTTTAGTCTTCGGCTCCGAACTTCCTCACCCCACTGAACCTGACTTAGGTTCTGGGACTTCATCATTTTTGGCGAGCCAGCCACAATGAAATGTTACTTCATACCAATCAAGATGGCAATAATCAGTAGAGTCAGAAAATAAAAAGTGTTGCCATATATGTTGAAAAATTAGAATCCTCATCTATTCCTTGTTGAAACATAAAATGGGGGTGATGGACATTGAGGAGGGTATGTGCTATTATGAAGACTGTGAATTGTATAAGATTGATGGATCACAGATCTGTACCCCTGAAACAAATAATACATTATATGTTAACTTAAAAAAAAAAGAAAAGAAAAAATAAAAAAATCAAATGCATTTAATATTTAAATAATTCCACACCTAGGAATTTATGCTAAAGATATAATCAAGTATCTGTACAAAAATTAACCTATAAGAATGTCAACCATAGTATTATTCATCATAAAATAATTGAAAAACTAAATATTCTATACAAATGGAGTAATTAAAAGAAAAAGAAACATAAAATGATGGATTTCCTCTGTCAAACAATTTGACAGTTCCTCAAAAAGTCAAATTTAGAGTTATCATATAAACCAAGAATTCTACTACTAGGTATATATTTCTAACAGAACTGAAAACATATGTTTACATAAAGAAAACCATGTATATGAATGTTCATAACAACATTATTCTTAACAGCTCCAAATGGAAACAACACAGATGTCCAACAACTAAAAATGGGTAAACAAATTGTGATATATCCATACAATGGAATAGTATTTGACTATTAAAAGAAATAAAATATTGTATGTGCTACAATACAGATTAATTTTTAAACCTTATGCTAAGTGAAAGAAGATTGACACAAAAGGCTGCAAATGGTATAATTTCATAAAAATGAATTGTCCAGAAAAAGTATATCTACGAGACTGAAATCAGACTAGTGGCAGCCAGGGCTGGGGGAGGGGAGAATGAAGTATAACTGCTACTATATATGCAGTTTTTCTTTTGAAGTAATAAAAATATTCCAAGCATTAAATAGTGGTGATTTTTATACAACCTTGTGAATATACTAAAAAATAAATAAGTGCAAAAAAAAAAAAAAAACAAAAAACAAAAAACAAAAAACCAACAACACTCTAATAGGGTAAATGTCATGATATGTGAATTACATAGCAATAAAAAAGATGGCAGAGAAAGAGGAAAAAGATGATAGAGAAGTAGGGGACCCTATTTCAACTGGTCCCCTAAATTGAGCAGGATATCTACCAGACTAGTCAGAACACCACAAAATCAGCCTGAGATATAAGAAGATATATCTGGATCTCCACAAACATAATATCTCTGGTGGTTGGTATTGAGGTATGAAGCAGGGATCCATGATTCTGTGAACAAATATTGTAAGATAAACAGAAGGAGAAGAGACCTGCTTCTCTCTTCAGCCTGGAAGGTGAAATAACACAAGAGCACTCAAAAGCTGCCCACACTATGGACCAGGCACAGACTTGAAGATCCATAGCAGTAAGGAAGGACTTTAGGACAGTCCACCAGACTTATACCTAGAGCTTTAGGAGCACACAAGCAACCCAAGGGTGCCTTGCTTCTGCACAAAGGGTAGAGACATGCCTGGACCTAGAAGCAAGGGCTGGGAGTGCTGCTGTGGGGTGCACAACCCAGAACACTGTGGTTTTTAGCAGCACATACAAAAGCAGAGACAGTGTGGCCTGGAGAGTTCCATGAAGATCAGACTGCATTCTCTCTATTCTGAGACAAAGGTTTGGATACAATCACTTCTGCTCTGACTCTCAGAAGAGATGCACAAAGCTGCCAGGGAAAGATGCCAGACAACAACAACAACAACAAAAAATCAAAACTAAAAAGGTTTCAATGAATACATCCCCTCCCCACAGGGGGCAGGGTAATTTCGCCCAAACAAGGTTGCCTGAGTAATAGCACCACAGGCCTATCCACCATCCACCAGAAAATAGGCTGGAAGAACAAGAGGCCAACATCCCTAAGGTTCCTATAAAACAGGTGCATCTTGCTTGGGTTGTGGTCAATAATTTGGACTCTGTACATCCCTTCAACCACCCCTCAACAGAATGACTAGGAGAAGGAACCCTAAAAGAAAGAACCAAAAAAGTGGTCTCTGCCATAGAACTACTGGATATGGATACAATCAAGATGTCAAAAATTGATTTTAGAGTAACAGTTATCAAGGCAATATCTAGGCCTGAGAAAAATATTAACAACAATGTAGAATCTCTAAAGACAGAGATGGGATCTAATCAGGCTGAACTTAAAAATGTGGTGAATGAAATGCAGTCTAAGCAGGATACATTGACTGTCAGAGTAAACGAGGCAGAAGAACAAATTAGTGAGATAGAAGATAAGATGATAGAAGAGATGGAAATTGAGGAGGCATGGGAAAAACAAATTAAAAACCAAGAAATCAAACTGGAAGAGATTAGTGACAGAATGAAATGTTTAATTTAAGTATTATTGGGATCCTTGAAGGGGTAGAGAGAGGGGGGTTCTAGATGATATATTTGAGTAGCTGAGAACTTTCGTAATCTGGGGGGAAAATATAAGCATTCATGTCAAAGAGTCAGAGAGAACCGTTCACAAGATCAACAAAAACAGACCAATGCCACAGCATATAATAGCACAATTTGCAAATTTAGATCCAAGGAAACAATCTTGAAAGCAGGAAGAGGGAAGAGTTTCTTATTTATAAAGGGAGGAAAATTAGAATAATGTCAGACCTGTCCCCAGATACTTGGCAAGCCAGAAAGGGCTATAAGACATATCAGGGTAATAAGTGAAAAAACATGCAGCCCAGGATACTTTATCCAGCAAGATAACAGAATGGATGGAGAGATAAAGAGCTTCCAAGACCAGCAGAAATGGAAAGAATTTCTTACCATCAAGCTAACCCTACAAGAAATATTAAAGGGGGGTCTATAAAAGGAGAAAGACCCCAAGAGTGATATAGAACAGAAATTTACAATCTATAGAAACAAGGACTTCACAGGCAACATGATGAAAATAAAATCATATCTTTCAATAATCACTCTCAACATGAATGGCCTAAATACTCCCATGAAACAGCACAAGGTTGCAGATTATAAAAAGAGAGGGCCCATTCATATGCTCTCTACATGATACTCATTTTCAACCTCAAGATGCATCCAGACTGAAAGTGAAGGGATGGAGGGCCATCTTTCATGCCAGTTGACCTCAAAGTAAGCTGGGGTAGCAATTCTTATATCAGACAAATTGGGTTTTGAGTTAAAGACTATAGTCTTTACAGAAGGACACAATATAAATATTAAAGGGTTTATCCAACAAGAGTATCTAACAATTGTAAATATGGTATGCTACCAACATGGTAGCAGCCAATTACATAACCAACTATTAACCAAAATAAAGAGACATACTGATAATAACATGCTAACAGGAGGAGACCTCAGCCCTCAACTCAGCAATAGACAGGTCATTGATGCAGAAAATCAATAAAGAAACAAGAACTCTAAATGAGATACCACACCAGATGGACCTCATAGATATATACAGAATCCACCCTAAAATAACAGAATATTAATTTTTCTTGAATGCACTTGGATATTTCTCCAGAATAGATCGCATACTGGGTCACAAATCAAGCCTCAGCTGATACCAAAAGACTGAGATTATTTCCTGTATATTCTAAGACCATAATGCTTTGAAACTGGAACTCAATCACAAGAAAAATTTGGAAGAAATTCAAACACTTGGAATCTAAAGACCATCCTGCTAAGGAATGTTTGGGTCAACCAGGGAATCAAGAAAGAACTTAAACAAATCATGGAAACCAATGAGAATAAAAACACATTGGAGAAAACCTATGGGATCCTGCAAAGGCAGTCCTAAGAGGGAAATACATAGCCATCCAAGCCTTAATCAAAAAAATAAAAAATAAAAAAATTATATATATATATATATATATATATATATATCCTGAATACACAAATTAACTATGCACCTTAAAGAACTGGAGAAAAAAAAAACAAATAAAGCTTAAATCATGAATTAGAAGAGAAGTTATTAAGATTAGATCAGAGATCAATTAATTAGAAGCTAGAAATATAGTATAGGGAATCAACAAAACTAGAAGTTGGCTCTTTGAAAGAATTAATAAGATCGATAAACCACTAGCCAGATTTATTCAAAAGAAAAGAGAAGGGACCCAAATTAATAAAATTATGAATGAAAGGGGAGAGATCACAACTAACACCAAAGAAACAGAAAGAATTATTAGAAATTATTATCAACCACTATATGCCAATAAATTAAGCAACCTGGAAGAAATGGATGTCTTCCTGAAAACCTATGAACTACCAAGACTGAAACAGGAGAAACTGACAGCCTCAGTTTCCACAAACAATAACCATAAACAAGATTGAAGCAGTGATTAAAATCCTCCCAAAGAACAAGAGTCCAGGGCCTGATGGATTCTCTGGGGGATTCAACCAAACATTTAAAGAAATAATACTTATTCTTCTGAAGCTTTTTCAAAAAATAAAAGCAGAAGGAAATCTTTCAGACTCGTTCTATGAGGCCAGCATTACCTTGATCCCCAAACCAGGCAAAGACCCCATCAAGAAGAGTTTCAGACCAATATCCCTGATGAATATGGATGCCAAAATTTTCAACAAGATCCTAGCTAATAGGATCCAACAATACACTAAAAGGATTATCCATCATGAGCAGGTGGGATTTATCCCAGAGATACAAGGGTGGTTCAACATTTGCAAATCAATCAATGTGGCAGAACACATTAATAAGAGGAGAGAGAAGAACCATATAGTCCTCTCAACTGGTGCAGTAAAAGCATTTGACAAAATAAGCATCCTTTCCTGATTTAAACTCATCAAACTGTAGAGATAGAGGGAAAATTCCTCAATTTCATAAAAACCGTCTATGAAAGCCCACAACAAATATCATTCTCTTCCCTTAAGATCAGGAGCATGACAAGGATACTCACTCTCACAACTATTGTTCAACTTAGTACTAGAAATCCTAGCAACAGCAAACAGACAACAAAAATAAATAAAAGATATTCAAACTGGCAAAGGAGAAGTCAAACTCTCTCTCTTTGCAGAACATGATACGTTTCTGTGGAAAACCCCAAAGATTCCACCCCTAAATAACTAGAACTCATACAACAATTCAGTAATGTGGCAAGATACAGAATTAATACACAGCAATCAGTTGCTTTTCTATACACTAACAATGTAATTGTAGAAAGAGAAATTAGAGAATTGATTCCATTTACAACAGCACCAAAAACCATAAGATAACTTGGAATAAACTTAACCAAAGAGGTGAAGGATCTATACTCTAGATAAACTACAGAAGACTTGTGAAGGAAATTATAGAAGACACAAAAAAGATGGAAAAACATTCCATGTTCATGGGTCAGAAGAATAAACTTTGTTAAAAAGTCTATACTGCCCAGAGCAATCTATACTTTCAACGCCATCCCAATCAAGATACCAATGGCATTTTTCAAAGTGCTAAAATAAATAATCCTAAAATTTGTATGAGAGCAGAAAAAAACGTGAATTGCCAAGGAAATGTTGAAAAAGAAAAACAAAGCTGGGGCATTATGTTTTCTGATTTCAAGATACATTACCAAGCTGTGATAATCAAAACAGCATGGTACTAGCACAAAAACAGATACAAAGATCAATGGAACAGAATAGAGAGCCCAATAAGGACTTTCAACTCTATGGACAAAGCAAAAATATATATCCAATGGAAAAAGACAGTCTCTTCAATTAATGATGCTGGGGAAATTGGACAGCCACATCCAGAAGAATGAAACTTGACCATTCTCTTACACCATGCACAAGATAAACTCCAAATAGATGAAAGACCTCAACAAGAGGTAGGAATCTATCAAAGCCCTAGAGAACATAGAAAGTAACCTCTTTGACATCAGCCACAGCAACTTCTATCAAGACATGTCTCCAAAGGCAAGGGAAACAAAAGCAAAAATGAACTTCTGGGACTTCATCAAGATCAAAAGTCTGCACAGCAAAGAAAACAGTCAACAAAACAAAGCAACAACCACGGAATGGGAGAAGATATTCACAAATGACACTACAGACAAAGGATTGATATCCAAGATTGATAAAGAACCCCTCAAACTCAACACACACAAAACAGATAATCACGTCAAAAAATGGGCGGAAGACATGAACAGACACTTCTCCAAAGAAGACATACAAATGGCTAACAGACACATGAAAAAATGATCATTATCATTAACCATCACGGAAATTCAAATCAGAACCACACTGAGATACTATCTTACACCAATCAGCTGGGCAAAAATTAACAAGACAAGAAAAAACAAATGTTGCAGAGGTTGTGGAGAAAGGGGATCCTTTCCCCAGTGTAACCTGTTACACTGCTGGTGGGAATACAAGGTGGTAAAACACTTTGTTTTGTTTTGTTTTAAAGATTTTATTTGTTTATTTGACAGACAGAGATCACAAGTAGGCAGAGAGGCAGGCAGAGAGAGAGAGAGGGAAGCAGGTTCCTCGCTGAGCAAAGAGCCTGATGCGGGACTCGATCCCAGGACCCTGAGATCATGACCCGAGCCGAAGGCAGCGGCCTAACCCACTGAGCCACCCAGGCACCCCACTTTGGAAAACAGTGTGGAGGTTCCTCAAAAAGTTAAAAATAGAGCTATCCTATGAACCAGCAATTGAACTACTGGGTATTTAACCCAAAGATACAGATATAGTGACAAGATGGGCCATATGCACCTTGATGCTCATAGCATCAATGTCCACAGTAGCCAATCTGTGGAAGGAGCTGAGATGCCCTTGAACAGATGAATGGATAAAGAAGATGAGGTCCATATATACAAGGAATATTACTCAGCCATCAGGAAGGATGGATGCCTAATAATTGCATCAACCCAGATGTAAGCGGAGGAGATTATGCTAAGTGAAATAAGTCAAACAGAGAAAGGCAATTATCATAGTTTCACTTATTTGTGGAACATAAGGAATAGCATGGAGAATATTAGGAGAAGGAAGGGAAAAATGAAGGGGGAGAGGGATTCAGAGGGTTGGATGTACCATGAAAGACTGTGGACTCTGGGAATCAAATGAGGGTTGGGGGGGGTGTAGAGGGGATGGGTAAGCCCAGTAATGGGTATTATGGAGGGCACATATTGCATAGAGGACTGGGTGTTGTACACAAACAATGGATCATGGAACACTACCTCAAAAACTGATGAGGTTTTTTAACATTAAAAAAATGTAAATAAATAAATAAAATACCAAGGCAAAAACATTACACAAATGCCTGACGCTTAGTAAATACTCATTAAATATTAGTTTTTATTAATAAAAAAGATGCCAAATCTAAATGTGAAATGTGATTCAAGACTGTATCATAGAGCAGAAATATAATTTTTGCCATAACAAACATTATTGAGACAATCTACAAAGCTTGAAATCTAATGGGAACAGAAGGAGACAAACCATAAGAGACTCTGAATCTCATGAAACAAACTGAGGGCTGCGGGAGGGTGGAGGGGTAGGGATAGGATGGCTGGGTATGGACAATGGGGAAGGTATGTGTTATGGTGAGTGCTGGGACATGTGTAAGCATGATAATTCACAGACCTGTATCCCTGGGGCAAATAATAAATTAAGTGTTAATTAAAAAGAACTTAAAATCTTTACTTAGCCAGTATTATTTTATTAATATTAAGTTTCCTATTTGTGGATAATTTGGGGATCTGAACTGACATACTTAACAGGAAAGGAGTCCTGTGATTGCTGCCTACTCTCTAATGAATCACAAAGACAGTAATAAAATTGAATATGACAAAATATCAGCAATTGAGGAATCCAGGTGAAGGGCAAAGAGAAATTATTGGTACTTTTCTTGTCATTTTTATGTTAGTTTAAAGTTGTTTAAAGATAAAAATGCTTGCCATAAAGTGAAAAAAAAAAGAAAGAAAAAAAAACTTTATTTATCTAGCAGCATGTGAATATGGTCCTTTCTAGAAATAAGTGATGTTGAATTCAATGATTCTTAAAGTTTGGTGGAAGTTTTCTCAGACTCCTATTACCAGTAAACTCATAAAATGTTAGATCAACTGTTGAAAAAAAAAATGTCCACTATCTTGTTAGGAAAAAAAAAAGATATTTATCTGATGGTCTTATAAAAAATTAATTTTATTGTCAATATTTAACTTTATTTACCTTAGTGAAGTTTATAAAAGATAGATGATTATTTTATGATTCAAATGAACTTCAATCAGAATTCTAGAGAAATGAGAAGATTTATGGATTGATAAAATATTATGATTAAATATTGATACAGTGATTATGTTTATATTTCCTGACTTTTCTTTATTTTACTTATTAGGAGTATTTCTAAATCACCAAATATTAATATTTTATTTTCAAGTCTCAGGTATTTTTCCCCTACCTCTATGAATTATTGCATGAATGTTGACATAGCTTTAAATTTGTGTTTTTCATGACTAGATTATAGTAGATGTTCTAAATGTGAGTTTGTAGTAAAGCCAAGAAAAAAAGTACAGATGATTAAAATAATTCATTTTTATCTACCCTCAGATGAAAATAAAATTTATCTTCACTTTCTCTCCATTAGCCATTTCAATATTTCTCTGACATTGAGAAATATCTGATATCAGGCAAGTGGATTGGCACTGAAAGACAGGAGGATGGCCCAGTCCCGCCCAGCTCTTTTAGGTCACCAGATGTGTGCTTGCACTGAGTATCTGTCACCTCAGTCCTTCAGAGCTTTAACCTGTACTTCATACTCTGGCCTTTTTTACTTTCCATTTTTCTCATTTCTTCCCCACCCTTCCTGCTTCTGAACTTATTTCTCATCAAAGTCATTAGAAGACCCTTAATAGCTCAAAGTATATACTTTTAATATTCCAGGCTAGGAGTTAATCATCACATCATGTAATTCTCACAAACATTATCTCAATTTTTGTTTTATTCTAAAAAAATAGGGCAACGTAGATGGATTTCCAATTCTGGCAGTGTGGAATAGTCCCATTCCTCATGGGTCTTCTCACACATAACAAAAAACCCCTGCACATAAAGCATGGGAACTCTCTGAAAGATGGGAATAAGAAAACATGGTGCTTGGAGAATGGAGGACTTGAAGAATAGCATGTCAGGGGGTTCCCTGGATTTCTTAATGTCCTAGAGAAGCATCCAATCCTGAATCACCAATACAAACAAACCAAAAAATCTCCAATAAAGCCTGCAACTATAACCAAATGGCCCCAAACTGGACAACCCAACCTTAGATGTTGTCTGGTAATCTATTTTCTACTCCAGCTAAATACTAACAGAAAAACCAGGATGCTTCCCTCCCTCCCCACTATGGTTTCATTGGCACTGAGCAAGAAGTTGATGATTTTTCTTCCACCACATCTCTTCTTACCCTTTTCCTACCCTTCCAAGCAGGAGTATGCGTTTCTCAGAGTACTTCCAATTAAAATAAAGTTACTGAAAAAGAAATCTTTGGGCCTAGATTGCTTCTCTAGAGAATTTTACCAAATATTTAAAGAAAAATTAATACCTATTTTATAGAATTACCTCGAGAAAACAGAAGAGGAGGAAACACTTCTCAAGTAATTTTCATGAGGCTAGTATTAGTTTGTTACCAAAACCAGACTAAGACAATATAAAAAGAAAAAAAAAATACTCTACAGATACTGTCTCTCATGAACTTAGATACAGAAGTTGTCAACATAGTATAGCAAATCCAATCGAGCAATGTCTACAAAGAATATATATACCATTGTCAAGCAGGATTTATTCTGGTTATGCTAAAGTGTTTTAACATTCAAATACCAATCTTTATAATCTACCATCTATATGAACAGACTAAGGAAATCATATTTTGATATCAATTGATAAAGTAGTATTTTACAAAATCCAAAACCCCTTCACATGAAAACTTTTACTAAACAAGATACATATGGGAACTTCTTCAGCTTAATAAACAGCATCTACAAAAACTTCCTACAACCCACATAATATTTAGTAATGAAAGACTGATAACTTTCCATCTAAGATTGGCAAGAGGGCAAAGATCCACTCCCTCATTCTTATTCAAACAAAATATGAAGGTTCTAACCACTACAATGAGATAAGAAAGAAAGAAATATATAGACTGGAAATAAGTAAATAAAACTGCTCCTATCTGCTGATGGTATGACTGTCTATTAAAAATCCATAGGAAGCTAACAACAACAATAATAAAACCCTGGAACTAATCAGTAGTTCAGCAAGGTCATAGGATACAAGACCAACACACAAAAAGTCACCACATTTCTGTATACTAACAATGAATATGAAAACTAAAACTAAGAACACAATATCCAAGAAAGCGTTTTTGCAAAGATAAACTCATAATAAAATTTAAACAAAAAGGCATACATCCTGCAATAGCAAAAACAAAACAAAATTGACAAAGGAAAATATGGTGGGAGGAATCACTGTACCTAATATAAAGCCTGATAAGCACCTACAGATATATATTAAGGCGGTATGATGTTGGAAAAATGGAAAACACATTGATCAATGAAACAAAACAAGATAACCCAGAAGCAGGCCCATAGAAATGTACCTAAATAATTTGTTATCAAAAATGCAAAGAAAAACAAACAAACAAGCAAAACACAATTCAGTTGAGGAGAGCCTTCTTAGCAAATGGTACTGAAGCAGCTGGGTACCCATAAGCAAAATTTTTTATTTTTATTTTATCTCTATTTTATTTTTATTTATTTAGAAAAGAGGGGGAAGGGCAGATAGAGAGAGAGAATCTTAAGCAGGCTTCATGCCCAGCTTGGAGCCCAATGTGGGACTCGATCTTACAACCTTGACGTCATGACCTAAGCCAAAATCAAGAGTCAGACAGAATCAACTGAGCTACCCAGTTTCTCCCCATAAGGAAGTTTTTAAAAGAACCTCAGCCTAGGGGAGGAGTCAAGATGGCGGAGAAGTAGCAGGCTGAGACTGCTTCAGCTAGCCGGAGATCAGCTAGATAGCTTATCTAAAGATTGCAAACACCTGAAAATCCATCGGCAGACCGAAGAGAAGAAGAACAGCAATTCTGGAAACAGAAAAACAACCACTTTCTGAAAGGTAGGACCGGCGGAGAAGTGAATCCAAAGCGACGGGAAGATAGACCCCGGGGGGAGGGGCCAGCTCCCGGCAAGCGGCGGAGCAACCGCGCACAAAATCAGGACTTTTAAAAGTCTGTTCCGCTGAGGGACATCACGCCAGAGGCTAAACCGGGGCGAAGCCCACGCGGGGTCAGCGTGGCCTCAGGTCCCGCAGGGTCACAGAAGGATCGGGGGTGTCTGAGTGTCGCAGAGCTTGCGGGTATTGGAACGGGAAAGCCGGCTACAGAAACAGAGCCGACAGTAAGCTCACAGCTCGGTGTTACCTTGAACCGATCGCAAGCTCGGTGAGCTCGGAGCGCGGCCGGAGGTCAGGCAGACGGGAGTAACTGGGCGCTGTTCTCTGAGGGTGCACTGAGGAGTGGGGCCCTGGGCTCTCGGCTCCTCCGGGCCGGAGACCAGGAGGCCGCCATTTGTGTTCCCGTCCTCCGGAACTCTACGGAAAGCGCTCAGGGAACAAAAGCTCCTGAAAGCAAACCCGAGCGGATTACTCACCCCGGCCCCGGGTAAGGGCGGTGTAATTCCGCCTGGGGCAAAGACACTTGAGAATCACTACAACAGGCCCCTCCCCCAGAAGATCAACAAGAAATCCAGCCGAGACCAAGTTCACCTACCAAGGAGTGCGGTTTCAATACCAAGGAGAGCAGCAGAATTCCAGAGGAGGAGAAAGCCAAGCACGGAACTCATGGCTTTTTTCCTGTGATTTTTTTTTTGTCTTGCAGTTAATTTAATTTTTTCTTTTTCATTTTTTTTTTCTTTTTTTCTTTTTCTTCTCGCCTTCGGGTAAAATTTTTTTTTTAACTGTTACCTTTTTCTTTTTTAACGATTTTTTACTAGTTTATCTAATATATATATATTTTCTTTTTTACATTTTTCTCAGGTGTTTTCTTTTTTTAAAAAAATTTTTTTTTCTTTTCTTTTTTTTTCTTTCTTCCTTTTTGAACGTCTTTTTATCCCCTTTCTCCCCACTCACGATTTTGGATCTCTTCTAATTTAGTTAAAGCATATTTTCCTGGGGTTGTTGCCACCCTTTTAGTATTTTACTTGCCCCTTCATTTACTCTTATCTGGCCAAAATGACAAGACGTAAAAATTCAACGCAAAAAAAAGAACAAGAGGCAGTACCAAAGGCTAGGGACCTAATCAATACAGACATCGGTAATATGTCAGATCTAGAGTTCAGAATGACAATTCTCAAGGTTCTAGCCGGGCTCGAAAAAGGCATGGAAGATATTAGAGAAACCCTCTCGAGAGATATAAAAGCCCTTTCTGGAGAAATAAAAGAACTAAAATCTAACCAAGTTGAAATCAAAAAAGCTATTAATGAGGTGCAATCAAAAATGGAGGCTCTCACTGCTAGGATAAATGAGGCAGAAGAAAGAATTAGTGATATAGAAGACCAAATGACAGAGAATAAAGAAGCTGAGCAAAAGAGGGACAAACAGCTACTGGACCACGAGGGGAGAATTCGAGAATTAAGTGACACCATAAGACAAAACAACATTAGAATAATTGGGATTCCAGAAGAAGAAGAAAGAGAGAGGGGAGCAGAAGGTATACTGGAGAGAATTATTGGGGAGAATTTCCCCAATATGGCAAAGGGAACGAGCATCAAAATTCAGGAGGTTCAGAGAACGCCCCTCAAAATCAATAAGAATAGGCCCACACCCCGTCACCTAATAGTAAAATTTACAAGTCTCAGTGACAAAGAGAAAATCCTGAAAGCAGCCCGGGAAAAGAAGTCTGTAACATACAATGGTAAAAATATTAGATTGGCAGCTGACTTATCCACAGAGACCTGGCAGGCCAGAAAGAGCTGGCATGATATTTTTAGAGCACTAAACGAGAAAAACATGCAGCCCAGAATACTATATCCAGCTAGGCTATCATTGAAAATAGAAGGAGAGATTAAAAGCTTCCAGGACAAACAACAACTGAAAGAATTTGCAAATACCAAACCAGCTCTACAGGAAATCTTGAAAGGGGTCCTCTAAGCAAAGAGAGAGCCTACAAGTGGTAGATCAGAAAGGAACAGAGACCATATACAATAACAGTCACCTTACAGGCAATACAATGGCACTAAATTCATATCTCTCAATAGTTACCCTGAATGTGAATGGGCTAAATGCCCCTGTCAAAAGACACAGGGTATCAGAATGGATAAAAAAACAAAACCCATCTATATGTTGCCTCCAAGAAACTCATTTTAAGCCCGAAGACACCTCCAGATTTAAAGTGAGGGGGTGGAAAAGAATTTACCATGCTAATGGACATCAGAAGAAAGCAGGAGTGGCAATCCTTATATCAGATCAATTA
The DNA here is from genome assembly GCF_964662115.1 of Mustela nivalis. Lineage (NCBI taxonomy): Eukaryota > Metazoa > Chordata > Mammalia > Carnivora > Mustelidae > Mustela > Mustela nivalis. The sequence goes on along the minus strand of NW_028136271.1, from coordinate 543,741 downwards.
GATTTTAAGCCAAAGACTATAATAAGAGATGAGGAAGGACACTATATCATACTCAAAGGGTCTGTCCAACAAGAAGATTTAACAATTTTAAATATCTATGCCCCCAACGTGGGAGCAGCCAACTATATAAACCAATTAATAACAAAATCAAAGAAACACATCAACAACAATACAATAATAGTAGGGGACTTTAACACTCCCCTCACTGAAATGGACAGGTCATCCAAGCAAAAGATGAGCAAGGAAATAAAGGCCTTAAACGACACACTGGACCAGATGGACATCACAGATATATTCAGAACATTTCATCCCAAAGCAACAGAATACACATTCTTCTCTAGTGCACATGGAACATTCTCCAGAATAGATCACATCCTTGGTCCTAAATCAGGACTCAACCGGTATCAAAAGATTGGGATCATTCCCTGCATATTTTCAGACCACAATGCTCTAAAGCTAGAACTCAACCACAAAAGGAAGTTTGGAAAGAACCCAAATACATGGAGACTAAACAGTATCCTTCTAAAGAATGAATGGGTCAACCGGGAAATTAAAGAAGAATTGAAAAAAATCATGGAAACAAATGATAATGAAAATACAACGGTTCAAAATCTGTGGGACACAATAAAGGCAGTCCTGAGAGGAAAATATATAGCGGTACAAGCCTTTCTCAAGAAACAAGAAAGGTCTCAGGTACACAACCTAACCCTACACCTAAAGGAGCTGGAGAAAGAACAAGAAAGAAACCCTAAGCCCAGCAGAAGAGAAATCATAAAGATCAGAGCAGAAATCAATGAAATAGAAACCAAAAAAACAATAGAAAAAATCAACGAAAGTAGGAGCTGGTTCTTTGAAAGAATTAATAAAATTGATAAACCCCTGGCCCGACTTATCAAAAAGAAAAGAGAAAGGACCCAAATAAATAAAATCATGAATGAAAGAGGAGAGATCACAACTAACACCAAAGAAATACAAACTATTATAAGAACATACTATGAGCAACTCTACGGCAATAAATTTGACAATCTGGAAGAAATGGATGCATTCCTAGAAACATATAAACTACCACAACTGAACCAGGAAGAAATAGAAAGCCTGAACAGACCCATAACCAGTAAGGAGATTGAAACAGTCATTAAAAATCTCCAAACAAACAAAAGCCCAGGGCCAGACGGCTTCCCGGGGGAATTCTACCAAACATTTAAAGAAGAACTAATTCCTATTCTCCTGAAACTGTTCCAAAAAATAGAAATGGAAGGAAAACTTCCAAACTCATTTTATGAGGCCAGCATCACCTTGATCCCAAAACCAGGCAAGGATCCCACCAAAAAAGAGAGCTATAGACCGATATCCTTGATGAACACAGATGCGAAAATACTCAACAAAATACTAGCCAATAGGATTCAACAGTACATTAAAAAGATTATTCACCACGACCAAGTGGGATTTATTCCAGGGCTGCAAGGTTGGTTCAACATCCGCAAATCAGTCAATGTGATACAACACATCAATAAAAGTAAGAACAAGAACCATATGATACTCTCAATAGATGCTGAAAAAGCATTTGACAAAGTACAGCATCCCTTCCTGATCAAAACTCTTCAAAGTGTAGGGATAGAGGGCACATACCTCAATATCATCAAAGCCATCTATGAAAAACCCACCGCAAATATCATTCTCAATGGAGAAAAACTGAAAGCTTTTCCGCTAAGGTCAGGAACACGGCAGGGATGTCCATTATCACCACTGCTATTCAACATAGTACTAGAGGTCCTAGCCTCAGCAATCAGACAACAAAAGGAAATTAAAGGCATCCAAATCGGCAAAGAAGAAGTCAAATTATCACTCTTCGCAGATGATATGATACTATATGTGGAAAACCCAAAAGACTCCACTCCAAAACTGCTAGAACTTATACAGGAATTCAGTAAAGTGTCAGGATATAAAATCAATGCACAGAAATCAGTTGCATTTCTCTACACCAACAGCAAGACAGAAGAAAGGGAAATTAAGGAGTCAATCCCATTTACAATTGCACCCAAAACCATAAGATACCTAGGAATAAACCTAACCAAAGAGACACAGAATCTATACTCAGAAAACTATAAAGTACTCATGAAAGAAATTGAGGAAGACATAAAGAAATGGAAAAATGTTCCATGCTCCTGGATTGGAAAAATAAATATTGTGAAAATGTCTATGTTACCTAAAGCAATCTACATATTTAATGCAATTCCTATCAAAGTACCATCCATCTTTTTCAAAGAAATGGAACAAATAATTCTAAAATTTATATGGAACCAGAAAAGACCTCGAATAGCTAAAGGGATATTGAAAAAGAAAGCCAACGTTGGTGGCATCACAATCCCGGACTTCAAGCTCTATTACAAAGCTGTCATCATCAAGACAGCATGGTACTGGCACAAAAACAGACACATAGATCAATGGAACAGAATAGAGAGCCCAGAAATAGACCCTCAAATCTATGGTCAACTCATCTTCGACAAAGCAGGAAAGAATGTCCAATGGAAAAAAGACAGCCTCTTCAATAAATGGTGCTGGGAAAATTGGACAGCCACATGCAGAAAAATGAAATTGGACCATTTCCTTACACCACACACAAAAATAGACTCAAAATGGATGAAGGACCTCAATGTGCGAAAGGAATCCATCAAAATCCTTGAGGAGAACACAGGCAGCAACCTCTTCGACCTCAGCCGCAGCAACATCTTCCTAGGAACAACGCAAAAGGCAAGGGAAGCAAGGGAAAAAATGAACTATTGGGATTTCATCAAGATCAAAAGCTTTTGCACAGCAAAGGAAACAGTTAACAAAATCAAAAGACAACTGACAGAATGGGAGAAGATATTTGCAAACGACATATCAGATAAAGGACTAGTGTCCAGAATCTATAAAGAACTTAGCAAACTCCACACCCAAAGAACAAATAATCCAATCAAGAAATGGGCAGAGGACATGAACAGACATTTCTGCAAAGAAGACATCCAGATGGCCAACAGACACATGAAAAAGTGCTCCATATCACTCGGCATCAGGGAAATACAAATCAAAACCACAATGAGATATCACCTCACACCATCAGAATGGCTAAAATCAACAAGTCAGGAAATGACAGATGCTGGCGAGGATGTGGAGAAAGGGGAACCCTCCTACACTGTTGGTGGGAATGCAAGCTGGTGCAGCCACTCTGGAAAACAGCATGGAGGTTCCTCAGAATGTTGAAAATAGAACTGCCCTATGACCCAGCAATTGCACTATTGGGTATTTACCCTAAAGATACAAATGTAGTGATCCAAAGGGGCACATGCACCCGAATGTTTATAGCAGCAATGTCCACAATAGCCAAACTATGGAAAGAACCTAGATGTCCATCAACAGATGAATGGATCAAGAAGATGTGGTATATATACACAATGGAATACTATGCAGCCATCAAAAGAAATGAAATCTTGCCATTTGCGACAACATGGATGGAACTAGAGCGTATCATGCTTAGCGAAATAAGTCAAGCAGAGAAAGACAACTATCATATGATCTCCCTGATATGAGGAAGTGGTGATGCAACATGGAGGCTTAAGTGGGTAGGAGAAGAATAAATGAAACAAGATGGGATTGGGAGGGAGACAAACCCTAAGTGACTCTTAATCTCACAAAACAAACTGAGGGTTGCTGGGGGGAGGGGGTTTGGGAGAAGGGGGTGGGATTATGGACATTGGGGAGGGTATGTGCTTTGGTGAGTGCTGTGAAGTGTGTAAACCTGGTGATTCACAGACCTGTACCCCTGGGGATAAAAATATATGTTTATAAAAAAAAAAAAAAAAAAGAAAGGACAAATACCCAACTTTTGTAGCAACATGGACGGGACTGGAAGAGATTATTATGCTGAGTGAAATAAGTCAAGCAGAGAGAGTCAATTATCATATGGTTTCACTTATTTGTGGAGCATAACAAATAGCATGGAGGACATGGGAAGTTAGAGAGGAGAAGGGAGTTGGGGGAAATTGGAAGGGGAGGTGAACCATGAGAGACTATGGACTCTGAAAAACAATCTGAGGGTTTTGAAGGGGTGGGGGGTGGGAGGTTGGGGTACTAGGTGGTGGGTATTGTAAAGGGCACGAATTGCATGGAGCACTGGGTGTGGTGAAAAATAATGAATACTGTTATGCTGAAAATAAAAAATAAATTAAAAAAAAAATTAAAAAAAAAAAAGAACCTCAGCCTAAGCCTCACATTGTACAAAAAATTAATGCAAAATATATCCCAAATTTAAATGTAAAACATAAAACTATAAAAGTCTTAGACAAAACTAAACAAATAATAAAAGAAAAATATCTTAGGATCCAAGATCTAGGCAAGATTTCTTTGACTTGACATTAAAAGCATGATCCATAAATGAAAGAACTGAGCAACTGTACTTCATCACACTTAAAAACATTTGTTCAACAAAAGACCCTGTTAACGTGGGAAGGGGAAATGAAGGTACAAAATGGGATAAAATATTTGCAAATCACATATCTGACAAAGAACTTTTGTCTAAAATACAAAAAAAAAATCAAAACTCAACAATATGGAAACAATTCATTTAGAAAATGAACAAAAGATATGAATAGACGTTTCACCAAAGAATACATATAAATATAAATTAAGCAAATAAAAATATTCAGCAGCATCATCAATCATGGAAATGTAAATTAAAATCACAATGAATTTTCACTTTGTACTTATCACAAAGACTGAAATTAAAAATAATAGTCTCAACATCAAATATGCATGAGGATATAGGAAAACTAGATCATTCATAGGTTGTTGATGGGATTATACAACGGTACAGTGATTCTGGAAAACAGGGTCTTAAATTCTTTTTTTATGATATTCCATGTATTTTATTTATTTTTTTAAGATTTATTTATTTATTTGACAGAGAGAAACACAATGAGAGAAGGAACATAAGCAGGGGGAGTGGGAGAGGGAGAAGCAGGCTTCCCACTGAGTAGGGAGCCTGTTGCAGGGTTTGATCCCAGGACCCCGGGACCATGACCTGAGCCGAAGGCAGATGCCCAATGACTGAGCCACCCAGGTGCCCCCAGGTTGTTAATTTCTTATAAAACATATTATGTAACTATCAAATGACTCAATTGCATATTTGGTCATTTATCTCCAGGAAATGAACATTTATGTTCACCCAGAAACCTGTACACAATTATTCCAAGAAGATGCATTCATTATTGCCAAGAACTAGAGATACTAAACACATTCTTTAAGGGGTGATTGGTTAAATATCCTGGGTTCATCCATATCAAGGAATATTACTCAGTAACAGACTCCTGATGTACACAACTACTTGGATAAATGTTATGTAATTTTCTGAGGGTGGGGGAGCCAATCCCAAAAGTTTATATACCCCATGATTCATTTATATGACATTCTTACAAATTAGTTGTCACTGGCATTCAGGGACCAGAAGAGGGAGGTGGGAAGAAGATGGATGTAGTGTTAAAAAAGCAACAGTAAAAATCCTTGTAGTAATGGATCTGTTCTGTATCTTGACTCTATCAATGTCAGTGTCCCAGTTGCGATATTTTACTCTACTGTTGCACAATGCTACCATTATGGGAAACTAGGCATGTTAGTTTTCTAGGGCTGCCATAACAAAATACCATACACTTGATGACTTAGCAAAAGAAACTTATTTCCTTGCAGTTCTAATGGCTGGAGGTCTGTGATTAAGGTGTCAGCAGGTGTGGCTTTATGAGAGAAGGTTCTTTTCTTTCTTTTGTTCTTTCGTTCTTTCTTTCTTTTTAATGTTCAGTTAGCTGTTCTTGGCTTGTCAGTTGCTGTCTTCTCCCTATGTCTCTTCATATCATCTTCCCTCTACGTGTCTCTGTCTCTCTGTCTACATGTCCCATTTTTATCAGGATAATAGTTCTTTTGGATTAGGGGTCACCCAAAAGGCCTCGGTTTAACTTAACTCTATAAAGATCCCATTTCCAAAACAGAATCACCTTCTGAGGTGCTGGAGATTATGATTCTAACATATTTTTTGTAGAGTATAGAGGACAGAATTCAGTTAGAACAAAGAATATGAAGTAATTTCAATGGATAGCCTCCCCTATACTCACATCGTTTATAATTACTGTGAAAGACATGGATACTACTTTTGAGTCAGATGGGTCAGTCATTTATCTCATCCCCAAATTGGGGATTGAATATGTGTTAAAATGTACAGATAGACTGAGAAGTATTTTCCTGATTGGCAGTCATATATATATATATATATATATATATATATATATATATATATATTTATATATAAATAATCAGTAATGTTATTTGACCTTGTGTACCAGGTGTTTTACCGCATAATATTCTACGGTAATAGTTGAGACCTTCTGCCAATAGAGGGGTAGAAGATATTCTCAGTTAGGATTATTTCTCTACCCTTTTACTGAAAACCTTTGCTACTGTACGATTCTGATGTTACAACTACTATTTCTAGGGCTGGGTCTCTCTCTCTGTCTATATACTGAAGGAATAGAGTCTAGAGCCTTTAACAGCAGAAATATATATGTATAGAGAGGTTAAAATATAGCCAGGAACCTGTACTATTTTTACTTCTTGTGTTACCCTGATTGTTTGATATTTTTTTTTTTAAAGATTTTATTTTTTTATTTGACAGAGAGAGATCACAAGTAGGCAGAGAGGCAGGCAGAGAGAGGAGGAAGCAGGCTCCCTGTGGAGCAGAGAGCCTGATGCGGGACTCGATCCCAGGACCCTGAGATCATGACCTGAGCCGAAGGCAGTGGCTTAACCCACTGAGCCACCCAGGCGCCCCTGATTGTTTGATATTTTAATAAAGATAGAGTTAGAAATTAAATTTGAACTAGAAATTATACTAAACTCAGGGTTCCTGGGTGGCACAGTGGGTTAAGCCTTTGCCTTCAGCTCAGGTCATGATCTCAGGGTCCTGGGATCAAGCCCCGCATCGGGCTCTCTGCTCAGCGGGAGCCTGTTTCCCCCTCTCTCTCTGCCTGCCTCTCTGCCTACTTGTGATCTCTGTCAAATAAATAAGTAAAACCTTTAATAAAAAAAGAATCACTGCTCAATATACTGATTGTAACATCTCATATGGGTACAAATATGTACATAATGACATAAATATGTATATTTATGTATATATAGAAATATAACTATTTTCTCATTGATGGAAGCATGAGAGTCAAAGTTGTTCTTCTGTTTATCCTTCTTGTGCCATAAATGTGTGATTATTTTTACCCCACCTTATCCAAAAAATGATTTGAGATAACCTATATAATGAAATCAGTCCAACAGTGTAAAAGTAATCCAAAAACTTGTAATAAAGAAAAAGGTCAGTAAAATAATATAAATTCAATAGTATGTTTACTATGTAAAATATGGTAACACATTACATTAAAGAAAGAATCTAATCCAAATATTCAAGGATGATTTATCATTTGAGTATCAGGCAATGTGTCACTGTGCAAAAAAAAATATGTATCTTGGTAGATGTCATAACATTTTAAAAAAGATTTTATTTGAGAGAGAGAAAGAAAGCACAAGTGAGGAGAGGGGCAGAGGAGAAGGAGAAGCAGACTCCTTGAGCAGGCAGCCCTACATGGGGCTCCATCCCAAGACTCCCAAATCATGACCTGAGCCAAAGGCAGATAGATACTTAACCTACCAAGGCACCCATAGGCCCCATAACAACATTTTATAAAGTTCAGTATTTTCAGTGATTACAATATTTTAAAACACTAGGCATAAAAGGGAACGTTTTTTAGCACAACAAAACCTGCATATTTAAAGACATCATATATGCAATGAACAAATTTTAAGACATCCCATCCCTTGCCAGTTGCTCTTTTGTTGAACTTATTTCTCTGACTTTTCAGGAATTCCACATTTGGAGCTCTCTAGTTTACTTTCCAACCTTGGAACTCAGAACTTGTTAATACCATTCAACTAATAATATTTCCTGTTTTGGCCCTGTCTGTCACCTTTGGAGACTAGAAGATATATACTTTCTAAGGAGATAATTGGCCATTCAAAAAAACCTCCAATTTGCTAATAGGCCAACTAGAAATTTATGAAAACTTGTACAATTTTAATTGATATGAACCATTCATTCTTTATAAACTATTTTCCTGGTTTATTTCTCAATTTGTGTATGCATTTTAATTCTTGTTTTTGTAAGAATATGAATAGTGTACATGTATGTGCACATATTATGTAAACAGAGAAATGTCATAAATTTATGATTCTCAAATGATGTTTATGAGTACATTGGTTTTGGTTTTATTTTTAGAACATTATTAGAAATATTAAGAATACAGATTCTATTAGGCTATTTCTGACCTACAGTGTTGATCTCTGATCAATAGATCAGACAGATCTCTATAAAATAATTTGGGGAAAGAAAGATACAAATGGAAGAAAAAAAACAGAATTTGGAGTCCTTGAGATTACAAATAATAATGTCAGCTCTTAATATATTTCTTATTTAGGGGATTTAACCACACCCTAGCCTTCTGGTCCTTTGACAGAGCCTAAGTGACCTAAGAGGAGCAAAATACTCAATTCCATTCCATTGGAGCCATATTGTCCCACCTAATACTGTAAGTTTTTGACCCTCCATAACATTGAACAAGTACAGACAGACATTTACTGTGCTTTTGTTTATTTGCTCATTCATCTAACAAATCTTTATTGTACATCTGATGTGTGCTAGGTACTGTATTCAATGAGGATATAGCAGCAAAGAAATACAGTTCCTGCCATCCTAAACTTGATATTCTAGTGTAGAAGAGAGATGGCAAGTAAGTAAACAAACAAAGGCACTCCATCATTTTATGTATTAAAATTGTCCATAAGGAAAATCAATTAGGTTAAAAAGAGTAATTCATGAAATGAATTATCATAAGGTTTTTGCCTTTGTAAGTGAACTGTGTTCATAATGTTTGATATGCCTACTATGGAAATGGAGGTACATAAAAGCAAAATTCCATGTGGACAGTACAAATATAAAGCAATTAAGAAAAAATAAAACCCTGAAATGAATAAGTTATTGAATTATATTGGGTTAACTATGTGATTTTGCTGTTTAGATATATTGTGATATGGTGTTGAAGTGAAATTACTGTGTTTGCATTGGAAGCAAGTTCTATAGTGCTTTCAAAGGCCAGGTCCTCAGACCCCATGATAGAAAGCAACTTTGAAATATAAGAAGAGATCATGCTTAAGTTGAGCACATTGGCAAAGTGACAAAAATCGAAGTTCTCCTATTCCTCAGCATACACAGAGGCAAAATTTTAATGACTCACACGTATGAAATTACCAGTAAGAATCTCAATGATGAGATTCATTAAAAAGGGGTTTTTTTTTGTTCTAGAGATTTAGAAAGGTCTGCAGATAATAAACAGGATGTCTGCTGTTTGACTGTATTGATTAAAATTTCTTAATTAGTATCTTTTCAAGGTGTAAAGGGAAAAATGAATGAAACAAAACAATTAAAAGACCACAATGAACACATTATTGGATAACTAATTTATTTCAGGTACCAGGTAAAGCACTTTTGTATAGATTATCTCAATGCAAAGAGGAGAAAAAAAAAATAATGACCTACGTGGCAGTGGATTTTAGTGACTCTAAAGCTTCCTTCCATCTATCATTAATAAGGGGTTAAATGAAGGCAAACTCTGGATGTTTGTAAGCGATGTTGATTTCTGTAAGTGTGTCCTACTGGGAGAATGGAGCCATAGGGTCTAATTCTTAGTCCCAAGGATTGTGGTTGTTTTGAAGTTCTCACAAACTTTTTCTTTTGACTGAATCATCTATTTTACTGCATAAAAACTGATTTTTACCTTGAAAAACCTGAGGCTAAAAATAAGGATGACTGTCAGTATCAATTGAAATGGTGGGGAACAGAAACATTCAGTGAATCTTTGCTGTTCATTGGGACATATCTTTATAAGCATATAAACCCCCTAAGACAGACCATGGAGATTAGATCAGATCTGCCTATGATGTCCTGAATTTTGGTGCAGAAATGAAGGGTAATATGTCTCCATGGGGACAGATCCATGACTGCATTTTTCAAAATGTCAAGGTTACATTTGAAAAGTAGTTGCAATTTTCTCCCATTTCCTAAAGATAATTATCTGCTTGTCCTTCACACATAAAAATCCATGACTTAATGAAAATTTTCTTCACAGTATTAGGATAATAATTCCAACCTAACATGGCTTAGAGTAGAGTGTATTTTTTTCTTAATCTCCAGATTCCAGCGAATAAAAACATAGTATTGTTGGCTATTTAGCAATATTTTGTCTTTTCAACCACTTCAGTTTTGTAGGAGGTCATAGTTTGTTTCAAAAACTTTGTCGAATAAGCTATCTCTTTTTGGAAGTATTAATCTATAAAAGAAGAAAACATATTCTTATTTGTTCGAGATACTTCTATATAAAACAGTCTACCTCAGATAAATTGAAACTTACTGGATAAAAAATGTACATTTGTGTATATTTGGTATGCTTTACCAAGTCCTGATTTTATATGCAATAGCAGTATAGCTAAACATTGCAGTATACTTTGACAACTATTAAACCATCAAAGTTTATTGTGGTATAAATGTTAAAAATGCAAGTAGCTATTTGGAGGTAGATATTAGATAGTGATGTTTAATGAGATGGAATAAATGGCAAATGCAAAATAAAATTCTCAAATAATTTTAAGGAAAATTAATTTCAATTTATTAGAAATCTTTTTTTTTTTAAAGATTTTATTTATTTATTTATTTGACAGGCAGAGATTACAAGGCCGAGCAGAGAGCCTGATGCGGGGCTCGATCCCAGGACTCTGGGACCATGACCTGAGCCGAAGGCAGAGGCTTTAATTCACTGAGCCACCCAGGCACCCCTAGAAATCTTAATATAAGAATTATTTTTAAAAGTCTATGTAAGAAAATTTTGGAGACTGGTCAGTTGTAGAAAATCAATAACTAGAAGCATTAATTAAAAATTCTGTCACCATGCTGGGAAGTGAGAGGACATATGGACAAGATTTTAAAGATTTAAGTCATTTTGCAGATGTCAACAGGTAATTTGCCTTTATATTGGACAATTATTTTTAGTCCATAAACCACTGATACAGAAAAATGGTACCAAAATTATGGTCTTTCTGCAGTAATTAAACAGTGTATCTTTGTAAGAAATACTCAAACATTAAATATCATTTGGATTCAACTAAATATCATAAATATTATAATTTGTATATGTTAAAAACAGACATTTTCACATGGATCATCTTTTTTTTTCAAGATTTCATTTGTTTATTTGAGAGGGAAAGAGAGGGAGAGAGTGTGGGCACACAAGTGGGATGGAGCAGGGGTAGGGGCAGAGGGAGAAGGACAAGTCAACTCCCCACTGAGCAGGGATCCAAATTCTGGGCTTGGTCCCAGGACCCTGAAATCCCACCTGAGCTGAATGCAGCCACTTTAGCAGAGTGAGCCACCCAGGCACCTCTTCATGTGGATTGTCTTAGGTCATCTTCACAAGGACCTTGTGGAGCAATTATTTCAATTTTAAAGATAAGCAGATTAGACTTAGAGAGTTAGAGAGTCTAAGGAACTTGTTCAGAATCTCAGCTACTTGATGGTCAATGTGAACCTTAACTGAGCTCTTCTACCCCCAAATATTGTGATTTTCCCACTACCTACACCAACTGAAGTAATTAATAGCCTCATTTGGACATCTCAATAAAAATATCTTATCTCTTCAGTGAATATCTACAAGATATTTCTACTATTTCTTTTTTTTTTTTTTAAGATTTCTACTATTTATGACATCTCTGCATTACATCGTGGAGATTGAAGAGTTACCTTGACTGATCTCAAGTAAATTTTGTTCTTCTGTATGTTGTTTAATATGTTGTTTTTCTATGGCTGCTTTCAAAACTTTCAAATGAAGCATACATTTGACTGTATGTGTGTAGATGTTATTTTCCTTGCACTTACTATGCTTATGTTCTAATGAGCTTGAATTTGTACATTTATGTTTTTCACCAAATTTGAGAAACAAGCCACATTTCTTCATCCATTTATTCTGTCCCTTTATTTTTTTTTCCTCTCCTGGTACAATCACTGCATATATGTTAGGCCATCTTCAATTGTTGCACCTTTTCTGAGTCTGTTCATTTTTTGCATTTAATTCTCTCTTATCTAATTTATTATTTATCTGTCTTAAAGTTCATTTACTTTATCCTCGATATGTTGTTAATCCTTTCAGGTGAAATTTTTATTTCAGATTGTATTTTCCACTTTTTAATTTCTTTTTTATTCTTATAGCTTCTATTCCTTTGCTGAGATTTGTCTTTTTATTCATCATCAATGTATTTCCATATCCATGAAGATAATTATAGTAGCTTGTTTAAAATCTGTTCTGATGCCAACATCTTGATCCATCTCTACTTTTGTCTTTGCTGATTGTTTTTTTCTTTGAGTGTGGCATTTTTCCATTTCATTGGAGTTTGTGTAATTTGGATTTGTGTTCTGGGTATAAATTATACATTGTAGAGATTCTGGATTAGGTTATATACTTTCAAAGAATGTTGTTGTTGTTGTTTTTGAGTGTGCAGTTTGACAGAACTCAAACTACATTTTTTTCCCCATGTGATGCATGGCAAGTTTGCCAAATATTTAGGCATAATGTGATGTTTCTCCCTTATCTCTTTTTAGAAATCCTGCCCTCACTCTACTCTGCACCCTCTTAATTTTTCAGCTGTGTAGTTGTCCCAGACTCTGCTCTTCTTGGTTCATCAGTCTCCTTAAAAAGTTTTATCACATCCGTATTGTAGTTGCACAACATTGCACTAATGTTGGTGCTGTCTGTCCTCAGGCTCTGAGTGGTGAAACTAGGAAGCTTTCCTAGGATTTTTCTCTTCCAGTAAGTGTTGACTTACCTGTGACATATTTCTGCTTTGCTCAGTCTTCAGTGACCTTAGATAATTGCTTTTCTTTACACATTACACTGTAGTTTATGGAATCATATAACATCTGGTGTTTGTACCTGGCTTCTTTTACTTAGCATAATGCTTTAAAATTAATTTGCAATATTGTATATATGAGATTATTACCTTATGTTCATATTCTTTTACTATTGAGTAGTATTTTGTTGTGTGAATATGCCACAATGTGTTAATCCATTAACTATTTAATGAACACTTGGGTTGTTTAGTTTGGGCTATTCTAAATAAAGTTCTTTAAAAATTCAAATAGAAGATGTTGGGTGGAAATATAGGGTTTTTTTATTTTGGAAATACTTGGTCATGTGTAGGTGTTACATGTAACTTAAAATATATTTTTTTTTTCAAAAGCAATGACATTATTTTATATTCCCATCAATAATGTTTGAGATTTCCTGTAGATCCACATTTTCACTTGGTATTATCAGTCTTTAAAACAGTAACCATTCTAGGGGTGCCTGAGTGGCTATATCCTCAGAACCTATTCATCTTTTACCTGAAAGTTTGTACCCTTTGACCAACATCTCTCCATATTCCTCAGCACCTAACTCTTTGCAACCACCATTCTACTTTCTAAGTAGAAAGCCTTTTTCAGATTCCAAATATAAGAGAGAACACATGATATTTTTCTTTTCTGACTAATTTCACTTGGCATGATGCCCTCAGTTTCCACCCGTGTTGTTACAAAAGGAAGGACAGGAAAATACCAGGGACTGACACTGACAGAGTCACCACGATCTGGAGCAATGCTGATCAATGTTTCTGGGGGAAGACAATATAGCACTGCCTCTTGAAGTTTTCTGGCATCAAAGCAACCCATGTTGCTTCTGCTCTTATTTTATTGGCCAAAACAAATCACATGGCCCGACCTATCTTCAAAGCACATTCTTACCATGAATCTGGAAGGTTATTGGTTATTAGTCTTCATGTCAACCATCACTCATTAAAAATAACATTAGATAAGGATTCTAATTCAAAATGGGTAGCCTGCATAATCATTTTAGTCTTGTGGTTTTAAAGTCAAAGGTCAAAAGATTACACATAATATTGGAATATTTAAGAGAACTTGATGTCCATCATGTCTATAAGTTTAATTTATTATGTATAGAGGAGTTAAATATATGAAAGATTTTAAATATGTCTGTAAAATGGACAATTAATTATCCAAATAGATATAGATGCAATTAAAAATATTTAAAGAAATCTAAACTAACATTTAAAAAATTTTTTAAAGATTTTATATATTTATTTGAGAGGGAAAGAGACGGTGTGTGTGCATGCATGTTCCTGAGAGCAAGGGGGAGGGGCAGAGGCAAAGGGAGAGGTACAGGCAGACATGATGGGTGAAGAGCCCACCTTGGGGCTTTCTCACAGCCCTGAGATCACCACCTGAGCCAAAACCAGAGTCAGATGCTTAACTGACTGAGCCACTCAGTTTACCTAAGCTAACTTTTTAATGTGTAATCTCAGTCTCCTGAGAAGTGGTTGTTAATATTTTTTGAGTTATAAATGGAGTAATAAATTTTGCCTGTTGAACTTAAAAATATAAGAATGAATTAGGTTTATGAATTTATTACTCAAATAAATAAATATTAATTTTTAAAACCAAAGTAAACTTGAACAAATGCTATCCTTTTTGGGTATCAAATTCTCACATTTAATACTAGTCAATGCTATTATAATCTCAAGGTCTCCTTTATTTTCCTTTCTGAGCACAAAAGCCTGTGAAATGAATACTATTAGAGATTTAGTATGAAGGACATACTAAAAATATATGTTATAACACAGGAAGACCTGAAGATGCAGTGGGCTAAGTTTCTAACAGAATGATTATCTTTTCTTTTTAGTTTACATTAAAAAAGAGACAACATTTTAGAAGGAAAAAAAAACCATGTTTTCAAGACTCTTTAACATTTCTTTTTTACAAGAATAACCAGTACGGTTAAGTTGATGGGATTTAGTGTAAGTAAAGTACTTACTGGAATTGGATGAGGGTACAAAGAGAAGAAAAATATTATATTTGATGAAACCCACTGTGCACACTTCCTTTAAGTATGGGCCTATGCAGTGATTTACCTCTGATGAGTAAGAGCAAGTAAGATACTCAAAAACATATGAGACAATTTATGTAATATGTGTATATTTATAAATATACTTATTTTTAAGTATAAATAAAGTATATATAAATATACTTATTTATAAATAAATATAAATATATTTATTTATGGCTTCATCTGTACCACAAGAGAAATTGTAATGACTCTGCAAAGACCACAAATCTTTTGCATGTAAGTCAAAGTGTCTATTCCATATGGCTTAGGAATATGTGTAAAGCTTCCATATGGGAAAAAGATTTTCTGATACCCAAATAAAGAATCAGGCATCAAAGAACCTACTGAAAAGTTTGGCAAATATTGACAATTGTCACAAAATTTGAATTCCAATTAGAAAGTCTACATATTCTATTTTGCAATATTCTCTATCATTTTATATTAGAGCTGTTCAGAACTTTCTTCCAAAGCCATGGGATTTAATATATGATTATACCGTATAAACAATGCATACATGTATATGGATGTATATATTAGCATTCATTTCAGTTTGCTTCCAGTTTACATATCCTACTAGATACCCCAGTGACGGTTATTGCTCTCAAAGTGAAACTAAAGAGATGCCAACTCTCTTGAAGCAAAGTCCAAAGCTTTAGACTAATGCTTATATATTTGATTTATATAGTTTATTTCTCCCAGAGTGTTCATTTTAAATTAACTCCACATTGAAATAAGTGATCATGCTAATAGCTGACAGGGCTAGGTTAGGCTGACTTTGTCTTCATGTCATTGACAGTAACAAGAAAAAAAAAAAGAAAGTCATAGGTCCCCTTTTTAAAATACATTCTTTCTTTAAAAGTATTTATTTAAGTTTTTTTCAATTTTTCTGTTTTTTTTTTAATTTTTATTTTCAGCATAACAGTATTCCTTGTTTTTACACCTCACCCAGTGCTCCATGCAATATGTGCCCTCTCTAATACCCACCACCTGGTTCCCCCAACCTCCCACCCCTCACCCCTACAAATCCCTCAGATTGATTTTCAGAGTTCTTAGTCTCTCATGTTTCATGTCCCCTTCCAATGAATTTAATTGACATTTTAAAATTTAAATTTTAATTTGTTTTTTAAATTTTAAATTTAAATATATTTAATTTAAATTAATTTAAATTTAATTTCATTTTTTTCTTTTAAATGCTGATAAATGCTGTCAGCCCCCAAAACTGTGGTCACATAGAGCACATGCAAAATGAGAAAATGGAATGCAGACTCACAAAAAAGAACCATTTCGCTTTTCTAGGTCCTTGTTTTTAAAGAGTAGAAAATTTACTTTCCCAAAAAGGAACAAATTCAGAAGGAAAGAGTAGGACGAAAGTCACCTTCATCAGCCTATAAACATATACTCAAACCAAAAACACTGTAAACTGCAAAAAGATGCCAACTGTTTTTAAAAATAAATGGCAGACGACTTAAGTAAGAATAACTTTCATGGAAATTGAGTTGGTAGAGGTGTTCAAATTGTTCAGGAGGCACCAAAAGCATGTGAATCATATTCTTTTTTTTTTTAAGATTTTATTTATTTATTTGACAGGCAGAGATCACAAGTAGGCAGAGAGGCAGGCAGAGAGTGAGAGGAGGAAGCAGGCTCCCCACTGAGAGAGAGTCCGATGTGGGGCTCGATCCCAGGACCCTGGGTTCATGACCTGAGCCAAAGGCAAAGGCTTTAACCCACTGAGCCACCCAGGTGCCCCGCAAATCATATTCTATTGAAAGGAAGGAAGACTGAGATTCTGAACAAAAATGTTTTATTAGGCAGAAAAAAAAAATCAAAAAGTCTATGTACATATAAATATAAATGTAAATATAAATATATATAGAGAGAGACATACACACACACTTGTGTGTGTGTTTGTGTGTGTATGCATATATACTATCCCAGTCCTAAACCCCAGCACCTGGGTTTGTGACCTTATTTGGAAATAGGGTCCCTGGAGATGTAACTAGCGTGGATGAGATCATATTTGAATAGCCTGGGCCCCTAATTCAGGAGGACTTGTGTCCTTCTAAGGGAGACTGTGGATACACAGATATGCACTGAGAGAGAGGGCCATGTGAAGAAGTCCAAAGTCCAAATACATCAAGCTTGGAAAGGGGCCTGGTACAGATCCTCCCATAATACCTCCAACAGGAGCATGGTCTATGAGCACTGTAGCCTCTAGAACTGTGATACTGTCCACTTCTGTTGTTTCAGCCTCTAGGCTTGTGGTATCTTGTAATAGCACCCCTAGAAAACTAATACAACCCTGTTAGAGGAAAAGTAACCAATCAGAAGCCCATGAGGAATTGGAAAAGAGAAAAAAAATCTATCTATATATATATAGATATGTCTATATCTATATCTACATAAATTACTCTTTAAAACATTGAAAACGAATGGACATTTGAAAACCGTGTGAAAAGGAAAGCAAGCAAACAAACAAACAAACAAAAACTGAGCCCCAGGATTCACTCAAATTTTCACCTGGAATAGTTCTGAATGGTACGCATAGGGAGGAGACTCCAAGGAAAAGATTGAAGTCTCCCTGCTGTGAGGAAAGAGAGATTGGGATTCAGGAAGGCTGGAGTGATGAAAAGGCCATGGGTTCAAGAGAAAAATAAGTCAAGTAGAAATCAAACTCTTGGAAAAATACACACTGGTGTCCTCTTCAGTCCTTGCTCCATAGGAAGCAGTGTGTGCCTAAGAAAATACTTCAGGTACTAACAAAGAGTCAAGGCAATGGAATCAGATGGTTGCCAAAACTCCTACAAGGCTAGAAGTCATTGGAGTAACAACCAGCCAGAGGGAAGAGTTCCTCTGGCTAAGTCAGAATATTCTGTAGAGACCGGGTAAGAAGCCTGAGTTAGTTAGTTGTAAAAAGGGTCAGAATTACCTACTAATCTCTCACTGCCCATGTGACCGCCAATAAAAGAAGGCAGACAGTAGCCTCCAAAGGACTCAGGTTATAAAAAGGAAGGCAGTTCAAAAGGGAAAGGGAAGAAGGAATAGACAGAAAAAAAAATATGCCTAGCGAGGTAGTAGACTTCAAATTTAATTTCAGTAATGACCTTCAGAGTGAACGACTCAAATTCTGTCCACTTTGTTGTTTCAGCCTCTAGGCTTGTGGTATCTTGTAATAGCACCCCTAGAAAACTAATACAAACCCTGTGAGAGGAAAAGTAACCAACCAGAAGCCCATGGGGAATTGAAAAGAAAAAAAGTACCTATCTATCTATATAGATATAGATATGTCTATATCTATCTATACATATATCTATATATCTAACTCTTTAAAACACTGAAAATGAACGCACATTTGTGAACCCTGTGAAAAGAAAAACAAGCAAAAAAGTAAAAAAAATAAACTGAGCCGCAGGATTCACTCAGCTTTCACCTAGAGGAATTCTGGATGGTGAGGGTAGGGAGGAGATTCCAAGGAAAAGATGGGAGTCTCTCTGATATGAGGAAAGAGAGATTGGAATTCAGGAAGGCTGGAGTGATGAAAATGACATGGGTTCCAGAGAGACGGAATTCAAGTAGAAAACAAGCTCTTGAAAATACACACTGGAGTCCTCTTGAGTCCTTGGTCCATAGGAAGCAGTGTGTGTCTTAGAAAATGCTCCAGGTTCTGACAGAGTCAAGGCAACGGAACCAGATGGTTGCCAAGACTCCTACAAGGCTAGAGGTCAGTGGAGTTCCTACCAGCCAAAGGGAAGTGTTCTTCTGGCTAAGTCACAATATTCAGTAAAGACCCGGTAAGGAGCATGAGTTAGGAGGGGGATGAAATGATACCTCGGAGAAAGCTGACTCTAGAGCTTCCCTAAAGAAGGGGAGAACAACTGTAAAAAGGGTCAGAAATACCTACTAATCTCTGACTGCCCCTGTGACAGCCAATCAAAGAAGGCAGAGATTAGCCTCCAAAGGACTCAGGTCATCGAAAGGAAGGCAGTTCTAAAAGGAAAGGGAAGAAGGAATAGACAGGAAAAAGAAAATACGCCTAGCGAGGTAGTAGACTTCAAATTCAACATTTCAACAATGACCTTCAGAGTGAACGACTCAAATTCTATTGAAAGGGCAGTGAAAAATAAACTCTACTTAGAAGGAAGCAGAGGCTAGTATAGATTTTGTGGAAAGAAAAAGGATGAAAAGGACTAGACCTTACCCAAACGAATCCTCAAAGGCTGCTTTTCCTAGGTCTTGAGAAGAGACAATGGAAAGACACCTGATAAATGAACAGAGAAAGAAGACATTTCAGAACACAAAAGGACCCTTTTAGAAACACATGGCTATCCTCAAGTTGTCTGCATCTGATGAGAAAACTCATTGAGATCAACCATATTGAAGCCCATAAAACAAGGCTAAAGCTTTTCTTTCTTTCTTTGTGAGAGAATGAGTGAGAGAGAGCATGAGAGAGGAGAAGGTCAGTGGGAGAAGCCAACTTCCCAAGGAGCTGGGAGCCGGAAGCGGGAGGAGATCTGCAAGACCGGGGTCATGACCTGAGCCCAAGGCAGTCGCTGAACTGACAGAGCCACGCAGGCACCCCTCTCCAGAAATTGGTCCACAACAGCTGAGGGGCACCTTGGTGGCACCCTCAGTGAAGCGCCCAACTCTTTGGTTTTGGCTCAGGTGGTGATCTCAGGCTCTTGAGATTGAGCCCTGAGGCAAGCTCTGGGCTCAGGGCAGAGTCCACTGGGTCTCTCTTTTGGTCCTGCCCTTTCCCCCTCACACTCAATTGTGCTCTTGCCCTAAAACCAAGTATGCAAACCCTTCACAGAAGGGAACAATGGTTGAGAGTGGGAGGGGTGGGGAGAGAAGTGACAGGCCCCAGGGCGAGCGGGAGGTGCCCTCGGTGCTGCCCGCCCTGCCAGGGCCGGGCTCCCTCAGCGGATGCCGCCTTCGCCCACGCCGCCCTCCGTGCTGCTGTGGCAGGGAGCAGCAGGGAGCAGCAGAGCCCAGGGAGCCTTGGGGCAAGCCTCCTTGAGTGCCTCCAGCGCCCTCTGAGTGTGCTAGTTGCGGGGTTGGGGGTGGGGCGGGGCCACAGGTCGGTCCAGGGAGGAGGTGAGGGCAGCGCCCAGGTGCCCCCGGCGGGGGAGGGGCAGGCAAGACCTACAGAGAGATCCCCTTGGGACTGCTGGAGCTGCTGCAGGGCTTCATGCTGGACTTGGCGAGGCAGCAGCCTGCGCACCCTGCCCTGCATCTGGCTCTTTTCTTAGCAGGGAGCCTGTTTACCCCTGCCTCTCTGCCTGTCTCTCTCCCTCCTTCTCATCTCTGTCAAAGGAAGAAAGAAAATCTTAAAAAAATCATCAAACAACCCTCCATATTCTTGTCGTTCTTTAGGGCACCATGCATCAACATTTGATTTTTACTTCATGAATTGAAGGAATTGTTTGATTTATTGACGAATTGGACAGAAAGACAGAGACAGCGAGAGAGCAAGTCCAATTTGAGAAGGAGTAGAAGCCATGGAAGTGGGAGAGGGAGAAGCAGGCTTCCTGCTGAGCAAAGAGCCCCAGGAAGGTCTGGAGCCCAAGACACTGGCATCAGGACCCCAGATAAAGCAGCCGCCCAGGTGCCCCACTCCATGATTAAATCCTTTTTTCACGATTAAATTCATTGGATTAAGCAACACTCTTTGGGGTCTGCCTCCTTGGGTTAACACTAACACATTGTGTTTTCCTTTGCTCTTTTGTGATCACTGAGGATTTCAGGAATCTTTTCATGTTTCTTGGCTGATGGTTTTCTCCTTGGGATATTTCTGCTCTAGGATTTTCATTGTTTTGAAGTTACCTATCTATCCTTCTTGATTCCTAGTTCTCCTATTTAGAGTTGTATACAGTTCCTTATCTGGTATCTCCATAGAGCCTTTAATAGTTTTAGTCTTGTCATTTGTTGGGCAAGATTTTTTTGTTTGGAACCTTGGAATGACAAGAGTCCAACTTCCCAACTGCTGGTGCCCCTCGGAACAACTTGTTACTTCAACTGTAACCCCTGGAGGATTTTACTAGTTACCAAGCACATTTACATATGACCTCTAGAAATACATATACTGGCAACAGTTCTTTGGGGAAAAGGATGATATATGACTGTGAAGCTGGGTAGTTGCGGATGCCCAGCTTGCTCAGGGCGGAACACCGCCCGTTCACAGAAGCTGGGCAGCGGGGGATACCTCGCTTGCTCATGGCGGAATGCAGCCCCCTCACAGAAGCTGCGCTGGCTGGAAGCCCGGCCGGCCCAGGGCGGAATGCCGCCTGCTTCAGGAAAGCGGAGCACCCGGGAACGACAGGTTAGCTCAGGGTGGAATGAAAACCGCCTGCCTCCCTTATCCGCCATCGAGCCTTTCTCTTCCCAGAAGTGCCCGTTGTTAGTTACAAGAGTTCTTTCAATGTGCTTGTTTAACTATAAACTTTATCCTCCTTCTTGCTTGTCAGCAAGATGGGATTAACATTTGACCTTCCTCAATCCTTCTATTGGCTATTGTTTTCTATCCAATAAAAGTGAGACTGTCGAGTTGCTCCTGGCAGCCGTCCTTTTCGACTGTTGTCCCCTGCTCCCAGTCTTTTCCAGCTGACTGGTTCGTGCCTAATTCTTCTCTCGTCGCCGACTGGAAGCGGCACCCAAGCTTTCTTGGGCTTCCTGTTTTTGGTGTTCTGTTCCACTCATCTCTGCCACCGGCCCCAGGTCCTCAAAATGGTTTTCTATGGTATCTTCCAGAAAACTTCTGATGTCCTCTTTAGTATGTAGGCTACATCAGTAGGGAATAGCGTTAAAACCTCTTCTGTTCCATGTGGATATTCACGTCGTTGAGCACCGCTTGGTCAAAGTCTGCCCTTTTCTGTTGGTCTGTTTTCTCTGGTCATTTCAGGAGTCCTTTTGTAAGAAATCCTATCCCATCAGATGCTCCTCTCACTCTCTTTCTCCCTTACTCTTGCTCTGGCTTCTTTCTTCAGATTTGCCAGGGAATGACGAGTCCTTTTCATTCCTATGAAGAAAGAAGAATTGGCTGATCCACAGATACCATTTTTAGTGATATACAAGTGTATATATAATAACTGATATGGAGATGTACATGTGCACCTACATATATATTCTTTAATCTATAAAGTATGGAGGTTGGATTAAGTCTGAAGTCTCTCGTACGGCTTGATAACCCGTGACTCTTTGATCAATAACTTCCATTTTCCCACAGGTCAGAGAAACGGGAAAAAATGCACATATGAACATATGTAGCATGTTAAAAAATAATCACAAATCCTATGACTCCCCATTCCCTTTGATTCACATGGGCTATGTGACTGTGTTAAACAGTGAAATAAACGTGTCAGTTTCAGGCCCAAGTCCAAAAGGAACCCCTCTCTTGGAACATTTGCTATTGGAGCTCTGAGTGGACAGGAAAGAAGTCCAACAACCTTGTTACAAAGACTGCACGGAAGTGGAGGGCCATCTAGCCTCACCTCCCAACTGTACCCATCAAAGTGACCGGCATGTGCATAAAGTCATCCTGAATCCTCTAGACCAAGCAGCCGCCTGCTGAAGGCCACCACCCACTGACCTCAGTTAATGCCGTATTAAGCATAAAAATTGCCCCATGAGATCCTGCCCTAATTTCTGACCCCCAAAACATATGTAATATGACAAAAGGGTTGTTTTAAGCCCCCAAATTTTGAAGTCATTACATATCTAATTGGGTAACATGGCAAATACGTATCCAAAATAATGTAAATCAAGGAATATGTTTAAAGGCACCAAATTATCTTAAAAAGTTCTCTGAACACACAGAAAAACAGAAAAAGACCCATAAGTACAGAGAACAAATTGATCGTTTCCAAAGAGGAGGCAGCGGGTGGACAGGCAAAATGCGTGAAATACAGTGGGAGATAACAGGCTTCCAGTTACAAAATTAATAAGTTGCAGGATGAAAGGCACAGCATAGGGAATATGGTTGGCGGTACAGTACGGCGAGCGCAGCATAACATACAGACTTGTCAAATCTTGTTGTTTTATATCTGAAACGAAAGCAACATTGTGGGTCAGCTATACTTCAATTAAAAAATCAAAGGAAGTTTGAAAAAATTAAAAGAGAGCTCTGTTATCCAAATAGGACATACGAGATGGATTTCCCACCATAAATTGAAAACGACTTCTCTTGATAGAACAATGCTTTCCTTAGTCTTAGTCCCTACTCCCTCCACAAATAAATAAATAAATAAATAAATAACTACTTTCGAAAAACATCTTGGTATTTTGAAAATTATAACTGCAGTGAGTGATGAGAGTGAAAACAAACTGATAATCCACATTTCCTCATTTCTTATCCCTTTTATGAAGATGAACAGTAAAATCATATGTAAGAATTAACCAGAGAGAGGTCCATTTTCCACTCACTATAATCAAGCTGGAATTCTCAACTATTATTTAGTATTAGTTGATTCTGGTGGCAAATGCAAATATGGTTTCACTTCTTGGGCACTTGAGGAAGATTTGGTCGGTGAAACAGACATACCAGGTTGGCCCAGGCCTGCACTGCCAGGGTTCGGAAAATTGCAAGATACAACCTGACACTTAAAAATTCCCATCAAGAACTACCGCTGCCCCCCAACATCTTGTTTCTTCCCATAGACAGCTCATACTGAGACCTGTCCACTGTCAGGGTCAAGCTAAAGGGGGATGCCCACAAACTAGGTGGGAAATGAGAGGATGCAACTGCAGCTCTGTGGGGATGCCTAAGGCCACTGAATGCCCCGTCATGATTCTCCAGCACAGATGGGGGCAGCCTGCACCACGTGGGTAGAGCTCTAGGACACAGAAAGTACTGGAGTGGCAGTCAACAAACAAATGTGTTTGTGTAATATATAAACCCCCATAGGGTTGTCAATTGGTGGGATTCACTTTTTCTAACTGTTCACCCCATGACATACAACTTCAGGAAACCCAGAGCCCATGGATTATTGTTAAGGGCACATTTGGATTCAATCAAAGTGTAACTAAGCGTAATCATACACATAAATACAAATATCATTAAAAAAATCAATACCACCTCAAACTTTCTTTTTTATTCCCAAATGAACTTTCATGGGTTTTAATATCAATTAATGTGCTTATATATAGAACTGGTAAAAAATCAGTCACTGATGAAATTTTAAAATTACCACTCTGCTTTCCCCAATTTCTGTTGATGTACTTTTAGCTCACACAAAAATGAATTACTAAGGAATAAATCATACTTCACTGAACACGTTTCAGCTGAAATGATGCACCAAGATGTACAGCTTTGGTCAGGCTTATACTGCTGTTGTCAACATAGTATATGGGGTGTAAGAGCTACTGTCTTTTCCTTCTCCCATGAATATTAGTCCTAACAGACTCTTCACTTGGAAAGAAAACTTAGTCTAGAAGGTACACTAATTCCTCTCCTCCCTGGTGAAAAATACTGTTAGAGGTATTAGTTTTAGATAGAGAAGCAAGTTCACTTTGGAAAAAAGTACACACACACACAAAACCCTCAAACATGACCTTTAATACAGTGATAAGGGTGAAAGTGTAAACTTTATTTGGAAACAGCACTCAAAATACTGTTTTGAAGGGCCTTTACAACAGCGGTATACTCTTTGAAAAAAAGATTTTTCAGATCAACTGGTTGAATCATATTTAATTTACCTAGGGACAATTAGATAAAATTTAAAATTCCAAACAAAATCTTTTAGGACACAAATAAAATTATATGTGCTTTTATTCCCGCAACTATCTCCAAAATCTAATATTCAATGGTTTAAATTGCTGCATTTCTCATTTGCAATGCAGACACGTGTGAGATGAGGTGTGAGGCATAAAAGGGAGCACAAGAGGCAACTGATCAGCTGAATAGAGACTGCCCCAAAGATGACCATACCCTGAGCCCAAGAAGCTCTGAGTACTTTACCTTACCTGGCAAATGGGATTTAGCAAGCATGATTAAATTAAGGTGTGAGGGGGGAGAGATTATCCTGGATTACCTCGGTGGTCCCAATGTAATCATGAGGATCCATAAGGAGACAGGAGGATCAGAATCAGAAGGCAATGTGAAGTTGGAAACAGAGGGATAAAAGGTGGTGCAATGAAGGGCCACAAGTCAGGGAATGCAGGCAGCTTTAGAAGCAGGACAAGGCAAGAAAGTGGATTCTCCTCTAGAGCCTCCAGAAGGAACACAGGCTGTTAACACCCTGATTTTACCACACTGAGACTGATTTTTGAACTTCTGACCTCCAGAACTGCAAGATAATCAATTTGTGTTGTTTCAAGCCACTGAGAATTTGTCATTTGCTACAGTGGCACTAAAAAAACTACTAGAAGAGCTCACTGAGACATATTGAGTCTGTACAATGGCAGGGACCATTTCTAGGTAGGACTATCTTCAGGGTGTGGTAGTACTGGGTCTGGAGAGTTGACTGCCAGCATCCTTCCTCCCTCCCCCTCCCTGAACCCCAGTGCACTGTGTGCCTCCTCCACTGCAGCCCAGGTGACTCACAGGAAGCTGGCCCCATCCACACTACAGGGAAGGGTTCTGTCATGGAAGCCAATCATGTTCCTCCTGGGCCATTCACACAGCCAGCTGCACGACAGTCAGTGCCTTGTTACTGTTCTATGAGAGACAGTAACCTAGGTTGTCCCACACACACAAACGGGAAGGGCTTTACAGAAATATCTGGGTTGTCTCTGAATGTGAACAAGGAAAGCAGTGCCCCCACTGCGGGCAGCCATAACACAGTCAGCAGGAGGTGGAAGACAAACTGGCCAGAGGGAAAGGGCAGAGTAGGGAAAAATGGAGAAAATCATGGAGACAGCGTGAATAAAACACATTCTCTGCAAGCCCTGCCATGAGCTGCTTCTTCATGAGATTGAAGGTTTTTTGTTGTTGTTTGTTTGTTTTTTGTTTTTGTTTTTTTTTTTAATCTTTAAGACAGTTTGAGTTAGGATGAGACAACCATCCAAACTGATTCAGGACGTCAGACTTTGCGGAAACTAAAAAAGCCAGATAATAAAAGTAGATGACTCACATGTGTGAAAAGTTTCCTTTCCAACTAAAGGCGGGGGAAAACTAGAACCTTGAATTTGTGGTTATTCCACTATTCTTGCTATTTTTCATCACTCAAATGTATTTTTCAAGAATTAGGAACTTATTCTCAATGAATACAGTGATGGTTCCCTGAAAATTTGTAACCAAGTAGGGAAGAGAGTCTCTAAACAGATTGTTTTGAATTGACTTAACAATCACACAAGATAGACTGTAAAATTTATCAAAGAGTGGGGCTGAGTTTCTTATATATGATTTCATGCAAATTTTTGTCTACCTGATGATTTTTAGTTTTTGTCTACAGGGTGAGTGAATAAAGGTGTCTCAACATGGTCCAGAACTAATGGTGTTCCCTGGCTCACTATGAAATCCAGGGTCATTTCTGTTTCCTTTTCCATGAACTTCTCCTTCCTCTCATTTGGTCTGTTTTTCAATCGGACTTTTGTCTTCTTCTCAATTTGTAGGCACGTCAGAGACATGAACTCCTTGAACAGCTGATGTTACAGATGCTTTTCACAGCCTGTTGCCCACATGCAGCTTTACTCTTTTTTGATATACAAATCTTTTCAAATTTTTAAAATAAAGTGGCATGTCATTTCTTCTATGGTCTGTGGGTCTTATTTCTACCTAAGGTAGTCTACCACTTCCCAAATTTTTACATGCCCCTAGATTGTCACCAAATTCTTTATCATTTTGTTTGTAGAGTTAGAACTTAAACCAATTTACAAGGTTAATCAATCTGACATCTGCTTACATATGTGATAGGAAGCAAGAGTTCTAAGAAAGAGAGTTCTTTCAGCTCTGAGGGATAGAGCTTAAAGTCAATATTCAATGATACTCTGTCTCATTTTCTAGAAGGAACTGGTGGTTTCTGTTTGGAACTCTGACAATTTTTTCTTAGTCCCTGAAAGTCAAATAGGTTTATGTCTGTTTTGGTTTGAGTCTGTTCAGCTAATTCTCCCTGGGACTTGAAGGCTTTATGAACTGAAGGCATGACTGTTTTTCAGCTCAAGAAAATGCTGCATTAGTTCAGTTATAACTTCTGTTATTTTCTCCTTTTGTCCTCAGGGTACTTGCAAGGTAGATTTGGACCTGACCTCAGATCTTACTAATTCGTTTCTTATTTCCATCTCTTTGAAATTTTCCTCAGTGTTCTGGGATATTCCTTTGGAAAATCAATTTTGTGGGGCACCTGGGTGGCTCAGTGGGTTAAGCCACTGCCTTCAGCTCAGGTCATGATCTCAGGGTCCTGGGATCGAGTCCTACATTGGGCTCACTGATTGGTGGGGAGCCTGCTTCCTAATCTCTCTCTGCTTGCCTTTCTGCCTACTTGGGATCTCTCTCTGCCAAATAAATAAAATCTTAAAAAAAATCAATTTTGTTCTCAGCAGTGATTTTTACTGTTTACAGGGTTCCTATTACATGTTACAACTAGTGAATTTAAGTTTCAAATCTTTCTTGTATTTTTATGTTTTAAAAGATTTATAAAATTTATTTGACACAGAGAGACAGAGAGAAAGTGAGCACAGACAGGGAGTGTGGCAGAGGGAAAAGGAGAGGGAGAAGCAGACTGCCCACTTAGCAGGGACTCCCCACCCCCCACCACAGGGTTTGATCTCTGGCAGACATTTAACCAACTGAGGCATCCACGCACCCCAAAGCTCCCTTTCAAAATCTTCAGTAAGTATTTTGCTGCTCTTTACTGTAACTGTATCCCCCTCAGACTTCTTAACAGTAAGTTTCTCTAGCTCTGTAGTCAGTTCTTAATCAATGAGGACACGTGCTCTGGACCTCAGTTTGGTGCTCCTCCACCAAGATGCTACCTGCCACTCAGGTGTGTGAACTCTTGCAGCTCAGGCCTAGTCACACTTTTGGGAACTCTGGGGCATCAGCGAACCTGCTCTAAGGGGACCATGCTTTGTGCATAAAAGTAGGCCCCTGCCATGAAGCAGCCCCTATCAAACCTCCCCAAGTTGTCCTTCCCTACACAGCACAAAGTCTCTAAGCAACTCTACCTGCTGGGAAAGCCCATTTCTCTATGACCAAGGACCACAAGAGAGGGAAGGTATACCATGGGCCCCACACATAAAGGTCTTCACTGAAAGCCTTCGAAAGAGAGTCTGCCTTTTCTTCCAGGCATTCCATCATGGCACCTCAAAATCCTGAGATGCTCTTCCACTGCTCCCCCTGAGATGCCAAAACGCACTTGGCAGTCAAATAGGTCCTTCCCACAGCCCACCTACATGATTCTTGAGGGCCTGCCTGGTGCTGGGGATGGGTGAAGGCAACACAGGCCCCTGGTCTTGTGCTCTGATGTCACTGGCTCTTGAGCAAAGGAAGGAAAATGAGAGGGTCCAGGAGACTGCACACAACACCATGTTCTCAGAACATCTCCCTGGCCCCCAAGATCACCTTGTCATGGCAATGTCAGCAGAGCATGGCAAGTGCTACCTCAGAAGTCCCTCTGACACCTCAGCAACAGAGAGAGAGCCCACCCATAAACATAATCCCTAGAACCAGCATCCTATAGGAACCAAAACCCCTATAAGTGAATTACTTTGGTATATGTTAGTGTATTTTTACCTATGTAAAATATAAGAAAAAGAGAAATGACATACCTGTATGATTTGGGGCAGTACAGCAACTCAATTTTGAGTGTTTTGGATTATAGCTAGATACTTTTTTCCCAAAAAGAATTTTATAATCCATTTAATAAAAACAATGTGAATTGCCATGTATGGAATTTTTATACTATAAATGTTTTCATTGTCTTGAGTGGTAGTAATGTACATACACTGGCGCTGGTCTCAAATGGGGGATGTCTGGAAGGAAACAGAATACATGATTAGGGGAGTGAGTGTAACCCACTACCCTAAACAGTTTAAATTCTCACAAACATATACCTCAGCTATATATTTGGTTGGATGAATATCAACTAAAACTTTAAAATTAAAGTACCAGAAATTATTAGGGATGACATATTTTGGTAGACTTGTTTCTGATTCTGCCTTGTGACCTGACAAAGGTGTGATGGTGGCTCCTGTTACTGCTTGCTTATTACAGCTATGGCATACAGCGGTGGAAGTACTAAGCCACTAAAAAATTTGAGAAAGGATAAGCAATTCTAATAGTAAGGATATTTTCACATACATTATAACTAATTTAATATTTTAGGACTGAAACAAATCTAGAAGAATGTACAGACATTCTTCATCATTTCAGGTACTTTAACATCCAATACTACCCTAATCAAATCCATGGGACTTTAGTTTTATATAGCTTTTTCCTTGTAGATGAATCTGAAGAATAGAATCAGTATAAACTACGTTATGTCTGAAAGAATTCATCTTTGAGTATCAGACTTGACCAGCTCCACAGAATTAATAACAAGTCCCTTTCTTGGTGCGGCCACATTGGGAAACAGTGTGGAAATTCCTCAAAAAAATTAAAATGGAGCTGCCCTATGACCCTGCAACTGCACTCTGTATATACCAAGAAGATACAGATGTAGTGAAAAGAAGGGCACATCTGTACACCAATGTTCATAGCAGCAATGGCCAAAGTCACTGAAGTGTGGAAAGAACCAAGATGCCCTTCAATGGATGAATGGATAAAGATGTGGTCCATATACAATATGGATTATTATGCTTCCATCAGAAAGAATGAATACCCAACTTTTGTATCAACATGAACTGGACTGGAAGAGATTATGCTGAGTGAAATAAGTCACCAGAGTCAATTATCATATGGTTTCTTACTTCTGGAGCATAAGGAGTAACACAGAGGACATTGGGAGATGGAGGGGAGAAGTGAGTTGAGGGAAATTGGTGGGAGAGACAAACCATGAGAGACTGTGGACTCTGAGAAGCAAACTGAGGGCTTTAGAAGGGAGGCAGGTAGGGGGTTGGGTGAGCCTGCTGATGGGTATTATGGAGGGCACCTATTGCATGAAGCACTGGGTGTGGTACATAAACAATGAATTCTGGAACACTGAAAAGAAATAGAATAATAAAAAAAAAGTCCCTTTCTCCTTCTTTAAATTTCATAATCAATACAAAATGTTACATGGTATTGGACTTGAGCTACTACTTGCTGTATGTCCAGATCTCTTACTGACTTTCTTTTTTTTTTATTTTCAGCATAACAGTATTCATTGTTTTTGTACCACACCCAGTACTCCATGCAATCCGTGCCCTCTATAATACCCACCACCTGGTACCCCGACCTCCCACCTTTTATATACCTGGAGGCACTTGCATGAGGCAGACAAGTTCTCAATAAAGAACTTTAATTTCAATATATTAAAGTATACTATGTTTTCCACAGTGAATATAGACTATTTATCAAATCAGAAACAAGTTCTGAAAAAAATACCCATATACAGATAGCTAACAAATACACAGCCCGGTACCTCTAAAGGTTAGTACTTCCACATATTTCAAAAGGCATCAAGTTTCTGCTGTTTTCCCCTGATCCAAGCATGCACATTTGTGTGTATGTAAGTAAACACCCAAAGACAACTGAATTAGTAGTCCACATTCACCACATGGATTAATGCCTGTTGTGATCTCTTTCCCTCCCAAATTGTTTCTGATTATTCACTTTAACTAATTTTGCCTGCTTTCCAATAATAGAAAATTTGCTTCCCCACCCCAGCACCAATCAAAGGGATACTTCTGTCCTGTGAGCCTTCATTTTTCATAGGGGAAAACAAACAAACAAACAAACATCCAAAAAACCCTGAGCAGTGAAACTAGAAATTCCCTCATGTTTCCTTCCTTTCTGGAGCTTACTGCCCTTAGGTTGCACAGTTGCCCAAATATTGGCCCCTCCATAAGAAGCTGTAAGTAACACCTAGTGGATGAAAGATCCAGGATATAAGGAAGGGCTACTCTGGGCAGTTGCATGGCCTGGGATGGTCTGCCTCACCACTGGGCAAGGTCTGGGGTCTGGGGTCACCATACCTCAACACCGTTAAGAGAAGACTTCAACAAGAATGTATATTTCATCATCTTTGCCTGAGAAAATAAACACTGCCTTCAATAAACAGTTTCAATAAAAAATTAAAATTTTAAAACTTAATTTTAAATATAATTATACCAAGAAGAATCATGACACATGTTGAATTATTTTAGGAGCCACAGTCTTTCTGAGGTACAAATAAATAGTTTGTACAAATAGGTAAAATCATTTATTAGGAACCTTTAAACCTCTTACAATAAAGTTACCATTCAATATAAGAATAAAGTGACTATTTTGCTTAAAAATAAACAAAGGTCACTTTGAACGAGAATGGCAGCTTCCCTGTGGACATCCTCTATACCCAGCCCAATCAGTACTTACCAAGTACAAGTTTGTAGATTTTGCTAACATGGTAAATGATGGAAATAAATGAGGAAGACAATATTTTCAAAACAGTGTAAAAAGAACTTTAAAACAAGTACCTTGATTCTACTTATTCTTCCACTCTAATTTGTAGCCTTTGGATAATATGTGGGAAAGAACATATATACATTTAAATTTTAACTTAAATGTCTACTGAAATAAAATGCTATCTTATTAAAATTCCTATCCAAAATTAAAAAAAAAAAAGTCATGGTGACAAATAATGTTGACAATCATGTAATGTAATCCTATCTTAAAACTCAAAACATGCTAAGAATGAATATTTCAAAACTAAATGGTTCACTTTGTTAAAAATATTCTTACTGAGTATTAAAAAAAATCACCCAATGGTATCATGTTTTTAAACTCATTCTACTCATCATGCCTGTATTTTATCCCACCAGTTTTCTCTAATGACTTAGCATTCTTTCTTGTCTGCTCTCCTCTCTCATTTCCTTTCGCCAGCACCAAAAACACAAAGACTCCAAAGTCCTGAGAGCAGATTGGAGTATCCCTTTGCCTTCTAGAAGCTGTGCATTTTGACCCTACTGGTCCATTCCACCTGCCCAATAGGCAAGATTGCCCAATAGGACAGTGCAGTCAAAAAGGGAGGCAAGGACAGAATCTTGAGGGATAGCAGAGAGAAAGAATCACCTTAAGAAAACTGGCAAGAATTCCTATCTTACATTGAGGTCTTTCATCCATTTTGAGTTTAATATTTTGTTCTAATAACACAACTCTGGGTGGGCTCCCAGATGGCTCCTCAGTGGGGACACATCACCAGGAAGACCACACCATGATTAGAATTTAGAATCTTCGGCACCCCCACCCCAACCCCTACATTCCCCCAGAGAGGGGAGGGGGCTAAAAGCAGAGCACATCTATGTAAGGAAGCCTCCATAAAAATCCTCATAGCAGGGATGCCTGGGTGGCTCAGTTGGTGAAGCAGCTGCCTTTGGCTCAGGTCATGATCCCAGCGTCCTGGGATGGAGTCCCACATCGGGCTCCTTGCTCAGCAGGGAGCCTGCTTCTCCCTCTGCCTCTGCCTGTGCTCGCTCTCTCCCCACCTCTCTCTCTGATAAATAAATAAAATCTTAAAGAAAAATCCTCAAAGCAGGGGTTTCAGGCAACTTCCAGGTAAGTAAACATATCCAGGTACCAGGAGGGGGATGAAACCCAGCTCCACAGGAATACATTCCTGTGCTTGCGACCCTCCCAGACTGTGCCCTTTGTGTCCCTGCATCTGACTGTTCATCTGTATCCTTTATAATACCTTTCATAAATTGTAAATGAAAACAAATGTTTCCCAGAGTTCTGCAAGCCACTCAGTTGAACCGGAGGAGGAGCTGAAGAAATCTCTAATTTGTAGCCAAGTTGTAGAGAAGTTGTGGGTAACATGGGCCCCTCCTACTTGTGACTGGCACCTGAATGTGATGGAACAGTCTCACGGGACTGAGACCTTAACCTGTGGGATCAGATGCCATATCAAGGCAGACAGTGTCAAAGCTGAGTGAAACTACAGGACACCCAGCTGGTGTTGCAGAGTTGCCTGGTGAGGGAAAAACCCACAGCCTCAGCCTCAGTGTTAGAAGTGAAGTGTTCTGTGTGAATATGGTAATATGAAAGCCGATGGGAGAACTGAAATGTTTGCTTGACATACACTCTCACACAAAATATTATGTATGCCAGGTCTTTGCTGATGTGATATAGCACATATTCAAGTTCTAGTGAAATATCATAAAGAGTCAACTCAAAAAACAAACAGACAAACAAGCAAACATACAAAATATGGATGAGCTGGGAGAAAATAAGTAATGTTTCCTCTTTCCTATCAAGAGAAAGACCATTCCTGAATTATCCAAGATTTTGCTTTTACCTGAATAACCATACAGTTCAACAGTACTTGAAGGAAAAAGCATGTTTGCTCCTCAGCGGTCCTTTCCCCTGATATGGCCGGCAAGAGTGGAGTGATTCTTGTGGATATATCTTTGCTCCAGAGTGGGGAAAAAAAGGAGTTCTTTCACCAACGTTCAAAGGGTTTTTAAAAAATGGCCTTTATTAAAATACATTTGCCCCTCCTTTGGAACCTGCTCACACTACACTCCAGGCCAGCAAGCATCAAGGGGTTGGAAATAGGGTACAAAGTCCCATGAAGCCACCTCTCCCTCTAAACTATTCTTCTCTCTGCCAAATTCTGCTTCGGTCAGCCTAAGGATCAAATACCTGTCTTTGGGCAATAATATGATGTGCATTAATCAATCATTGGCCCTAACTGGCAAGTTCCTTAAAAACTCATGGGACACAGATGGTTGCCATGACTTTCCCAGGAAGCAGCTACTGTCTTTCCATGAATGCGGCATGAAAATACACAGCTGGGTGAGCAGATGAATGTCCACTCATGAAACAATCATGCTGAGGACAATAAACAGTAGTTTTGGATGGCAGATTTAAATTTCATTCACAGCCAAGAAAACACTCCAGATACATGATGTGTCTCCACTTCCTTCTGTTTCCAACATCTGAGTCCTCCCTTCCATTCCTGTTTCCACCACTTCAGTAAATGTCTCCCGTCCTCATTGCATATGAAAAAGGCTCTGATTCTTTCTATTCTAATGTCTGTAAGACATTACTGTGAACAAGAGCAGGGGATAATTCCTCCTCCAAACCCATCTACGAAATAAAGGGTTCTATTCAGGATCATGACAAGCTGAGGAATCCCTCAAGAGAACTTCCAGAGTCATTTCAACCTGTAAGGCTGGCTAAACTGTTCCTCACCATCCGCCACACCAGGGCTAGGACTGATGAGTGTCTCCACCATGCAGGTCCCTCTGGATGACATGATCACTGGGAAACCAGGCACGAGGCAAGCAAAAATCAGCACCTGCTCTTCTGCAAAGTTTGTCTGAAGTGCTTGAAGCCACAGAAGAAACAGATTGACTCCTTCAGATCTTACCTAAAAACAAAATTAAAGGTGACAAAATTAAACACATGTTTATGCAGAGATGCACTGCAATGCAGATTCAGTTCTGAGAAAGAAAAACTAGAAGTTAAAGGTACTGTTAAACTCCTGCACCAAGTTCTTAATGACAAGGAAGCAGGCGTGCTGCAAGAAGCCCAAGGGTGAAGAGTTGGGGTCTGGAGCCACAGTGCCTGGTTCCAATGCAGGCTCTGATTTTTGCTTTTTGCTAGCTTAGCTGTGGCCAGTGGAGAACCACCAAACTTCTCCCTTTGCATCAGTCTCTACCTCTGAAAAATAAGGATGATAAAAGAATTTACCACAAAGTGCTGGCACAGGGATAAGTGACTTACAACAGTGCCTGTATCAACAACTGTCATTTAATCACAAAAATAATGCAAAGACAATCGTCCTCCAAATTTACAGTGTGCTTTGAATAGTGTTTTTTTCTATAATATGCATATGTATCATGGAAAGTTCTTGAAAAATCTCAGAGCTAAATAACACCTTAAAGACCTGGCTCAGTTATTTGACCTTGAAGCCCATTCATCAGGCATTTCTACCCCAGCCCTCCTTTTTTTTTTTTTTTTTGCCTGTGCAGGTAGCTACCTCGAGGGCTGCCACCAAATCATCACTTCCACAAAGAACCATTCAGAAATTTCTGGAACTCATATCATTGCTGGACTTCTGGCATAAGTCCATTGTTCCTGGTGGATGCTTCCAGTAGTAGGAAATGGAACATGCTCAATGAGGGCAGGGGGTTGTGTTTGACTTGCCCACTGCCATATCTCTAGCACCTAGAAAGGTGCCTGAAACACATAGCTGGCATCCAGTAAATGTGTGCAATAAATGAGTGAACTAGACAAGAATAGATATGCACTGGTAGATGTGGCCTGTGGAGTACAGCTTCAAAAGCAGGAGAGTATTGAGACTCCTACATGGTAGGTTGCATGGCACTGAGTTAAAGAAAATGGGTCCTACAGTCAGACCAAAGGTTAAACCTCGAAAGCTGTGCGATCTTGGACAAGTCACCTACAAGAACAAAGACCCCTGTCTTCTATTGATAACAGCTGGGAAGAGAGAATCCATTTCAGAAGGAAAGGGGACACAGGACGGCTGTGTACGACACTTATATTGTGGTCAAGATGGCAGTGTAAATTCACTTCATGGGGTCCCACACCATCATCCCCCACTACCATTTGAAATACATGGTAATGATAGAAGAAATATATATATATATATATATATATTTTTTCAGTGTAACAGTATTCGTTCTTTTTGCACCACACCCAGTACTCCATGCAATCCGTGCCCTCTCTAATACCCACCACCTGGTTCCCCCAACCTCCCACCCCCTACCCCTTCAAAACCCTCAGATTATTTTTCAGAGTCCATAGTCATGATTCACCTCCCCTTCCAGTTTCCCTCAACTCCCTTCTCTCCATCTCCCCTTGTCCACCATGCTATTTGTAATGCTCCACAAATAAGTGAAACCATATGATAATTGACTCTCTGCTTGACTTTTTTCACTCAGCATAATCTCTTCCTGGAAGAGATTATATATATATTTTTTAAAGATTTATTTACTTACTTACTTATTTGACAGAGAGAGATCACAAGTAGGCAGAGAGGCAGAGAGAGAGAGAGAGAGAGAGAGAGAGAGAGAGGAGGAGGAGGAAGAGGGCTCCCTGCTGATGCAGGACTCAATCCCAGGACCCTGAGATCATAACCTGAGCTGAAGAGACAGGCTTAACCCACCCACTTAGCCACCCAGGTGCCCCTAGATTAAACACATATATTTTTTAAAGATTTTATTTATTTATTTGGCAGACAGAGATCACAAATAGGCAGAGAGGCAGGCAGAGAGAGA
Source organism: Mustela nivalis (assembly GCF_964662115.1). Classification (NCBI taxonomy): domain Eukaryota; kingdom Metazoa; phylum Chordata; class Mammalia; order Carnivora; family Mustelidae; genus Mustela; species Mustela nivalis. The sequence goes on along the minus strand of NW_028136271.1, from coordinate 507,343 downwards.
TGAAGGGAAGCAGGCTCCCTGCTGAGCAGAGAGCCTGATGGGGGGCTCAATCCCAGGACCCTGGGATCATGCCTTCGAGCCGAGCCGAAGGCAGAGGCTTTAACCCACTGAGCCACCCAGGCACCCCTAGATTAAATATATTTTTTTTTAAGAGAAGAGAAAAGTTAGCAAGTGAACCTCGGTAAAAAACAAAACAAAACAAACCAAAACCCCAAACTGACAAACATCTCCATGAAGCAGCAACCACAGAAATTCTCAGTGATGCACAGATGTGTAGCGACAGGAAAAGATGTCTGGAGGCTGACTTCAAGGAGGACAAGCCGCTCCCACTGGAGATAAAGGCAGACAGAAAGGACTGCTCACTTGCTGCCTGAAGCCACAACTTCAACTGGGCTGGCGGAATTGATTGCACACCACTTGCTTCACCAGAACACTGTGAGGTTTCCAGTAGCTCATTACATCTAAACACTACTGCCTCCTTTCACAAGGTTTCCCTTCCGGATTGCCCCTGACTTACAGGGATAGGCAGTAGGTGTCCCTACACGTGCTCCTTCCAAATTCTCTCCTCCCTCTGCGTTCTTCTGATCCACTTTTTATTTATGGGCTAGCTTTACAGGATATCCCTTCTGTGATTAAACAGATCTTAATAATTCTACCTTTTGTAAAGGAAGCCTTCCCCAATTATTTAGATGTTGATAAAATTTACCTCTGAATCTCCATAAATCATCACTTTATATGGCACCAACATGTAGAAAAAAAGAATGAAGTTACCCAATTTTCAGAATGAACCATACAAATTACAACCTACCATCTAGAGCCAGAGACAGAAAGAGAACATCTGCATAAACTAAAGTAATGCGGGCTCCTTATTCATTCATATTTATTATGCAAAATGGAAGTTTTAGGAAGATTAGAATAATGCATACTTGTTCTATTATATAGGCAACTAATCCTCTGTAGATGGTAATGTATCCATAACTCCATCTCCAATCTAGAATTTCTGAACACGAGGAGAGGGTATTAAAATCTCCTCTGTGGGAGGTAGAGCATTACAGTGTCTGGCTCTGGCCTTCCTGCTGCAGGATGAGACTTGCAATTAGTGATGGCAAATGGAATTCACAAAACATTTCTGGGCTTTAGAGGACATCGGAAAACTAACAAAGGACTTAGAAAACGGTAGGAAAAAAAGCAGGAAGAGGGAGGTGGCAGAAACAAGTGAGCCAAAACCTGATCTGTAAGCAACAAGCTCAAGAGAAACAAATCAGGGTGCCAGAGAACAAATGCCATTTTCCCTGCAGGATCTCTACAAGCCTGTGCCCTCCAGACCCCGTTCCCACCACAGGGTAAGTTGGGGGAACTGAACCTGAGATTTCCTTAATAAACCAGGACCCTCAAATGGGACCAAAGTGATCCCAACCAAGAACACTCCCAGCCTCCTGGCAAAGGAAAGACAAACCCTCCAGGAAAAAACAAACACACAAAAAAAACCACCAAAAAACACAATTAAAAGAGATTACATCTATGTTCCAATAAATCTGGTCTCAAAATCCCTTCCCAGAGCATGCAAGAAATGAGGCCACTGTGAGAGACAGAAGACTGAGCGAAAATGAAGACTTCAGACACTGGAATGATCAGATACAGAATAGAAAATATTACATGTTAATTGTTTAAGAACACAAAAGAGATTTAAAAATAAAGAAGGATCAAGAGCCTATCAAAAGCAACAGGCCAAGTGTGAACATGGAACTGAAGGAAGTTAAACAGGGACCAAAAATCACTGAGACGTAAAACACAACAGAAAACACACCAGAATGGTGGGGCAGTAGATGAGCCCCGAATGAAGGACTTCACAACACTGCACCAAGAAGTGAAGACATTCCCCAGAATGCAACACAAGGAGGCAGGAGAAGAGGATGAACGCGAGCTTGAGAGACACGAACAACAGACGGGAGGTTTAAATACGAATCCTGGGAAGTACAGCAGAAGGACAGAGTCAACATTTCAGAAGAAAACAGCTGAGGATATTACAGAAATGATAAATCCAGAAATACAGGAAATGCACAGATACCAAGCAAGATGAGAAATCTTCAATTAAACATTTTGTGGTAAAGCTATAGAACACCAAAAACTAAGAAAAGGTTTTAAGGAAAGCCAGAGAGAAAAGGCATTTAAAGGAATGAACAGGGTGGAAACAGGGTTTAAAGCTGCTACAGTGGTAAGGCGATGCTAGTAAAATGGTACCTGTAAAGGGTGACAGGAGTATTTTTACTGCCACTACTGCTAATACTGTGTCTAATGCACATAACAACTGAAGACTGCGAAGGTTAAGCTGGAGCAGAAAAAAATTAAACGAATTATGAACCTCAAAAGAAGGATCATTTCGGGGCGCCTGGGTGGCTCAGTGGGTTAAGCCTCTGCCCTCAGCTCAGGTCATGATCCCAGGGTCCTGGGATTGAGCCCCGCATCGGGCTTTCTGCTCTGCAGGGAGCCTGCTTCCTCCTCTCTCTGCCTGCCTCTCTGCCTACTTGTGATCTCTGTCTGTCAAATAAATAAATAAAATCTTAAAAAAAAAAAAAAAGAAGGATCATGCCAATGAATTTCACAACTCTGGTGATCACTTTAAAAGCATCTCCTCTTTTTATCATAGCATTTGTATCATGTCCAGGATGATATATTACAGCACACATGATAGAATATTTTAAAACAATAGTCCATTTTGCTCAAACTCCATGTTGAAAGCAAACGACTCTGTCAAACACTTTGAAGAAGGTAAAAGTAGTGGAACCATGTTTTGTCAAGAAAGCCCAGGGAGAAAAGCAGGTAGTAAAACCAAGTAGCAGTATCGAGGAAGGGCAGCCTCAGGAAGAAAATGAACACCGTTTTCTTCTGCTTTGTTCTCTTCTTGTTGGTATCTTTTTTTTTTTTTTTTGGGTCTTTCCCAGAAATCACTTTATATATATACATTTATCTGTTCAACTTCAGTGAAAATTGGGAGGAAAAGGTGCCAGAACTTTTGAATGGTTCTCTTCAGCTGAGTGCTTATTTTCTTCCTTCAGTTTCTCTGGGGTTTCCCACTATTCTTCAATAAACATGTTTTGCTTTCTGGCAGGGTAAAGACAAATGCATTTTTAAAAGAAGTAATGGCAGGTCATCCGTTCATCCAGATCAGGAGAGAGCCCATACCAGGGAAGGCAGAGAGGGTAGTAGACTCCCCTCTGTGAGTTCCTGCCCTCTTGGTCTTTCCTCAGCCCTTGCTCTCTGCTCTGTCTCTCCAGTCACACCCCAAAACCCAGAGAAACAAAAGGACTGTTCAAAACTTAAACCCTGTGAGAAGGGCCACGCAGAGGCAAGGAGAGCCCTGTAAGACTCTGAGCCATGTGGTCTGTATCTGAGACTGCACATCTCCTTGAGCCACGTTCCATTCCCTCCATGCCTAATGTTGGCCTCGCGTTCTACAGAAGCAGTCAGGGCATCCATACACTCCTCTCTGTGTGCTTTTCTGTATACCTGATCCCATCTCAACCCACAACACCCAGCAGCATGCACCATCTGTCATCTCCCTTCAGTCAACCTGCAAATAGGTAAACACAGCCTGTAAAACCCACCCTTGTCCAAGCTATGTCTGGAGTTATGATCGTCTGTGTCTTTACCATCAAACTTTCTAAAAGGCTATTCTTGTGTGTGACCTCCATGGTCTCACGCCCAGTCACTCTATCTGTCTGTCTGGCTTAGGACTCCACTACTCACCTCCCATTTTCTTTCAGTACTCAGTGACAACCTCCTCGATCTACCCCCACCCCCTAATCAAGCTGCTTTGCAACTTTTCACATCATCGAACATTGCTGACATTTCATTCCTTGAAATCTCTCTTCTCTAGACATCTGTGCAAAAATGCCTTCCTGGCATCAAAGCCATGTCCCTCCCCTTCCATCCACTACTCCTTTATTCTTCCCCTTTATCTGCCCAAGAAAAGAAGGAATTACCCTAAATCCTTAACTGTCACTCTCTCTCCAAGGAATATATCCCTTGGCAACAGCATGATTCCATCTCTCTTCCCCCAAGCACCCATTCCTACATTTTGACTGTCCAACCAGAACCTACAACTGCGGGTCCCACAGACACCTCAACTCAGATTGCCTAAAGCTGCACTCCTCCTCTTACCTCCTGGACCCGGCTCCCTTCCTGAGTTGCTACGACTGTTGTGGCAGTTGACACATCAGACTCAACATTCTGAAAGCACAGAGGCACCCCTAAGCCTACTGCAGCATTTTTTTTTCCATAGCCGAGGTATGGAAGCAGCCCAAGTGTCCGGCAACAGAAGACGAAGTGGTACATACACACAATGGTATATTACTCAGCCATCAAAAAGGATGAGATCCTGATAATTACAACAGTTTGGGTGTACCTAGAGGGTATTGTGCTAAGCAAAATAAGTCAGACAGAGAAAAACAAATACTGTATCTCCAGGGATGAATCCTTGAAAAATGCCCTACATATTCAAGTTTTAATGCAGGACCAGAAGCAACAGTTTTTGTATATATCACCACGATATAAAATAAAATCTTAAAAAAAAAAGGGGGAAATAATAGGACAACAGCAATTAGGGTAAAAAGACTTAACAATTGTCTTGCTCATCATCACCAGCACCACACCAGTAACACGTCTGGCCCCCAGGCCAGCATAGCAGGTGTGAGGACAGGTCCAGGCAGAAAAAGTGTTACTTGTCACATTTTTTGAAAAATGATAAACAGAAGGGATGCCTGGGTGACTAGGCTGGTTGAGCGGCCAACTCTTGATCTCAGCTCGGGTCTTGATCTCACGGTGGTGAGTTTGAGTTCCACACTGGGCTCTGCACTGGGTGTGGAGCCTGCTTTAAACTAAACTAAACTAAAATAAACTAAACCAAACTAAACTAAAATAACACCTCTGTCAAAAGTACCTGAATTCACAACTTACATGTAAGTCAAGTTCTACTTGTTCTAAGACAGCATGAAAACCAAGGTGTCGTTATCAAGACAGGAAGCAAGATAAATTGTGTATTCCATGTGCCGTGAGATGACTCCAACTGCATCCAAGTCAGCCATGGCCCTCCACACATCTGCAAAAGAGCGTATATTATCCCCATTAGCACAGAGGAAACCAAGGCTCAGAGAGGTTAAAAAAAAAAATAAAAGAGTCCAAGATCATAGCATCATTTAGCAGCATAGCCAGAATGTATAGGAATTACCTCAAAATAGGCCACACTAGTGGAAGAATACCTTAGTGTGGAGTTATGAAAACCTAGGTAGAACGCTGCCTCAGAAAGGCAGATAAGCAATAAAGGAAAAATAAAGAGGCACCTAGGTGGCTCTGTTGGTTAAGCATCTGCATTGGGCTCAGGTCATAATCCTGGGATCTTGCCTTATGTCAGACTTCCTGATCAGCAGGGAGTCTGCTTCTCCCTCTGCCTCTGCTCCCCATTCATTCTCATAAACAAACAAATCAATAAAATCTTACCCCAGAAAAAGAAAAAATAAAGATTATAAGCTTACAATAAAGATATGAATGATGAGTCAAAGCTTTCAGTGACACACCCACACCTGCCTACAGTTCTCTGGCTAAAACATGGGTGGAATTGATGGGGTTAGAAGAACAGGAGGCACATAGGCCTGGACAGCACAGCCCCAGCAGATGCAGAATCCTGGTGTAGGTTTAGCTAGCTTTCATTGTCCTTTAAAATGTCAAAGCTAAAGAAACCTGGTAGGGTTATTGAAGACTGATCCTGGAGGATGCCTGGTTGGCTCAGTCTGTTAGGCAGCAGCCTAACATGACTCAGGTCATGATCACAGGGTCCTGGGATCAGGTCCGGCATCAGACTCCTTACCCAACCAGAAGCCTGCCTCTCCCTCTGCCTGTTGCTCCCCCTGCTTGTGCTCTCTCACTGACAAATAAATAATCTTTAAAAAGAAAGAAGAAAGAAAAAAAGAAAAGAAAAATTAAATCTGATCTACAGTATAGAACAACACAAAGGATGGTACTTTCTTGGGCTGATTTCTGATTGTTTGATTTTAAGTAGGCTCCACAGCCAGCACGGACACTAATGCAGGGTTTGATCTCAGGACCCTAAGACCATGAACTGAGCCAAAGGCAGACAATCGATTAAGCCACCCAGGCACCCCACCTTCTTGGGTTCTTTTTTTTTTTTTTTAAGGATTTTATTTATTTATTTGAGAGAGAGAAATCACAAGGAGACGGAGAGGCAGGCAGAGAGAGAGAGAGGGAAGCAGGCTTCCCGCTGAGCAGAGAGCCCGATGCGGGACTCGATCCCAGGACCCTGAGATTATGACCTGAGCCAAAAGCAGCGGCTTAACCCACCCAGGCACCCCACTTTCTTGGGTTCTAATGGGTCTTTTCCTAGGCTCTAATCCTAGCTGTACTGGCTGCCAGGGGGAATGAAGTCCAGCACCACAAGAAAAGCATCCCAAGGCAGCAGTCCTCTGCAGAAGATTTGCTGGTGGCTGCCATCATCAAAGAGTCAGTGGGTGAAGTTGTTGAAGCACAGTGGGAACAATGATAGCCACTGCCTTTTGGGTGTCACTGAATCATCCTACTCATCTTCAGGAAGCCTGGCCCTTCTCCAGTCAACGCAGCAAAAGCACACTTGTTAGAAGAACAGGGGATGGGGTCATCTCCCTCCCTCCCAGAAACTGAAGCAACCAGCCAAACAGTGCAGCACTGGAGTAAAAAATAAAAATATGAAGGAATGTGGCAGCACCTGGGTAGCTCAGTCTGTTAAGCATCTGCCTTTGGGTCAGGTACTGATCTCAGAGATCTGGGATCTGAGACCCACATCAGGCTCCCTGCTCAGTGAGGAGTCTCCCTTTCTTTCTCCCTCTGCCCCTGCTCCTAGCTCATTCTCTCTCTCTCTCTCAAATAAATAAAATCTTTAAAATAAGAAATTTAAAAATGAAGGAATGAATCAAAATGCAGAATTCAGAAACAGAACTACAGATATAAAAACTACATATAAAAACCTGAAATATGACCCGGTGAGTGAGGAAGGATTATTAAATCATGATACTGTATGAATTGATTGCCAATTTTTTCTTAGAACATAGAGCACACTGCACTACACGAAAACAAAAACACAAAATTAGGATTGAATACAAAAACAAAATTATCAGTGTTATTCCATCAAGTGTTTCTCTAACCTACTGATCAAAACCTCAGTTCATCCTCCAAAAGAATCTGGGCACCACCTCAGCACACACGAACACGTTTTCAGGCCACAGTTCACACTGCTCCAGTCCCCACTCTAAGTCCTGAGCCATGGGCTCCTTCAGGCAAAGCCACCACCAACTATGTCAGGGCCCCTGCCCTAGAAATCCCCAAACCCAATGACTTCACAACAGGGAGACTCAGGGAGATTCATATGGGCAGAAATGTGGGACTTTGACTTTTTTTTTTTAAATTAAAAGAAAAATACAGCAAGAAACATTTCTAGCACAACATGAAGAGCTAATCTCTCACAATGTCGAGAGTATTAGAATTATCAATACACCATCAATAGTTTGATAGGTCAAACAGGCCAAAAGCTGGAAACACAAGAGGAAATGCTCACAGCAAACAGACCTGAATGCCAGGGCCTGGACCGGCTGACATGGCTCTGCTGCTTACCACAGCGAGAAAGTGTAACTTTCCTGGGCCTCAACTTCCCTCCTGGCCAGCAGGAAAGTGGCAACACCACAAAACTCATGTCTGGTCAAGGATTACGTGAAAGGAGAATGCTCGGTGAGAGCCCCGCCACACCGCCCGTCCAGCCACAGTCTGTGCCCAGTGAATGGGAATTTCCTCTACTGCAGCCACACGAAGAGATGAAGGATCTGCACAGGATGCCTGTTTATTTACCAGTCCCAAAACCACGTTCTGCCATAAACAGAGAGGGCAAGAGACCCCAAGAGATGGGAATATCCCTCACCCTTGCCTGGACCAGGCTTTCAAGACAAGTTGGAAAGCCCACCACAGCTCTCTCACTGACTCTGAATGAGCCTTTGGAAGACAACACCATCCCAAACAACAGTTTAATTTACTTCTCTTTAAAAAGCAGTGAGACAAGGTCTTGGCCACATCTTCATAAATTAACAGCTTAGGAGGCTAAACCCCAATGATTTAGTTATGTCCCCAGTAGGCAAACCTCCACTGGTGGGCAGCTTCAGGGAGAAAGGGTGCCTCCCCATCCATGAGGACACCCTCTGACATTCATCTGAAGATGCTTCCTACCCATGGGCATTTACTCCCTGGAACCCTCCCCATCTAAGTTCCCCTCTGGATGCTGCATGAGGCAACTTCCTCACACCCCCATCACCTCTGGCGACACCGCAGCTACCCCCGAGCCTTCAAGCAGGGTGCACCTGTCTTTGCTGCCAAGCGTCCCATTAGCCCAGCTCCATCACTGATTTCTGTACCCATAATTAATTAACTTATGCATGTATGTATTTCTTTATTTTTACAGATTCATTTATTTTAGGGAGAGAGAGACAGAGACAGAGATACAGAGAGAGCACACACACACAAATACAGGGAGATAGAACCTCCAGCAGATTCTACACTGAGAGCAGAGCACACCTCAGGGCTCAATCCCACCACCCTGAGATCATGACCTTAGCTGAAACCAAGAGTTGGATGCTTCAAAGACTGAGCCACCAGGCACCCCTCTGTACCCTTAATCTTAAGAAAAGACAGACGCCGCTTCTTTCTGTCAGCCACGGCCTCATAAGCCATCTGTCACACAGCCAAAGCTTCCAGAGGATAGGACCAGGTCTGCAACACCAGTGATGCCAGAGTATCACCATAAAACTACAATCTAGTGAGTACCAGGCTCTTCTCTAAGCTCCTAATATGGCCTTCTATTTTGTACCCGTCACAGACCTACATGCTAGGTATTATCCCCAGTGCACAGAGGGGGACACTGAGGTCCATGGCTTACCCAAGCGATCTACTTTTATGTGGCAGCAGCAGGGGCCTGAACCCAAGTCTGTGACTCCAAGGCCCCTCCGTCAACTCTGTTACTCATGCAGCCCTACACAGTCATCAAATACCTCCCTAAACCCTCATCCCTCCTGTGAAAAAGCATGGTCTTCTGCCATTTCCCAGATGGGAAGAAAGCCGGCGTGAGCCAGATATAGTGACCTGCCCATGATGGTACAGGCGATGTCCCCCCTGTTCTCCCTCCAACACCCATGTCATTCTGCACGAGGCCCCATGGGGTCCTTCATGCTTCCAGTGGAAAACTCTGGCGAGACCACCACGCTCCTGGCAGGCCTTCATCTTGACCCTGGAGGACAGCACCAGTTAGGAGAAACCGGCTAGTTAAGCCTCTGAAATGGGGTCCTACCACCCAGGAAAACCCCCTTATCTCCAGGGCATCGCCCGTGTGAATTAGCTGGCTTTGTAGAGGGCTCCACAAGCACCAGCCTTGCTGAGTCACTTTCTCTAAGGTGGTGGCTGAGACTAAAAGGACCCAGGAAAGAAAGGCATAGGCTGTTGTGGAACTCCAGTGCCTTGGCATCAACAATTAATGTGAGCAGCTGCCTCTGCTCACCAGATCTGCATTTTATGTGGGGCACACTGTTCAAAGTTTACACCCCCCATCTCTGTAACCTTCACGACAACCCCTGGAGCTCCCTGCACCATCATTACCACCTCACAGACAAGGAGACAAGGCATGAGGGGTGTGTAGAATGATGCAGCTCTGTGCTGGGGCCAACCTGGGGAGGACTCCCACAGGCTTGCTCTTCCCACTGCTGCAGAAGCAGCTGAAAACAACGAGTTTTTCAGTTTGCATTATGTAGAGTGGAAAAGTCAACCATAAAGGTCATTCAATTTTTATGTGTTATTCCTCAGAATAAAAACAGTTCCAAAAAATAATTTCCGAGAAGTTCAACATATTCCTTCTTCCAGGTGCCTGGAATGTGATGGAATGTTGTTAAAATAACTTCTGGCCCATCAGCATGCCAGACAGAAACTGGAAGTAAGCTGTTGCAGGTCCCCAAAGGCTCCGTCACAACCCTAAGGAGAAGACATAGAACTTTCACTGTCCCAAAGTAATTATGTTTAAAAAAAAAAAAAAGACACAGGTGGAACATTTTAAATTACAGACTTTCAATGCAGGGGCAGTGGGGGCAGGGGGGGTGTCCCCCCACTACCCCCAAATGTTTCAGCTATATATAGTGACTTACCAAATGACTCATCACAAGTACCTACAAGGCGACTGACAGGCAACTGACCGATGAGGAAGGTATTCTGACTGCTTAACAAAACCAACACAACTTAGAATCTTCATTATTAAGAAGAGAAAACCATTTATTAAACACTCACCAGGCACCAAACCCGCTAGGCACTGTCACACGATCTACTCATCACAAGGCTGCCAAACTCAGTGCAGAAACTGACGCTGAGTAAGTCACCTAAGGTCATGCAGCACCAGAAACTGGATTCCAACCAGGTCTGACATCAAAGCCCACCCCAGCTTGCTGCAATGCTTCAGAACCTAAGCTTTGTGATGATCAATAAACTACATGCTTAACAATGTTTACACATCTCTGTTAGAATTCAGGGAAAGGTTTTTAAAAATAACATACACAAAGGGAAAAAATAATACAGGTTCTGGAGGCAGGCTGCCCAGGGTTCAAATCTTGACTCCTCCACTTGCAAGCTGTGTGACCTTGGACTCCTTTAGCTCCCCTGTGCCCATATTTCCATGCATTAAAATGGTAACCATAACAGACCCTATCTCCTAAGGCAAATAAAGCATTTTGGTGTTGTTTTTCTTGTTTTAAGATTTTATTATTTATTTGACAGAGAGAGAGAGACAGGGTGAGAGGGAACACACACAGGGGGAGTGTGAAAGGGAGAAGCAGGCTTCCCACTGAGCAGGAAGCCTGGGGAGGATTATATCCCAGCACCATGGGGGCATAACCTCAGCTGAACAACTGAGAAACCCAGGTGCCCACAAATAAAACACTGAGAATCATTCCTGGCATGAGTTAAACCTCAGAAGGTGTGGGCTGGTATTACTTCTTGCTGGGCACTAGATAGGGTCAGCAGCCTCAGGTCCACTGTTTTAGCAACTCATTTGCATAAACAAAGCCCAGGCTCAGCCACTTTGTGCTTACCCTATGGTTTCTTCCTGTCACTAACATCTCTCCTCACTCCTGCTCTGTGGCACTAAGCTCTGGGCCTCAACTTCCCATCTGTCAAATGAGGTGAGGAGCCCAGCTGATCTAACTGAGGTCCTTCCAGCTGGGCAACCTAGGATTCTTGGTAACTCAGGGCCCAGAAATTTCAGAACCATCCTAACACAAACATTACCAGATGACACCCACTCATTTTCCTCAGATCTTCTCTTCCGTATTATGTATAAATGCTTATTTTCATGGCAAATCTTCTCCAAGATCCCAGAGCTCCACGAGCACCCAGAATAGGCTGGGCAGGCATCCCCAGTGCTGAGGCTGGGGACATGATGGTCAGAAGCTCTGACCTCCAGGGGAGACGGATTCCAAATCAAGCTGCTCTGATAAGCAGGTCCTCCCTGTTAGAGAGGATTTCAACAGAGCACAGTTAAGAGGAAGTGTAGGCAAGAAACTCAGAACTTGGCCCACTGGACAGAGGGCAGTAGGACAGTGGGCCGGAGGGGTGACAGAGGGATGGAGAGGAACGGCACGATCAACAGAGGCCAGCCAAGGCAGCACTGATGCTCAATGTGAGAGGGTGGGCTGGGGACACACTGTGAAAATGGCTTCACAGGCAGGAAGCAAGCCCAGCTCAGCACAAAGCAAAGTCCTGAGCAGGAACATTCTGGGACCAGGTTGGACACTAAGGTGAGCTGAAAATGGCTGTGGGACCCAGTACAGTCTGAATCTCACCCATGCCTCTCACAGGCTGGGTGACCCCGGACCAGTTATGCTACGTCCTTTAATGTTTCCTAAAGGGTATATTCACTCCATAACCCTGAGCCATGTTCTCATTTCGGTGAGTGTGGGAGGCCACAATAAGGCTTGAGACGAGAACCGAACCAGACCCTGATTTGTGCCTCCTTTAAAGTCCAAATAAACTAACAAAAGGTTTAGGACGGAAAAAGTTCAGTAGCACTGGGAAAGAGTCTGTGCTATGTGTTGTACGCTCGCCTACGTGACTTCCCACACGCTTACTAAACACATGAGAACAATTCGGTTGGGCTAAAAAGTTTGTTGCTGGCCCTTGCTGCCTTAGTACAGCCCATAAATTACTTTCAGGTTTGCTGTATTTGTACTGGCATCAGCCATTTGGCGTCATGAGGAACCGTAGTTGCTTAACTAAACACAGACGTAATGTCACTATATATATGGCCTTAATGCTTTGAATAAACTTAGCACTGCTGGACATCCTCCTCAGTGCTCCTCCTGCCCCCCATCTCTTTGCTTCTCGAGTTCTTTTCTTCTTCCTCTTACCCTCATGTTCCTGGTTGATTTGTTGCGCCGGTCATGACAGGTGAGGATCTGATGGTGCCCACTATCTACAGAGATCCAATATATACAACTAGGACAGCCTGGAGGGGGGTGGGCAACCCGGGCTGGACAGGGAGTTAATAAGAAGGAGTCAGGAAGGGCGCCTGGGTGGCTCAGTGGGTTAAGCCGCTGCCTTCGGCTCAGGTCATGATCTCAGGGTCCTGGGATCGAGTCCCACATCGGGCTCTCTGCTCAGCAGGGAGCCTGCTTCCTCCTCTCTCTCTCTCTGCCTGCCTCTCTGCCTACTTGTGGTCTCTTTCTGTCAAATAAATAAAATAAAATAAAAAATCTTAAAAAAAAAAAAGGAGTCAGGAAGAAGTCATTCCCACACTTGAGGCATGGGTTGGTACTGACCAGAGACTCTGGGCAAGAGACAGTGTCCTAGGACTGCTGTAAGACTAGCTGGGTTCAGGAAAAGCACCTAACAGTGTGTAGATGTAACCCATCTGTAAAAGGGGTGCGGGGGGGGGGGTGGTTGCAGCTGGTTGAGCATCTGACTCTTTGTTTTGGCACAGGTCCATTCACCTGGCCCATTCACCTGTGCCTGCATGTGTTCTGTGGTGTGCTCTTTATCTCTTTCTCTCTCTCAAATAAATAAATCTAAAAAAAAAAAAAAAGGAAGTCAGGAAGGATCAGGAGACCTGCTGTTAAGGTCCCAAAGACTCCACCCTCCTCAACTAGCCTCCGGAAATAAAGTAAGTGGATGCCCAGGAGCCTCCTGGACACAAAACTTTCCAAAGCAAAGCTTTCAATTTCATACTGGAGAAAAAAATGCTGTGCAAATTCAAGACAAAAAAGCCAGCCAGGGTGGGGTGGGTTTGGACGGGGTTGGCCCTGTAGGGCTCTGGCCACTAAATGCCCACTGCCCAAGCCAGGAGCCTGGAGTCTGTGCAGCCAGTGCTTCCTGAGGCTTCCACATCTTGGCCTCGCCCTGAAGTTTCCTCCTGGAAGCTCCTTACCCAGGGAGGCCACCTGTGAGCACCCCCTCACACACACCCCAGCTTCTGCCCCTCCATCCAGCTGGAGTGAAGGATCCCCAAGCCTGCTCTCTCTGGTCTCTCCTGCACAGAGAGGAGTATGTGCCCCAGAAAGGAGGGTCCCTGAGGATACCTGAGTCCCTGGCCCGAAGACAGCTGGCTTGAGAATGTGGGGTTTTGGTGCTCTAGGCACAGCAGTTCCTCGAGGAAACAGGGTAGGGAGCTCCAAGGTGGAGGGGAGTCCCGGGAGTCTGGGATCACAGATGCCAGTGGCCCCCAAGTGGAAGGGTTTCAGTGACCCCAGAGGTTAGAGGGGCCAGGGGTCAGGCCTGGAGGTGGACAAGGACCTGTGGGCTAGGGGGCCGGAGATGGAAGTGATCCCAGGGCGGTCGCAGCCCCAAAATAGTGGTGTGGGGGTGGGGGTGGGGGAAAGGGGTCCATGGGCCAGAAAGGAATGGTATCCTGGGGCTCCTGGGTAAAAGGCAGTTGAGGTGGAGGGGGCCCAGTGGGGCCCAGGCTGCGTGGGCAGAACCAGCTCCTCTCGGGCTGGGGAGCCCGGCAATTCTGAGGGGCAAAATTTTCCATCAAGTTCTGGAAAAGAAGCCTGTCAGCACAGGCGTCTCTCTGGGGGTCAGACAAGCCCAGTGGTGCTGGGCTTCTTGATGTCAGTAGGGCCCCACGGGTTCCCTGGATACAGAGAAGTGGAGCGAGGGCTGTGGGGCAAGGGCTGTGGGGCAAGGGCTATGGGGCATAGAAGCACCAGGCCAGCAGCAACCTGTCTGCCAGGCCCCCCTCCCGCTCCCTTGGACGAAGCAGCAGGTGGCAGCGGGCAGGAGGAACACAGCCTCCCTCTCTCCCTAGCGCCCCTACCCCTCCCCAGCCCTTCAGTACCTGAGTCAGCGGGGCACCGATGCACTCCCCCATGCCCTGCCCCGCCAGCCCAGAACCCCTGCCTCCCCGGGAGGCGCTACTTGCGCAGTGAGTTCACTGGGCCCGCAGAAGGCGGTGGGCAGGGCAGGCAGGAGCGGGCGCGCTGCGGCGGGTGGGGGCGGCAAACAGCGGTGCAGGCCTCTGCAGGCCCGCGCGCCCTCGCCCAGCCTCCTGTCTGTCCTGTCCGGTGAGGGGCCTGGCTGCGCCCCCTGCCAGTTCCAGCTGCTCTTCTGCTGACTCCAGGACCCCAGCACCCCCGCCCAGTCCCGGCCTCCCTGCCACTGCTTGAGCTCCAGGCTAGGCCCGCTGCCGCTCCTGGGCGGCTGAGCTGCGGCCCCGGTGCGGTGTGGCTGGCCCTTTTCTCTCCCCAGGGCACAGTGGAGCCTTGAGGGAAGGCCTGAGGGGATCTTCCGTCTGCTCAGTGCCAGTGGACACTCTCCAGGGGCCTCTCTACCTGGTGGGCTCCACCCATGGCCATCTTGGAACACCCAGAATCCCCTTCAGAGACCAGGTGAAGCCCTCCTTGGGGAATCCAGGCTCCTGGGACCAAGGCGAGTTGATCTTGTGTACTGCTGTGTTTGTTCCCTGGCCTGGCATGGATTGACAGTTGCTGAATTGATCTATTCTGGGGTCATCAAGGGCAGAGCAAAGAGTTCAGGGCTGGGATCCCCAGGCCTGGGGTCCACACAGGCTTAGAGCCGTCTTGGCTGTCCCTGACAGAATGACCAAAGAGGAACCCTCAGAAACATGGATCTGCCTTGAACTGGCAGAGCATTCAGGGATAGGAAGGGGAATGTCTCCTTCGCAGAGTATCTGGAAGCCTGCAGTGGAAGATGGATTTGTCTGAGCCATAGTCATTAGTGTTGGGCCAAGGAACCCCTGGCTTGCTTCTCCTACCTGCATCCTAGGTCTAAAAGGGTGTCTGGGTGGCTCCCTCAGTGCAGTATCTGTCCAGGGTCCTGGGATCCAGCCCTGCATCTGGCTCCCTGCTCAGTGCAGATCCTGCTTCTCTTTCATCCTCTCCCTCTACTTGTGCTGTAAAATACAATGAAAAAAAAAAAGTTAAGAGGGGGAACAAAATGGCGCAGAAGTAGGAGGAGGCGTCTTTTCAACTTGTGCCCCAAAATGAGCTGATTACCTACCAATCACCCATGAACTCCAATCACCCATGAAATCAGCCTTAGATCAGAATTATACACGTCTGGATCTCTACAGGGGGAGAAGAAGCCAGTGGGCAGGTAAAGCGGGGTGGGAACTGTGAACTGATATCAGAAGATAAACAAAAGGGGGAGGGAGCTACCAGAGGCAACCAGTTGGAAAGTAATACCCCAATACGAGCGAGAGTGCCCTGCGTCTGGGGACCAGCATTAACTCGGAGACTGGTTGAAAGCACTCCAAAAGAGCAAAGGATCTCAGGGGAAATTGTAGGACTTTGGGCGGCTAGGGACAGGGGCTTAAGTCCCCGGTCCCAGGAAGCCTCCCGTGGCGCTGAGGCAGAGAGTGCAGCAGAGAAACCAGCTCTTGGTCCCTAAGCTGCCAGGGCACTGAGAATGCATGGGGTCCATTTCCTGTGAGGGGATGGGAGCCACACCAGGCGGCAGAATGCAAGAGTCCTGCTATAGAGCCTGAGATACTCCCCTGAGAGAGGTATAAAGGCCCAGCCAGTGCCCTTTGATACAGGCCCTTGTTTCAGAGCCTGCACCAAACTCTCGCCCCAGTGAGGTGCGCGAAGGCCCAGCCTGGTGCTCTCAGACCTGTGCCCCATTCTCAGAGCCTGAGACCCGCGCGCGAACCTCTGCCTTCCCTGAAATTGGTGCGGGCAAGGTGGGCGCTCTTAGACCCAGAAAGACCAGGCACTCCCAGCCCGGGCCAGCGGGAAAATCTCAGTGTGCGATTGCTGCTTGGAACCTCTCTAGCAGTCTAGAGGTGCCCAAAGCTGCTGCTGCTGTGCTTTTGGGTACAAGCAAAAGATCCTCCATCCCCAGGGACAGCAACTTGGAACCTGCTCTGCCAGTGGCCAAGGGGGAACTTATTTGGGCTCTGCAGCCAGACTGAGGCTTCTCTCTGAGAGGGAGATCAGGGTGCAGTTTGTTTTCCTCTAAAACTACAAAAACCATCAAAAGCGGTCAAAGTGAGAAAAAAAATGAACAAACAAAAAACCGCCAGAGAACAAAAGCCTGAAAAAAAAAGTTTCCTCAGAGCCCACCCCCTTGAGGGGGGCGGGATGACTTAAGTCAGGGAACATCATTGACTGAAAACCCACATGGCAGGCCCCTTCCCCAGAAAACAAACCAAGAAAGAAAAAAAAAAAGAGAGAGAGAGAGAGAAAAAGTACTACAAGAGAACTACCACTACTT
The DNA here is from genome assembly GCF_964662115.1 of Mustela nivalis. NCBI lineage: Eukaryota > Metazoa > Chordata > Mammalia > Carnivora > Mustelidae > Mustela > Mustela nivalis. Next base: position 490,555 of record NW_028136271.1, on the reverse strand, counting down.
CATAGGAAAACTTTTATCTTTCATTCATTCCCACTATTCTGGTTCTTTTTTTAAATATATATAGGAAATTTTTTAACCCCAGCAGGATGGTGGAAGGGGTACATAGCTGAGTGCCTCCCGGGTCTGACCCTGTGTGACGCCACCCGGTGCCTGCAGCTGCCCTCTGGAAGGTGTTGCTTTAGCGGCAGAGCCGGAGGGCACCAAGCGTGTGTCTGTCTCCAAAGTCCTGGGCACCACATCACAATGCCTTCCTGAGAAGCAGAATCAAGGACAGTTGCTGATCTTCATTCCTTCCCACCAAAGGTATCTCATACACCATCTTTGGAAGTTGGAGCCAGGGGGACGCCTGGGTGGCTCAGTGGGTTAAGCCGCTGCCTTCGGCTCAGGTCATGATCTCGGGGTCCTGGGATCGAGTCCCGCATCGGGCTCTCTGCTCGGAAGGGAGCCTGCTTCCTCCTCTCTCTCTGTCTGCCTCTCTGCCTACTTGTGATCTCTGTCAAATAAATAAATAAAATATTTAAAAAAAATTATCTTTATTATAACTACTTCCTTTCGTTTGATTGAGCTGCCCTTTTCTGATGGGTTTAAATGAGTCGTTTCTTTTATTCAAAAAAATGTTTGAAATTGAAGACATTTGACACTAAAGTTTCCTTAGAGTAAAACATCTGGTGTCTTCTGTAAGTTTTGGTATGAAATAGTCTCCTATGCAATTAATCTTTACAAATATGGCTTTCCTTAGGTGTAAGAAAGAAATGTTTTCTGAGGGAAATAAGGATGTCTATTTTCTTTTTTTTTTTTTTAAAGATTTAACAGACAAAGATCACAAGTAGGCAGAGAGGCAGGCAGAGAGAGAAGGAGGGAAGTGGGCTCCCCGCTGAGCAAAGAGCCCTACGTGGGGCTCCATCCCAGCCAAAGGCAGAAGCTTAACCCACCCAGGCGCCCCGAGATGTTTATTTTCATTTGGGATTATGGAGGGGCAAGGTGTTTTTGGCTCTCCTGCTGAAGGAGGGACTCAGTCAGTATTGTCTCCACCTTTTTCCCTAATAGTAGCTCTGGAAGATGAAGATGTCCCTCCATCTCCGAGACATGAGGGTTTGACCAGGACATGGGATGGTATAAACTCATTGACATACTCTCATGAACTAAGCCCTGGTTTATTGGTCACAGTCGTTCTCCAACTATTTTCAGGAATAAACTTCAGGTGTTGCCCTTACTCTAATTTTTCTTTCTGAGACTTCTGACTGCAATCCCTACTTCCTGCAGTCACTCGAGGAGAAACGAGGCATGTGGTAGCGCAACAGTGTGTTTTTCTTTCAAGATGACAGAATTACTCTTGATTTCTGGACGCATCTCGGATTTTCATATACAAACATGGATTTTGGTGTCTACCCTGAGGAGGTGATACGTACGGTGTGAGGCACACTTGTATTCTCATGACATGTCACCTGGGTTACACAAAACTTTCTGGGCCCGGCAGAAAGGCAGAAACCCGGGTGAATTCCTCATTGTTCCAGCAGGCTGTCAGTCCTCAAAGGCCTTCTGGATGTGTTTGTGCATCGCAGTGTTTGCTGTGTAAGATACAGAAAGAGCACAGTAGTTCAAGGGGAAAATATTTAGGAACACATTTTCCAGGAGGAACCAGGATTCAGTTTGGGTGACTCTTGACCATTTTTCATCTTCTGATGACTGAAAGTGGTAGTTAGTCTACAGTCATGGTTTTAACATGCATTTCGAATGTAATGTTAGTTTCCATCAACATAAAACTATAAGAACTGTCTTCCTAAAGGGCATTCGTGTAAGGCCCGTTATTTTCCAGCTTGATTAAAGAAAACAAAATTTTTCTGGAATGCTTTCTTCCTACTCTGTATTAGGACTGGATTGAAAGTGATTTATTGTGGATAGGGTTATACCTGGTCGTGGAATTTTGTTTCTGTTCCTGGGTTTTTAAAGGTGGCAGAGTTGACTTTCTGATTTTAATTCATCTTCACTAGATGAAGAATTCACAAATAGGACTTTTTCTTGAAATAACCATAGCCTGGGGGCGCTTGGGTGGCTCAGTTCATGATCTCAGCGTCCTGGGATCGAGTCCCACATTGGGCTCCCTGCTCAGTGGGGAGCCTGCTTCACTCTTTGCCTCCCCCTCTGCTTATGCTTTCTCTAATAAGTAAATAAATAAATAACCTAAAAAAAAGAAGTTGTATTTGACTGGAGCTTCATGTGGAGTGACAGATCAACAGAAAGACAAAGGGATATGAGACAGGAAGCAATGAAGGAAAACACAGAGGCGCACAGTATAGACAGATGTTCCTCGGCTTATGACAGCCTCGGCTTCTAATAAACCCACTGTTCAGCTGGAAATCTCTTTAGTTGAAAATGCATGGAAAACACCTAAGCGACTGAACATCAGAGCTTAGTCCCGCCTAACTTAAATGTGTTGAGAACACTTACCGTATTGCACAATTGGGCAAAATCCCCTAACACAAAGCCTATTTCACAATAAAATGTCTGGTATCTCATGTAACTTACTGAACAGTGCACTGAAAGCCAGAACAGGACGGTTCAAGTGTGTTGGTTGCTGACCCTCGTGATCACATGGTTTGCCTGGGGGCTGTGCTCGCTGCCCCTGCCCAGCATTACAAAAAAGGACCCTACTGTAGATCGCCAGCCTGGGAAAAAATCCAAACTAAATGCATATCACTTCTGCACTATTATAAAAAGTCAAAAAACCATAAACTGAACCAAGGTGAAGTCAGGGATCTTCTGTACCAGGTGTGTTAGGGAAGGTCAAGCGCTCCTGTCTGGCCAGGAACCATAGTAGTATGGGGTAAAGTTCCACAGTAGAAAGTTCTACAGCGGAGAACCACTAGGACTCAAGCACCAAGGGTCACAAATTGCGCAGGAAGACTGGATGCTCCTCTGTGGGCGATGAGAAGCCACGAGCGACTCAGGAAGGCTGCAGAGCTCTGGGCAGGTGGGACAGCTGAGGGCTGCAATGAAGAGGGACAGGTGGAGCTGGGAGACCAGGTGGGGAGAGCCCGCTACCCTCGAACAAAAGGCGACAAAGGTCTGGACTGGGATGATGGAGATGGTGGAAGGTAATGGGATATTCATGAAACAGAACTGGAAAGCCATGGAAATGAAATAAGAGAGGGAGGGAAATCCGAACATGACTTTAATTGCCATCAGTATAAAATGTGTTGAATTAAAATGAATTGGTATTTCTAGACTGATGATGACATCACAATAATGGAAGGAAACCAATTTTGATTTTGAACCTGGTTAAGGAGAAAGTATAGACAAGAGAAAAGCAGAGGCTCTGGAGTCACACAAATGTCACCGTTGAGATTCGTCCCCACTCTTCATTCCCTTCCCTGTAAACCCAGGCAAGCGACACCTGCCTCACAGCACTGGTAACAAATAGGGAAGAGCACACGTTCCCAGGTCAGACAGGACAGCCAGGGATCAGCGGCACATGAGGAGGTGACAGGTGGTCACTAAACTGAGCTCAGGTGCATACACAGCATTTTACGTCACCTTGAGATGGCTCCTCCTGTGACCTCTCGAAGAAGGCGGCAGTGGTGAGGAACGAACTCCAGGAGCTTATTAGCATACATGATCTTCAGGCCGTCCGGATGAGACTCAACGATCTGCTCTACAATCACCTAGCAGAAGGAAGAGCGTTTTATTTTTATTCATTTATTTGTTTGTTTGTTTGTGTTTTTGTTTGTTTTTAAAGCACCTAAAAGAGAAGTATGAACTATACACTACAGAGAAAAGAATCGAGTAAACCTTAAAAATGCACTTCGTTCTTCCTCCTCCCCACTCAGTATGCTTTCTAAACAGGAGGTAAGTAACACCGGCATGAAAATCTAGGTCCCGGGATTTGGGAATACTGCTCCAACCCTGGGGGACACAGAGGCTGAGGGTCAGAGACTTGCCTGAAGCTAAAACATTACACACACTCATCTGCTTCCCTTCTGAGCTTAAAAGCGAAATACTGTATCTGCAGACAACAGCTCTGTACCATCTTCACCCTGGCCTTATCCTCTACCGTCTCCAGAACAGGGAAAGGGCTGTGATGGAAAGTGATGGAAGAAAACACATCTTATTTTGCTTTACTATTTTATTTTTTTTTTGGTGAGGCTGAGTTGCAGGAGGTGAATGACAAGCATACAAACTTAAAATACAAACGTGGCCACAGTTCATTTAATGACATGGAAGTAAAGTACTTCCCTAATTTAGCATATTAGATTCAATTCAATGAAAAGGGCATAAATTAAATAACTAAAATATTTTCATTTAGTGACAAAGAATAATGTGATCTTTTTCACCCCCACAGAGAGAGCTATGAACTATAATAGGATACATACAAAGAACTGACAGATCATTTACTTTTAGTAGTCTTAATGAAGCTGAGACGATTACTGAAATTAATCCTTCAATTTACTTCTATCACTGGGATACTGTCTCATTTTAAAACTGGAAGCCTTTCATCCTGAAGTCATGGTGGGTAGCTTTATACTTACTGGACAGAAAGAGCACTCGCACTGGCAGGTGACTGGAAGAAAGCCCTCAAACGCTGAGACTGGCTTCATGACTTGTGTCAGCCTGAACTAGATGAATCCGACGCTCTCTAAGTTGGAAGCTGCTGATTGCTGGTGGCCTCACATGGTGCAGCCCATACTCCGGCCGCTCAGAGGCAGGATACACTGACTCCCTGTATTTAACTGTATCCTTATAGGTCAAGAACACTGGGTAACCAAGTTCCGGACTGAAGGTACGACTCCGCTAAATCACCCTTCAAAGCCCTTTATCTTTGAATATTCCCTCCCTCTCACCTTCCTAGCCTGGCAAACTCCCCCATGGTCTTCAAGACTTAAGCCACATCAATTCTGCGAAGACGCCTCCCCTCACAGACTTTCCCTGCGCACAGAGCTGTCTTCCAGCTCCTCCAGTGGGCACGGGCGCCTTGGTGGGGTCACGCTTTTCGGCAACTTCATTAACGTATAACTTATGGAAATGGAAATTGACCAGAAAATGTTCTGATCCGTACCTTCTTCCTAGGCAAGTCCCTCACCCCTACTAAATTAAGACGATCCCTGAGTTATGGCATCACTGGAAGAGACAAGAGCGCATGCCTGATTCCTGCCATGCTGATGGGCTCCAAGCGGGACCAACCTTTTCTTACAACCAGAAGAGCAGGAACTAAGAGAATCTTCAAGGAAGAGCCCTGAGCTCTCTCACACCCAGTCAAGAAACGAAGCCAGATTAGATGCTCTGTGTTTGTGGAATGAGGTGCATGGGGGCACAAACCTCATCCATGTACGGTTTCACCAGTACTTGACCAACTAACGCCTCTGCATCCCGTGTCTTGTCAATTGTAGCACAAGTCTGGAGGCAGTGCCGTATGATGTCCACATTGGAAGTCTGAAGCCCTTCTAGCAGCAGGCCTCCCAGGGACTGCTGCAGCATGGCCGTAATGTGGGCTATACGCTGCAAGAACAGAGAGACCAGGAAAGAAGGTCCAACAGTTTCTAAAAGCTCAAATATATGTGTATAATTTATATACATATGTGTTATATATATAAAGCGAGCCTCTAATTCTACCAGAATATATGTAAGATTAAAATCCCAACATTTCCTAGAGAATAACAATGAATCTCTTTCTCCCCATGATTGCTTTCTTTCTTTCTTTTTTAAAGGTTTTTATTTATTTATTTGTCGAGAGAGAGCACAAGCACATAAGTAGGCACAGGCAGAAAGAGAAGCAGGCTTCCTGCCAAGCAAGGAGCCCAAGGTGGGACTCGATCCCAGGACCCTGGGATCATGACCTAAGCCAGAGGCAGTGGCTTAACTGACTGAGCCACTGAGGCGTCCCCTCCCTATGATTTCTTTGAAAGTAAGTCGGCTTCATCAAAGTGAAGTTTAGACAATTACGGAACGACAAAAAGTTATTTGCCTCTTAAGCTACGGAGTAAATCTGACAAACGTGCATTTAAACCCAGTCAAGGGCTTTGGATAAATGAACTCTGACTACATCATATGATGTGTCAAGTTACATGAAATTCAGAATTAATTTTAATTGCATAGTTTGGAGACTACGCTTGTGTCTTTACACAAAATCTATCTAGTGTGACATAATGGAAGCAGGGTCCCAAGCAGGAGACACTGAAAAAAAAAAAATTCAAAGCTAGCTTCAAAATCCTGTAGAGTAGCAATTATCAGGGGGCAATGCTAGGTCAAACCAAAATCATCCAGGAAATTCACAAACAGCAAATTGAAAATCGAAACCAACACTTACTGGTCTTACTTTGTCCAGAAGAGGCATGTCTTTGCTCTGAACAGCATGAAAGTGTAACTGGTTAAATTCTGTGGCAATTCTCTCCAAAATCTGTCTAGTCCAGAGAGGGCTAGTAGAGACAATTAGAGAAGTGTAATTCCCAAAGTTAAAACCTGCCACCCCCACCGCCCCCCCATGCCTTACAGCGCTCAGGCACCTGCAAATGCACGCCATCAATTTTCAGGACAAACTCTCTGTGCAGCAGGCCCCTGGTGCGAGGGGTGAGGAGCGGGGAGTTCATAGAAGTCACCGACGCAGCCTGGCCCGGGCCACAGGGCCCAGGCAAGGGGATGGAGCTATTTTAGGTCAGTGTGGGTACAGCTGCATGTTTCCACCACGTTTCTCGGGCTCTCCCATTCGTGCCCTTATTCTCCCATTCCCTAACCCCCTCCTCTCTCTTGCCCTGTCCTACCGTTCATACACGAATCCCCCTCTTCTTCTCCGCCTACCTCATTCTCCCTCCCAAGTACCTCCCCAGTACCAACTACTGCTGTCTCCTCAATCAGCTAAAACTGACCGCCTAGCAGCAACCTGGGAAATTGCTCAGAGCAGAGGACTCCAAGTTTACATTTACCCAACGGCAGAAAGAGCAAGCTCGGTGCTCTGGGAGCTGGTGAGAAATCACTCACAGTGCATCTGCCATCAAGTGGACTGGATACACTTCCCTCTTGCCCCCGCATTAGAAAGCGTCAACCCCACTCAAAAGGAAGCTGAACAGTGAAAGAAAAAAAAAAAACCACAACAATGGCCCCAAAGCCCCTGCTGGGCTCTATGAGGCATCCCACATCTGAGGATGGGCAGTCAGGTAGTGAGGAAACACACTGTAAGGAAACCCAAAAATGTCTGGAGACCTGCCATGGTGTGCCCCATCCCAGAGCATCAGAACTGGTGTGGAGGGAAGGCAGGTGCTGGGCATGACCAATGCAGAAGCCTAATCCCAACCTCTACTGACTGACCCCATGCGCATTTCCTATTTATCCTTATCTCCGCATTTCTGGGCCTAGCAGAGCAAGATGGATTTACCATGCGCTGACGCTGCTCTGGCTTTCCTGACTCCAGAGCTCAGAGCTGCTCTTCTGGAGAAAAAAGTCCTCCAAGGTAATTCTGAGCAAGAAAGCGCACAATGGCTGTTTATCAAGGACAGTGCGGCAAAGGGACAGGATTGTAGACACAGAGCTCACTGAGGTGTTTCTATCCGAGGAGCACAGCAGCAACAGCAAAGACGAGAAGAACACTGGAGGGCCAGCTCCCCAGGGGCTGAATGTGGACATGGCTGGAGGGGCTGCAGGTGCTGCCAAGGGCCGCAGCAAAGCAGAGCCGCTGGAGACACACGGGCTGCAGAAGGGCCGCGTACAGACTGTCTGCTAAGTGTGGACAAACCTGGGCAGAAGCACGAGTGCAACGGGCTAGAGACACAAGCACATTGGAGGCTGACCACTTAGTTGAATGCCTTGATGTGAAAGGATCAGAGACCTAGGACCAGAGAATCGCTTCCTTTGGGATGTGTCCGTTCTTAATCTCCATCATGAGACATGTGGAGCATATGGTCTCTCAAGTTCCTTCCAAATCTAAAACCTTAATTCCTAAAATTTAGAAACCTAACTCCGCCTGCAGGGGGAGGGACTGTTAGCCTCACACAACAGAGCACGCAGGGCACGCAGGGCAACAGGCGACCTTGACGCAGGCAGCCCAGCTGGTATGTGCAGAACCAGCCCGGGCTACTCCCACTGCACCACTGTGTGTCTCACGGTGCTGACAGGACCTAACTACTCATTTTCTGAGTCACTCATCTACCCTGGCTGATTGAAAATTCACACCAGGAAGGGAACAAGACAATCACAGTATAACAAAGAGAGCCATCATCTTTTTCCTATTTCATAAGCTTTTTCTTTCCTGTTTGTAAATTTCAACTGGATGTGTCCTATACTGTTTCATAATAATATAATGCTGGTGCAAAATACATCAATGGTAATACTCTGGGCATGTCTAGGAAAAAAAATGAGATGGAGAAAAACCAAGATGAATGGTAGGTATGCCTTAAAGATCAACAGGACTTTGCTAGTCCTCAGGGAAGGTGGTTCCAAATATACTTTTCCACTGCAAGCATAATGAAGTGTTGGAACTGTGGTCTATAACCAAAGGGTTTATAGGAACATGTTATAGATTTCACCATTTCATGCTCTCCACTCTCCTGGAGCTACATTCTAGCCACAAACCTGGATTTTCTTCTTGTTTAGAAATGAATTCTAACTAAGCTGTCCCCGCCTAATTAGACTGGATGTGAAATATTAATTTATGTGCTACTTAGTTAAAAAAAAAATGCTTACCTGCTTGCTTTTAGTGCAGAGGTTTCTTTAGAACTTTGTGAATTTAAGATTTTTTCAATCTTTTCAACTGATCAAATAACTTGTATAAGCCTCAACACACACATCTATAAAAATAAAAATTAAGCAAACAAAAAACGTCACCATCTATACTCTTAATCATCGTTATTTCCCATGCTAAATGCAGGAAAATATAAGACCAAAAGTTAACTTCAAATATATAGGGCATGCTATATTTTGAATATTTCTATGAAACACAGAATTCTCAAGAATGCAAATCTTAGTTCTAGAATAAGCATACTTCCATATTCTATTGCAAGTTTATAGAGAAAAAAAAAAAACAAACCCTAGACTTTGCTTTCTCAATTCTATACTCTTATTTCTTCTTTTCCCCATCCTGAATCTTTCTATGGGCATTTCTTTCCTATTTTTTTAAAAAGATTTGTTTATTTGAGAGAGAGAGAGACTGCATGTGTGCGTGCAGGGGAGGGGCAGAGGGAGAGAGAGAATCTCGAGCAGACATCCTGCTGAGCATAGAGCTCAATGCGGGGCTCAATCTCATGACCCTGAGATCATGACCTGAGCCAAAAGCAAGAGTCGTTTAACCAACTGAGCCACCCGGCGCCCCTCCATTTGTTTTCTTATGGCCCTCTATTCATGTTTTAACTTTGGCTTCCGATCGTACTGACCCTCTCAGTTTACATGTGCATATACCTATATGGCCAAGCACCAAATCATTAAAGACCTTTTACACTACAAATATTATCAAAGAGGTTGAGGGACATTATGAAAACTCTCATCCTTAAAGAACAAAAAAATACAAAGTCATCCATTCAATAAATAGTTACTGAACACCCCTGGGAGCTCGACATTCATTCCGACGGGGGGTGGGGGAGGAGGGGGACACAAGAAAATAAAGCAAGAAATACACCCTGCTCTCATAAAGCTTACTGTTTTGTCTGGAAGCGCATGACAAGCATTCTTTGGACAAAAGCTGTGAGGAGATCCAGAGGCGAATTAAACAGAAGGTCCCTCAAACAGGCTTTCTCCCCACTGAGATTTTAACAATATGCTAATAATACACAAAGAAAACATAGTACAGAGCAGCAGGCGAGAGTCAGAAGCCCAGACTCCCAATGCCCGCTGTGCCCCTACATCGTTATGATCATGAATGACATCGGGGACACTTGAAACTGGAGATAGCACTAAGGGGCACACTCCCGGGGTGAGCCCTCAGATGTACAGAGCCGTTGCCTGTCTCACACACCTGAAACTAAGCCAACATCACATGCTAACTATTGGGAATCGAAAAAATTAAAGTGAACACCAGATCTTAAAGAACACAGGATCAGAAAATAACAACAAACCTACGGCAGAATCCTGAGTTTGCTTTGGAAAGCCCACTTCTCCCCTAGTCTCTAATATAGGCCTATTTTCTTTACAGGGCCGCTGACAATTTATACAGTCGTTAACTGTCAAGCGCTGCACCGACAACAGTTATCACGGTTCCTTGTTCTGCAAAAAGTGAGTGATCTTGAGATTGTGTGGGTACCTCTGAAATTCTGTCTTATTATTTCAGGTAGATAACGTGACATAATGGGTAAAATGCACATGCGTGAGAGCTTTGAAAAAAAGCTGAATAGTGCTGACAAGTTCGTGGAGAAAAGAGGAGAGGGCTTCAACGGGCATGCAGCATAAGAAATCTACTGGAGGGTACCTTTTTCTTCCTTATATCCTGCTGTTTACACATTAGTTCATCTACTGCCCGAATTCCTTCACTGACTGATGACCTGAGACTCTTTAAAAGAATAAAAAATAAAACGTATTACAGACATTGTTTTGTCACATTATCAAGTTCCTACATCTCATTCAATTCCACAGAACTTAATACCTGTGCACCAGTACTATGCAGATATTGACCAAACAAACAAACAAACAAACAAACAAACATGATATACCAGACATAGTTACTGTTGAGGGGACTCATGATCTGGGGGCATAATGACATGAAGGCAGGGTCGCACGGCCAGAAGAAGAATGACACATATATAGTGAAAGTTATGGGGATGAGGGGGCTTAGAATGGAGAACAGATAATATGAAGCAAAGTACAGGAGAGTCTGGAAATGCGACAGAGCTCGAATCGGACTCTGAAAGCCATGTGTACACAGCTGCCGAGGTGGGGAGGGGATGGGGAACAGATGTAAGTGCAGACATACTCAGGGGCAGGGTCAGACAGGCACATAGCCATGTGCACTGCAGGCTTCCTTCTGGAGAGAAGCAAAAATAGGAATGGAGGGCCAACTTCACTGAGATGAGGTCTTTAGATTCTGCATATTTTGGAGAACGAGAGAATGTCAAAGCACTGATGCATGATGATGAAATGTGGGTATGGAAATACCAGGAATCAAGAATGAAGAACAGAAGACCAGAAAAAGGCAGAGCACAGAGGTAGAGAAACATGTCCAGAAGCTAATGAATAAAGAGATAATTAGGAATTAGGGCCAAAACAAAGGTTAACAGAAACAACTAGAATGAAGTAGGCATATCACAAAAATTCCACAGGAAGGTGAATTAATTCACTCCATCAACATTATGAAACACCTCCTGGACGTCAGTATTGTGGCAGCCCACAGGGATACAATGAAGACAGATATAGTCGTATCCATCAGAGGTCTGAGAATCTCACAGAACAGCTTCAGAGTTGGGACCAGAAAGGCAGGTCAGGCCTGTGGCTTAGCAGGACCAAAGTGGCCATAAAAACAGGCCCATGGAAAAGGGAGGGGATACGGTGATGGCAGGGGGTGAGGTGGGACGGGAGCCTGTGTGAGTAGAGCAAATCTGCCTCCAGGGAGAGAAGAGTGGGAGGCCAAAGGAAGGCTAGGCTTGGGAAACAACACCACTATGAGGCCCCGGGAGGAAGAGGCACACCAAGGAGGCAGTGGGAGAGAGCCCCACAGCGGCTGGTGTGGAATCCAGCAGCGGACCACGAAAATCCCTTCCATTCCAAGGAAAAGTACCTTTAACAAGATTTTGTAAAATTCAAATGAGACATAAACCATGGAAAGTATTGGCTACCTCAAGGCACAACTCAAGATTTTTACCTGTTTCATGAACTCTTTCCTGCCTGCCCCTCCCCTAGGCTTCTCAGCACTGATATTTCCATTACTCCGCATTTTTCTTGGTTCTAACCATGTACTGTGTCTTCCCTTAAATTATGTTCTCCTTATATTCTCTCTAGGATGCAGGCACTGTCTTAGGGGAGGGATGCACGAGGCCACTCAATCTAGAGGAGATAGACAAGGAAGGATGGTGTCGTTTATGACAAGTTTCGACAGGGCATCAGAACGGACAGAGGCCGTAAGTCAGGGCACCAAACACAGACGGGGGGGGGGGGCGCGGGGGGGGGACAGGGCAGCACAGTTTTCTGTTAGAAGTGATGCCACAACTGGCCCTCCACTGTTCACCCAGGTGGAGTTCCTATTCCCAATGGCTTAGAGGTGGGGAGTCCCATTCCCACAACAGAGATTTTTCTGAGAGAACATTCAAATGTAACATTTATTAAGTATTACATTTTATTTATATTATCCTTCAGTTCCATTAGGGATTACACAGTTTTTGTAGATCAGCCCAGGAACTTAACCACATGTAGATTACGTGGGGTGGGGGGGGATATTTACAAGATTACAAACTGTTAAAATACAAGTCATTCGTAAGTTAGAAACCACTTACATATGACCAAAGTGGCATTAATAAGTTGAATTTGGAAATATGCTTCCTCTCCCCTGACATTTTAAGGTTGTCTACTCTGAGAATATGTCTTCTTCAAATCGAACATGTTTTTTTAGGTTTTTAGCATATGCAAAACCAAAATCATTTACAACTCTTCTGAAGGTGAATATTATAATCATGAACCGTTAAAATACAACCACCAGTACCACCAAACTAACAGATGAAAAGAATTCTTAGAGAAAAGCCAACGAGGACAACTGGCGTCAAAGCAGACTGTTTTCATTAATTGAGGACTTACCAGAACTTCTCGTAACTGTCCCAAAGGCACAGAAAGTTGATTGAGTGCTTTGTCCATGCCAACCTAAAGGCAAAACCAGGTTAGCACAAACACATCACGATAAGGAGTAATAGTGACGTATCTATTTAACGATCAAAGCAGTACCAGATTTAAGTTATTTTTTTGGCACAACCGTATTTTGCTACATAACTAGCTAAACAACAGAAGTGTTATTTGGCCATTAATGTTGTTCATAGAATATGAAAAAAATCTGTTGAAATACATGAAACTATAAAAATAAGGGAAGTCATGAGAAACAGAAGTTTCCTTAAGAACAATTTGCCTTTAGATGATGTGGAGAGCCATGCAGCAGAAGCTAGGAGTCACGTACTAGGCAAGGCTTGAGGAGAAGGGCAGGTGAATGTTTATGTGGGGGCGCTCCAGGGAACGCACAACCTGTACTGAAGTATCGGGACTAGTATAAGATTAACCAGGGACCATGGGAACGGCACAAAAACAGAGTGAACAATAAGTTTCGGGGGCTCACGTCAGTAGGCACGAGCTCCCCGCATGATCTGGATTGAAGTCATCTGTATCCCTTCTGATTGGATGTTATAGTAGTTGTGTTATGTGGTGATTGGTTGCTTTCTATCCACTGTGTTCTATAACTTGGGGCTATAATCGGTGTACGGGGTCCCGGGGCTGAAGATTGTCAATAAAGAAGTTTGCCACTCACCTCGTCTGCAGTCGTTCTTGCGGGTCGAGAGCGACAAGATGACATTTTAAATGAATGTGAAAAATTTTCACAGAAGGTGAACAGTTCTCTGTCTGTAATTGATGATACTCAGCCAGCTGATGTGAAAGTCTGACGGGCTACGTCTCTCTTAAACATCATTATAAGCCTTGCGAAAAATAGAAATTAAACAGAAGTAAAATTTTCTAGGTTTTTAATCCTATTGGGATATTTATCTTAGTGGTATATTTCCCAAAAGCAAATGTGCATCATTAATTTTAATGCTTCTTGAAATTCCCACGGAGCTGCAACTTTCTGTGCTTCTCTGGACAAACAGATTTAAAACAAAATGAAGTATCAACAAGGAGACTTTTCTGCCAAGTAACAAAATTCAACATTTCTAAACGGCTTTTACAAACAATTGATAAGCTCACTGCAAATCATTCTTATATTTTTATAAAACCAAACTTTTTAAATATCAATATTGGCCAATGTTCCCTCAACCTAGCTCTGGCTAACAGATATACCTGGGAGTAAATTAAACATTGTAAGAGTGGTGGACATTTGCTCCTACAAATTAGTCTAAATCAAGGAAGACTTCAGGGTAATCACTTAGCAACTAATAAAACAACCCCTTGGGTATTATTATCCTTTACTTTTCACTGTTGACTAATGAATTTGAAACATAATCAAACTAGAGCAACCTTAAATGAATAAAAACTAAAACAAACAAAAAAAAATGTATTCCAAAAAGTTTAGTTCTTTTATTAATGAAATTGGTAATTTCTTCAAGTTTCTGGTGGGGTTGGTGGGGTAATCAACTGAAAGGTTTCTAAAAACTCTGCCCTTTTAATAAATATGAAGGAGAGAGAAAATGTGTGTGTGTGTGTGTGTGTGTGTGTGTGTGTAGGACTTGTGAATTTCAGGTTTACCAAGTTTGTGGAAAGGTTGACAAAATCTGCATAATCCTTGTTGATGAGCTCGACCATGGCTGCTTTAAGTTTATAGTAGAGTTCCAGATCTCCTCTTAGTTCCTCCAGCTGGACATGCTTCCTACAGTCAGACACAAAGTGATCGACGTCGAAATCTTCCTGAAAATCAAACCAGAAAGAAAAAATGATTGCACTGATACCAGATTTTACATAGAAAAATAAGATCAGAGAAAGAATAAGAGGCCGTATTACTGCAGGGGAACACACACAGGGACATCATGGGGTCTGCTCACTTCCTAAGATTATGGGAAAGGGGGCCCCTCACCAAGACCATTCTCTCCAGTTGCCTAACTCTACAGGCATTTTATTTCTTTTAATTATACATTTCAAAGAGGGTCTTCTCAAAATAGAAACAGCTTTTTTTCTTAATTTTAAAAGTAACAAATGTTCACTGTCAAACTTTCAACCAACCAAGAAATACTTATGTAAGAGAGAAAAAAAAAATCACCCACTCTCTAATGCTCTGCAGTTAAGCACTGTTAATGTTTATTTTTCTTCACTATTTAACACAGCGATTCACATCCTTCCAGACTTTGTTTTGGTCTTTCTCTTTACCTTTTTTTTTTTTTTAAGATTTTATTTATTTGAGAGAGAGAGATGGAGAGAACAAGTGGGAGGAGGGGCAGAGGGAGAAGCTGGCTCTCTGCTGAGCTGGGAGCCTGATGCCAGGGTTCATTCCAAGACCCTGAAATCAAGATCTCAACCGAAGGCAGACGCTTAACTGACTGAGCCACCCAGGTGCCATAGTCTTTCTCTTTAAAATATAAATTACTTTTGGGGTGCCTGGCTGGTTCAGTGGGTTAAGGCCTCTGTCGTTAGCTCAGGTCATGATCCCAGGGTTATAGGTTCAAGCCCCGCATTGGGCTTTCTGCTCAGCAGGGAGCCTGCTTCCCTGTCTCTCTCTCTGCCTGCCTCTCTGCCTACTTGTGATCTCTGTCTAATAAATAAATAATTTTTAAAAAAATAAAATATTAATTACTTTTTAAAGAAACTGACATATAATGGACACATGTTAGTTTCAGGCGTACAACATAAAAATTCCATATTTTTATCTGTTGTGAAATGATCACCCTAAGACTAGTTAACATCCATACCAAACATACACATTTTTTTCTTGTGCTAAGAACTCTTAAGCTTTAGCAACTTTAAATACATAATAATATACGGCACCTGGGTAGCTCAGTGAGTTAAGGCCTCTGCCTTTGGCTCAGGTCATGATTCCAGGGTCCTGGGATTGAGCCCCACATCAGGCTCTCTTCTCAGCAGGGAGCCTGTTTCCTCCTCTCTGCCTGCCTCTCTTCCTACTTGTGATCTCTGTCAAATAAATAAATAAAATCTTAAAAATATATATATATATATATAATATACTATGCAGCCATCAAAAGAAATAAAATCTTGCCATGTGCAATGACGTGGATGGAACTAGAGGGTATGCTGAGTGAAATAATCAGAGAAAGACAATTATCATACAATCTCCCTGATATGAGGAATTTGAGAGGCAAAGTGGGGGGTGTGGGGATAGGGAAGGAAAAATGAAACAAGATTGGATTTGGAGGGGGGCACCTGGGTGGCTCAGTGGGTTAAAGCCTCTGCCTTCGGCTCAGGTCATGATCACATGGTCCTGGAATTGAGCCCCACATCAGGCTCCCTGCTCAACAGGGATCCTGCTTCCTCCTCTCTCTCTGCCTGCCTCTCTGCCTACTTGTGATTTCTGTCTGTCCAATAAATAAATAAAATCTTTAAAAAAAAAAGATTGGATGGGGAGGGAGACAAACCATAAGAGACTCTTAATCTCACAAAACAAACTGAGGGTTGCTGGGGGGAGGGGTGTAGGGAGAGGGTGGTGGGGTTGTGGACATTGTGGAAGGTATGTACTACGGCGAGTGCTGGGAAGTGTGTAAGCCTGACAATTCACAGACCTGTAACCCTGGGGCTAATAATACATATTTCTAATAAAAAATAATAAAGTTAATATACAATAATACACAGTATTATTTACTACAGTAACTATGATGTACATTACATCCCCAAGGCTTATCTTATTAACTGGAAGTTTATACCACTGGACCCCTTCATCTATTTCCTCCACAACCTCGCCTCTGGCAACCACCAATCTGTTCTCTATGACTTCATTTTGTTTTGTTTTTTAGATTCCACATGTGAGGGAGATCATACAGTATTTCTCTTTCTCTGTCTGACTTATTTCACTCAGTACAATATCCTTAAGGTCCATCCATGTTGTTGCAAATGGCAAGACTTCCTTCTTTTTATGGTTGAGTAATATTCCATCATATACACACACATTTTCTTTATCCATTCACCCCGTTGGTGGACACTTTAGTTATTTCCAAGTCTTGGTTGTTGTAAATACTGTGATATTCACTACCGTGAGTGTGAGTCTTGCTGGCTGCTAGAGCCAGGTGATCTAGAGGTATACCCTGGGTAGCAACTGCAAACCTCGGGGCATCATACGAGCATTCAAGCTCCTTTCCAGGAGATACCAGAAAGCAGAAGCGAGGTAGAGGGACAGCGCAAAGATGGTACCCATCAGCTCCATCTTTGGAGAATACCTTACTAGGCTCCCAGATCCATGTTAAATTAGATGCTTGCCCCTCAGGGCTTTAAGATAAGCAAATGAGCCTCTTTCACAGAAATCTGAACCCATTTCAGTCTGCTGCTTCTGTCCTGAGTTCCAGGGTGGGTCAGTCTACTTGCGTGACTGCTTTAAGAACTGTTTCTCAGTTTGCCTTGTGGGTCTCATGGGTGCAAGCTCTGATGGCTTTCAAAGCTGGATGTTTTGGGGTCTTGTCTCTTAGATGTATGTCTTGGAAGTTGGGGTGCCAGAAGTGGGGCTCAAACCCTTTGCTCTTCAGGGAGAAGCCTGGGATTTTGAGTACAATCCCAATCCCAGGTCACTGTACCAGGGGTGGGGTACAAGACTGATTCTTACTTCAACATAGGTTTTTTTCCTTACTCACCTAATGTGTAGGAGTCACTCAGCTAGTTGTAGGATTTTTCCACAGGAAATTTTTCCATATGGAGCTATAGATTCAGTGTGTATTTCATAGAAGAGATGAGTTCAAGATCCTCCTATGCCACCATCTTGAATGGAAACCCCAGACCTTCTCTATGTATGTGTGTACACACACATATACACACACATACACACACAAATATTCATGCTCTTCTAAACTATTTCCCAGCTAGGGGCACCTGGGTGGCTCAGTGGGTTAAGCCTCTGCCTTCCGCTCAGGTCATATCTCAGGGTCCTGAGATCAAGCCTCACATCAGGCTCTCTGCTCAGCTGGGAGCCTACTTTCCCCCCTCTCTCTGCCTGTCTCTGCCTCCTTGTGACCTCTCTCTCTGTTAAATAAATAAATAAAATCTTAAAAAAAGAATTAAAAAATAAAAACCCATTCTATTAAAAAAAAAATTTCCCATCTAAAAATATAACTTGAATGTCTTTACGTAACACACATACATTTCTATTAATATTTTATGTGCATGCTGAGTGTCCCATTGAACAGATGTTCAAATCTTTCATAACCTATTTCCAAGTATTGGTCTCACAGGATTAGCTATCCTGTGTTTCCCCTTTACAATTCTGTGATACCCGGGTAGGCTTATATGCTTAGAGGCAATAAATTACTATCTACTTCCCCTGTGACTCTGATACTCCATGACATGTTTAGTCAGCAAGAATCAAATGTGATGATTCCCAAACTAGTTAAGGACACCTACACTTACTTCGTAAGTATACAGCTTCATTAAACTCTATGTAAACCAACAAAATATGACTGCAAAAAAAAAATCACTGTTCTTTTGAAAACTAACACAGCTACTTTGGAAAGATTTGATACAAAGAAATCAATAAAAATTTTTGCTAAGTTAGGTATGGGTGAGATGACCAAGTACCAGGCAGGGAGGGAGCGATCACAGGATTCTCACTCAATTCAGTTAAAGAAACTGAAACTGAAGGCAAAAAAAGACAACATAGAAAGCTTTTTTAAAAAAGATTCTTTTTATTTATTTGAGACACAGAAAGACAGTATGAGCAGGGAAAGGGGCAATGGGAGAAGGAGATTCCCTGCTGAACAGGGAGTCCAATGCGGGACTCCATCCCAGGACTCCAAGGTCATGACCTGAACCGAAGGTAGATGCCTAACCTATTGAGCGAACCAAGTGCTGTGATAACTCAGAAATCTAATCTGCAGGCCAGTTTCCAGAGAAAGGACCTGGCACTGTTTCAATGGAGAATAAATGTACATATATTTTTTCCAAATAAAATCCTAAAAACTGTATGTACCATTCCCTAAGAGTACTTGTTTAAACTGACTTTTTTAGTTAATCAACCAAAGACTGACCCTGCTAGTGTCGGAGAGAAGGACTTCATACCAAACCGTAATTTCACAGTCATCTACAGAAAGCCACCTGCTTCTTACACTGGTGACCAAATGAGCCTGGACCTTTCTCTCCTGAGACCATCTCAGACCTTATATCATAGTTATGTAGTACATCACGGGAGGGGGTCTCAGTTCATAATCCTGGCCATCCTACTCACCAACTGTATACCTTTAGGTCGATCACTTTCCCTGCCTCAGTTACACATTGTTGAAGTTCTTGAACTTCATGGTGGCATTCTAAATTGTATAACTGGGGTGCCTATGTGTTTAAGCATCTGCCTTTGGCTCAGGTCATGATCCCAGTCTCTTGGGTTTGAGTTCCACATCAGGCGCTCTGCTGAGCAAGGAGCCTGCTTCTCCCTCTGTCCCTTCCTCCTGCTCCTGCACTCTCTCACTCTCAAATAAAATCTTAAATAAATAAATAAATAAATAAATAATATAACTTAGCCTCAGTGAACAAATGCTATTAGGTAATATTAGTACTCAACTTACCATTTATGCATTTGTTCTCAGATAAACAAAAGTTGCATAACACATGACTAAATAACTCGGAACATCTGTGAATACTGGGTTAGGCAGCATTTGCTGTGAAAAGC
Organism: Mustela nivalis; assembly: GCF_964662115.1. NCBI lineage: Eukaryota > Metazoa > Chordata > Mammalia > Carnivora > Mustelidae > Mustela > Mustela nivalis. Next base: position 471,159 of record NW_028136271.1, on the reverse strand, counting down.
AAACCCAAACTCACAGTGCCATAATAGAGACCCATTTCACTTAACCAAGGATGGTTTTACTACTTTAGGAATGGTTTTACTTTATAGTGTAGATTTCCCAAGTATTCAAAAAGAAAGTATTTACAATCCATACATTTATGGTCAACTGATTTTTCACAAGGATGCCAAGACCATTTAATGGGGGGAAAAACAGTCTTTTCGAGTGCCTACTACTGGGACAAGTGAATATCTACATGCAAAAGAATGAACTTGGAACAGCAACGTCACACATACACAAAAATATAACTCAAAATGGATCAAAGATTTAAATGTAAGAGTAAAAACTGTAACACTCAGAGAAAACAGGTGAAAATCTGTATGACTTTGGATCAGGAAAAGCTTTCTTAGACATGATACACAAAGCAATAAGAAATATTAGATAAGCTGAACTTGATCAAAATAAAAACTTTCGTGTGTCAAAGGACACTACGGAGAACGTGAAAAGACAACCCACAGAATGGGAGAGAGTATCTGCAAATCATTTGTCTGACAAGGACCGAATAACCAGAATATGCAAATATACTCTTAGAACTCAACAACAAAAAGACAAATAACCTAATTTAAAAACAAGCCGAAGACTTTTGAATAGACATTTCTCCAAAGATGATACACAGACGGTCAAGAGCACATGTTGGGATGTTCGACATTCTTAGTCATTGGGGAAATGCGAATCAAAAGCACATGCAGATGCCACGTCACACCCACTAGGACAACTATGGTAACATAAGAAAAAGAAAAAGAGAAAAAAAGGAAGAAAAGTGCTGGCAAGAAGGCGGAGAAGCTGGAACCCTCCTGTATTGTCGGTGAGAATGTAAAGCAGTGTGGCTAAGGCAGCAAACAGCTCGATAGCTCCTCAAGAAGTTACACACGTACAATTACCCAGCAGTTCTACGTCTAGGGGTATGACACTGACAGAACTGACAACAGATGTTCCTGCCACAACCTGTACATGAATGTGCACAGCAGCGCTGCTCATAACAGCCAAAAGAGTATATACCCAACGTCCATCAACTGATGAATGCATACATAAAATGTGGAAGAGCCTCTTACACAACCATAAAAAGGAATAAACTGTTACATGCTACAACACGAGTGAAGTCTGAAAACATTCTACTCTCAGGTTAAAGGAAGCCAGACACAAAAGGTCACGTGTTATACAATTCCACTGATATGAGATGTTCCAGAAAAGGCAAATCCATAAAAACAGAAAGTAGATTCATGATTGCCAGGGAATAAGGGGAGGGGAGAATTGGAACTAAGAGGTTTATTTTTCGGGTGATGGAAGCATTCTGGAATTAGACAGAAGTGACGTATGTACCATATACACAGTAAATATACTAAAAACCAGAGAAGAGTACACTTTAAAATGGGAACTATTATGCATTGTGAATTACAATTTGATGAAAAATGAAACAACTTAAATATCAACAAGTTAAATGCTAGGATACATTAAAAAAAATCCAAAGTAACACTAATCACAGGAACAATGGTATAGCTACATGAATTTCAGACAAAGCAGATTTCAGAGAAGGAAAATTATCAGGCATAAAGACCAGCATTACATCATGATAAAGAAATCGACTGACCAAGAAGACACAATTATCCTTAATGTATGTGTGCCTGATCAACACAAGTGAGACACAACCTAACAGAACTGCAGGGAGAAATAAACAATTCCATTATCACAGCTGGTGACTTCAACACTTCTCCATCATTAATGGGCCGATCCAGCAGCAGGGCAACAAGGATTTGACAGATGTGGACATTCAGTCCAGACACGGCACACTTAACACCACCATCAATTACCGTACAACAGATGTACACAGACAATTTCGCCCAGTAATAGTGCAACACACATTCTTCTTAAGCTCATATGGAACACTCATCAAGACAGAATAATTCTGGGCCACAAAACACAACAAATTTTTAAAAATAAAAATTATACCAAGTATGTTCTCAGACCGCAATGGAATTAAAAATCAGTAACAGAAGATAGCTGAAGAAGGCCAAAATACATGGAGATTAAATGACACACTTCTAAATGACAGGAGAGCAGTCTCAACCAAATACAATGTAGCAAAATGTGTGGAATGCTGCTTAAAGGGAAAATACAGTACTGAATGCAAATATTAGAAAAAAAAAGATTAAAGTCAATAATCTATGCTTCCATTTTAAGCAACAACAACAAAATCAAATCTACAGTAAGGAGGGGCTCCTGGGTGGTTCAGTTGGTTAATCATCTGCCTTTGGCTCAGGACATGGTCCTAGGGTCCTGGGACAGCGCCCTGCATCAGAGCTTCCTGCTCAGGGAGGCTGCTTCTCTGACTCCCATTCCTCCTGCCTGTATTCCCTCTCTCACTGACTCTCTCTGTGTCAAATAAAATCATTAAAAAAAAACCCTAAAGGAAGTAGAAAAAAATAAAAATTAGAGCAGAAATCAATGTAATTAAAACCAGGAATTTTTTTTTAAATCAATAAACCCCAAGTCTGTTTCTTTGAAAACATCAATAAAACAGATACACCCTTAGCCAGGCAAACAAAGAAAAAAGGGTAGAAGACATAAATTACTAATATCAGATGAAAGAAGGGAGGGCTACTGCTAACAATCCCAATCACTGTAAATTCAACCAAACATTTATGGAATACTACACAATTCTCTAAAATCTCTTCCAGAAAGTAAAACTAGAAGGAATACTTCCTAAATCATTCTAGGAGATCATTATTACCCTGACACCAAAACCAATACTACAAGAAAAGAAACTACAAACTAGTATCTCTCATGAACACAGACACAAAAATCTTCAACAAAAATTAGCAAATAAAAGCAAACACTATATTAAAAAATTATACACCAGGATCATGTAGGATTTATTCCAGGTATGCAACATTAGAAAATGTTCAACATTAGAAAATCAATGTGATCCATCATATCAACAGAAAAAAAAAAATCACATGATCATATCAATGAAGGGAGGAAAAAAACCATTTAACAAAATCCACACCTCTTCATTATTAACCCTCAGGAAACTAGGAATAGGAGGACTTCCTCAACTTGATAAAGAATGTCTCCAAAAATCCACAGCTAACATGATATTAATACTGAGAAAATAGAAGACAGGGAATCAAGGCAAGGATGTCCCTCCTACTACTACTATTCAATACTATACTGGAAGGCCAAACTAATGAAATAAGGTAAGAAAAGGAAACAAAAGGTATACAACCTGGGAAAAAAATAAAACTTTGTTTACAGATGACATGACTGTCTACAGAAAATACAAAGACTTCACACCCCACACCCTCCTGAAACTAGTCAAGTGATTATAGCAAGTCTGCACAATACACAGTTAAAATACAGAAGTCAATTGCTTTCCAATGATGTATCAGACAAAGGGCCAGTATTCAAAATTTATAAAGAATTTATCAAACTCAACATCCAAAAAACAAAAAAATCCAGTCAAGAAATAGACAGAAGACATGAACAGACCAAAGAAGACATCCAAATGGCCAACAGACACATGAAAAAGGGCTCCACATCACTCAGCATCAGGGAAATACAAATCAAAACACCACCTTACATCAGTCAAAATGGCTAAAATTAACAAGTCAGGAAACAACAGATGTTGGCGAGGATGTGGAGAAAGGGGAATCCTCCTACACTGTTGGTGGGAATGCAACTCTGGAAAACAGTATGGAGGCTCCTCAAAAAGTTAAAAATGTAACAACCCAACGACTTAGCAATTGCCCTATTAGATGTTTATCCAAAGTACACAAAGTGATTTGAAGGGGCAAAAGCACCCCGATGTTTATAGTCAAACTACTGAAAGAGCCCAGATGTCCATCAACAGATGAATGGATAAAGAAGATGTGGTATACACACACACACACACACACACACACACATTACTCAGCCATCAAAAAGAACAAAATCTTGCCATTTGCAAGGACATGGATGGAACGAGAGGAAGACAAATACCATATAGTTTCAGTCACATGTGGAACTTAAGAAACAACAGATGAATATAGGAGAAGGGAAGGAAAAATAGAAACAGACAGGGAGGCAAATCACAAGAGACTTAACTACAGGAAACAAACTGAGGGTTACTGGAGAGGGGAAAGTTGGGGTAACTGGGTGAGGGGTATTAAGGAGGGCACTTGTTGGGATGAGCTCTGGGTGTTGTATGCAACCAGTGAATCACGAAATTCTAACCATGAAACTAAAAGTACACTATATGTTAACGAGATTGAATTTTAATTAAAAAATTTAAAAAGTCAATTGCTTTCGTATATACCAGCAATGTACAAGTGGAATTTGAAGTTAAAAACACAAGACCATTTACATTAGCATACCAAAAAAAATTAATACTTAGGTGCAAATCTAACGAAATATGCACAAGATCTATATGAGAAAAAGTATAAAATTCTGATGAAAGATAACAAGCAAGGTAAGATGTGAAGTGGAAAGAAAGTCCATAATCTTGGGTAAGAACACTCAATACTGTTAAGAGGTCAGTTCTTCCCAAACTGATCGACAGACTCAATGCAATCCCAATCAAAATGCCAGGAAGTTATTCTGTGGATACCAACATGTTGACTCTAAAATTTGGATGGAAAACTGGAAAACCAAGAGTCCCAGAGTAGTCAACAAAATATTAAAGAGCGGGGGAAAAAAAGGAAATTGAGGACTGCCACCACCCAATCTCAAGACTTACTATTAAAGCTATAGTGATTAAGACAGAAGGTGCCTGGCAAAAGAGACAGGTCCTTGGAACAGAGTGGAGAGCCCAGAACAACATCCACACACACAGGCAAAGGCAACTCAATGGCAAAGACAGTCTTCAACAAATGGAACCGAACAATGGGGCATTGATAAGAAAAAACAAACAAATGAAAAGAATAAAAACAAACTTTTCACACCTTTCACAAAACCTAAACGTAAAATGCAAAACTTCTTAAAGATGACATAAGAAAAAATGTAGGGATCCTTGGATTTGGCAATGACTTTTCAGATATAAAACCAAAAGCATGATCTACAAAAGAAAAAAATGGATGAGAGGGACTTTGTTAAAATTAAACTTCTCTGTAAAAGACACTGTTAAGAGAATGAAAAGACGGGACGCCTGGGTGGCTCAGTTGGTTAAGCAGCTGCCTTTGGCTTAGGTCATGATCCCAGCGTCCTGGAATCAAGTCCCACATTGGGATCCTTGCTCTGCAGGGAGCCTGCTTCACCCTCTGACTCTGCCTTCCACTCTGTCTGCCTGTGCTCACTCTTGCTCGCTCTTTCTCTGACAAATAAATAAATAAAATCTTAAAAAAAAAAAAAAAAAGAGAGAGAGAATGAAAAGACCAGTCACAGAGTAGAGAAAATATCTGCAAAACACATCCATGGTAAAGGACTTAAAATAAGAAATATAATATAAAGATGTCTTAGTAGCAACAAGAAATCAAACCTAATTTAAAAATGTGAAAAGAGGGCGCCTGGGTGGCTCAGTGGGTTAAGCCACTGCCTTCGGCTCAGGTCATGATCTCAGAGTCCTGGGATGGAGTCCCGCATCGGGCTCTCTGCTCCGCAGGGAGCCTGCTTCCTCCTCTCTCTCTCTATGCCTACTCGTGATCTGTCTGTCAAATAAATAAATAAAATCTTAAAAAAAAAATGTGAAAAGAGCGGTGGCTGGGAAACCCAGTCAGTTAAGCATCTGCCTTTAGCTCAGGTCCTGGGACTGAAATCCACACTGGGCCCCCGGCTCAGCGAGGAGCCTGCTTTTTTCCCTCTCCCGCTGCCTGCTGCTACCTCTCCGTATGCTTGTGCTGTTAATAAATAAATAGAATCTTTAAAAACGAAAAAAAAAGGATTTGAAAAAGATGCTCAACTTTGTATGTCATTAAGAAATTGCAAATTTAAACAAGGTACTATTACATATCGCGTAGAATATAAAAAATCCAAAGCACTAGTAATACCAAAATGCTAGCAAGGATGTGGGACAACCGAACTCTCATTCACTGTTTGGTCAGAATGCAAAATGGGAGGCACTGTGTGAGACAGCTTGGCAGTTTCTCACAGAACTAAACACAATCTCACTATAAGATCAGTAATTGTGCTCCTTTGTATTTACCTAAAAGAGCTTAAAACTAGTGTCCACACAAAAACCTGCACACGGATATTTACAGCAGCTTTATTCTCTGAAGTGCCAAAACTTGGAAGCAATCCAATCTCCTTCAGTAGGTGAACAGGTACACTGTGCCACACCCACACAACGGATTATTCGACAATTAAAAGATGAATTATTAAGCCACAAGACTTCGAAGAACCTTAAATGCATATTGCTAAGTGAAAGACCAGTCTCAAAGGCTAAATACTATATGATTCCAACTCTATGGCATTCTGGAAAAGGTAAAAATTAACCAACATTTTAATTTTTATTTATTTTTTAGGTCATCTCTATACCCAATGTGGTGGCTAGAACTCACAACCCCAAGATCAAGAGTCAGATGCCCTAGCAACTAAGCCAGCCAGGTGCCTCTGAAAAGGTAAAACTCTAGACAGTCAAAAGATCCCGGGCTGAGGGGTGAACGAGGAGGGTGCAGAGAGAGGAGAAGAAACAAATAGATGAGGTACAGTGTTTTTCAAGGCAATGAAACTAGGCTGTAAGATACCAACAGTAGGTAAATAACATTATACATTTGTCAAAACCCACAGAACTATAGAAAGAGGAGTGAACCCTAATGTAAACCATGGGTTATTAATTAATACTGTATCAATGCTGGTTCATCAGTTGTAACACATGTACCACAACAATGTAATACATTAATAATAGGAGATAGTGAAGTTAGAAGAAAAATATCTTCTCTTTGTACTCAGGGGTATTTCCTATCTGAACCCAGTTAAAGTACAAATCCCCCAAAAGGCCAGAAGTTGGGAGATCACAAGAGGTTTGGAACACAGGAAAATAAATGAGCAAACCAGACAAGCTGCAGGTAATTAAGAACCATTAACCATGAGAGAAGCAGTGACATCACTCAAAATTAAAACCAAATAGAGTTTAAAAGTTTAGCTACTTTACTAACTAGCTGCAATCAGGGATGGCAAACAAAAACTAATTCAAAGTAACCTGGGAATTAATCATTTAAAACTTATCAATAATCTGAAATTAGTAGCTTTAGTGCTCTGAAAATTACATGGAATTTGGAAAGATTGAAGTTCTCTAAGCTGCCAAGAAGTAAAACACTCCTTCCCAGATACATGGACTTATAAAATCACTATATACTATCTTCATGAGAAGCAGAATCCCCCAGAACCATCACTCTGTAATGATGAGAAGTACTAAGAGGGCGGGCGCCTGGGTGGCTCAGTGGGTTAAGCCGCTGCCTTAGGCTCAGGTCATGATCTCAGGGTCCTGGGATCGAGTCCCGCATCGGGCTCTCTGCTCAGCAGAGGGCCTGCTTCCCTCTCTCTCTCTCTCTCTCTGTCTGCCTCTCCATCTACTTGTGATTTCTCTCTGTCAAATAAATAAATAAAATCTTAAAAAAAAAAAAAAAAAAAAAAAAAGAAGTACTAAGAGGGCATATGAAATTTATGAAACATGTCCCATTTCATCGAGACAAAAAACCAAAATAGTTAAGCACTAATCTGCACACTACATAGGGGTTGAAAGACATAGAAAGTTTGTGTGAGCTCACGTATGTGTGTGTTTCCAACCATTCTTGAAAACAATGGACAACAGAGATGAATAAATGTCCCTGTATATCCCATAAATATTCCTCAATTATTTATCATGCAACTCCAGCTCTGCTCTAAGACCTGGGGACACAGTCATAAAAAGAAAAGACAAGGTCTCTGCTTTTAAGGAGCAGATATTCTAATGCAGAAATGAGAAAATAAATATGTAAACAAACATTATATTAATGAACAGTGATCAAATAGTGATTAATGAATAGTGATCACAGCTAAAAAGAAAACAGGACACAGTAAAGGTTGAGTGACAAATGGCATGTATTTTAACTTGGATGAACCAGGAAATATAGAACAATGAGTTGAGATCCAAATGACACAAAAGAACTAGCCACAGGAAGTGTGGGAAGAGTATTCCCGCCCAAGGTATCAGCATGTATACAAAAATGTCCTTGGAGCTCTTCCCTCCAGCCCCTGCTCTCAAATCTCTGACCCAGCTAGGTGGGGACATAATCTAGGACTTGTGTCTCCCAAAACTCATTCTAAATCTTTGTTCGGTGACTAAATTATTCAAGCTTGAGAAATTAAAAACATATGCTAACTAGATCTTCCCACCATCTACAGAGAGATCATCTTAAAAGCATCATGAAATAGTAACACTGAAATTCTAAAAAACTTCTGTTCTAACATTTTCATCAATTTTATATCAAACTCCTTTCTTGAATTTATATACCCATTTGACATATTTATGAAGAGACAAAAAAAAAAATAACATCTACTTTCCGTAAATGTATTTATCCATCTAACAAATATTTGAGTACCTAATTACACTCTGTTCCAGCTGATTTCTTCTCTTTATCTCTTTTTTCCCCTCAATTTAACACCAATCATAATCTATGTAGGCTTTTAGTTCGCTTTTCAAAATTAATTTCTTGAACTATTTAAAGGAATTATCCAGTGCTAGAGTTCTCAACACTCGTCACACTTAAGAATCACTTAAGAAACTTTTTTAAGATTTTATTTATTTATTTGACACAGAGAGAGAGATCACAAGTAGGCAGAGAGGGAGGGAATCATGCTCCATGCTGAGCAGAGTGTCCCATGCAGGGCTCGATCCCAGGACCCTGAGACCATGACCTGAGCTGAAGGCAGAAGCTTAACCCTCTGAGCCACTAAGGCAGCCCCTCACCTGAGGAACTTAAAAACAAAAAGCCCAAAGGGCACCTGGCTCATTCAGTCACTGGAGCGTGAAGGTCTTGATCTCAGGGTTGTGAGTTCAAGTCCCATGTTGGGTATAGAGATTACTTAAAAAAAAAAAGAAAGAAAGAAAGAAAGAAAGAAAGAAAGAGCCCAAGCCCCAGTTTGTGATTAATTTGTTTAAATGTTTCAAGAAATTTGATGCTAAATGTTGTAAGACTAGTTAAATAACAAAAAGATATATTTACATAATACTTCTTGCTCTCAAATTTTGAACAAAGAACTTACTAATAATCAATAACTTAGTAGGCCAACATTTTATTTAAATAAGTTTTATGGTACTACAAAGAGTGAATTAGAAAATCAAAAGCTCTTGTCCCACTTCCCTCAGTTCCCACCTGTGGCCTCTGGAAAGGAACATATTACAGTAGGATTTCCAAGGACTGATGCGTGGGGGTCAGGCGATCTGGCCTGTGATTGGCCCCAACTAGCTGTGTGGCTTTAAAGGAAGTCATCACACCTCAGGCCTCAGTTTCCTTATCTGCAAGCCAGGATGGACTGGAGTCTTTTCAGAGGAGCTGGCAAAGATCAAATAGATAAGCACCACCTCATTATACTAACAAGCAAACAGAAGGCCAGAGGCGAGTGATTTGCCCCAAGTCAGACATAAGCAGGCAGAGAGCAGAGCCGAGGATGGGACCCACATCTGCAGGTCACAGCTAATCAACCAGCACAGTACAAACAGATCTGAGCAGCTGCTCATTCTTCCCCTTTTCCGTTTTGTCCATCAGAATGCATGCTCCCTGCAAACAAGGACACACAGGACCTGCTTCCTATCTCAAAATTCCCAGTTCAGGGGCGCCTGGGTGGCTCAGTGGGTTAAAGCCTCTGCTTTCGGCTCAGGTCATGATCCTAGGGTCCTGGGATCGAGCCCGCATCGGGCTCTCTGCTCGGTGGGGAGCCTGCTTCCTCCTCTCTCTCTGCCTGCCTCTCTGCCTACTTGTGATCTCTCTCTGTTGAATAAATAAAATCTTTAAAAAAAAAATTCCCAGTTCACCAACTTATAACAGGGAGAAACCTCAAGGACTTACCCCCCCCCCCACACACACTGTTCTTTTACCTATGGAACATGAGGGTACATACATTCACCGTCCAGAGGGCTCCTGCCTTCACTTCTCATGGAAAAGGTCATCCTGTGCCTACCCGGGGTGCCAATGAAGCCACAGGTTCCAGAGAGGACACAGAGAAGTTTGAAGGAGGCAGATGGCTCAGTGCAGAAACAAACTGTCTACCAAGGGAAACTACCCCATGGGGTACTGATTCTCTTTGAAATACGTTCGAGTGCGTGGGAAAATGGTTTTTCAAGAGCTGGTGGACTGACCAGTCAACTGGTACATACAAGACCACATCCGCATTCTGACAAGAGTGGCTTGCCTGCAGTGTAGACCAGGGGCCAGAAAGACAAGGAAGGCGCATGGAGACTGGGTGAGAAGCTTCTATGGTGTGATGGCAAGGGCGCATTGCAAAGGTACGAGAAGAGATGGAAAGAAGTATATGGACTCAAGAGGTTTAGGAAGCGAAATCCACAGGACTTGGTGTGACAGACTAGATTTTGGAAAGGTGACAGAGTAGGAGTTGACTTCTGGTTTCCCGACTCCACGCTAAACGTATGAAGTGTTTACCGAGAGAGGCAATAGAATAAGAAAGGTGGTTTTCAGTGGAGGAGGTGCTCATGAATTCCGTCTTGAACCTGATGAGTCTGAGGGACCACAGACACATCCGAGAAGAAAGGTCAGCAAGTCCGATACACAGAACTGGTGCTCAGGAGGCGTGTGGGCCAGAGACAGGAATCTGCCTTACCTGCTGATAGGTGGTCATGAAGCTGCACAAAAGGTCATCTAGGGAAAGAAAGGAACACGGGGCTGAGCCCATAATCAGCATTCAGTGGCTACCAGAAGCATGACTTTGCACAGGAGACACATCAGAGAGGTAGAAGAAAGACAGGAAGCAATGCAGAGCATTTGGTCTACTGCGATGTCGAGTAAGAAGACAGAGAAAGGTCGGGTGCGCTGACTTAGAAACAGTTTTGGTAAGAACTCTTTAGTGGAATGACAGGGCCTGAAGGGTGGAAGGTGGGAAAGTCAAGTCAACCCCTGAGCACTGGCTGTGATGCGCGACAGTGACAGGGCAATACCTAGAGGTGGGGCAGTCAAGTGGGAGAGAATCAAACAGGAGAGCGTGATGGGAAGGAGTGCAGGGGAGAGGATCCTCCAGGCTCCTGGAAGGGCGGGAGGGCATGGACTCTGAGCCAGAGTGGAGACCGAACCCGAGGAGGAAGGAGAGCCCCTCCCCGTACCAGGCGAGGAGGAGAAGGGGACAAATACAAGAATGGGATCATGATCAGCCGGATGGAGGAGGTCCCGTGGGATGGCTGCTAATTTTTCTGTACGACTGGAGATGAAAGAGGAAGGCTACTTGTGATGTCAATAGCACACCCATGTAAATGGTCTAATTTATCTGTTATGCCACTTTCTCCCCCTACTACCAATACCTTATGTCCTGCTCATCTATTAGTTGGCTGTCAACCCAAAGGATTTTCATATTTCTAAGCCGACAAAGTATGATGTTGCCAGTGCCTCTGCCCCAGGTGACCCTTCCCCATCTGCCATTCCTGCACTTTGATCACCTACCTCTTTTGCATACCTTTCCCCTTCTATTTCTTATTAGATCTCATAAACATGACTTTTTAAGTAGTCTCCTGCCACCAGTCAGCTCGCACTCAACAGGTATGACCATGCAACTTCCTGCTGTAAACCTGACTGCAGCTCTACCATGAAGACTGCATCAACGTGGATCCCTCAATGTATGCAGTGTCCAAGGTGCAACCCGCAGCCCCACCCCATCTCCCTTTCTACCATCCCAGTCTCATTCCAAAATGTGCCAAACAAGACACCTACGTAGAAATACAACCCCGAGAGCAAGCTCTCCGCTTATTTCTGCCTCGGAACTGTAACTTAACAAAACATCTCTCTGACGGAAACACAAATTGCAAATAACCTTTATCTCCAGCTCCCACATAGAAGATCAATACCACTTTACACAGAACAGCTGTTCCATGTATTTTCCTTCTATGTATGAAGGGGTCATGTTCATTAACACTACAAATTGTACATTATATTCAGAAATTTCAGAGCTTTGAAAGAATATGGAATTGCTGGCATTCTAGCCACTTTCCCAGTTTGCTCTCTCCCTACCTTTAAGTCCTACTTTAGAACTGCTATTTTGAGATTTCTATTTTCCGAAGCTGCTTTGGCCAAAGGCATTCTGTCAGGTCAGAGTGAGAAAGATGGCAGGGCTAGGAAGTGTGAGAAAATGCTAGTGTTAGGCCCAAAGAAAGCCTGATGAAGTCCAAAGACAGACAAGCTAAAAAGACTTCCGTGCTTTGACATTCTTTAAGTCTATGTGTGTGCCTTTTCTTCTTCCAATGACCTCTCTCCTCATCACGTGTCCTTCGTTAACAAAAGGTTTCTGGATCCGAGAATTCACTCTGTGCTCTCCTTCAGACACTCCATTCACTTTACACCTTTTATTACAGTGGCTTAACATCACCATACAAGAACAAGAGTACAATATACCTTCGTCTAGACATCCCTACATATTAAAAATGATATGGGCACACCGCAGAGGATCCAGACATAAGCACTTTTAAAGCCAGAGTTTGGGAGATGTGATCTGAATGCTGAAAGACCCGCGGATCCCCTTACCCAAGAATTCAACACTGCCACAGGATGCAAACAGCAAGAGTTTCTTTATTGTAGCACAGGCGCCTGCGGGTGGTCAGCAGATCCTGCTAGCTGAGCACACCTGGCTGGGTGGTGCAGGTTTTTTATAGACAGGTACAAACAAGTCCCAGATGGGACGGGGCCGATTGGCTGACAATTTGAACATTTGAAAAAAGGCATTCTTGGTGTTAGCGGATTGGCTTTGGAAGACCCCCTCACGCGAAGAGAAAGGCGGGAAGGGAAAACAAAGAGGGGAAGTTTGACCTTATTACTCAGCGGAAAGACATCCTGCATACCTGACTATGCAGCCCCCTGTCTACGTGACCTACCTGACCATGCAGCCCCCTTGCCTGCGTGACCTTGCCTCTGCTATTAGGAGAAGGTATCTTGTTCAAACAGGAGACAAGTCTCATGCCCTAAAAGCCAAGTGGTTACAGAAAGGCAAAAGAGCAGTTACATTGAATTCAACCCTGGGGGAAGGGTCTTTTCATTACAAGGGGAGGAGGGGTACTCTTACACAACAAAAGAGCAGTTAATTAGTTAACGACGGGGGGGGGGGCGGGGGTCTTTCAAATGCAAGTATCAAAAAGGAACTAGCTGGTTAACCCAAAAAAGAAAAAAACACATTATGACTTGAAGCCATAAAAAAGTAAGAAATTCAAACTCTTTTCAGAATTTTAGGTACCTACAGAGCCAAAACTTTTTAACACTGAAACCAGCTACTAAATCCCAATCCTTAGAAATTAAACATATACGTTTTGATAGTTTAAGTACAGACCCAGAGGGATACAGAAAACAGATAAAGCTCCTCCTGGCTCTGATTCAAACCTTGGGACATTTTCAAGGCTATGTCTGATGAACCTTTCCTGTCAGTAAAGTCTTTTCAGTTTAAATTTCTATTCTGTAAGTTTATGTCCTACAGTTATCTGCTGCCAGCTTCAGGCTAACCTCACCAAGAGAAGTAGGGCAACTTTCGAAAAGGAGCTTGGTATGCTTTGTAGTACTGGACCAGAACCAGTAAAGACAGTACAATCTTTCAGATTTCTCATTCTGAGCTTAAGACGAAAGTCAGGCATAAACGTTAGGTTAAGTGCCTTTTTGACCCGATTCCTGGTAAGTACGTGCGTTCAGTAATGTGTTCAACGCACAGTCGCTGAGCTTCTAGGCACAAGGCACTGGGAGGCTTCTGTCAGGCTGGGGGAGTGGCGGTCTGATTGTGCCGCACGGTACCAGAGTCGGGTCCTACGGGTCCGGGGCTTTTACGTTTAGCTCAAAACCACTTGCCCTGAACTTTCAGGCCTTTTCATTCAATGTGCACGATTTCACAGGAGTGCTTTCTCCAGGCTGCACCTAGCCCACCCGAGGCCAAGAGACTCACTGTGAAGTGCAGTGAGGTCCTTGCCGAGGACCCGTCCGGGGCGGGGAGGGCCCAGGAAGCCCGCAGGAGAAGCCCGAGGAGAGGCCCTGGAGGGCCAAGGAGGGCAGGCCACCCACGGCCCAGCTCTGAGGAGCAGAGCCCAGGCGCGCACCTTCATGAACGCGTCCTTGTCGAAGCAGAGCGTGTCCGGCCCCTTGGGCAGGTTCATCCTACTTCTCTCCATCCCGCCGGCCGCCGCCTCTCAGCACCGACACTCGAGCGAGGAGGAAAGGTAGGAGGCTGCGCTCCCCGACGCTACCGGTGAAGCCACCGCGTTTCCACTGTACAGAAGGCACTGCTTCCTCCAACATGGCAGCGTCCGTCCCCCGGCCAATGAAAGAGGACGCCGCAGGCCCGCCTCCGCCTGCCTCCGCCAAGAGAGGGGTGCGGACCGCTGCCGCAGAGCCAGAAGGTGATGCTGCCCCCATGCGTCGGGAGGGCGACACTACAACCTCGCGTAAGTTTCTGCGGAGCAGCCCCGCCGCTGGTGATGTGGGGTGAGCGGGAGAGGGGAGGGCGGGGAGGGTCAGGGGCGCTCCCTCCCCAACCCGCCGTTTCCCTCGGAAAATCGGCCTGCGAGCCTCTTCCAGGACCTTCTCCCGAGATTGTCCCGTGGGAAGCATAGCCGTGGCGGGATGCTGGCCCTTTACTTCTGCGGCCGGTTGTCCAGAGTGGGGGGAGCGTCCTGGTGTCAGGCCTCAGGTCCCCGTGCGCCGCCACTGCATCCGCCTGGGCGCGGAGTCCTCTGTGGGAACCCGGCTTCCGCCCTTAGCCCCCGCACCCACCCGGGAGCGTGGCTTCTCCCCCGCCGAGCTTGGCTCCAGCGATCAGTAGGAGCCAAGAGAGTCAGGATGGAACAGTCAAGACCCCATACAGTGCACTGCCACTTGGAGCCCTGGCTGTGGCAGTGGCGTGGCCCACCAAAGCCAGGAGCAACAGGCAAGACCCCAGACCCCAAATGCTAATGGAACACCCTGGGGAGGATGAAGGAAAGGCAGAGAGTCAGCAGAAACCTTCCCAAAGGACATTTCCCTCAGTTTCATCTGGGAGCTGACATTCAGCTGGTACACACCCCTTCAGCCACACAAAGTTTGGTGACTGGCCTCTGGCCAGAACCTGCTGTGTGTCTCCCTACCCTGAACCCTTCCCAAGATCCCTACCATGGCCTCGCGATCCAGGCACTGGGCAGCTGGCAGCCTTCGGTCGTCTGGGCAGCTCCCAGCTCCACTTCGGCTCAGCTGCTGGGAGGCCACAAGTTTGGGTTCTCAGAGCTCTTAAAGAATCACCTCGCTCCCGCCGACAAAACGCAGCCGACAAGTAGATGTGGGAGCATGTTTATGTCCAGTCCACTCTAGAATGGGCGGAATCGTGTGTTTGTGGCTAGCGTTGGTTCAATCGCCACACCTGCCCCCCTCCTCCTGCCGTCCACCCCACATTTATTTTGAGATTTTTCTTTCCTCTTCCCTTGCTCTTTCTCCCACTGTCCTCCCCTTTAGTGGGAATGTCATGGTCAAATGATGATTCATTTCTCTTTTTTTTAATCCGTGAGACTCTGACAGCTCAAACCACAGATCTCACCCATGCACTTCAGGCTGCAGCTTTGCTGTAATAGCCCAGGACTGGGCTGTCCCTCCCAATGCTGTGATCTCCCAGAGATAGCAGGAGCAGTCCTTAGAAAGGGATGGGACACAGCAAGACAATGGCTTACTGTGAGTCTTGCATTCGAGTCACTCCAAACGGGAAACTGGTCACATTTTTTTTTAAAACGTGAGTACAGGGACTCCTGGGTGGCTCACTTGGTTAAGCAGCTGCCTTCGGCTCAGGTCATAATAACAGCGTCCTCAGATCGAGTCCCACATCAGGCTCCTTGCTCAGCAGGGAGCCTGTTTCTCCCTCTGCCTCTGCCTGCCATTCTGTCTGCCTGTGCTCTCTCTCTCCCCCCCCCCTCTCTGATAAATAAATAAAAAAAAAATCTTTAAAACCTGAGTACAGAATCTGAAACAATACATTCCCTAGCAGTGGGCCTGGCAAGGCCTTGTTGAGGAAAACGTGCCCAGTCAATATCCAGAGACTATGACAGGTAGGATGAGAGCTGGAATCTTATTTGGAGAATCAGAATAAATTGCCAGGGGAGCAACTATGAAAGTGCATTCTATGCCCTGTTGTGGTCATTTGGATATAGGGAATGAAAGCCTCATTATTTAGTCTTTGTTTGTTTACTCTTATTATGAAAATTCTCAAGCATACACCAAAGTGTGTAGAGCAGAAGGATCCCGGCCCTTCCGAGTACTTATCACTCTGCTTCCCCAACTGTTTCATAGGCCCTCCTCCTTCTACTGCACCCAAAGTGCCTGTATTTTTGTTTTTTGGGGAGAGAGGAGGTCTGGAATATATTTTAAAGTAAATCCCAAACATCACATCATTCCCTGCTCCCCAAATACCTTGGTTTACACATCAAAGAAGGAGGAGGAAGAGGTGGAGGAGGGGAAGACTGAGAAGGAGGAGGGATGAAGAAGAGAGATTTCCGCACAGGCCCACTATGCCAGAATCAATAGGTCTAATAAGCTATTCCGATTGGCTCTGAGAGGCATGACTTTTAGCCTCTCAGACTTTTAGGGCCACAGTGCTAATAAGCGACAAGGGCAAATTCAGGCAGCACAAACAGCAAGGCCCACACTCATCACCAAGGCACCGAGGCGGGGGCAAGGGTGCCAGACCGACGGAACAAAGTAGTCTGGGAACCCCACCTGCTCTAGAAGTCCAGATGAGCGAGTAGTTGAACTGTTTTTTACCTTCATTGTCATTCTTTTCTGAAATTATTGCCGGCCTTTGGTAAAGACATAAACCTGAGCTTGTGCAGCCTGGGGTACTGATCTTGGGGTTGCTGAAGAGAGTAGGTGCCAACAAAGAATGAAAATCCCTGCTGCCTGTTCTCCTTCCGAGAGTCAGGAGGGAACAGTCAAGACCCCATACAGTGCACTGCCACTTGGAGCCCTGGCTGTGGCAGTGGCGTGGCCCACCAAAGCCAGGAGCAACAGGCAAGACCCCAGACCCCAAATGCTAATGGAACACCCTGGGGAGGATGAAGGAAAGGCAGAGAGTCAGCGGACACCTTCCCAAAGGACATTTCCCTCAGTTTCATCTGGGAGCTGACATTCAGCTGGTACAC
Organism: Mustela nivalis; assembly: GCF_964662115.1. Taxonomy (NCBI): domain Eukaryota; kingdom Metazoa; phylum Chordata; class Mammalia; order Carnivora; family Mustelidae; genus Mustela; species Mustela nivalis. The sequence goes on along the minus strand of NW_028136271.1, from coordinate 453,889 downwards.
ACCCCTTCAGCCACACAAAGTTTGGTGACTAGCCTCTGGCCAGAACCTGCTGTGTGTCTCCCTACCCTGAACCCTTCCCAAGATCCCTACCATGGCCTCGTGATCCAGGCACTGGGCATGTAACACTTGACTCTGCAGGGGTCCCCGGGCCAGCTTTTGGTTAGTTAGTTGTCCGCGCTGTTAAAGATTTGACTACTGTTACATGTTTGACTCTCGTCTTTGGTGATGGTACCTATTTCATAGGAAATAGAAGCTGGAATCCAGGAAACAGGCTGGAAGATGAAATTAAAAAGTGGATACAAAGCTTCTAATCAGAGCCAGACACAACCGGCGATCAACTATATCCCAGTCTCTCCCCTCTTCTCTCATCTGTACTTTCCTTAATGAGGAATGAGACTTTAAGTTGACTTTTTTTTATCTTCAAGTCTCTCTCTCTCTCTCGATTCCCTAACTTGCCTCTCTTGCCTTCATTTCATCCTAGAGCTTGTGCCCACGACTTCTTTTCTAAGTAAATATTAACCTCCTTTGACTCTGAATCTCTGGAAAATTCTCAGTTTCCTATTTTTCCTGGCACTGTGACAGGTCCTCATTTCTTCTTCCCACTCCTCTCTATTTATAGTTTTCACATTTTTTTTTTGGCAGGTTGGCTACAGAACACTCAAAAATTGCAAAGAGAAATATTGTGTTCTGGAAATTCGTCCGAGCATTTTTTTCCAATACCGTCCTCATGCTCTTTTGATCCTCTCTTGAACTGTTGGACTAAAGCAGCTGACGCTTCCACCAGCAACCAGAGTCATTCTGTCCACTACTGTGGGAACAGAGGGTTTCCATTTGGAACTGCAGACTGAGCCTAAAGTCTGGTGGCCCTTTGGTGCCAGGATAGCAGGTATGGGACGGGTGGGACATGGAGGACAAGCATCATGGTAGAGGTCTCCATTCGACCAGGAAAGCTCAAAATGAGCCAACAGGTCCATTTCAACATCTTCTGTGTTTTCCTTATAACCTGTTTCATTCCAGAGTGGATTTGAGATCATTTAGTTTGATTCTTAAATGTTTCCCATTCCAACCGGAAACAGACTCATTTTACGGGCACCCAAATTCTGCCTCATCTTCCTAATCAGTTAGTACCCCAAATTGGGTATGATAGTGCCAGAACATTCTTCCATGTGTATTTTATAACAGACTAGTATTTTATTAGTTTTTTTTCAAACTAATAAGAATGATAAGGGTAACTTTTTTTTCTTTTAAAGCATAGGCAAAATCACGAAAGACATTGAAATGAACCTAAAAGATTATAGTGTCTTCCAAGGGAAAACAGGTGTTGTCTCATGTACCCTTCTGGGCTGACCAATTCTATGGGATATTCTGTGCCTTTCTTGTCTTTGAGCTATTTTGCAACTCTATAGATTGTACATAATTGATGTGGATGCAGATGATCTTGTCTAGCTATATGTAAATGTATTTTGTCCACTGGAAGTACAGTTGACCCCCTTTCCTTTGGTAGAAGGCAGTTTTGCATCCATTTGCATTCTATTTGCATATCTATTTGCATCTATCAAAGCAAATTCGTTTAAGTATTATTACTGATTGTATATGTGTCTGCCTTGAGATTCTTGCTTGAAGTGGTGGTAACATCTTAGTGGTTCCCGAGCTAATGAATGAATTAAACAAAATCCCTTCAGGCATTCATCTCATATTTGTAAAATGGTCCTTATTTAATCTTTTTGAGAAAATGATACACTAGCAAACCATGACAAGATTCTGGTAAATGAAAAGTACAATGAAATCAAATCGGAATGAATTTTAGAATTACCTTCAATGTGGCCCACGCTATGCCAGAGGCAGAGAATGAATGAATCTCAAAGACATGGCTTCTGGCCCCCAGGAGTTACAGTAATCTGTGTCAACATTGGCATGCCTGAGAAATGCATGTGACATTCCCATCAGGGTTTCCCTGGGGGTTCAGTTAACCTTTCTCTTCCAAGCTACCCTCTCTTGTGGTGATATCAACTGTGCCCTTGGTTTCAGCTCCCATTCCCTAGCCAACATCTCTCCCACTGATACACGACCATCTGTTTCTTTCCTACCCACCAGGCCCGTGTAACTGACTACCTACTCATGTTATTTCACTGATGTCCCACCTGTGCCTCAAAACCCAGCATGTTCAAAACTTGATTCATCATCGTTTCTGAAAGAATGGCTTATCCTCTTTTGCTTTGTTTCTTTACAAATGATTCTACCAATGCCAGTGGCATGCACCAGAAACCAGGAAGGAATCATACAGCTGAGCCAACCTGCTGTACTTTAAAACACTTGACCACAATTCTCCAGTGGATAGTCAACCCTGGCTTCAAACTCCCTTGTCTCTCCGGTGAGTTTGCTTTCCCTCTAATGAATGACCGTTTCACACCTTTAAGACTTGCCTCAACAATCCCTACCCCCACCTCTTCTGAACTATGTCACCTCACTCCCAGCTCCTGTCCCAGGGATGAGGGAGCAGAAGGCAAGCTTAGGACAAAGCAGAAACTGGCACCCTACACCCTCTCCCCATGCCATATGTGTAACATTCCTCATGCACTCCTGGCTGCCCTAAAGGAAAAACGATGCTTAACTGATAGAGATCCCAGTCCTGCAGGACAGGAGTCTACCTCCATCTACGAATGTCCTAGCGACTTACAAGGAAGGAAGAAGCTTTCTCATCAATAGCCTGACTTCCAGAGACCCATACCTCAGTTTCCGGAAGCCCTAACATCATCCTCCCCTCCATAAAATTGTGGGAGGCTAAGGGGGAGGGAAGTGTAATAAAACTGAATTTCTTCTAAGCCCAAAGCCCACTGACAAGGATGTGTGATAGGAGGAATGTAACATATCTCCAGGAAACTCCCGACTGTCTTCATGCTTTCCCCCATGAGAGGCAAAAACAGCCTTGACTTGACAATAACCAGGTCTCCCTTATCCTGAAATTCTTCTTTAGCATATGACAGTCATTCTTGTCACCCCCTTTGTCCTCACCTTCCTCAGCTCCCAGTCAACCATGCCTCTGTCTGAGCAGCTCTTTCTGCCCCTGGGTCCTGTCCCTGTGTTTTAATAAAACCACCATTTGCACCTAAGACGTCTCAAGAATCCTTTCTTGGTCATCGGCTCTGGACCTCACCCCACCAAACCTCACCTGTGTTCCAAAACTTCATCACTAGTGTCACACTTCAAGAAAATAAAAGCCCTTTGTGTAGGAATTCCCTTATCTTACCACCACCCAATCAAATCTATACCTACATTTCTATCCATTTTTAATTTGTTTTTAGACATTTACTCAACAAATATTTAGTCAGTGCTACACTCTGCCCTGAGTGTTTGTAAATCTGTGGCGAACAACACAGAAAAGTCCCTGGCATCATGGAATTTACATGGTAATTGGAGAAATGTACAAGAAACACAGAAAGAGTTGAAGGCAGAGCAGGTTTATTGAGAAGAGCAGACATCCCCAGCTGGGGTTTGTTCTTCCTTGTGCCTGGGATTTGTTCCCTCCAGCCCTCTCCAGGACTCCACTCCCAGGGTCAATATCAAGTTCTCGTTCCAATGGATCCTTCCAGTCAGAAGACAAATGACCTTTTTCTTAAAAACAAAAGGAAAAAAACCAAAACAAAGACTTCCTTTAACCTTCTATCTTCCTATAACAACCTCCATATTTCTCTCCCCACCTCATTCCCAGCATAGCTTGTAAAATATTTGTCTACACCTGAGGGTGTAGGGTACCATGTCCCCAAGGGTAGTTGAAAAATCTCTATAAAGAATCCTTATGTGCAGATCATTTTAAGGGAGTCCATTTCCAGATCCAAACTCCATGTGTGCTCTGTAGGATCGATGATAAGCCCATTCTTGGGTCTGATATCAGGATACTCCTCTCCTTCCTGGAAGATCAAGACACTCCTCTCAGATCTTATTAGAGTGTAGGACTTGGGCTGATACCAAAGTTGAAATACCAGTTTTGTTTCAAATAATGCCCTTCTGTGGGCAGTCCTGGGGCTCCACCTTTAGAGCTTCCTCTCCTTATTAAGGGTAAAGGTTAACATCGGAAAGGGGATTAGGGCAGATGTTGGAAGTGCTCTGACATCAGAATAACAATCAGTTTTGGTTAGTGACACTCATTCCTTCATATTTAAATTAAACTACATATTTTTAGGGACATAATAGGGAAAGGCACAAGTAAGGATTTCAATGGTTTCATTCCATTCCAGTGTGGTTTGGGAAATAAAATAACAAAAAATGAGACTGTTCTGCTTTAAAAAAAAAATCAACTTGTAGCAAGCAAATGTTATTCCAATGAAGTCGATCCTTTCCTATCTCATTTTCTTTTTAAAGATTTATTTATTTATTTGGTAGAGAGAGAGAGAGACACACACACACACACACACACACACACACACACAGAACACAGGTAGGGAGAGCCCGGGAGGGAGAAGCAGGCTTCCTGCTGATCAGGAATGTGGGCCTTCATCCCAGGCCCCTGGGATCATGACCTGAGCCAAAGGCAGCTGCTTAGTGATTGAGCCACCCAGGTGCCCTCTATCTCATTTTTTAAATGTTTAATATTTTCAACACCTAGTTAATAAAATATACATATATTGTGATGAAAAGTTTATGATTAAAAAGTTTCAGATTCCCACTTAAAAATGTGCAAGGTGTGTGAATTCTCATAGGCGGTCCATGCACCATACACGCCTATCACTAGCAAACGTGGATGTACTCGGTGTCTCTAGGTTCCCGCTTCCTTAGTGCCCTCTTAATCACTTGGTTTCTCTTCCTACCATCCTGGACCTGTATTCTCAATTTGCTTCTCTATTTCATCTCCGCCCCTTTGAAGAGCTTGATTCTGGGTCTTCTGTAGCTATGCGTTCGCTCTCTCTCTCTCTCTCTCTCTCTCTCCCTCGATCAGGCTTTCGCAACCTAGCACTATTGATACCTGGTGGTTGATTCTCTGCTGTGGGGCTGTCCTGTGCCCTGCAGGACAGTTAGCAGCATCTCTGGTCTCTAGCCACTAGATGCCAGCAGCAACCCCCCCCAAGTGGTGACCACCAAAAATGTTGCCAGATATTGTTCAATCGGCCCTGGGAGCAAAACTCCTTGCCTCACAGCCCCAGTTTAAAAACCACTGCTTTAGCCGATTCCATTCAGCATCATTGATTTAAGTTCTTTGTAGAAGCTGAAGGCTCTGAAGTTAACGTCTTTAATCCTAACCCACCCTTGGAGCTGAGAATTACATGGCCAGCTGCCTGGAGCATATTTCTCCATGAATATGTAACAGGAGTCTTATTTTCACCATGATTTCTATCCTGCTCCCTCCTCAACATTCTCCTGTCCCAGTCTCCCCATCTTAGTAAACAGCATCCCCACCTCCTACTGGCTAAAGCCTCAGCCCCTGGGATAAATTCCCCCTTTCCATTTTCTCGTATCTAATCCATCAGCAAAACCAACTGATTTGATCTCCAAAACAGAAGTCAGACTTGCTCACTGCTCTTTATATCCACTGCTCCCATTTGAATCCAAACCCTGAAATTTTTTTTGCACTTCAGACACTGTTAACAGTCATTGATCCCATGACTACACCTACACAGATATTTTACAAGATCGCTAATCACCGCCAAGTTGCCAAATCCAATGATTAACCCTCAGATCCAAATGACTCAACCTGTCAGTGCTATAGACATAGAAGTCCCTCCACTTCTCTGGAAATATTCTATCTTTTTCATCGTGATGTTGGCTCTCCCTTGCTCTTCCACACTGGTGAGTGATGATGGCTCCTTTCCTGGCTGGGTTTTTTTGAGCTTCCTGACCTTTAGACATCAGTCCTGTGCTCTGGGACTCGGACCTTCTGTTTGAGTTTTCTGTTGTGTTAAAAAAAAATTCAGCTGAGTACATTTTAAAGAACCTATTGGCTTTATTCAATGATTCACGAAATGGGCAGCATCCTGCTTGCAGACTGAAAGGAGCTCGGAGGAGCAGTACAAAATCAAAGACTTTTATAGGCAGAAGAGAGGAGGAGCAAGGAAGTCATGTCAGGCAAACAAAGCAGGTTGGTTATGGCCAGGTGACTTGGCTTCTGGGGATGGCAGGGGTCTGAGGGAGTGGGGATCAGGTGGTGTCTGCTTGCCTGGGCTCAGATTCCATTTCTGGGACAGCTGAAATCATAATTAAGTCTGGTTTGGGGGACATGGGGCTTAGCATAAGCAACTCCATTTTGGGCCTCTTGTTTTGTTTTTAATAGTTACTTCATAACAAATAATAACAAGTTTAGTAACTTTAAACATCTCAGTTTACTATCCTACTATCTCTAGCTGTCAGGAGGCCAGACACAGCTTAACCAGGGTCCTCGGCTATGGGTCTCACTCAAAGGAGGAGAGAAGGTGCCCACCAAGCTGTGTTCTCACCTGCAGGTTCCACTAGGGAAGGCTCTGCTTCCAAACTCACTCGGGTGTTGGCAGAACTCATTTCCTTGTTGCTGTGTGATTTGGGGGGCAGCCCATGCTGGGGCAGGCCAGGGAGATTCTCCAGGCTGTTAACTGGAAGCCATCCTCAGCCCCCAGAGGCTGCTTGCGGTTTCCTGCCATATGACTCTCTCCACAGGTGATTCCAAACTTGGCTCTTTGCTTCTTCAAGTCCAGGATAGCCTCTCACTCCAATCTGTAAAACAGTCTGATTTAATATAATGAGATCATAATAGTGACATCTTCTTACCTTGCCAAATTCTACTGGTTAAAAGCAAGTCCTAAGTCTCATACACACTCCCATCCATACTCACAGGACAAATACTGGGGGACAGATATCATGAAGCTGCCTTATCATGTTGCCAAACACACCTCTGTCCATACTCACTGCGTAGGTAAGCCCACTTCTTCTCAGAGCTTGAACCCTATGTCCTAACGGTGCTCATATTTGTGCCTCCAGCCTGGACCTCACCCATGAATGCCAGACTCGTGTGTTCAGCTGCTGGTTGGGCATCCCCATGTGGATTCAGCCACCATCTCCAGAAACAAACACCTGTTGCCCATCAAACTTGCTTCTCCCGTCGTCTTTCCCATCTTAGCAAGTGGTAACGTCACTGTTCCAGGGCCTCGGGCCCCCAAAATTGAAAAATCATCCCAACTCTTGTCTTTTCCGCACACTCCACACTTAATATATTTACAAATCCTGCGTGTTTTGTCTTCAATATACACCCAGAATCTCTCCCCTCTCCCCACCCCTGCATCTACTGCTCTGGTCTGGCCAATACCCCCTCTCACCTAGATCAGTGGTCCTCAACCAGGAGAGTTTTGTGCACCTGCTCTCCCCCAGGGGATTTTGACAGGGTCTGGACACACTTTTCGTTGTCACAACTTGGGATTGGGAAAGGGCGCTCCTGCGATCTAGTGGTCAGTGCACAGGACAGCTCCCCATAGCAAAAATTAATGTGGCCCCAAATGCCAGCAGTATAGAAATCTCAGTCTACATTAATGCAAGTAGCATCCCCACCCCACAACCCCACAAGTCTGTTCTGCACACAGCAGCCTGAGTGATTCTTTTCTTTTCTCTTTATGATTTTAGTTATTTATTTGACAAATCGAGAGAGAGATCCATGTAGGCAGAGAGGCAGGCAGTGGGAAAGGGAGAATCAGGCTCCCTGATGAGCAGAGAGCCCAATGCGGGGCTCGATGCTGGGATCCCGAGACCATGACCTGAGCTGATGGCAGAGGCTTAACCCACTGAGCCACCCAGGTGCCCCAATCCTTTTCTAATCTAAATCAAGTCAAGCCTCTTCAAAACCATCCAAGCTCTTCTCATCTGGCACAAAGTTAAAGGCAAATCTTTACAATGGCCTTCAAGACTTTATGTGATCTGACCCCACTACCTTCCTTACCTACCTCCTACCACTTGCCGTCTTGCTCATTTTTTGCCCAGCATTATTGGTCGCCGTGTCATTCTTTAAACACACCAGATGTGCTCCCACCTTGGGCTTACTGTTTGCTCTGTGTGGGATGCTCTTCTCCAAACAGCACAACTGCTCGTTCCTTAATTTCCTCCAGGTCTTTCCTCAAATGAGGGAGACTTCCCTGACACAGTCCCATAGAAAATACCAACCTGCTCCCCTAAACCCTCACACCCCATGTCCACTCACTCAGCTTAGTTTCCTTCCTACCCCACATCAACCCCTGATATGTATGTATATTTATTTGCTTCATTTCTCACTCAACAACTAAAATGAAAACTCCAAGAGGACATCAAATTCATTTTGTTTCTTGTTAACTATTCTGTCTTTAGGGTTTAGAACAGTACCTGACACATAGTAGATGTTCCGTAAATATTGGAGAATGATTTGTTTCTATTTTTGCCTTTTCTCTATCCATTCTTTACACAGCAGCCAAAAATGGCATTTTAAAAATGCAAAAGGAATCCCACGACCACGCTCCACCCACCAGTGTAAAACCCTTCAACAGCTTTTCGTTGTGCTCAAGCCGCAGCTGACATTCTACAGCCCAGGCCAGATTAAGATTTCAGAGTTCTTAAAAAAAAAAAAAAAAGTTTTCAGAGTTCTTAATCACTGGAAAGACGATGGTGTTGTCACCACCAGAGATATTTAAATATTTTTGAAGATTAGATCCCAAAGTAAGTGTGCTAAAAGCCTAGCAATATCCGATTTCACAAACTCAGATTTCATAAAGTCTCATTAGTCTTCTCACCTTGTGTAAGTTTAATCTTTCCTCAGCCCCCTTTTCTCTTCTGTTTCAGGCACTCACCATACTTTGCCAGAATGACCATAATGGCCTTCAAACCTGTCATCTCATCTTCAGGAATATGCCCCGTTCCCTCCCCTCCTCACAACAATTCTTCCTCTAAACTTATTATAAGATGATCACTCTAAAATGTGCATCTCATTGTGTCCTTCCCCTACAGGAACTTACTCAATAGCTCCTAAGGACGTGTGAATTTTCTTGGTGTGGTATTTTTACAAGACCCTTTGCTTGCAAGTGGCAGCAATCCAAAGAAAACTGGAGGAACCAAAAGGGAAAAGCAAGCAAACAAACAAAAAACAAAGGAATGTCCAGGTTCCTGTAGGGGTGGATACCACAGAAGTTCATAAAAATCCAAAAGAAGATGGGGCACCTGGGTGGCTCAATGGGTTAAGCCTCTGCCTTTGGCTCAGGTCATGATCCCAGGGTCCTGGGATCGAGTCCCACATCGGGCTTTCTGCTCTGCAGGTAGCCTGCTTCCTCCTCTCTCTCTGCCTGCCTCTCTGCCTACTTGTGATCTCTGTCAGATAAATAAAGAAAAAATCTTTTTAAAAAATCAAAAGAAGAGCTGCAGAACTAAAATTTCAGAATCAAAAACTAGGGACTGGAAACTGGCAAAACACTTTTCACTTTGTCCATGTCTCATGTTTACTTGTCTCCATATGGCTGCTTTCTTCTCTGGTCAGACTCTTCAAGTGTCCAGGAAGATGGCCATTGCCAGCTCCTGAATCCCATCCAGCAAGGCCAGTCACTCGCCTAAAGAGAGAACCTTGTCTTCCTGTCATTTACATATCAATCCCAGGGAGACTCTGATTGGTCCTATTGGTGTCAGGTGGACCAATCACTATACGGGTTTATATGTGTGCCCATCCTCCCCCAGACTGCATAAAGCACAGGTGAAACGTTTTTCAAATTAACATATAATGTATTATTTGCCCCAAGGGTGCAGGTCTGTGATTCATCTGTGTTAAACATTTCACAGAACTCACCATATCACATACCCTCCCCAATGTTCATAATCCAGCCACCCTCTCCATACCCCCTCCATCCCCGCAAACCTCAGTTTGTTTTGTGGAATTAAGTCTGTTATGGTTTGTCTCTCTCCCCATCCCATCTTGTTTCATTTTTTCCCTCCCTACCTCCCATGACCCCCTACCCTGCCTTTCAAATTCCTCATATCAGAGAGATCGTATGATAATTGCCTTTCTCTGATTGACTTACTTCACTTAGCATAATAACCTCTAGTTCCATCCAAGTCATTTCAAATGGCAAGATTTCATTTTTGATGGCTGCATAGTATTCCTGTGTGTGTGTGTGTGTGTGTGTGTGTGTGTGTGTGTGTGTGTGTTTATTACATCTTCTTTATCCATTCCTCTGTTGATGAACATCTAGGTTCTTTCCATAGTTTGGCTATTGTGGACATTGCTGCTGTAAACATTCAGGTTTACAGGCCCCTTTGGATCACTACATTTGTATCTTTAGGTAAATACCCAGTAGTGGGATTGCTTGGTCCTAGGGTAACTCTATTTTCCTCTTTGAGGAACCTTCATACTGTGAAGCACAGGGGAAATTATCCAGAGTGAATGGCGTTGTGTACCCAGAAAGAGGAAGATGAGGAAGTACAGCGGTCAGGCACAACACATAGCCCACAGTTTCCACCATTTACATGTTCTCTTCGATTCTACTTTTCCCTGCTCCTTCCGCAGGTTCTGTGCTTGAACCACCGTGAACCCCTGTGAATTCGTGGATGGCTTTGGCTTTCTTTTACCTGCATCTGGCCACACCTGCTGCTCTCTGTGCCTAAAACCCTATTTTCTGGCTTGTTATACAAAGATAATACTTCCAGATATTCTTCACACATCGTACACCTCATACATCACCTCCTCCAGGAAGTCTTTGTTTGGACTTAGGGGTTATATTGTCATTTGGGGATAGTAAGGCCAACAGACCAGGAGATCACTGCCGTTGAAAAGACAATTGGTTACTCACAGATCCCAGAAGGAGGGGGCTGGCGCAGCCACCAGGGAGGGGTGGGGGAGGACAAAGGGGAGCACGGGGTTCCGTCAGGATGGGACTGAGGATAAGAGCCTTTATTGTGGTTTCTGTAGGAAGGAATGGGGGAAGTAGGGATGGTAGGTTGTAACTGGCTGATTTGGACACTTTCAGCAGGAGCTGGGGTATAACGGCTGTCCCTGGTTGTCTGGTACTTGGCCCTGGGGTGATTTGGACCCTGAGTAACAGTTCCACAGAGAAGGTGGTCAGGAATTCAGACTCTAGATTCATTGCTTTGCATTTAAAAACCTCACTCCCAACTGAGGGGTAACTCTCTCTAGGAGCTGACCAACCCTGGAGGGGCAGTCCTTCCAGCTTCAGCAAGCACTCATGATGGTCAAAGTATCAAAATATGGAAAATAAAGGACGGTTACTCATCTTCCCTGATTTTTTTTTCTTTTAAAACTTATTTTATTTAAATTCAATTAGTTAACGTAAAGTGTATCAATAGTTTCTAATGCAGAGTTCAATTATTCTTCCCTGATATTTTTTTCACCCTCTTCCCCTAAATCAGGTTTCTGTGACTCTTCCTTCTGATCCCATAATAACCAGTGCATATTTCTGTCCTTGCAAGGTGACAGCACCAACAATGGCATCCCAAGTGACAGCATAGCAATGTTCAACCTTCAGATTCCTTTGAGGGAAGAGGGTGAGAACTTGAAGCCATTTTAATTTCGATGTAATGGATGTGTGACCTCATTTGATGTGGGTAGCCTGTAAGACTGCACTTCTAGTCTTTACTCAGTGTCTTAAAAATATTTTTATTCATTTTTTTTAATTAAAATGATGACAACAAAACTCGAGGTGTGCTATATATCCTGAATTTCCACCATCACATTCACTTATAGAGCCATTGTTCATTCATCTTCATACTGATTATTGAATACGTTTTTTTCTCTGCATTATTGTGCCTATCTTCGACCTTCCAAATACACAATTAACCAGGAAAATTTAAACTCTGACTGCTCTTTTAAGAAATTGAGGCTTGTAAATATCCGTGCATAGAAAATCAAAACAATATGCCTGATTACACAAGGACCCCTCCCACTGATGAATGTATGGTGCCTTATTATCTTTGTATGGTGCCTGGGTGTGGATTAGGAAAAGAAGCACCATCCTTTGCATGGTTGCAGCTGTGTGATGTGGAGACTGCTTGGGGAGCAAAGCACAGGTTGGTTTTTAGCCCAAAGTGTCTCCTTCTGGTAACCCTTAAAACATCAGGCAAAGATGCTGAATGTGCACTATTTTGCCCCAATGGGTGTAGCTTGATTCATGTTCCTCCCTGGGATTTCCTCTGGGACCTGATAGTGTTATACAATAGCAAGTGAGGGACTAACCCATCACTGTGTAAATTTCTGCTGCCATAATAAAATGTGCATGTTTCTGTTTAGGAATCTGAACATGTATTTGACCTTCTTAGTGATTCAACTTTGAAGCAAAGACTTTTTTCATCTTTTCTTCAAGACTTTGGGTTAAATAAAGGGGTGCTCTGAGATTTTAAGGCAAATTGTCACGAGTCAGCCTTTATCTACAGTTACTTATCTCTGTAATCAGATTTTTCTCAAGACACAAAATACACATACACACAAAATAAAACACAGATACAGTTTAGATGCCGACTCAAATTGTCAGCCAGGGCTGTTGAGTCCACATTTTTTAATCATCCCAGGTGATTGATTATATTAAGTGAATATTAGCAGTTACAAAATAAGTCTACAGTAATACAATGTACTTTTATCATTTTTTTTACATTAATGGTTTTTGGTTAATTATTCCTGTTTCTTAAAAAATAATTTTAAAAAATATAGCTCTTCTGTAGTCCGAATGTTTGTGTCCCCTCTCAAAAGTCATATGTTGGAGGGACGCCTGGGTGGCTCAGTGGGCTAAGCCTCTGCCTTTGTCTCAGGTCATGATCCCAGGGTCCTGGGATCGAGCCCTGCATCGGGCTTTTTGCTCAGCAGGGAGCCCGCTTCCCTCCCTCTCTCTGCCTGCCTCTCTCCCTACTTGTGATCTCTATCTGTCAAATAAATAAATAAAATCTTTAAAAAAAAGTCATATGTTGGAACCCTAATCCAAGTGTAATGACATTTACGGATAAGGCCTTTAAGAGATTATTAGGTCATGGTGGTGGGGCCCTAACAATGGGATTAGTGCCCTTATGGGAAGAGACGGGAGAGAGCCAATGATATGATATATTACATATAATATATGAAATATTATTATAATGCTATATTATTATATCAATAAATGAAATGCAATAAATAAATAAATAAATAAATAAAATTGCAATGCAATAAATAAATAAATTACAATGGAAGATTATTCAGCTTAACAAAGGAAGGAGTGTGGGTGATGTCCCTGGTGGGCCATGCTGGCTCTTGGCTGGGACCTAAGCCAGGCCCAGACTGAAAACCTGCATTGTCCCACCAACTTGGGGTTTCCTGCTATCTGCCCCCCAAAGGACAAGTGTCCAGTGTCAGAGCATGGGGACAGAAATAGCCTCAGTTAGTTCCTACACTAAGAGTAGCTTTGGAAACTTCTGAAAACCCAACTCATCATCCATCTGGCTATGAAGGGACGTCTACAACATTAATCCCATGACCCATGTTTTACTTTGTAGAATTCCAAACATTCAACAAGCTTGTGAGTGGTCTACTTATTTGCAAGCTTAGGTTGCTGCTTCTTGCCTTTAAAAGCCAAGCACTGTAGTTGCTCCCGTAGATCGGTACAGTCTTTTACAGTTTTCAAAGCACTTATGAGTTCTTCCCCTATTCTTTACTTCTGAAAAGCAAAATGTGTATCAGCCAATGATGTAAGTAGTTTGAACAGAAAAGAACTTTATTGAACATTATCAAGGGCCTTGAAGAATGCCCGGAGGGCCAATGCCAGGTTCTGGGGTTGTACCACCGCAGGACTTCCCAGGGGAGATAGTGCAGTGATACCCAAACAGTTGACCCTGGATGGAACCGTGGGCATGGCTGCTCAGAGAACTCCAGTCTTTTGCATCCATCCTTAGAAACAGATCCTACCTACTTGGTGCTTGCTTCTTATTCTCCCATCAGAGCCTCATGTGGGTGCATCTGATGGGCAGACCTTGTATCATTTGAAAAGTAATTTCTGGCTTCTCTTGGGGTAGAAAGTCAACATGGGAAAATTCCTCAGAGGTAGGAAGAGTGTCCAAAGGATGCTGGCTGTTTCAAATTACAACAAACATGACAAACAATACCACTGACCATCAGAAGTGGGGTTTTAATGTCTTGAAACAGTTATTATTGGGTTTTAATGTTACTGGGAATCATTTACTGTAGGTTCACAAGATATCTGATAAGAGAGCACCTTTTAGATTTCTCTAACCAATAATATCTGCATTCTGATCCTGCAGAAAAAAGTTCTCTGAAAGTGCTGACCAGTTTTGATTGCAATACGATTTCTCAGCCAATTCTTTTCATATCCTATTTGAAGCAGAGCTCAAAGCTCTGTACTGAGTGGGTGGTTGTGTAATTGTTTTAATTCATTTGTTAAACATAATTATCTTTCCTCACTTCTGTCCTATTCCTTTGATATATGCTCAGCAACTTGGTCCCTAATGGATGTGATTAGAGCTTCCCACGGTGTGCAGCATGTGAGGGAAGGGGTGTTACATCGTTAAGGTGGGGACACATCTTCATTTCATGTTTCAGGGACTTAAGCTGTTTCTTTTGACACCTGGGGGCTAAGTTAATGAGAGAGTTCTTTGATAGCTTTATGTGAGCTAATTCTGCTTGTCACATGGTATAGGGGACCTGGAGAAGAGGGAGGAAGTCAGAGAGCAGAGGATAGGTGGGGTGCCTTTGTTCAGTGACCATCCCCTCATGTCAACCACCAACCCAATCATTAACTCTGGGTGTTTAAACACAGACATCCTGAGACAGATCAAAGACAGGTTCTTGGCAACAGGTCAGAACATATTCTTGGGAAAAAGAGTTATGCTAGTGGACCCTTGTGAATCTGAGGTGTCTTCCTCCTAGAGACCTGGGTGTTTTGTAGACAACCTCTCATCCACCTTTTTGCAATGTCCCCGCAAGGCACTTATTCCCAAGTCTGGGAAAACTGAAGAATATTAGACTCTGTGCTCTTAGAGATCAGGGAAGGTGTCAATGAATCATCCTTCTGGGTTCTAACCTAGACTTACAACAGATAAGAACCGAGTTCAATCAAATGTGATAGGTATTGAGGGCTAGATGAGTCAGCATGGCTTAGATTCAAGACCAAAATAATCTTGAATCTTCCTGTGCCCTGAATTGAAAAATGGTGCCCAGGGAATAGTGTACCTGGCCCGATCCAGCCATGCTTACCCCAAGAATATGAATATGCATTTTCTTTTGAAAGTTTTATGGTTTTAGCCTTTACATTTAAGTCTACAATCTATTTCCAGTTAATTTTTGGATATAGTGTGAGGCAAGAGTGATGATTTGTTTTCCCATACATACATGCAATGATAGAAATGCTTTCCAGCCTGCCGCCAAGAAGAATGGGCCTGGGTCTTTCCCACTGTTTCCTGGCAATGGTCCAGCACAGCTTTCCTTCAGAGCAGTCAAATAACTGAAAGAAAATCCTCAAATTTAACAATCTTGTCTACTGGGTTTCAATGGAAGTTCATGCATTTTATCCACTCCCCCTTTTCAACCTGCTTTCTATAGAGAACATCAATTCACCTGTTGGAATTAAACCTGGAAAAAAAGGGCAACAAATTAAGCCACTTACAAGAGTGTCACGAAGTACTGACCTTTTATTCTTAACACAGTGACTGGACAGAACCCCTATTTTTGCGAGTAAAAAAGAGCAGGCACCCCTTTCCCATCCTATGCGATAGTGCACTTCAAAGCCTTGTTTAAGCAAATCTTAGAATGTAGAAGTTGTAGGGAACAGAATGTTCATCAGTTTGATGAACGTTGGAAACAGTGATCTTTGCAGCTTCAGTATATAACAGTGAGCTTGTGCATTCTTGGATAGCTGTCCATTACTGATGTGTGCCGGATTAGTTTTACAGTTTCACCTGAGGAAGGAAGACTTTATGTTTTATGAAGAGTCCAGAAATTCTGCTTTTAAGGCTAAATGCATACAGCAACATTTATTACACAGAAAGTGCAGCAAGTCTACAAGACCAGAAGCATAAGTACTGATGAATGGATGGAAGCAGTAGCTAGGACTGTAGACAATCCTATAGCAAGACAAGACTGTGATGCTTCCGGATGGTCCAGGAAATCTTCTGGAGGCTTCAGTACCTGGTGTGATCATTTAGTCGTGAAAAGGGCACATCGGAAGGGGTGGTGTGGTGAGCAAGGGCACAGGACAGGAGCCGAGCACATCTGGCAGGTGGCAAGTGGACTGTCAAGGTGGGGCCGTGAGAGACTGGGGTCAAGGCAAGCTGCCAGGAGCCAGGAAGCCTCCTGAAAGCCCGACTATCCCAGGATAGCATATCCTCAAATCATGATGATAAGGCTTACGACGATTTAAATGCTGTTAAATGGGAATTTTGCCTTTTAAACCATGCTATACCTTTGATTGTAAGATGTATCCCAATTTCAAAGATGTTAGATTGTGTGGGGGGAAAAGCACAAGTCAGTGTGCTAGCCAGCCTCGGGGAGGACCACGAAGATTTCCACATCCCAGTATCTGCATGTGTGTTGTACCCTCCCACATCTGGTGTGACTAACAGGATATAGCCGAATTGGGGGTAAATCAGTTACAGAATTAGGTTATGAAAGACACTGACGCTTCTGTTTTGTTCTCTCTCTGTTTTCCTCTCTTTCTTTTCTCTCTCTCTCTCTCCTTTCTTCTTCTATTCCCCCTCTCCTTCCCTCTCACACCCTCCCTTTCTCTCTCTTTCTCATTTATCATTAGCTCTTGTGGAAACGCAGGTATCCCTGTAGATACCCGGGTGGCAAGGAACTGAAGCCCTCCTCACCTGCCACCTGCACAGAATTGAGGTCTGTCCATCATCACATGTCCTTCAAACAGCTGCAGCCGGCTATTTGATGGCAATCTCATGAGATACCTCAAGGGAGAAACACATAGCTCAACAGCTTCCAGGTGCCTGACCTTCAGAAACGGTGTGAGATCATAAGTACTTAAATATATAGTTTGGGCTGCTAAGTTTGGGGGTAATTCATTGCAAAGCAATAGAGAAACGATTCTATACAAAGACTCAAAATATGCCTTATTCCGTATGTGTACTCAGTGTCAGTCTGACGTTCAGAAAGAGATATGCCTGCCTGAGGCTGCTTAGAACTGCAGTGCCTCAGAGCAGGGGGAGACATTAAAGAGAGGTAACAAAAAATGGGGAAAGGGAATGCAGACATAAAAAAAAAGAACCATTTTGCTTTTCTAGGTCCTTCTTTTTAAAGAGTAGAAAATATACTTTCCTAGAAAGAAATAAACACAGAAGGAAAGAGTAGGATGAAAGTTACCTTTATCAGCCTATAAACAGATACTCAAACCAAAAACACTGGAAACTGCAAAAAGATGCCAACTGTATTTAAAGAAATGGCACACGACGTTAGGTATGAATAACTTTCATGCAAATTGAAGAGGTAGACGTGGTCGAATTGTTCAGGAGTCACCAAAATAATGTGAAGAACATTCTATTGAAAGGAAGGAAGACTGAGATTCTGAAAAAATGTTTTATTAGGTAAAAGAATGAATAAATAAATGTATATATATACATATATATATATGTATATATACATATATATATAAGTTTTCTAGGGTTGCTATTTCAAGATACCAGAAGCCTGGAGGCTGAAACCACAGAAGTGGACAGTGTCACATTTCTAGAGGCTACAATGTTGGTAGGACATGCTCCTTTTGTAGGTATTGTGGATGGATCTGTTCCAGGCCCCTTTTCCAGCTTGAAGTATTGCTCTGGCTTTGGACTTCTTCACCGGGGCTTCTCCCTCAGTGCATATCTGTGTATCCGCACTCTCCCTTCTTAGAAGCACATAAGTCCTCCTGAATTAGGGGCCCAGTCTACTCAAATATGACCTCATCCTAGCTAGTGACATCTCCAGGGACACTATTTCCAAATAAGGTCATGCTCCCAGGTGCTGTGGTTTAGGACTGGGATACTTCATATGCATAAACACATACACACATATACATACACGTGTGTATGTATATGTATTCCTATATATATCTATGTGTATAGATAGAAAGGGAGGAAGGAATAGACGGGAAAAAGAAAATACGCCTAGCGAGTTAGTAGACTTCACCTTTAACTTTTCAACAATGACCTTCAGAATGAACGACTGAAATTCTATTGAAAGAAAAGACATGGATAGGTCAGTGAAAAATAAACTCTACATAGGGGGATGCAGTGGCTAGTATAGATTTTGTGGAAAGAGAAAGGATGAAAAGGGCTAGACGTTACCCAAAGGAATCCTCAAAGGCTGCTTTTCCAAGGTCTTGAGAAGAGACAATGGAAAGACACCCAATCCGTGAACAGAGAAAGAAACCATTGCAGAACAACAAGGGATCCTTTTAGAAAGACATGGCTATCCTCAAGGTGTCTGCATGCGATGAGAAAACTCACTGAGATCCACCGCATTCAAGCCCATCCAACAAGGCTCCAGACACTTTTTGGAAAGTTTGTCTTTCTTTCACGGAGAGACAATGAGTGAGAGAGAGCATGAGAGAGGAGATGGTCAGTGGGAGAAGCCGACTCCCCAAGGAGCTGGGAGCGGGAGGCGGTAGGAGATCCTGCCAGTCCGGGGTCATGACCTGAGCCCAAGGCAGTCGCTGAACTAACCGAGCCACGCAGGCGCCCGTCTCCAGAAATGGGTCAGCAACAGCTGAGGAGCACCTGGGTGGCACCTTCAGTGAAGTGCCCAACTCTGGGTTCTGGCTCAGGGGGTGATCTCAGGCTCTTGAGATTGAGCCCTGAGGCTAGCTCTGGGTTCAGGGCAGAGTCCTCTAGGTCTCTCTTCGGGTCCTGCCCTTCCCCCCTTCCCCATGAAGAGTGCTCTTGCCCTGAAACCAACTAGGAAAAGCATTAACAGAAATAAACAATGGTTGAGAGGGGGTGTAATGCCAACTGAATATTACCCCACCTTAAAAGACCACCAGAGACGTGAGTCAAAGCCAAGCAGCAAGGGTCGTTTATTGCAGGTTTGAACCTGGACCTCTGCGCTGCTCGTTGCCGATAACGCCGAGAGGTCCGGAGCTGGGTCAGTGCAGGATTTTTATAGACAGATACAAACAAGTTTCGGGTGGGGCTGAGCTGATTGATTGATAGTTTGAACAGGCATACTTGGCGTCAGTGGATTGGGTCAGGGGACCAGCGCGCGAAAGCAGACAAAGCAATCTTACAGAAGCAGAACTGGCCGGTTAGCCCACGCATGCGGGAAAAAAAAGCACTATCAGGATATTGAAGGCCTGGTTACTATCAAGCCAAGGCCACTTTCCCTCTAATGAGGCACTAACATAAAGACAATTGGGAGTCTCCTGGTGAAATGTTAACATTCCGGCTATCAAAGGTAAGGTAACTTCTTTGTTGTAAATCTCAAGGACATTTGCAAACCAAGGGAGACTCCTACCCTGCAGGACTGTGATTTCTGCAAGTTAACTATTTATCATTTTATGGCAGTCAGGGGTGCCTGAGGAATGCTACACATATGGAGGGGAGCGGGTGAAGGGGGGGTTGCAAGGCGCCAGCTTTTGCTTTGTCCTCAGCCAGCCTCCTGCTCCTTCATTCCCTCCTGAACAATTTTGACCCTTAAATCTTTAAGGGGGTTGAAGGTGGAAGGTCTCATCTTCTATAACTTCTTCGTGCTGAATGGGGGCGTAGAGCTGTCCCTACCTACTGGGGTCAATATTGATCAGGGTAGGAATGTATAAGGGAGTTACGAAAGGTGGAGGCAGCTGAATCCAGCGCTCACAGTGAAGAGGCGTCCTCGCGTGCAATAAGGATCATCTGTCGTGGTGTAGTCATTGTAGCAATGGAGTCTCGGCACCAAGTAGAGAAAGATGGAACAAAGCAACATATTAAGGTTAATAAGGCGATAAGAATAAGAAGCCCGAAAGGAGATTTGGCCATAGCCCTCCTCCAAGCCAGGAACTTAACCAATCACTAAAAGCGAGAGAGGGACCTTGTAGAGCCTTAATCTGGGCATTCATATCCTTAATTAGTCCTGTGATACTTTTGTGATAGTCTGGGATGTACAAACAACATTCTGTCTTGATAATTGCACATGTGCCACCCTGGGCTGCTTTCAGGACATCTAAGGCCATCCTATTTTGTAGGATTGCCTTGTGTATCTGTGACAATTCGGTATTAAGTAGGGAGATGTCATTTAGTGAATCATTGAGTGCCTTTGTAGTATATTTATTAAAGGCTTCTACATGCCACATGACATCCTCTAGTCCCGCAGATGGAACAAAAATGGATGCTAAGTGATCATACCATTTAAAAACAGATCGCGTCCATCTTTGTTTCAAGTTGGGGAGATTAGCTGGGGTTGTAATGGTTTTAGTAATGCACCCATGAATTCAGGCAAATCCTAAAGTACAGCGACCTATCTACCCTGGACAAAGCCAGGGCCACAAGTTGGATCCACATATCCAGTGGGTTCCGTTTGGAGCTGGCCATCTGATGCCAGGTCGCCTTGCCCGGTCAGTAGCAAACCAGTCAGTAGCCTGAAGTACTATTATTTGGGAATACATTTCTAGTGAGCCATCCTAGACATCGTGTGTTATTTGCCCAATACCACTCGTATGATTCCTTTGTTCCCAGCATAAAACTGCCTTCTGACTGAGCTGCCCAATCGTGGGTGTAAGCCACAGATATGTATCTCAGATTTGATATATGCCATCCTTAGTATAGCGATAAGGAGGGTTTTGGAACTTAGGCCCATATTTGATTGGGGAGTTATGGCTTGATAGCAATCCCCTTTCTTCCAAATAGCTCCATGGGCATGTAGCATATTTGGAGTCAGTATAAATGTTAATTCTTAGGCTTTGGCAATTGCAAAGTGCTAGTGAGCACTATGGCACACCTAGCTTTTCTTATTCTTTCTATGAAAACTACTGTCATCAGAAAACCAACTGCCATTCGTATTTTTAACAGGGGCATCTTAAATCTGGACAAATAGAGTAAGTAAGATCAATAACCTCTGAACATTTTTGCTCTACAGAGAAAGAAGTACAATGGTCAGGTTCAGGCATACAGGTAACTAGGTTTAAAGTTTGACAAATTTTAAGTATTATTTCTGGCATATCTATAAGTATAGTCCAATATTTAATTAGATGGCCTCTATCATCCATTGGTGGCCTTTGGCTTATAAGACAAATCTGGACCTGATGTGAAGTCATTACAGTCAGGGACTGTTCCATAGTGAGCTTTGAGGCTCCTTTTATGAGGGCTGTTCTATGCTTAGCTAAAGCATCTGTTTGCAATTGCACCTCAACAGAGGTGGCCTCTAGGATAAATATGACTAAGGGATGAAACCCATAAGAAGACCTTTGAGTGGTCCCGCCTTAACAATATCCTGATTACAGAGGATCATTGTCAAGTGGGAGAAAACTTGTCAAGAGATAAGGGGAGTCCCCCATGCATCATACAATCCACTCATAAACAAAGTGGGGTCATCCATTGTCTCCACAAGTCCATAGTTAATCCTATGGAGTGCAATAGACTGGCTTTTAGGCAATTTCATTATCCCAGCCACACATAAGGTGTTAGTTAAGTTATACAATTGTAGGGGAATCAATCCCATTTTCCAGTTGTTTAATCATGTGTGAGGGGGTTCTACTAATATCCCCACAAAATAAAAAAGCAAGAAGATCATCTAAATGAGCTATTGTGTAACTTCTCTGAAGTTTACCTCAAATTGTTTAGCTTAGGTAAACAAACATTTAAAGACAATCAAATCTAGAATTTAACATCCATAAAGGTGTGTTACTAAAACAATTTTTCTCTCTAAAATAACCCTCATTTACAGAGATAGCCAAATCAGGACTAATTCACTTGTGAAACAAGTCCAGTTTTGACAAACTTGGCCCATTATTTACACAAGCTCAGCAAGAACAGTTGAGTGTGATCATATAGATCTTTTAGAATCTGCTTTGCTGGAACTTCTTATAAGGAATCTCTGGGTTGAACTTTTAGTAGCGTCTCCGGGCCAGAAGCCAAGCCCTGTACTTGCCATCAGGCATGCCTGCAATACCTGTTGATTTGGGCGAGTTCCTCTTCTGAGTTTCAGAAGAGTGACATTCTTTACTCACCTGGTGAGGCTGCTGGGAACTCTGTAAGCAAGGTATCAGGCCAACAGTCCCAAGGGGCTTTATGGCTCCAGGTTTCATAAAGTCAACCTTAGTTCCTTAAAGCTGTCTGGTCATATCTGAGTCTATGCATGTCTTTCTCAAATATGACATTCCAGTCAAAGCCTTGGTAAAATAACCAGTTCTCAATGGTGTCCTGTTAAAGGAGAACAGATTCTTATTGAACTTATGCAAATGGCTGATTGCCATGGAAGAAAGAATACTTACTGAGACCTTTTGGTTTCAGAGGGTTCAGATAGAAAATTTGAATGCCTTGAGCACTTTTACATCTCTATAAGTTACAGATAACTTAAGAAAAAGTATCCCTAGTCTGGAAGAGCAAACATTAGAGAGAACCAGCAATGTTTAAAGTAAGACAAAACATTAAGAGACACAACATTATAATCTTTTAGTTCATTTAGTTCCATATTACTAAATCTGGTGAATGCAGCTTTAGTTAGTTCTGGAAATTCTTACCCATTTCAGTTTTAGGATTTTCAAGTATATTAAATATCTGTATTTGTCCTGAAAGTCCTTTATAGGAATCTCCTTGAAGATAAAACTCATTTTACAAGAGAATTAAAACAGTTTTAAATGACAAAAACTCAGAATGGATATGGTTAGAGCTAAAGAGACATGGGAGTTTACAATTTAGCTGCAAGAAAATCAGGTTACAATTTCTGTGACATATAACATTCCCATAATTACAATATCAAGCGATGATCTCTCAAAACATTAAAACTTTAGGAAGTGCATAGAATAGAATCTCTAGAATAGTTATAGCATTTTCCCAAATGTAACCCAAGGTTTATCATTGGTTTAAATATTGTCAAAAAATGCTAAAACCTTAGAAAGTTTAAAAACACATGCCTAAATATAATTAGGGATGTTAAACACCTGATAAAACAAAACATAGGAACTGAATTTTCCAGGCAGGCAAAGAGAAAACCATTTACAATTTTTAACAGATCAATTAGCTAAGAAAACTTTGCCCCTTTTAAACAGAAAGAAAACCAGCTTTTTATATCAGTGTCTTTCCCTTTTTTATTTTATTTCTAAGTGTGCAGTCTTAAGATAGGAGTTTTCTGGGTTTCCCTCCCATCATGAATGATGTCGCAGACAAAGGAGGGGGATCTTTCCCCTGCTGTCCTGTTCCCATCCCTCATGGGAATTTAGGAGCGTCTTAGCTAAGGCTTGTCCGTATAAACCCCGGACCAGGCTACTCCATGGAGTAGATGACCGTTATGCCATATGACGCCCCGCGAGACTCAAGGTGCAGCCCACTCAGACTCCGTAGCCGAAGTGGTGGAGCCATACAGACACATTCACACAGTCAGGCATCTCTTCAGATTCAAACAGGTTGGATACCCTCCCCTTCTGGGCATCTCTGGCTAATGGGAGGTGATCAGTCTCCCCTTTCACTCTTTACAGATTAGAGTGAGTTTCTATGGTTACAGGCAATGGAGGATGGTAACAGGGTGTTTTCGCAGTCCCTCAAGGTTGGCTGTTTCCTTAATCTCTCAAGGCCAAATGGCCCTTATACTAGGAAGTATAATCTGTGTGGAGGCAGGTCAGGAGAGTGCTAAATTACCTTGGAGGATGTTTTTCTTTCTTTTTTTAGTCTGTCCTGACTGTATCTAAAATTTCTTTTGTGAAGATTTCCGTTCACAAACCTTCTACAACTTTCCTTTGCATTCAGGTTTTGTCCCAAGCCATTTCCTTCCAAACAACCATCTCATTTAGGACAAAAATTACCTTTTATCTTTAATAAAATGCATTTCCCTTCTTTAAATCTTTCTTACATATCATCTACTTTCCTGCAGAGTTTCCCTTATTTCCATCAGTCTTAGTTACACTAAGCAGAATTTGATACTCTTAGAAACCCCTTAATCTCTAGTAAAGACTAAGTATTAACCAATTGTGAACTGCTACAACAGAATTCTTCAGGTGGAAAATTTATGAATCAGTTAAGTGGAAAACAAATTTACCAACAGATTTAAATACTCTTAGTTTCTTTGCAGTAAGAAGTCAAAAGCACAAACCTACATCCAGTAATTAATGACTTAGCATTTTATCCTGTTTGGTTAAGACAATTCAATTCCATTTGTCATCCAAGCAAACCTTTAAAACTTTCAGATTACCAAAGACTTTGAAAGCTACTTCAGCAATTACCCATTAGAACTTTGAGACAGACAATTAACCATCAGTTTAGTTGTTTCTTTGCTAACAAATTTTAATAAATAACATGAGCTTATTTAACCTTCAGCAAACTTTGATAGAATAAAAGTTTCACATTTACTTCTGTAACTTCAAAGACACATCTTATCTTAATTAAACCAACAAACTTAACTTAATTTCAATACTGATTTACGTTCCACCTGGGCCACTCCACTTTGAATGTTTACCTGAGACATGCGTGGGAAGATCTGGAGTGGGGGTGTTTGGTCCAGGGGGTGCTCTTCTTGCTCCTTGACAGTGGAGAGAGAAGGAGCCATGGTGCATGATCTAGAGGCTAGTCATGCAGGCTGCACGCACGCTGGTGCACAGAAACAGGAGAAGGGGGAAACAGAAGAAACAAAGTGCTGCCAGGAGGCAGAGAAAGGATTCCCAGTTTTGGAGCTCCTAAGCCCCAACAGAGGAGCAGATGCCATGCTTTCCCACCAGCAAGGGGGGAGGGGTTAAGCAGTCCAAGTCGGGCCAGAGAACACAGGGAAACTTCCCCGAAACAAAGGGAGTTTCGGCAGCTGCTTGGGAATATTCCTTATGGTCTCTGTCTCGAGTTAGACTAACCCCAGTTGGCTCCAGTTATAGCCATTAACACGGGAAGTGAGTGAGGGAGAAGCCCCCACATCTATTAGGAGAAACAGAGAGAAATAAAGCCAGAGTCCCCTTTGCTAGGGATGGCCCAACAACCTGGGTTTACTAGAAGAAGGCTTAAACATAATTACCATCCAATATGTCAGGAGAAAGTTTATTAGCTGACTCATTTGGACAAACACATTCCGCAAAAGCCCCTTACTTGGGGTCCTGGTGCAGAGCAATGAAGGCCTAGGTATGAGCGGTGAAAGTATCCTAGGCCCATTTACCCTGCTTCCTGCAGAGGAGATCTAACTGATAGATCCCACTGAGGCCATGCAGTGTTACAGGAGTTCAGTCCTTTCCTAAGTTTTGCAATCCAAATTATTTCCAGTGGGTTAAAAGGCACCCCAAGGTAGAGTCCTTGGGAACTGAGGAAGCCTACTGAGACCATGCTTCCAGAAAAGTAATGAAGGTCCATTACCAAATCCCCCCTGACTCCTGGGTAGCGTCCCATGCAGGATATGTCAGAGGTTCCTGTGTGTCAAAAGCGACCAGAGGCATCCCTCAAGATACCGCTATTGATCACCATCCTGCCTTCCCTGGGAGACATTCCTGCCATAAAAGTCCCTGGAGGGGTGCCAGCGTCCCTCAACTTCCCCATTGCATCCTAGGCTGCTGATGGGTGCCTGGTGAATGGACCAAAACGTTGTGCCATGCCATGCTCATTGTCTGTCCTGAAGACTGCATACTGTTTTGCCATTTTAACCCATGGAAATACTAGAAAAGTTTGGCAAGGGGAAATTACCCAATTTCATAGCTTTAAGCGGTTTGCAGACGACACTGACGAGAAACAATAAAGACTGAAATCCATCATGGTCTAAGCGACATTCCAGCACATGTGGTCCTTACAGCCAACTTCCCTAGGAAAGGGTCCCCGGTTGCGTTTTAATTCAATTGAGTACTGGTTTCGGCCGGCTCCCAGTGGAGGTCCCGCGGCCAGAAGTGGCTAGACCAGGGATGTGGAGGGGATCACATTAGATCAATCAGGAGGAAACCTCACACGGGAGTCTTAAGATTGGCAGCCATCCTGGTGACTTAGGTGGCTGTCCCGTGCCCAAGAGAGACAGCTTTCTATAAGAACAGGAATAAAGAGAGGCCATCAAGTTTCTGGGTCTTATTGCCATTCCGGCCAGGGTACTAACTTACAGCCAAAAGGCAGACGTTCTCCTCCCCATAGAGTAGCCACAGGCTAGAGGATTACAGCCTGAGCAATTGACATGCAAGTGTTCCAATAAGACCATACTCCTTGAAAAAGCCCTGGAATGAGAGTAGAGGAAAAGGGAAAGTACTCACCAATTTTGCATCAAAGCTCAGAGTCCAAATGTAAAGACTCATAAATCTCCTGGTTGGCTCGCCAAAAATGATGAAGTTCCAGAACCTAAGTCAGGTTCGGTGGGGTGAGTTTCAGAGCTGACGACTAAAGAAAGAATTCTTAAGACATCTTTGGTGCAAAATGGTGGTTTATTAAAGCACGGGGACAGGACCCATGGGCAGGAAGAGCTGCGGCTGCCCCGGGCATGTGAGGAGTGGCTGGTTATATACACAGGAGTTGGGTAGGCGAGGACAAAGGGTTGTTCAGAAGGGCTATTGGGATAAAGAAGACTGTCCCATTTTAGATTCTGAATAAAGCAAGTAACAAATAGCCACAACACTGAACAAGACAAACAGACCGGTCACAAGACGTGCCTTGCGGCTTTGGCGCCAAACCGAAACCGATTCCAACAGTCGGGGGAAAGCAGAAGCTGTTCCCTCGGCCAAAAATTGAACGTATCCCTCGGATACGCTTGGGGCACTGAAAAATCGAGCTCCCCGAATCCCTGGGACGTCTCCCAGGGTGGCAGGGGAGAAGTCTGAGTTTGTCAACTCCTTCTGAAGCTGCCCCGAACCGAGCACCGGTCTATTACGCATAATAGCACAATTCCGATACCGAACACTGAACAAGACACAAACAATAAGCAGGCAGACAAGGCAGCAGACAAGACAACAGAGACAATGGCCGGCCAGCTTACCTCTCAGTGGGACCGGTGGTCGTTGGGCTGGGGTCCATGGTGGATCTCGGTAGAACCTCCAAATGAAAGACCCTAGAGGACCCGCACCCAAGGACGCACTCAGAGACCACTGGATGCAATAAGCAAGAGGATTTTATTCGGGCATGCTCGGACTCCCAGGGACACTTGACCATGAAATCTGCGAAGGATGGGTCAGTGTCTGAGAGCCCTGATCTGTTTCGGGAGTGACTTAATATAGAATTTTACAGTCCATTACATCAGAGCTCTCACTTTTCTAACCAGTAATTTCAAAGCATTACAGTAAGGCCTACACACAGGTAGCCAATCCTTTAAAATCAACCCTACATTCTGGCCAGTCACCGTTCAGGTAGTGTACAGTAGAGGATTCGTGTTGAATTGCACGTTTCTAACCTTTATCTGTATATGTGGTGAACCGCACGTCTCCAGCTAGCGTACGTGCTGAACCGCTCGTCTCCGGCCTTGGTACGGGAGACAACACTTATCAATTTTATTTAGTAGTAGGGGAAATTCTTAACAGGGGAAGGGTATAACTTTATTTGATTACACAGCGAGCGAGGGTTTAAGCAATTTTTCATTTCTTAGCAAAGCATTAGAAGCATTATTATACAGAAGCCAGAAACAGCTGGGTTAAACAGATTTTTGCTATTTGTTATCCTATTATGCTGCTTGCTGACTCCCTTATCTATGGTCAGCTGGCCACAGTTTCTTAGTTAGCATAAGCTGGTTATAAAAAGAATGTTAAAACTTATAGGCTATACTATAGTTCTGATCTGGGGTCCTTCATACCTATCCTGCAGGGTCAGGTCGGCCTGGATTTTTATCTGTTGTTCTCTTCTGAGTGGTTAGTTTTTCATAGATACCGCTTTGCTTTTGTCAGGATTTACCCTGGACTATCAAAACCCTTTTCTTGTGCCAGTGAAGCCTAAGAAACAGTCCTGATGAGAGAACCAGGAACTCGAACAGATCATATTTATCCTGAATGTTCCGTCCAAAATGAAAAATACATTTCTGAGGAGCCTCAAGATCTCTGAGAAGGGAAGTTTCACCAACTCTGTCATGTAGGGGCATCAATTCCGATTCTGTGTCAATTTTCCTACTTTCCCACCTCATAATTCTCTACCTCAGAAAGCCCACTCTCAACCGTTTCCTCTCTCAAAGGCAGTTGCTCTTAGAGTCTGCACATGGCACTTGGGGCCTGCTGGTCATTGGCTACTGCCCTCTGTACCTTGGGTCTAACAGCTGCGGGACATCAAGATGAGAACGTCTCTTGTTCTAAGACTTAATATAGTTTGGGGCACATGGTAAGCAATAATCACTTTGTTAGTTGACCCAAGTGTTCGAAAATTATTAATTATTCTAGTGCCACAGTTTACTTGTTCTAAGATTTGTCCTCCACCCCCATTTTAATATCTCTTAAGGTGGCACTCACCTTGCACTTGATGACATATCTTAGTTTAACTGACAGCATTTCTTTTTCTTAGTCGAGCATAAACTATAGTGCATGTTACCCTTGATGAAAGCTAGGATGCAATTAAATACTCTATTATGGTTACGATTCTGATATTTGAAATCCTCCGGTAGCTCCCTGTGCCCCCACAGTGTAGCACCTCACCTCCTAGGCATAGTATACAAACCATCTCACCCAAAGTGTTAACCCTGGGGCTCAGCCTCCATCCCCAGGTGATGCTGCCAGATCAGCTGTCGGTTGTCATGAACTTGCTGTAGTTTCCCGAATGCACTGTGCTGCCTCCTGGCACTTTGAAACTTGACACACTCATCCTCATTCTTCGCTTTGCCCTTGTCTATCAGCTCCCCTGAAAATCTGTTCCTAAGTGGCTTTTCCCAGCTCCAACCTACCCTTGACAGTCTTTTATCTCCCTGTGGTAAAGCCTGTCACACTGCACCATGGACATGCCCGTTGTCCCCCTGAGAAGAGAAAAGGGACAGTGAGGGCCCCCAGCATTTGCAGCTCTAGTGCAGAGCCCCATGCCTGGCTTGCAGGCAATGCCAGATCATGAAGACAAACGGAGATCATCCTCTGGCTAAAACCAGCTCTTCTTTGCCTACCGCAGGATCTGGATCAATAAAGAGCAGCCAGTTATTATTGCTGTTTTTCTACGGATTATTTCCCCATATATTTCCCAGGTCTTTATTCTTTTTATAGCACTTTAATTCAGGCTTCAACCACTTCCTAGTCAGATCAGGTGAAATCATTTTCCTTCCCATACCCTCGATGTATTTCACACCTAGTAATTCTTTTTTTTTTTTTAAGATTTTATTTATTTATTTGACAGAGAGAGATCACAAGCAGGCAGAGAGAGAGGAGGAAGCAGGCTCACTGCTGAGCAGAGAGCCCGATGCGGGCCTCGATCCCAGGACCCTGAGATCATGACCTGAGCCGAAGGCAGCGGCTTAACCCATTGAGCCACACAGGCGCCCTAGTAATTCTTTTTTTAAAGATCTTATTTACCCATTTGACAGATCACAAGTAGGTAGAGAGGCAGGCAGAGAGAGAGGGGGGAAGCAGGCTCGCCACTTAGCAGAGAGCCCGATGTGGGGCTCCATCCCAGGACCCTGAAATCATGACCTGAGCCGAAGGCAGAGGCCTAAACCACTGAGCCACCCAGGAGCCCCCATATCTGGTAATTTTTAACCAACGTGGATTTGCTACATCAAATAGTTCCTTCTTCTTCAAATATAAATATATAAATATATTGATCAAGTCACTCGCATGTCTTAGGAGAATGTCATACCCTTAGTAGCAAACTTAAAATCTTGGCCATTGGTTTTGATTTTTGTTTTGGTTTGATTTGGTTCGGTTTTTGTAATTTTAAAAATCCCTCCAGCCCTTGGCTCTGTCTGACCTGATTGCTTTCAGCTGTTTCTGCCACAAAATTGTCCTGGCAGCGAAAACACTCATTGTTTTCAGTGGCGCCCACTTCTGAACACTTTGTTAATAAAAAGCTTTTTTTTTCTTTTTCTTTTTATTTTGTTGGCTATGGTAAAGTGGAACAACAATGAGGTATTTCAAAGAGGTGAACCACAGATAAATTTCTCTAAGGGTGGAGTGAGGGTTACTCAAAAAGGAACTTGACAAGGCTTTTAAAGATATCGACAATCATTATAACATAACGTGACTGATTGTTACCGTGCTTTTAACTGGACAACACTTGTTTGCTTCCAAGAAAGACTAACATAGTTCTAGATGTTTCTAGCAGCGTTCTAGCACAGGGTCTCATGAGGCAGGGATTCTAGCCACTGGCTGTGCAAGGCATGAGGCCTGTTAGTGATTCAATTTTTTCCTCTGCAGAATGGGCCTTTCTACATTCCAGGTCCTTTCTACCCCAATAAATAATGCGGTGATTCTCTCAGTGAGTTGTACTTTTGGTTTAAACAGCCAACTGTCTCTTAAAAAGGACTTTTGTTTAAAGTCCTTTAAACAAAAGTCCTTTTAAAAAATCTTTTTTGGGGGGCGCCTGGGTGGCTCAGTGGGTTAAGCCACTGCCTTCAGCTCAGGTCATGATCTCGGGGTCCTGGGATCGAGTCCCGCGTCGGGCTCTTGCTCAGCAGGGAGCCTGCTTCCTCCTCTCTCTCTCTGCCTGCCTCTCTGCCTACTTGTAATCTCTCTCTGTCAAATAAATAAATGAAATCTTTAAAAAATCTTTTTTTTATCTTTTATTTTTAAACCCATATGTTTACTCTGATCGTGTAACTTTGTCATTTTGACCTTCTCTGCTGATTAAAATATTCTCTCCAAAATGTCAGTTATTTGCAGGTACTTGCGCTGTAGACATTCTTTACATATTTTTTAAAAAATCCATTCATGATTCTTAGTGAAAATCCTGGGAATCTGAAAGACTACCATTTGCTATTCATCGAACAGTTACTGTCTCCACTAAGTGACAGGGTTTCAGAGAACGCGAGCTCACAAGAGATGTAGCCTTTTTTCCACTTTCTGCTACCATGTTCATTTCTATGTTACTCAGAGGAGCCTTCTTTGTAGAAACATATTATCCAATCTTTTATAAAGCTGAATTTAAATTCTGTCCCTTCATTCCCCACAACGCTTAAAAAGCCAAGCAAATTTTGTTCCAGTTTTTAAGAGCCCATAGATGGCATTTTTTAATGTTGCGTTTTTGAGTTTCCATCACTATTTATGTTACTTCTACTTCACAGATAAACAATTGCTAATGACAATGTAAACTTCCTACAAATGTGCAATCAAAATCTCTAGGTACACATTACTGAAGTTCTTCATTTCCTTTAAACATTATTTTCCTCTTGATATGCATTCTTGTTTTGTATTATATTGCATTATAAAGTTTTTTTTTAACAGACTGCATTTTTTAGAGTAGTTTGGTGATCAAAGTAAAATTTCCTTTCCCCACATACACACAGCCTTCCCCATTATCAACATCCTGTACCACGGTGATAATTTTTCACGCTCACTGACCCTACACTGACACATCATTATCACCCCAAAGTCCACAGTTTACATTAGAGTTCACTCTTGGTGGGGCACCAGGGTGGCTCAGTGGGTTAAGGCTTCTGCCTTCGGCTCAGGTCATAATCTCACAGTCCTGGCATCGAGCCCCAGACCAGACTCTCTGCTTGGCAGGGAGCCTGCTTTCCCCAAACCCCTGCTTTCCCCGCCTGCCTCTCTGCCTGCTTTGATGCCTGTCAAATAAATAAATAAAATCTTAAAAAAACCTTTTCTCATAGAGTTCACTCTTGGTATAGTATCTTATGCATTTTGACAACTGTGTAGCAATATATATCTAAAATATCATACATATCATACAGAACATTTTCACTGGCCTAAAAATCCTCTGTGCTCTGCCTGTTTATCCTCCTCCTCTCCTAACTGCTACAAACCGCTGACCTTTATACCATTTGCATAGTTCTGCCTTTTCTAGAAGGTCATATAGTTGGATCCTTGCAACATGAAGCTTTTTCAAATTGACTTCTTTCACTTATTATGACGAATTTTAAGTTTGTTCCATGTCTTTTCATTGCTTGATAGCCATTTCTCTTTATCGCTGAATCATATCCCATTGTCTCAATGGACCACAGTTTATCTACCCATTCTCCTCCTGAAGGACATCTTGGTTACTTCCAACTCTTGGCACTTATGGGTAAAGCTGTTACAAACACAGGTTTATATGCAGGATTCTGTGTACACAAAGTTTTCACTCCTTTGGGTGAGTACCAAGGAGCATGATTGCTGGATCATATGGTAAGAATATGTTTAGTTTTGTAAGAAACTGCCCAACTGTCTTCCAAAGTGGTAGCACCATTTTGGTGTTCTCACCAGAATGAATGAGAGTTTCTCTTGTTCCTCATCGTCACAAGCATTTTATGTTGTCAGTATTTTGGATTTTAGCCATTCTAATAGACGTGTAGTGATATATCATTGTTTTATTGATTGATTGATTGATTGATTGATTTTTTAAAATGATTTTATTTATTTATTTGACAGAGAGAGATCACAAGGAAACGGGGAGGCAGTCAGAGAGAGATAGAAAGGGAAGCAGGCTGCTGCTGAGCAGAGAGCCCAACGTGGAACTGAATCCCAGGACCCTGAGATCATGACCTGAGCCAAAGGCAGCGGCTTAACCCACTGAGCCATCCAGGCGCCCCTCATTGTTCTTTTAATTTACAATTCATTAATTATATATGCTGTGGATCATCACAGCATCTTTTCATATCATTATTGCCATCTCAATATCTTCTTCAGGGAGGTGTCTGTTCCAGTCCTTGCCAATTTTTCAATCAGGTCATTCATTTTCTTGTGTTTGAGCTAATAAATAAATAAATAATAATAATAAATAATTAAATAATAAATGAATAAATAAATAATAAATAAATGAATGAATTTATTATGTATATAATATATATTATATAATATATATTATACATATTATTATATGTTAAATAATAATTTCTTAAAAATAAATTTACTAATGAGGTCAAGAATTCAGAATCACAAATACTTCAGAACTAATAATAACTGCCTTCACTGGATGTTATTCTATAAGATAAATCCTACGATCAAGTTTCAATTTTAAGTTCTTACAATTTTAAATTCTTAAATCCTTATGAAGAAGCATCATTTGGAGGGAGCAGTTTTCATAATTTATCATCCATCAGCCTTTTTTTTAAGATTTTATTTATTTATTGGACACAGAGAGAGAGAGAGAGATTACAAGTAAGCAGAGAGGCAGGCAAGCAGGGAGGGAAGCAGGCTTCCTTTTGAGCAGAGCCCGATGTGGGGCTGGATCCCAGGACCCAGAGACCATGACTTGAGATGAAGGCAGAGGCTTAACCCACCACCCACGTGATGAGAGAGCCCCTCAGGTGCCCCTCATCCATCAGCCTTAATTGTTTGGAGGAAAATGTGTGGATGAATAATGCCTTAGGGAGCTAATCTCTCTAAAGAATTTACAAGTCTTTACCCCTTCAAGGTTTTTGCACAGTTCTGATAGCCTCTAAACATCCAGCTCATTTCTACAGTGACAGTCCTGTTAAAAACTGTCCTCAGACCAGAAATAGAGCTTGAAACATACCAGTCAAGAGAAACTTTGAGTCTTTTAAGGAATTTATCATCATTTCTTTGTTTTTAGTTAATATCCGAAATAGTTCTATATTACACTTGCATAATTTCTCCAGAGCTGACTTTGAAGGAGGCATTCAGTTCCAGCTAGTTCCATATTTTGGCAAGAACTATAATTCTATATAAAAAAAAAAACCATATTTTAGAGCGCCTGGGTGGCTCAGTGGGTTAAAATCTCAGCCTTTGGCTCAGGTTATGATTCCAGGTTCCTGGGATTGAGTCCCACAGGGGGCTCTCTTCTCAGCAGGGAGCCTGCTTCCATTCCTCTCTCTCTGCCTGCCTCTCTGCCTTCCTGTGATCTCTGTCAAGGAAATAAATAAAATTATTAAAAAACATATTTTATAGCAGTTTTTCATGTTTATTAACTAAGATATCACAATACAAATAATACAAACAGTTGCTCTTTATTAATACCTTCAACCAAGATCAAAAAAATATGTCATATTTTCTCCAAAAATTTTATATCATCTGATAGGTCAGATATATATAAAATTACATTTAAAGTTTTAAAATATCAGCAAATATTTTCATTTAAATGCAAATTTCAAAGAAAATCTACTTTTCCAAACACGACTTTTTATCCTATATTTTTTTAATTTTGTCGACAACTGATAAAATGTTTAGCGAGACTATAAATGTTAGATCGAAAAAAATGATTAATAGATGAAGGTTCAAATTATTATGTTCCATTAAAAATGATTTAGTCTTTGATGAACATCTGTTTGGTAATATGTTGTATCCAGATATAGTAAATTAATGACATATATAAAATTATCGGGAAATGACACCTTCCATTCCATTATGAGTAGAGCTTTTAAAATGCTATTTGTCACAACCTATCATCTTGTCATTATGTAGCATTATGTAGCATTTAAAAAATGTGTACTCTTCACTATGAAGTCTTTTAGAAATCTAAAATATGACTTTCTATGTTTTGTGTTTCCATATTCCTTTATTGCCAGTTTGAACAAACCCACATGCTTTGATTCAAAGGTAATAAATTCCTCTTATTTGGAAAAATGATGTTTATTTTTGTTCTCTCACCCTTAGCAGGTGGTTTCATTTTAGCACACTTCAGAGTTATAATTTCATGCTTATTAAAAACATTTATTATGATCTACATAGATGAATGAAACTTTTATTTTATTAAATTATTTGCCAAAAAATCTGTTATTTTTAAAAATGTATTTCTTTTGAAGGGAGTGTGGTATTATGCAATTTTTAAGTAGGTATGAAATGCTTATTTATATGATTGTTTCTTTATGGCTTTTGTCTTTTTTTTTTTTTTTGGTCTTATTTTGTCTTATTTTGTCCATTATATGCTATAAAATATTTTGAAAGTAAATTTAAGGTATGTTTTACATAGTTTATTTTTTGGAAAAAAATATTGAAATGACTTATGAAATTCAGTATACTCTCAACATTAATTTTTTCTGAAATTTACCAATTGTCTATTGAACCTATTATATGGCAGATATTACTTCAGACTACACTGGTAAATGAAATACTTGGCTTTGTAGAACTTTTATTTTAATGGATGAGACAATTAAAAGCTATAAACCTTAATAAAAATTGCATAGTGCATTCAAAAATGATGAGTACAATGGGGAAAAAGAAAAATTAGATCAGGGTGAGAAAAATCAAGGTTGCTAGGCAGGGGATGGGGAGTTAAAAATGTTAATAGGAAGATCAGGGTAGTTACAATGAAGCTGACAATTGAACAAAGGTATGGAAAGGTGATGAATTTGCCCAGAACTATGGGCAATAAGGTCACTGCAGACAAAGGAATTGGCTATCTTGAAGGCCATAAGGTTGGATCGTGCCTTGCATATCTGAGGAATAGCAAGGAGGCCACTGTGAGGGACTGAAGAGTAGCAGGGAAAGAGGTCACAGAGGTTAAATGAGTGGCTAGATCATGTAAAAGCTTAGAAGTCATTGTAAAACTCTGGCTTTTATATTTGGAAACTTACTGTGTGATAGAATTTCTGCTAATAACTGAGAGTTCAAATGTCCATAAAATTTCAAGGATTCTTATTCTAGTAAGACAGAATGAAGAAAAAGAGTTCATATTTTCACATGGTGTAACAAATGCTCAGAGATCCAAGTGTAGGAATCTATGGGCAACAGAAGAAGGCACTAAAATCACACCAATATATTTGATGACTGTGACTATATATAAATTTGTATTTTCTAGATTTTTTATAGTCATGGAATCACACAGTGTATACTATTCATTGCCTGGCTTTTCTTTTCTCAGCACCATTACTTTGAGAATCTCCAATTGTAAATAGTTCTTTTTGATGTTGAATAGTAATCTCTTTAATGAATAGATCATAATTTGTCTTTGCTCTATTGATGGACATTGATGAACATTTCCACTGTTTTCAATTCTTAAAAATAAAGCTGCCATGAAATCCATATACAAGTCCTTGTACGAACATAGGGTTTGTTTCTCTTGGTTAAATGCCTAGAAGTAAAGTGGCTATTCGTGTAACTGCAACATATTTTGCATTTAAAAAATTTTCAAACTATTTTCCAAAGTGGTGGTATCATGATATATGCCAACAACAGTTTAGATCCTGCTCAGACGAAGTACAATTAGCCTTTATAATTTTAGCCATTCTAATAGATATGTAAGCATGTCTCATTATGATTTTAATTTGTATTTCTTTAATGTCTAAATGTTGAGAAATTTGTCATGTGCTTATAAGCCATCCATATCCTTTTGGTGACATGTCTCTTCAATAATTTTCTTCACATGTAAAATTGGATACTCTGTTTGGTTATTAGTAAGGTTTTTTATTTGTATTCATTTTTTAATAATCAGAGTAGATTTCCATTATCAGATATATAATTTGCAAATCCATTCTCCATCTTTACGGTTTCTCAATGGAGCTTTGATAGCTGTGTCTTTCAAGAAATATGCTACTTCTTTCCTGGTACACGCAGGTATGACTAGAACATTATCAATGTTGACCTTTGCAAAGAAAATCATGGCTTAAGATATATGTAGTCTGCGGTTGTTGGGAGGGTTCTGTAATATCAAGCATATCTAGTTAGTTGATAATTTTGTTCAAGTCTTACCTATGTTACCAATTTGATGACCGTTTGTCTATATAATCTTAAAATAAATGTGCTGAAATTTTTTTCCATTTCTCTTCTAAGGTAGAAGTTATGATTTTTGTTCTTAGTTTTTCCCTATATATCCCCAAATCTGTTTTTAAGTATTAAAAGTCAAGAATTATTATACTCCCTGATGAATTCATCCTTTTACTCTTCTGTAATTTTGACTTGATCTTTATGTCTGATAATGAAATTTGCTTTAAAATCACTTTTCGTTATCTTGATATAACCACCAAAGTTATAGTGTGATTAGTGTTAATATAGCATATTTTTTCTTTTACTTTGTAAAGCACTTCTATATTTAATCCTGACAAAGAAACAAAACAGCCTTTTAACTCTGGAAGCATCTTTCTAAATTATCTTTTATTTTTTTTTTAATGAAGCAGTAGCAATTTTTGTTAAGGGACCTAAACTGAAAGTAGGTGTAGAACTTTATTTATTTATTTAGTAAAAGATTTTATTTTGTTTATTGACAGCGAGAGAGAGAGAGAGAGAGGAAGCGCACAAGCGGGGGGAATCACGTGCAAAGGGAGAGGAAGAAGCAAGCTCCTTGGGGTGCAAGTAGTCCCATGCAGGGCTGGATCCCTTTACACTGGAATCATGACCCCAGCCAAAGGCAAACATATGCTTAAACAACTGAGTCATTCAGGCACCCCTAGAAAATTAAAAAAAAAAAAAGACCTTTTAAAAACATTTTGTTTCTTTCTTTTTTTTTATTATTTTATTTATTTGAGA
Source organism: Mustela nivalis (assembly GCF_964662115.1). Taxonomy (NCBI): domain Eukaryota; kingdom Metazoa; phylum Chordata; class Mammalia; order Carnivora; family Mustelidae; genus Mustela; species Mustela nivalis. Next base: position 416,420 of record NW_028136271.1, on the reverse strand, counting down.
GACAGAGAAACAGGAAGAGGAACTATAAGCAGGGCAGAGGGAAAAGGAGAAGCAGGTTTCCCATTGAGCAGAGAGTCTGATGTGGGGCTCTATCCCAGGACCCTGGGATCATGACCTGAAAAGAAGGGACACCTATGGAGGAAGCCACCCAGACACCTCTTTTCTTTGTTTTTAATATATGGCAACTGATGCTTCCCAGCCACGAGGAGCATATTACCCATTGATTAAATCTTTGATAACAACCTATTTAAAGAGGTGTGTAAATATATACTTACTCAGATTTATACACTTTGTGTTTTCTTCATAGTTTGGGGCTGGACCCCATGGTCACAACACTGCTTTCAGCCTTTGCCTTCCCATCTTTTGATACCAGGTATTTGGTCAGCAAAGCAAATTAGTATCAAAATTAATAAGCCCTTGGCACCATATCTCTGGAGCAGAGGTTGCTCTTAGTCAAGGCCCAGAGCAGTTGACCTCCCCTCGCTAGTGCTATAGCCCCAAGGACTAGGTCCCTGCCACCAGAACTCAGTCTTACATGTTATGCTAAGCAGACAAAACCAAAACAGGAAAGCTGTGACAGCTTTCACTGGCATGCCTCATCTCCCACTCCCTCGATGTCCAGGCAGTACCAGATGCCAGGGAGGGGTCTTGGTCCAACATATGGGAGGGAAGTAAGTAGCCACGAGCAAGTACCTGCCTCTCTGTGCCTTTCTTTCATGAGCAGGTTGTAAGGAGGAGGAAGAGGAAGGGGAAGAGAGGTGAACTTCAAGGGGTGAAGGCCTCAGGTAGGCAGCTGGAAAGGGACAAAGGAGAAGGCAGTGAGTCTTGCAGGGAGGGTGGGGGGTAAGGGTTACAGCTTATGACGGAATCTGGACAGGAGTAATAGAGATACTAGTCATTTGAGTCCACCATTGGCAAGCTGGGCTGGGTGTCAGGGCAGATAGGCCTCCCTGGCAACGGCACATGAGAGAAGGTGGAATTCTTCTCTGAGGAGCAGGTGGAGCTTCGGGTGTTGGGAAAGCATAGACAGTATTGTTCCAGGGCCAAGGACAGGTCCGGGTACTCCTGGTTGGAGGTCAAGGCCACAGTATGATCCAGGTCTTCTACCAGCTGCTTGAAGGTACCACATGCCAGCCACCCCTCATTATTGTGTATAACTCTCTGGTGCACTTATTGGCTTATCCATCAAATGACTCCTTCAGCAGCTTGAAAACCACCTCCACAGGCACTCCAGGATATGGGAGGCTTCCAGAGTGAAGATTTTGCACAGGATCACCCCAAAAGACCAGAAGTCACTCTCGTGGATGTAGATCTGGTCAAACATGGCCTTAAGGACCATCCACTTCACAGGCAGTCCACTGTTGGTTGTCTTTTTATAATAACTGATGTGGTGATATCTCTGGCAAGGCTGAAGTCTGAGATCTTCATCATGTTGTCCTTTGTCACCAGCACTTCCCTGGTGGCCAGGTCTTGGTGTATGCACTTCTTAGAGGCAAGGTACTCCATGCCTCAGGCTACCTGATAGGCACAGGATACCAGGTCCTTGGAGGAGAGTTGCTCTGCTGCATTGTGGCTGATATTGTAACAGTACTCCAGGTCAGGAAGCCTCTGGGCCTGCAGGTCGCCTGTATGTTGTCTTTGGAGGCATATTCCATGAGAATCATCGAAGGACCGACCTGTATGCAGGACCCAGCAGGTTGATGGTTTTCTTGTGCTGTCCAATCATCTTCATCATCTCCATTTCTGAGATTAGGTTTGACAGGTCTTTCTCTGTTGCATCTGACTTCAACATCTTCACAGACACTTTAGTCAAATGGTTGGATTTGTCTTTGTCCAGCCCAATGGCCTCTTCCAACACCACCTGCCCAAAGTAGGCCTGTCTTAGGGGTCTGCCTAAACTGCCTACAACCAGCCTGCCTCAAGGCAGTTATGAACTCTAGATTTTCCTCAAAAACATTAAACCACAAGCTAAAAATTCTCTTCACTAGGTCTCTGTCCCAGGTCTAATTTTCTTATCTTTCATCATTTATCTTTTTCCTAATTCTTATTTTCAGTATAGTTTATTTTGCATCCAGGTGGTTCCCCTGGTTTCTGTATGCTGTTTCATAGGGAAGAGTTATCCTGTCATAAAATTATTTCTTGAGCATTCATTACATCTCTCAGTTAAAATGGGTTCTTTTATGGTAGTGATTCATTTGAGTTTTCTCAAAATGGGAAGAATTTTCAAAATGGTGTTTTCCTCAAGGTTCAGAGTATGTCTTAGCCTCATCTTTACTCTTTTTGAAATTCACTTTTCAAATTCTTGTCCCTCTTTTTATCGTTTTAAATTAAAATGTTTTATTTTTACTATTCTTTTATTTGAGTTTAGTTGATATTCAGTGTTACATTGGTTTCAGGTTTTCAATATCTCCATACATTATTCTATGATCACTACAAATATAGCCACCATCTGTCACCATATAACACTATTATAATATCATTGACTATATTCTCTACACTGTCCCATATCTCTTTTGAAAATCTCTGATTTTTATGTTTTCTGTTATTCCAATTTTCGACCATCATTTTACTTGGTTACTTTAATAAAATATTCCTGATTACACACTCTTTGCTGAAAACCATAGCATTTGATTTATAGTAGTCTTCTTCTTCTTCTTCTTCTTTTTAATTAACATATAATGTATTATTAGCCCCAGGTGTACAGGTCTGTGAATCGCCAGGTTTACACACTTCACAGCACTCACCACAGCACATACCCTCCCCAATGTTCATAACCCCACCACCCTCTCCCTACCCTCCCCACTCCCCCGGCAACTCTCAGTTTGTTTTGTCAGATTAAGAGTCTCTTATGGTTTGTCTCCCTCCCGATCCCATCTTGTTTCATTTACTCTTTTCCTGTCCCCCAAACCCCCCCACATTGCACCTTCATTTCCTCATATCAGGGAGATCATGTGATAGTGTCTTTCTCTGGTTGACTTATTTTGCTAAGCATAATACCCTCTAGTTCCATCCATGTCATCGCAAATGGCAATATTTCATTTCTTTTGATGGCTGCATAGTATTCCATATATATATATTCCATATATATATATATATATATATATATATATATATATATATATATCTCATTCATTTGTTGATGGACATCTAGGTTCTTTCCATAGTTTGGCTATTGTGGATATTGCTGCTATAAACATTTGGTGCACGTGCCCCTTTGGATCATATAGTAGTCTTCTTTACCTAAATCAGAACCCCAGGAAGCTTTATTTATTTATTTACTCACATAAACAGATGATCCAACACAACGTTTTTTGATGTTCAAATGTATTATAATGTCTTACCGCTTAACACTATGCTTACTGTTCTCTTTCACTGTCTGACTAAATCCTCATCATCACTATGCCATTTAATCAGAAAGAACATTTGAACTCAGAGTTCTCTCCATATCAGGGAATTAAGACTCCACCCTTCTGTTTGTGCAGGTAAAATAAATGTTGATATTGTCTGTCCTGCACGTACGCCATCCTGTTCACCAGAATATTCACCATCAAAATATATACAAAATAAAAACCATACCTCACCACTTCTATTATCACCCAGCATGCTAAAAACACCATCATATGTTCCTGAATTATTGACTTGATTGATAACCCCACTTCCACACATACTGCACTCCTTTCTCCCTGCAAATTTATTTTGGTACAGCAACTTAACCTGAAATCAAGTCAGATGATTTTATTCTGCTGTTGAAAGTCTTTTGGTATCTTCCCCTTTCATATTAAATAAAAACTGAAGGCGTTTCAATGTACTAGAAGGTCATGCATCAATACATTCTTCCTCTCTCCACCACTATGAACTCCTCATTGGCCTCCTTGCTTTTCCTCAAAAGTAACAGACCAGCTGTTCACACAAAGTCTCTATACTTACTTGCTCTGCCTAGAACCATCTTTTCCTTTAATATTTGTATAACACCCTCCTTCACTTCCTGGGTCTTTGTGCAAATAACATCTCATAAATGAGATATAACCACCCAACACAAAATAAAATTAACTTTCATCCCAGCATTCTCCAATGGCTTTTACATTTCTTGTATTTCTTTGTAACACTTATCACCATCAACAATCAATCATTATTCTATTACTGGTTTATTTTCATATTTGAGACAGAGAGAGAGAGAATTGGGAGGGTGCGCAGAAGAAGAAGAAAACACCCCACTGCCTAGAAAGCTTCCTGGGGAGTTACATCCCAGGACCCTGAGATCATGACCCAAGCTAAAGGCAGTAACTCAATGGACTGAGCCACCGAGGTGCCCCTCTATTATTGGTTTATTTCACTATTATATTTCAAAAGAATGTAAGCTCTTTGTGGTCAGGTATTTTATATGTTTTATTAATTGAAGTATTCTCAGAAAGGTAGCTGGCAGATTGTAAGGGATCACTAAACTGTATTTTGCTGTTATTATTGGGCTCCTTTATGGGCTTTACCTCTTACGCTAGAAGTCTGTCCTTCAGATGTAAGCAATAAGAATAGAGCCCTGCTGCCTGTTCAAAAGAGTAAAAAGCCTGTATTCAGTGGATATTTTAAAAGCTAAATGAATGGCTTAATAGTTGTATATAGGGGGAAAGGGAACATATTTTCCACGGTTTAGAAGTGGAGTTCTTTTATAGAGTTCTTGTACAAGCCTACACTATTGAACGATAATGGGCAGTTGTACATTACAATTATACAAACACTTTGGTAATTTATATCCTTTTTTTAAATTCATGACTGAATCATTTAATTCCTTAGAGGCATTATAGCATTTCAACTTTTCATGTTCAATAAACTTATTGGGGTTGCTACCTTTTTTATTCAAATGGAGAAATAGTCATGATTTCATCTAAATAAAGTGTAATTGATGGTGTTGTTTTCTAGGAATGAGTCGCACATGCTAGTTTGAAAGTTTTGTTAAATTCCCAAGTCTGTTACCGATAAAAGCCTTTTGTAGATTAGTAACTTGATCAAAACAGAAAAGTTATGTAACACTCAATTGTTATACTATCTTTGTTTGGTATACTATCTTGCATTGTAACAACACCCATCTCAATTCTATTTAAGACAAGTCATCGCCAGATGGCTTTCTGGCATTGATTGCATGATATGAAATATAGTGTAACTAAAAGTTTTTGGTTTTAGTAGCATATAAATCAATTTAGAAAAATATATGTACTGGAATATAAGATAAAGTTTTAAATTATTTGGCAATAGTAACCTAAACTTTTTTTTGGTAAATTTTTATTTTCTAAAATTTCATTGAGCTCTTTTGCAATAAGAAACAAGTTACAAAAAATTAAGGTTTATTTACCCCAATTCAAAATTGTTAGGAATATAATCATAGAGGTTGAAGTATTTAAAATATTGAACCCAAAATATTTTATTAGGTAAATCATGAATGCTGAGCATTCACTGTTAAAATATTCTAATACTATTGATAGACTGGTAGGAGCCTAAAATCAAATATTTATTAAATATTTATATCCATATCTTTTCATGGCTTGGTAATTCATTTCTCTAGCATTAAATATTCCATTGTTTGCATGTACTACACTTTATTTGAACTTTCACCTATGGAAGGATATCTTGGTTGCTTCCAAGCTTTTGTCAGTTATGAATAAAACTACTATAGACATCTTTGTGGGTATAGATTTCATCTTCTTTGGATCAATACCAAGAACTGCTACTGCTGAATCATCTGGCAAGAATATGTTTAGTTTTGTAAGAAACTGCCAAGTTGTTTTCCATTCTTTATTCTCAATAGACATGGAAGAACATTCCTGTTGCTCCACATCCTCACCAACATTTCGTGTTCTGTTGTCAATGTTCTGGATTCTGGGTATGTACTGGTGTCTCTTTTTTGTTTTAATTTGCATTTTCCTGATGACATATGATGTGAAGCATCTTTTTATATGCTTATTTGCCATCTGTAATATTTTCTTTTGTGAGGTATCTGCTAAGGTCCTTGGCTCATTTTTAATCAGGGTTTTCCCCCATTGTTGAGTTTTAAGGGGTCTTTGTGTATTTTTGATTAACAGTCCTTTGCCAGATGTGTATTTTGCAAATTTTTTCTCATAGTCTGTGCTTTGACTTTTCATTCTCTTGGCATTGTGTTTCACAGAGTAGACATTTTTAAATTCAGTGCTTGTGCTTTTGTAGCTAAAGTTATTGCCAAAACCAAGGTCATTTAAATTTTCTTCTATATTACCTTCTACATGTTTCATGTTTAGGTTTATAATCCAATCTGAGTTAATTTTTGTGAAGAGTGTATGATATCTGCATGGATTTATTTTATTTTATTATTTTATTTTATTTTAATTTTATATTTTTACATTTAGCTTCACCATTACTCCAGAACCATTTGTTTAAAAGATTGTATTTTGCTCTCTTGTATTGCTTTTGCTTTTATATTAAATATAAAATATAATTGACAATATATATTCTGTTCCTTTAATCTAGTCTTTCTGTGGTATTACAATATCTTGCTTACAATTATCGTTATGTTATACTTTTTTTAAGATTTTATTTATTTATTTGACAGAGAGAGAGATCACAAATAGGCAGAGAGACAGACAGAGAGAGAGATGAGGAGAAGCAGGCTCCCTGCTGATCAGAGAGCCCTATGCGGGACTCGATCCCAGGCCCCTGGGATCATGACCTGAGCCGAAGACAGAGGCTTAACCCACTGAGCCACCCAGGCGCCCCATGGTTATGGTAAACTTTGAAGTCAGTCCTCAGTCTTTGTTCTCCTTCAACACTCTGTTGACTATTGTGAGTCTTTGCCTCTCCATATAAACTTTAAAATAAGTTTGTTAATATTAAAAATAAGAACTTGCTGGAATGCATTAATTGTATAGATAAACTTGGAAACCAGTGACCTCTTTAGCTTAGGAGGAGATAGACCATGGACATCAGTTGTCACAGTGGTGCCTCTGGCAGAACCTATTGCCAATCCCTAGGCAAAATGAGACCTCAAGGATCTGAGAGAATGTCTAAGAAGTACTTGATACATCCCTTGGGTATGGTTTATTGAAGTTTCCACCTGTCTGAAAGCTGGGGAATCTAGATAAGGGAGGGAAAATTAGTTATGATAAAACATATCAACAAACATGAATAAATTTTGTAAAACTTATTGTCATGGTTCATATACAATATGACCACAGAGGGACCATCAAAAGGAAAGCATCAGTTATGTTTATTGTGAAATTTTTTATTCAAAATAAAGCAATGAGTGGGGAAGACACAATGAGAAAATTATCATTTTTTAAAAGGTAAACTTCTTACAAAATGGAATAGGTTTTATATTCTAAGTAGTATATTGAAAAGTAAACCATTGGGGACGCCTGGGTGGCTCAGTGGTTTGGGCTGCTGCCTTCGGCTCGGGTCATAATCCCAGGACCCTGAGGATCGAGCCCCGCATTGGGCTCTCTGCTCCGCAGGAAGCCTGCTTCTCTCTCTCTCTCTCTCTGCCTGCCTCTCTGCGTACTTGTGATCTCTGTCTGTCAAATCAATCAATAAAATCATAAAAAAGGAAAGAAAAGTAAAATATTAAAAAATAAAATTTTAAATTTAAAAAAATTATGTAATTTTTAAAAAAGGTTAAAAATAGCGGAACCATTTTTCTTATAACTCGAAAATACATTGTATATATATCTATCAAAAATAACTTGTCATGGGGGCGCCTGGGTGTCTCAGTGTGTTAAGCTTCTGCCTTCAGCTCAGGTCATGATCTCAGGGTCTTGGGATCGAGCCCCACATCGGGCTCTCTGCTAAGCGGGGAGCCTGCTACCTCCTCTCTATCTCTGCCTGCCTCTCTGCCTACTTGTAATCTCTCTCTGTCAAATAAATAAATAAAATCTTAAAAAACAATAACTTGTCATGGGGGCGCCTGGGTGGCTCAGTGGGTTAAAGCCTCTGCTTCGGCTCAGGACATGATCCCAGGATCCTTGGATTCAGTCCCACATCGGGCTATCAGCTCAGCAGGGAGCCTGCTTCCTCCTCTCTCTCTGCCTGACCCTGCCTACTTGTGATCTCTGTCAAATAAATAAATAAAATCTTTTATAAAAAATTAAAAAAAAAACTTTTCATGTCTGGAATCAGGGGCATATGGAAAAAATAATATCTGAGGACAATACTTCTGCCATGTTTTGTGCCTTGTTAATATTTTTAAACAGTCAGGCAACTTTTAGCTTTATTGAAATACCTGCTAAGATACAAGCAGTGCCATTTAGAGCCCTATGACTATAAAAATTAATTGCAAATATTCAAAATGTTTACTATGGTGTCACTATTTAGGGCCACCACCAAGTATGTTTCAGAAGTAAGCATAACTGTTACTCTTCCATAAGGCAAAAGGGCATATTTTCAGGAGTTCCATCTGCTGTACCAGGAGGTGAATCAAGTAATGATTTTTGTCTATAAAATAATTCACTTTTCAATCTAACATTCCTCATTCCACATTATAATAATAAAAACTAGGAGGAGACTAAAACAAACAAACAACTACAATTACAACAACCAGCTTTTCCTTCAGTGGAAAAGTAAATATAACCTTATGTGTAGCTTGAAATTTATTTTTAAATATTTTTATAATAAATGTTTTTGTTAGAAAACCATATATTCTATATTACGAAGAAATAACAGGCAAAGTTTTATTAACTTCTACAAAGTCTAGTTACTTTTATTTATCTATTAACTCATCTCTTTATGAAGTAGAACATGATCACACCTATTGTATCTACCCAAGTTTGTATGCTTTGGTTATTTTATGTTTGCTATTTCCTTGCTTAATTTTTACAATATTTGATAAATAATAGTATCTTTAAGTCCATCTATGGTTTCACAGAATTTGTTTGAACTTCATAAAAATGTACCATACTTTTTTCACTGTCCTTGTTTTACTTATCTATTAACTTTCCAAGATTTATTCACTTTAGAGTATGTAGCTACCATTTATTTTTATTCCTCCATAATGCTATGTTTACAAATTTGTATTTATCTGTACTTTTAAAAATATCTTAATTATATACCATTTCTCATCTCACGTAACACTCATGTTACTTCTACACTTATCAGATATTATGTAACTGTAAACCACAACTCAGCAACAATATAACAACATTTTTCAAAATTAAATGGCTTACCAGAATTCTTTAATTCTATCCTTTATTTGTATTAGATGACCCTTTATTCTGGTATTTGGCATTGTTCACATGGAGGAAAGCTTATAAGTTGATATTCCATAAATAGAAGGATTTATTATGATTGATTATTTTCATTTAGAATGCATAGAATATGGTTGATTTAATATTTCTTTCTTACTCTCTGCCTGGAACATAGTGCTATCTATGTAATAGCCACTAAAATATTAAGTTAATTACCTAGACTTTAAAAAGCATATTAATAGGAATAACATACAGAACTCTTCTCAGATTGGGACACCTGGATGGCTCAGTCAGTTAAACGCCTGAGCCTTTATCTCAGGTCATGATCTTAGGGTCCTGGGACTCAGTTCTGCAACAGATTCCCTGCTTAGCCGGGAGTTTGCTTCTCCCTCCCCCTGCTGCTCCCCCTGCTTGTGCTCTCTCTCACTCTCTCTCTTACAAATAAATAAAATTAAAAAAATAAATTCTTCTCAGATAGCTAATATAGAATATCGTCTTTGTATTCATCAAAGGGAAAGTGCCATATAATAATGAAATTCAGACGACTTCAAATTCATTTTTTAACCAGTAAGAAAGTACTGGAAACAAGCCAAAAATGTCTTTAATGAATCAAAGAAATAGATTGATTTTCAATATCTTAATGTTTCTAAAATAAATTGCAAGATTTTTATACTAGATATCAGTGTAAATATTCATTATACAAGGATATTCTAAAAATAAACGTGAGAAAACTACTTGACATATAAGATGACAAAAACGAGTTTGACAAAAGTCAGTTCGGGTAAAACTTACAACACCTACCACCTGAAACTCTTGTTCTATAATTTAATTATTTTAATTTACAAAAATACAAAAATAATATATCAGAGTAATTCTATTGATAGCTTTGAAGGTATGATCTGGTTGTGCACTGTTTACTATTGAAAGGGGAATCAAATATGTGATGCTTATGGTGTGACTATATTAAAATTCAACAAGTTCAGAAGCATACGAGGAATAGAATAAAGACAAAAGATGACCCTTACTTTGATTTGTATTTCCCTGATGCCTAGTGATATGGAGCACTTTTTCATGTGTCTGTTGGCCATCTGGATGTCTTCTTTGCAGAAATGTCTGTTCATGTCCTCTGCCCATTTCTTGATTGGATTATTTGTTCTTTGGGTGTTGAGTTTGCTAAGTTCTTTATAGATTCTGGACACTAGTCCTTTATCTGATATGTCGTTTGCAAATATCTTCTCCCATTCTGTCAGTTGTCTTTTGATTTTGTTAACTGTTTCCTTTGCTGTGCAAAAGCTTTTGATCTTGATGAAATCCCAATAGTTTATTTTTTCCCTTGCTTCCCTTGCCTTTGGCATTGTTCCTAGGAAGATGTTGCTGCGGCAGAGGTCGAAGAGGTTGCTGCCTGTGTTCTCCTCAAGGATTTTGATGGATTCCTTTCGCACACTGAGGTCCTTCATCCACTTTGAGTCTATTTTTGTGTGTGGTGTAAGGAAATGGTCCAATTTCATTTTTCTGCATGTGGCTGTCCAATTTTCCCAGCACCATTTATTGAAGAGGCTGTCTTTTTTCCATTGGACATTCTTTCCTGCTTTGTCGAAGATTAGTTGACCATAGAGTTGAGGGTCTATTTCCGGGCTCTCTATTCTGTTCCATTGATCTATGTGTCTGTTTTTGTGCCAGTACCATGCTGTCTTGATGATGACAGCTTTGTAATAGACTTGAAGTCCGGAATTGTGATGCCACCAACGTTGGCTTTCTTTTTCAATATCTCTTTGGCTATTCGAGGTCTTTTCTAGTTCCATATAAATTTTAGAATTATTTGTTCCATTTCTTTGAAAAAGATGGATGGTACTTTGAAGGAATTGCATTAAATGTGTAGATTGCTTAGGTAGCATAGACATTTTCACAATATTTATTCTTCCAATCCAGGAGCATCGAACATTTTTCCATTTCTTTGTGTCTTCCTCAATTTCTTTCATGAGTATTTTATAGTTTTCTGAGTATAGATTCTGTGTCTCTTTGGTTAGGTTTATTCCTAGGTATGTCCATGGGAAATGAGAGTTGGCTTTGTGGATGCTGCTGCTGCTTGCCTGAGCTAGTCTCCGCAGCTCGGTGGATGATACCCCCCTGGAGCGAATACCCTTTGCCTTAGCATCCCGTCTGCCTGAGAGAGAATCCAAGTGTGGGGAAGTCGCAGCACGCCGCTCCTGGAGAAGAGAAGGAGCCGTTGGACTTGGGGTCGGGAAACACTCGGAACGCAGGATATCCTGCCGTGGCACGAACAGCAGACCGGTGGCAAGACAAGTGTCACCCGCTCCCTGTGCGGAGCGATGGAAGCCAGGCTGCTAAGGAGACATGAGGGGACGACTAGGGAGAGTCGCGTGCTCCACTCTGAAGAAGGAGTCTGAGCAGAAGGCAGGCCTGTCCTGTGCCTCCGATCCCAAGGGGACAGCATCTCCTTGGCCACCTATCCTGAGGGCAGACTTGGGCTTCCCACCAGGTGCCATACCCGGACTCGCTGAAACAACCCCATGGAGAAACGGGCCGTCAGATGCCGTCTTCCACCAAGATGTGGCAGCGATGTGGGTGGCAGGGCATGTGCCGGGAATGGAGTGGAGACAGTCCCCCACAGTTCCCCATCCCAGTACACGGGCCGTGTGCAGTTATCCTGTCGCCTCCTCTCTCCTGTGGTGAAGGCACTGGCCTAGACCCCGAGTCTGCCTGAGAGCCAGAGCAAAAGGCAAAGCCTTACCTAACCCAGGAGATGGTAATAGGCATAGAGTGCCATGCTAAGACACGCACGCTGCTGCAGGGTTGTGACTGTGTCTGCTTAGTTCGGCATAGTAAGGTGAACCCCGGGCGTGAACTTGAAGCCCGGGAAAGCAAGACCCAAGAGGCACCAGCTCTCCGGCGTCTATTCTACCCTGCCGCGACAGAGTGAACACCCAAAGCCTTTCTGAGGAAGCAGCAGCGAAGTGCGGTTCGTGCCAAGCTGAAAACCTCTGCGAAAGCATAGCAGTCGCTGGGAAATCAGAGTCGCTTCTGTGGCCTGCTGTTGCTGCTTGCCTTAGCCTAGTATTCGTAGCAGGAAGGGAGAAACATGCATGGAGCGAAAGCGTCTTTGCTCGGGCATCTCCTCTGGGAAAGCACAGCATTCTTTGTGAAATCAGAGTCGGGTCTGTGGTATGCTCCTATTTGGCTGACCTGGTCTCCACAGCACGGTGTAACAAACCCGCATGGAGCGAAAACCTCTTTGCCTGGGCATCGCCCTGGTGAGAGAGAAGCGCTTGCGCCTGTGGAAAGAATCTTAAGGAAAGGGACACGTTTTTCACTGCGCTCCCCAGGAGCATGTCGGTGGAAGGTGCAGCACGCTGCCCAGGGAGAAGAGCAGAAGCCGTTGGCCTTCTGGTCTGGAATCGGTTGCGAAGCAGGAGAGCCGTCCCTGGCAGGCACAGCGCCCGGTGGCAATACAAGTGTCTCCCGCTCCCTGTGCAGAGAGACAGAAGCCTGGCTGCTACGGAGAGAGGAGAGGGTGAGTAGGGCATGGCGCGTGCTCCACTCTGAGGAAAGAGTCTGGGCAGAAGGCAGGCCAGTCCTTAGCCTCTGGGCCCAAGGAGACAGCAGCTCCTTGGCCAACTGTACCTGGGCAGACATGCGCTAGCCACCAGGCACATATGCTGAACTCGCAGAAACAGCTCCTTGAAATAACCGGGAGTCAGATGCCGTCTACCTCCAGGATGTGGAAGCTTGGAGGAGGCACGGGGTTTAAGGGGAGGGTGTGGGGACAGTCCCCCAAAGCTCCCTATTCAGTGCATGTGCGGTGTGCAGGGATTCTGTCAACTCTCCTTTCCTGTGCGGAATGCACTGGCCTAGTCCGTGAGTCCGCCTGAGCGCCAGAGTAGAAGGCCAAGCGATGCCTACACTGGGAGATGGTGGTGTGCATAGAGTGCCATCCTAGGCTACGCACGTTACTGCAGGGTTGTGGCTGTGTCTGCTTAGTTCGGCCTGGCAGGGAGAACGCAGGGCGCGAAGATAGAGCCCGGGAAAGCAAGGCCCAAGAGGCACCAGCTCTCCCGCAGCTCTTCTTCCCTGACGCGACAGAGAGAATGACAAAAGCCTTGCTGAGGAAGCAGCAGTGAAGTTCGGTTCGTGCCAAGCTGAAAACCTCTGCGAAAGCATAGCCGTTGCTGGGATATCAGAGTCGGTTCTGTGGTCTGCTGTTGCTGCTTGCCTTAGCCTATTATTCGTAGCAGGATGGGAGAAACCCGCTTAGAGTGAAAGCCTCTTTGCCCTGGCAACCCCCCTGGGAAAGCACAGCATTCTTTGGGAAATCAGAGTCGAGGCTGTGGTATGCTCCTGTTTGGCTAAGCTGGTCTCCTCAGCACGGTGTAACAAACCCGCATGGAGCGAAAACATCTTTGCCTGGGCATCCCCTCTGCCTGAGAGAGAAGCGCACTTGCGCCTGTGGAAAGAGCCTTGGGCTCTCAAGGAGCATGTCTGTGGAAAGTGCAGCCCGGTGCCCAGGGAGAAGTGCAGGAGCCGTTGGCCTTCTGGTCTGGAAACCGTTTCGAAGCAGGAGAGCCGGCCCTGGCAGGCACAGCCCCCGGTGGCAATACAAATGTCACTGGCACTCTAGGCAGAGACGGAAGCATGGCCTGCTAAGGAGACAGGTGGGGATGAGGTGGGCAGGGCGCATGGTCCTCTCTTAGGATGGATTCTGGGCTGAGAGCATGCCTGTCCTGAGCCTCTGGGCTTAAGGTGACAGCAGCTCCTTGGCCACCTGTCCATGGGGCAGACATGTGCTAGCCACCAGGCACCTACCCTGAACTCACAAAAAAAGCTCCCTAAATAACGGGGAGTCAGATGCCATCTACCTGCAGGATGTGGAAGCTTGGAGGAGGCACGGGGACAGTCCCCAAAGCTCCCTATTCAGTGCACGGGCGGTGTGCAGGGATCCTGTCACCTCTCCTTTCCTGTGGGGGAAAGCACTGGCCTAGTCCGCGAGTCCGCCTGAGCGCCAGAGTAAAAGGCCAAGCGATGCCTACACTGGGAGATGGTAGTGTGCATAGAGTGCCATCCTTGGCTACGCACGCTACTCCCGGGTTGTGGCTGTGTCTGCCTGTTCGGCCTGGCAGGGTGAACGCAGGACACGAACATGGAGCCCAGGAAAGCAAGGCCCAAGAGGCAGCAGCTCTCCCGCAGTTCTTCTTCCCTGATGCGACGGTAGCCTTACTAGGAAGCAGCAGTGAAGTGCTGTTCGCTCCAAGCCAATGACTCTGCGAAATGTTCTGCAGGCTGCTCTTGCTTGCCTGAGCCCAGTCTCGCGGTTGGAGAGACCCGCATACAGCGAAGCCTCTTTGCCTGGGCATCTCCCCTGGGAAAGCACAGCATTCCATGGGAAATGAGAGTTGGGTTTGGGGATGCTGCTGTTGCTTGCCTGAGCTAGTCTCCGCAGCTCGGTGGAAGATACCCGCATGGAGCAAAATACCCTTTGCCCTGTCCCATGGAATGCTGTGCTTTCCCAGGGGAGATGCCCAGGCAAAGAGGCTTCGCTGTATGCGGGTCTCTCCAACCGCGAGACTGGGCTCAGGCAAGCAAGAGAGAGAAGCCAAGTGTGGGTGAGGCGCAGCCCTCCGCCCCCAAAGAAGAGAATGAGCCGTTGGCCTTGAGGTCAGAAAACGCTCGGGAAGCAGGATAGCCTGCCGTGGCACTAACAGCAGGCCGGTGGCAAGACAAGTGTCACCCGCTCCATGTGCGGAGCGATGGAACCCCGGCTGCTAAGTAGACATGAGGGGACGACTAGGGCAGAGGTTCGTGAACCACTTTGAGGAAGGAGTCTGGGCAGAAGGCACGCCTGTCCTGTGCCTCTGGTCCCAAGAAGACAGCATCTCCGTGGCCACCTGTCCCAAGGGCAGACCTGGGCTTGCCACCAGGTGATATACCCGGAACGCGTAGAAACAAACCCATGGAGAAACGGGCAGTCAGATGCCGTCTTCCACCAAGATGTGGCAGCGATGAGGGTGGCAGGGGCTGTGCCGGGGAAAGAGTGGAGACAGACCCACACAGTTCCCCATCCAGTGCAAGGGCCGTGTCCAGTGATCCTGTCGCCTCCTCTCTCCTGTGGTGAAGGCACTGGCCTAGACCCCGAGTCTGCCTGAGCGCCAGAGCAAAAGGCAAAGCCTTAAGTACCCCAGGATGGTAATAAGCATAGAGTGCCATGCTAGGACACGCACGCTGCTGCAGGGTTGTGACTGTGTCTACTTAGTTCGGCATAGCAAGGTGAATCCCCGGCGTGAACTTGAAGCCCGGGAAAGCAAGACCCAAGAGGCACCAGCTCTCCGGCGTCTATTCTTCCCTGCCACGACAGAGTGAACACCCAAAGCCTTTCTGAGAGAGCAGCAGCGAAGTGCGGTTCGTGCCAAGCTGAAAACCTCTGCGAAAGCATAGCAGTCGCTGGGAAATCAGAGTCGGTTCTGTGGTCTGCTGTTGCTGCTTGCCTTAGCCTAGTATTCGTATCAGGATGGGAGAAACCCGCATAGAGTGAAAGCCTCTTTGCCCTGGCAACCTCCCTGGGAAAGCACAGCATTCTTTGGGAAATCAGAGTCGGGTCTGTGGTATGCTCCTGTTTGGCTGAGCTGGTCTCCTCAGCACGGTGTAACAAACCCGCATGGAGCGAAAACCTCTTTGCCTGGGTATCCCCTCAGCCTGAGAGAGAAGCGCACTTGTGCCTGTGGAAAGAGCCTTAAGAAAGGGACATGTCTTTCACTGGGCTCCCCAGATGCATGTCTGTGGAAAGTGCAGCACGCTGCCCAGGGAGAAGTGCAGGAGCCGTTGGCCTTCTGGTCTGGAAATTGTTTCGAAGCAGGAGAGCCGGCCCTGGCAGGCACAGCCCCCGGTGGCAATACAAGTGTCACTGGCACTCTAGGCAGAGACGGAAGCATGGCCTGCTAAGGAGACAGGTGGGGATGAGGTGGGCAGGGCGCATGGTCCTCTCTTAGGGCGGATTCTGGGCTGAGAACATGCCTGTCCTGAGCCTCTGGGCTTAAGGTTACAGCAGCTCCTTGGCCACTTGTCCCTGGGGCAGACATGCGCTAGCCACCTGGCGCCTACCCTGAACTCGCAAAAAAAGCTCCCTGAAATAACAAGGAGTCAGATGTCATCTACCTGCAGGATGTGGAAGCTTGGAGGAGGCTCGGGGACAGTCCCCAAAGCTCCCTATTCAGTGCACGGGCGGTGTGCAGAGTTCCTGTCACCTCTCCTTTCCTGTGAGGGAAAGCACTGACCTAGTCCGTGAGTCCGCCTGAACGCCAGAGTAAAAGGCCAAGCGATGCCTACACTGGGAGATGGTAGTGTGCATAGAGTGCCATCCTAGGCTACGCACGCTACTGCAGGGTTGTGGCTGTGTCTGCTTTGTTCGGCCTGGCAAGGTGAACGCAGGACGAGAACATGGAGCCCTGGAAAGTAGGCCCAAGAGGCACCAGCTCTCTCGCAGCTTTTCTTCCATGATGCGACAGAGAGAATGACAAAAGCCTTGCTGAGGAAGCAGCAGTGAAGTGCGGTTTGTGCCAAGCTGAAAACCTCTGCGAAAGCATAGCCGTCGCTGAGATATCAGAGTCGGTTCTGTGGTCTGCTGTTGCTGCTTGCCTTAGCCTAGTATTCGTAGCAGGATGGGAGAAAACCCGCATAGAGCAAAAGACTCTTTGCCCTGGCAAACCCCCTGGGAAAGCACAACATTCTTTGGGAAATCAGAGTCGGGTCTGTGAGATGCTCCTCTTTGGCTGACCTGGTCTCCACAGCACGGTTTAACAAACCCGCTTGGAGCGAAAACCTCTTTGCCCTGGCATCCCTCTGCCTGAGAGAGAAGCGCGGTTGCGCCTCTGGTAAGAGCCTTAAGGAAAGGGACACGTTTTTCTTGGAGCTCCCCAGGAGCATGTCTGTGGAAAGTGCCGCACGCGGCCCGGGGAGAAGAGCAGGAGCCGTTGGCCTTCTGGTCTGGAAAAGGTTACCAAGCAGGATAGCCGGCCCTGGCAGGCACAGCGGACGTGGCAATACAAGTGTCACCGGCTCCCTGTGCAGAGACGGAAGCCTGGCCTGCTAAGGAGACAGGAGGGGATGAGGTGGGCAGGGAGCGTGGTCCTCTCTTAGGAAGGAGTCTGGCCAGAGAGCATGCCTGTCCTGAGCCTCTGGGATTAAGGAGACAGCAGCTCCTTGGCCACCTGTCCCTGGGGCAGACATGCGCTAGCCACCAAACGCATACCCTAAACTCGCAGACACAGCTCCCTGAAATAATGGGGAGTCAGATACCGTCTCCCTCCAGGATGTGGAAGCTTGGAGGAGGCACGGGTTTGAAGATGATGGTGTGGGGACAGTCCCCCAAAGCTCCCTATTCAGTGCATGGGCGGTGTGTAGGGATTTTGTCACCTCTCCTTTCCTGTGCTGAATGCACTGGCCTAGTCCGAGAGTCCACCTGAGCGCCAGAGTAGAAGGCCAAGCTATGCCTACACTGGGAGATGGTAGTGTGCATAGAGTGCCATCCTAGGCTACGCACGCTACAGCAGGATTGTGGCTGAGTCTGCTTAGTTCGGCCTGGCATGGTGAACGCAGGACGCGAACATGGAGCCCGGGAAAGCAAGGCCCAAGGGGCACCAGCTCTCCCGCAGCTTTTCTTCCCTGACGCGACAGAGAGAATGACAAAAGCCTTGCTCAGGAAGCAGCAGTGAAGTGCGGTTTGTGCCAAGCTGAAAACCTCTGTGAAACCATAGCCGTCGCTGAAAAATCAGAGTCGGTTCTGTGATCTGCTGTTGCTGCTTGCCTTAGCCTAGTATTCGTAGCAGGATGGGAGAAACCCGCTTAGAGCGAAAGCCTCTTTGCCCTGGCAACCCCCCTGGGAAAGCAGAGCATTCTTTGGGAAATCAGAGTCGGGTCCGTGGTATGCTCCTGTTTGGCTGAGCTGGTCTCCTCAGCACGGTGTAACAAACCCACATGGAGCGAAAACCTCTTTGCCTGGGCATCCCCTCTGCCTGAGAGAGAAGAGCACTTGCGCTGTAGAAAGAGCCTTAAGAAATGGACATGTCATTCACTGGGATCCCCAGGAGCATGTCTGTGGAAAGTGCAGCACGCTGCCCAGGGAGAAGAGCAGGAGCCGTTGGCCTTCTGGTCTGGAAACCGTTGCGAAGCAGGAGAGCCGGCCCTGGCAGGCACAGCCCCCGTTGGCAATACAAGTGTCACTGGCATTCTAGGCAGAGACAGAAGCATGGCCTTCTAAGGAGACAAGAGGGGATGAGGTGGGCAGGGCGCGTGGTCCTCTCTTAGGACGGATTCCGAGCTGAGAGCATGCCTGTCCTGAGCCCCTGGGCTTAAGGTGACAGCAGCTCTTTGGCCACCTGTCCCTTGGGCAGACATGCGCTAGCCACCAGGCGCCTACCCTGAAATCGCAAAAAAAGCTCCCTGAAATAACGGGGAGTCAGATGCCATCTACCTGCAGGATGTGGAAGCTTGGAGGAGGCACGGGGTTGAAAGGGAAGCAGTGGGGACAGTCCCCAAAGCTCCCTATTCAGTGCACGGGCGGTGTGCAGGGATCCTGTCACCTCTCCTTTCCTGTGGGGGAAAGCACTGGCCTAGTCCGCGAGTCTGCCTGAGCGCCAGAGTAAAAGGCCAAACGATGCCTACACTGGGAGATGGTAGTGTGCATAGAGTGCCATCCTAGGCTACACACGCTACTGCAGGGTTGTGGCTGTGTCTGCTTAGTTCGGACTGGCAGGGTGAACGCAGAACGCGAACATGGAGCCCAGGAAAGCAAGGCCCAAGAGGCAGCAGCTCTCCCGCAGCGCTTCTTCCCTGATGCGACGGTAGCCTTATTAGGAAGCAACAGTGAAGTGTTGTTCACTCCAATCCAATGACTCTGCGAATTGTTCTGCAGGCTGCTCTTGCTTGCCTGAGCCCAGTCTCGTGGTGGGAGAAACCCGCATACAACGAAAGCCTCTTTGCGTGGGCATCTCCTCTGGGAAAGCACTGCATTCCATGGGAAATGAGATTTGGTTTTGGGGATGATTCTGATGCTTGCCTGAGCTAGTCTCTGCATTTCGGTGGAAGATACCCGCATGGAGCGAAATACCCTTTGCCCTAGCATCCCCTCTGCCTGAGAGAGAAACCAAGTGTGGGGAAGTCGCAACACTCCGCCCCCGGAGAAGAGAAGGAGCCGTTGGCCTTGGGGTCAGGAAACGCTCGGGAAGCAGGATAGCCTGCCGTGGCACTAACAGCAGGCCGGTGGCAAGACAAGTGTCACCCGCTCCATGTGCGGAGCGATGGAACCCCGGCTGCTAAATAGACATGAGGGGACGACTAGGGCCGATGTTAGTGAACCACTCTGAGGAAGGAGTCTTGGCAGAAGGCACGCCTGTCCTTTGCCTCTGGTCCCAAGAGGACAGCATCTCCGTGGTCACCTGTCCCAAGGGCAGACCTGGGCTTGCCACCAGGTGATATACCCGGAACGCGTAGAAACAAACCCATGGAGAAACGGGCAGTCAGATGCCGTCTTCCACCAAGATGTGGCAGTGATGAGGGTGGCAGGGGCTGTGCCGGGGAAAGAGTGGAGACAGACCCACACAGTTCCCCATCCAGTGCAAGGGCCGTGTGCAGTGATCCTGTCGCCTCCTCTCTCCTGTGGTGAAGGCACTGGCCTAGACCCCGAGACTTCCTGAGCGCCAGAGCAAAAGGCAAAGCCTTAAGTACCCCAGGATGGTAATAAGCATAGAGTGCCATGCTAGGACACGCACACAGCTGCAGGGTTGTGACTGTGTCTACTTAGTTCGGCATAGCAAGGTGAATCCCTGGCGTGAACTTGAAGCCCGGGAAAGCAAGACCCAATAGGCACCAGCTCTCCGGTGTCTAATTTTCCCTGCCACGACAGAGTGAACACCCAAAGCCTTTCTGAGAGAGCAGCAGCGAAGTGCGGTTCGTGCCACGCTGAAAACCTCTGCAAAAGCATAGCAGACGCTGGGAAATCAGAGTCGGTTTTGTGGTCTTCTGTTGCTGCTTGCCTTAGCCTAGTATTCGTAGCAGGATGGGAGAAAACCCGCATAGAGTGAAAGACTCTTTGCCCAGGCAATCACCCTGGGAAAGCACAACATTCTTTGGGAAATCAGAGTCGGGTCTGTGGTATGCTCCTCTTTGGCTGACCTGGTCTCCACAGCACGGATTAACAAACCCTCATGGAGCGAAAACCTCTTTGCCTTGGCATCCCTCTGCCTGAGAGAGAAGCGCGGTTGCGCCTCTGGAAAGAGCCTTAAGGAAAGGGACACGTTTTTCTCGGAGCTCCCCAGGAGCATGTCTGTGGAAAGTGCCGCACGCTGCCCGGGGAGAAGAGCAGGAGCCGTTGGCCTTCTGGTCTGGAAAAGGTTACCAAGCAGGATAGCCGGCCCTGGCAGGCACAGCGGACGTGGCAATACAAGTGTCACCGGCTCCCTGTGCAGAGACGGAAGCCTGGCCTGCTAAGGAGACAGGAGGGGATGAGGTGGGCAGGGCGCGTGGTCCTCTCTTAGGAAGGAGTCTGGGCAGAGAGCATGCCTGTCCTGAGCCTCTGGGATTAAGGAGACAGCAGCTCCTTGGCCACCTGTCCCTGGGGCAGACATGCGCTAGCCACCAAACGCATACACTAAACTCGCAGAAACAGCTCCCTGAAATAATGGGGAGTCAGATACCGTCTCCCTCCAGGATGTGGAAGCTTGGAGGAGGCACGGGGTTGAAGGGGAAGCAGTGGGGACAGTCCCCCAAAGCTCCCTATTCAGTGCATGGGCGGTGTGTAGGGATTTTGTCACCTCTCCTTTCCTGTGCTGAATGCACTGGCCTAGTCCGCGAGTCCGCCTGAGCGCCAGAGTAGAAGGCCAAGCGATGCCTACACTGGGAGATGGTAGTGTGCATAGAGTGCCATCCTAGGCTACGCACGCTACTGCAGGGTTGTGGCTCTGTCTGCTTTGTTCGGCCTGGCAGGGTGTACGCAGGACGGGTACACGGAGCCCTGGAAAGCAAGGCCCAAGAGGCAGCAGCTCTCCCGCAGCTCTTCTTCCCTAATGCGACGGTAGCCTTACTAGGAAGCAGCAGTGAAGTGCTGTTTGCTCCAAGCCAATGACTCTGCGAAATGTTCTGCAGGCTGCTGCTGCTTGCCAGAGCCCAGTCTCCCGGTGGGAGAAACCCGCATACAGCGAAGCCTCTTTGCCTGGGCATCTCCCCTGGGAAAGCACAGCATTCCATGGGAAATTAGAGTTGGGTTTGGGGATGCTGCTGTTGCTTGCCTAGCTAGTCTCCGCAGCTCGGTGGAAGATACCCGCATGGAGCAAAATACCCTTTGCCCTAGCATCCCCTCTGCCTGAGAGATAAGCCAAGTGTGGGGAAGGCGCAGCACTCTGCCCCCGGAGAAGAGAAGGAGCCGTTGGCCTTTGGGTCAGGAAACGCTCGGGAAGCAGGATAGCCTGCCTTGGCACTAACCGCAGTGCATCTCGCAGAATGCCTCTTGCAGAGGTTCGGTTGCGGGCACTCACAATGTCCGTTCAGGCCCCGGGGGGCCGACGTGCAGCATCCGAAGAGACTTTGCCCGGCGTTTTCCGGCCAATTCTACGAGGGTTCTGACCAAACCGGGATCGGATTGGGCAGAACTCTCCTGACAATTGGCCTGCGTTTGGCATCCATTTACTGCCCATGCTCTCCATGTTAAAGCCGTCCGGAAGTCGCACGGAAAATACGCGGCCCAGCCGGGGGCGCTGGCTCCCTTGAGCGTTCAGGGAACAGATTTGAAGGACGGATTGTGGCCTGCCGTGGGCCTCCGTCTTCGGGAAGATGTGTGCTTTTGGATGGGGATGACCTCATTTTGAGCACACAGGTTTATCTCACTCCGATTTTCCAAAGCGGGGGAAGTCGCTGTTGGTGCTTGCTTGGTTGGGACATGCGTGGCTGCGGGACTCAGGGTTCCCGATATGGAGAGGACATGAGAGGCAGGACCCCGGAAGCAGAAGACTGGGGAAGCAAGCGAGTGTCGGAGCCCGGGCTTTGTGATAGGCCCGGCCCCATGGTATTCCGCCAGGGATGGGAAGCGAGCAGGCCGAGGTTCCACAGGAGTTGGCCTCACCGCATTGCGTCTCGCGAGTGACTCTTGGCAGGGATCGGGTGCCGGCACTCACAACGTCCGTCCAGGCCCCAGAGGGGCGGCCCTGCAGACTTGGGGCGCATGAGGTGACTTCGCCGGGCGTTTTCCGGCCAATTCCCATGAGCGTTCTGCCCAAACCGATCATGGTTTGGGCAGTACGTTCGTGAGATTTGGCCAGCGTTGGGCAGCCTCTGTTCTTCGGTAAGATGGTGTGCCCAATATGGGGATGGCCTCGTTTTTGGCCCGCATGTTTATCGCACTCCGAGAGTTTTTCGAAGCCTGGGAAGGCGCCGGTGGCACCTGCGTAGTTGGGAGATGCGTCGCTGCGGGACTAAGGGTTCCCGATATGGAGAGACACGAGGGACAGGACACGAGCAGAAGGCTGGGAAAGAAAGTGAGCGTTCAAGCCCGGGCTTTATGATGGGCCCGGCCCCATGGTATAGCGCCAGGGATATGAACCCCGCAGGCCGAGGATCGGCAGGAGTTATTTTCACCCCAGTGCGTCTCGCGGAATGCCTCTTGCCAAGGTTCGAGTGCGGGTACTCACAATGTCTGTTCTGGCCCCGGGGGGCGGACCTGCAGACGTGCAGTGTCCGAAGAGACTTCACCGGGCGTTTTCCGGCCAATTCACGAGGGTTCTGACCCAACCGGGATCGGATTGGGAAGAACGCTTCTGAGAATTGGCCGGCGTTTGGCAGCCATTATAACCCCCCATGCTCTCCATGTTGCGGCCGTCCGGAAGTAGCACGGAAAATACGCGGCCCAGCCCGGGGCGCCGGCAACGTTGAGCGTTCAGGGAACAGAGTTGAAGGACGGATTGTGGCCGGCCGTGCGCTTCCGTCTTTTGGGAAGATGAGGCGCCCATGGATGGGGATGAACTCATTTTGAGCACACAGGTTTATCTCACTCCGTGTGTGGTCCGAAGTGCCGAATGCGCGGTTGGCGACTACGTGGTTGGGAGATGCATGGCAGCGTGAGTCAGGGTTCCCGATATGGAGAGCCACGAGGGACAGGAACCAGGAAGCAGAAGGCTGTGGATGAAATGGAGTATTCGATATGGGCTTCGTGATTGGCCCAGCCCCATGGTATAGATCCTGGGATGGGAACCCCGCCGGCCGAGGATCCGCAGGCGTTGGTCTTGCCGCAATTCGTCTCGCGGAGTGCCTCTTGGTGGGGTATGGATGCGGACACTCACAAGACCTAGCCAGGCCCCGGGGAGCCTGGCCTTGTAGTCTTGCAGCACCCAATGAGTTTTCTCCGTGTGTTTTCCGGCCAAATCTCACGAGCATTCTGCCCAAACCGGGATCGGTTTGAGCAGAACGCTCGTGGGAATTGGCCGCCATTGGGCAGCCCTGCAAACCGCTCTGCTCTCCATGGCCCAAGGCCCTATATGGCCCAGGGCATGTGGTGGCATCCCGGATACCACACGGAAAAGTCGCTGCCCACCCGGTGGCGCCGACGCAGTAGAGCCTTCAGGGAGCAGAGTTGAAGGACGGGAAGTGGCCGGGCGTGCGCGTCTGTCTTTCGGGAAGATGGGACGCCAATGGATGAGGATGACCTCATTTGGGGCACACATGTTTATCTCACTCCTAGATTTTCCGAAGCGCAAGAAGTCGCTGTTGGTGCTTGCTTGGTTGGGAAATGCGTGGCTGCGGGACTCACGGTTCCCGATATGGACAGGCCATGAGGGTCAGGACCCCAGAAGCAGAAGACTGGGGAAGTAAGCGAGTGTCTAAGCCTGGTATTTGTGATGGGCCCGGCCCCATGGTATAGTGCCAGGGATGGGAACCCAGCAGCCCTTTGATCCGCAGGAGTTGGCCTCAACGCAGTGCGTCTCGCGGAGTGACTCTAGGCAGGGATCGGGTGCGGGCACTGACAATGTCTGTTGAGGACCCAGAGGGGCGGCCCTGCAGACTTGGTGTGCCTGAAGTGACTTCGCCGTTCGTTTTCGGGCCAATTCCCATGAGCGTTTTGCCCTAACCGGGATCGGTTTGGACAGTTCGCTCGTGAGAATTGGCCGGCGTTGTGCAGCCTCTGTTTTTCGGTAAGATGGGGTGCCCAATATGGGGATGGCCTCGTTTTGGGCCCTCATGTTTATCTCACTCCGACAGTTTTTCGAAGCTCGGTAAGGCGCCGGTGGCGCCTGCGTAGTTGGGAGATGCGTGGCTGAGGGACTCAGGGTTCCCTATATGGAGAGACACGTGGGACAGGACCCGAAGCAGAAGGCTGGGGAAGAAAGTGAGCGTTCTAGCCCGGGCTTTGTGATGGGCCTGGCCCCATCGTATAGCGCCAGGGATATGAACCCCACAGGCCGAGGATCGGCAGGAGTTGTTCTTGCTAAAACTGTCTCGCGGAGTGCCTCTTGGCGGGGTATGGATGCGGGCACTCACAATGCCTAGCCAGGCCCCGGGGGGCCCGGCCTTGTAGACGTGCAGCGCACAATGAGTATTCGCCGGGCTTTTTCCGGCCAATTCTCAGGAGCGTTCTGCCCAAACAGGGATCGGTTTGAGCAGAACGGTCATGAGAATTGGCTGCTGTTGGGCAGCCCTGCAAACCGCTCTACTCTCCATGGCCCAGGGCCCTATCTGTCCCAGGGCATGTGGCGGCATCCCGGTTACCGCACGGAACAGTCGCGGCCCACCCGAGGGCGCCGGCGCCGTTGAGCCTTCAGGGAGCAGAGTTGAAGGAAGGGAAGTGGCCGGGCGTGCACCTCCGTCTTTCGGGAAGATGGGGCGCCCATTGATGAGGATGACCTCATTTTGGGCACACAGGTTTATCTCACTCCGAGAGTTTCCGATGCGCAAGAAGTCGCTGCTGTTGCTTGCTTGGTTGCGAGATGCGTGGCTGCGGGACTCAGGGTTCCCGATATGGACAGGCCACGAGGGACGGGACCCCGAAAGGAGTAGACTGGCGAAGCAAGCGAGTGTCCAAGCCCGGTCTTTGTGCTGGGCCCGGCCCAATGGTATCGCGCCAGGGATGGGAACCCAGCAGGCCGATGAACCGCAGGAGTTGTCCTCACCGCAGTGCGTCTGGCGCAATGCCTTTTGCAGAGGTTTGGGTGCAGGCACTCACAATGTCCGTTCAGGCCAGGGGGGCGGAACAGCAGACGTGAAGAGTCCGAAGAGACTTCGCCGGGCGTTTTCCAGCCAATTCTACGAGGGTTCTGACCAAACCGGGATCAGATTGTGCAGAACGCTCCTGACAATTGGCCAGCGTTTGGCATCCATCAACCGCCCATGCTCTCCATGTTAAAGCCGTCCGGAATTCGCACGGAAAATACGCGGCCCAGCCGGGGGTGCCAGCGCCTTTGAACCTTCAGGGAACAGAGTTGAAGGACGGATTGTGGCCGGCCGTGAGCCTCCGTTTTTCGGGAAGATCGTGCGCCCATGGATGGGGATGACCTCATTTTGGCACACAAGTTTATCTCACTCGAGAGTTTCCGAAGCGCAATTAGTCGCTGTTGGTGCTTGCTTGGTTGGGAGATGCGTGGTTGTGGGTCTCAGGGATCCCGATGTGGACAGGCCACGAGGGACAGGACCGGATGCAGAAGACTGGGGAAGCAAGCGAGTGTCCGAGCCCGGTCTTTGTGATGGGCCCGGCCCAATGGTATAGCGCCAGGGATGGCAACCCAGCAGGCCGAGGATCCGCAGGAGTTGGCCTCACTGCAGTGCGTCTCGCGGTGTGTCTCTTGGCGGGATCGGGTTCGGGCACTCACAATGCCGTCCAGGACCCCGAGGGGCGGCCCTGCAGACTTGGGGCGCCTGAAGTGACTTCACCGGGCGTTTTCCGGCCAATTCCCATGAGCGCTCTGCCCATACCAATCACGGTTTGGGCACAACGCTCGTGAGAATTGGCCGTCGTTGGGCAGCCTCTGTTCTTCGGTATGATGGGGTGCCCAATATGTGGATGGCCTCCTTCTGGGCCCGCATGTGTATCTCACTCCTAGAGTTTTGCGAACCTCGGGAAGGCGCCGCTTGCGCCTGCGTAGTTGGGAGATGCGTGGCTGCGGGACTCAGGGTGCCCGATATGGAGAGACACGTGGGACAGGACCCGAAGCAGAAGGCTGGGGAAGAAAGTGAGCGTTCGAGCCCAGAATTCGTGATTGGCCCGGCCCCATGGTATAGCGCCAGGAATATGAACCCCACAGGCCGAGGATCGGCAGGAGTTGGTCTCACCGCACTGCGTCTCGCGGAATGCCTCTTGCCGAGGTTCGAGTGCGGGCACTCACAATTTACGTTCAGGCCACGGGGGGCGGACCTGCAGACGTGCAGTGTCCGAAGAGACAACGCCGGGCGTTTTCCGGCCAATTCTACGAGGGTTCTGACCAAACCAGGATCGGATTGGGCAGAACGCTCCTGATAATTGGCCGGCGTTTGGAAGCCATTATAACCGCCCATGCTCTCCATGTTGCGGGCGTCCGGAAGTCGCACGGAAAATACGTGGCACGGCCGGTGGCGCCTGCGCCGTTGAGCGTTCAGGGAACAGAGTTGAAGGACGGATTGTGGCCTGCCGTGCGCCTCCATCTTTCGGGAACATGGTGCCCCCATGGATAGGGATGACCACATTTTGAGCACACAGGATTATCTAACTCCGTTTGTGGTCCGAAGTGCGGAAGACACGGATGGTGACTACGTGGTTGGGAGATGTGTTGCAGCGTGACTCAGGTTTCCCAATATGGAGAGCCACGTGGGACAGGAACCCGGAAGCAGAAGGCTGCGGAAGCAAAGGAGCATTTGAACCCGGGCTTTGTGATGGGCCCGGCCCCATGGTATAGCGCCTGGGATGGGAACCCCGCATTCCGAGGATCTGCAGGCTTTCGTCATGCCGCAATCAGTCTCGGGGGGTGCCTCTTGGCGGGGTATGGATGCGGGAACTCACAATGCCTAGTCAGGCCTCGGGGGGCCCGGCCTTGTAAACGTGTAGCACCCAATAAGTATTCGCCGTGCGTTTTCCGGCCAATTCTCACGAGCGATCTGCCCCAACATGGATCGGATTGAGCAGAACGCTCATGAGAATTGGCCGCCTTTGGACAGCCCAGCAAACCGCTTTGATCTACATGGCCCAGGGCCCTATCTGGCCCAGGGCATATGGCGGCATCCGGGATAACGCACGGAAAAGTCGCGGCCCACCCGGGGGCGCCCGCACATTTGAGCATTCAGGGAGCAGAGTTGAGGGACGGGAATTGGCCGGGCGTGCGCCTCCTACTTTCGGGAAGATGAGGCGCCCATGGATGGGGATGACCTCATTTTGAGCACACAGGTTTATCTCACTCCGTGGGTGGTCCGACGTGCCGACGCGCGGTTGGCGACTACGTCGTTGGGAGATGCGTGGCAGCGTGACTCAGGGTTCCGGATATGGAGAGCCATGTGGGACCGGAATCCGGAGCAGAAGGCTGCGGAAGCAAAGGAGCATTTGAACCCGGTCTTTGTGATGGGCCCGGCCCCATGGTATAGCGCCAGGGATGGGAACCCAGCAGGCCAAGGATCCGCAGGAGTTGGCCTCACCGAAGTGCATCTCACGTCGTGACTCTTGGCAGGGATCGGGTGCGGGCACTCACAACGTCCGTCCCGGCCCCAGAGGGGCGGCCCCGCAGACTTGGGGCACCTGAGGTGACTTCGCCGTTTATTTTCCGGCCAATTCCCATGAGTGTTCTGCCCAAACCGTGATCGTTTTGGGCAATACGCTCATGAGAATTGGCCGGGGTTGGGAAGCCTCTGTGCTTCGTTAAGATGGTGTGCCCAATATGAGGATGACCTGGTTTTGGGCCCGCATGTTTATCTCATTCCGAGAGTTTTTCGTAGCTTGGGAAGGCGCCGGTGGCGCTTGAGTAGTTGGGAGATGCGTGGCTGCACGACTCAGGGTTCCCCATATGGAGAGACACGAGGGACAGGACCCGAAGCAGAAGTCTGGGAAGAAACGAGCGTTCGAGCCCGGGCTTCGTGTTGGGCCCGGCCCCATGGTATAGCGCCAAGGATATGAACCCCGCAGGCCGAGGATTGGCAGGAGATGGCCTCACCACAGTGCGTCTCCCGGAATGCCTCTTGCCAATGTTCGGGTGCGGGCACTTACAATGCTCGTGCAGGCCCCGTGGGAGGAACTGTAGATGTGCAGCGTCCGAAGACACTTCGCCGGGCGTTTGCCGGCCAATTCTACGAGGGTTCTGACCAAACCGGGATCGGATTGGGCAGAACGCTCCTGAGAATTGGCTGGCGTTTGGCCGCCATTATAACCGTCCAGCTCTCCATGTTGCGGCCGTCCGGAAGTCGCACAGAAAATACACGGCCCAGCCCGTGGCGCCGGCAACGTTGAGCGTTCAGGGAACAGAGTTGAAGGACGGATCGTGGCCGGCCGTGCGGTTCCCTCTTTCGAGAAGATGAGGCGCCCATGGATGGGGATGAACTCATTTTGAGCACACAGGTTTATCTCACTCCGTGGGAGGTCCGACGTGCCGAAGGCGCGGTTGGCGACTACGTGGTTGGGAGATGTGTTGCAGCGTGACTCAGGGTTCCCGATATGGAGAGCCACAAGGGACAGCAACCCGGAAGAAGAAGGAAGCGGAAGCAATGGAGTATTCGAACCCAGGCTTCGTGATGGGACCGGCCCCATGGTATAGCGCCTGGGATGGGAACCCCGCAGGCCGAGGATCTGCAGGCGTTGGTCTTGCCGCAATCTGTCTCGTGGGGTGCCTCTTGGCGGGGTATGGATGCGGGCACTCACAATGCCTAGTCAGGCCCCAGGGGGCCCGGCCTTGTAGACATGCAGCACCCAATGAGTCTTCGCCGGGCATTTTCCGATCAATTCTCACGAGCGATCTGCCCCAACATGGATCGGTTTGAGCAGAACGCTCGTGAGAATTGGCCGCCGTTGGGCAGCCCTGAAAACCGCTCTGCTCTTCATGGCCCAGGGACTTATCTGGCCCAGGGCATGAGGCGGCATCCCGGATACCGCACGGAAAAGTTGCGGCCCACCCGGGGGCGCCGGCGCAGTTGAGCCTTCTGGGAGCAGAGTTGAAGGACGGGAAGTGGCGGGGTGGCGCCTCTGTCATTTGGGAAGTTGGGTTGCCCATGGATGAGGATGACCTCATTTTGGCACACAGGTTTATCTCACTCCAGGAGTTTCCGATGCGCAATAAGTCACTGTTGGTGCTTGCTTGGTTGGGAGATGCGTGGCTGCGGGTCTCAGGGTTCCGATATGGACAGTCCACGAGGGACCGGACACCGGTTGCAGAAGACTGAGGAATCAAGCCAGTGTCCAAGCCCGGTCTTTGTGATGGGCCCGGCTCAATGGTATACCGCCAGCGATGGGAACCCAGCAGGCCGAGGATCCGCAGGAGTTGGCCTCACGCAGTGCGTCTCGCGGAGTGACTCTTGGCAGGGATCGGGTTCGGGCAATCACAACGTCCGTCCAGGCCCCAGAGGGGCGGCACTGCAGAATTGGGGCCCTGAAGTGACTTCACCGTTCGTTTTCCGGCCAATTCCCATGAGCGTTCTGCCCAAACCAGTCTTGGTTTGGGTCCGGCCACATGGTATAGCGGCCGTCGTTGGGAAGCTTCTGTTCTTCCTTAAGATGGGGTGCCCAATATGGGGATGGCCTCCTTTTGGGCCCGCATGTTTATCTCACTCCGAGAGTTTTGCGAACCTCGGGAAGGCGCCGGTTGCGCCTGTGTAGTTGGGAGATACGTGGCTGCGGGACTCAGGGTTCCCGATATAGAGAGACACGTGCGACAGGACCCGAAGCAGAAGGCTGTGGAAGAAAGCGAGCGTTCGAGCCCAGGCTTCGTGATTGGCCCGGCCCCATGGTATAGCGCCAGGGATATGAACCCCGCAGACCGAGGATCGGCAGGAGTTGGTCTCACCGCACTGCGTCTCGCAGAATGCCTCTTGCAGAGGTTCGGGTGAGGGCACTCACAATGTCCGTTCAGGCCTTGGGGGGCGGACATGCAGCGTCCGAAGAGACTTCTCCGGGCGTTTTCCGGCCAATTCTACGAGGGTTCTGACCAAACCGGGATCAGATTGGGCAGAACGCTCCTGACTATTGGCCGACGTTTGGCATCCATTAACCGCCCATGCTCTCCATGTTAAAGCCGTCCGGAAGTCGCACGGAAAATACGCGGCCCAGCCGGGGCCGCCGGCGCCCTTGAGCGTTCAGGGAACAGATTTGAAGGACGGATTGTGGCCTGCCGTGGGCCTCCGTCTTCGGGAAGATGTGCGCTTTTGGATGGGGATGACCTCATTTTGAGCACACAGGTTTATCTCACTTCGATTTTCCAAAGCGCGGGAAGTCGCTGTTGGTGCTTGCTTGGTTGGGAGATGCGTGGCTGCGGGACTCAGTGTTCCCGATATGGAGAGGACAAGAGAGGCTGGACCCCGGAAGCAGAAGACTGGGGAAGCAAGAGAGTGTCGGAGCCCGGGCTTTGTGATGGGCCCGGCCCCATGGTATTCCGCCAGGGATGGGAAGCGAGCAGGCCGAGGTTCCACAGGAGTTGGCCTCACCTCAGTGCGTCTCGCGGAGTGACTCTTGGCAGGGATCGGGTGCCGGCACTCACAACGTCCGTCCAGGCCCCAGAGGGGCGGCCCTGCAGACTTGGGGCGCATGAAGTGACTTCGCTGGGCGTTTTCCGGCCAATTCCCATGAGCGTTCTGCCCAAACCGATCACGGTTTGGGCAGTATGTTCGTGAGAATTGGCCGGCGTTGGGCAGCCTCTGTTCTTCGATAAGATGGTGTGCCCAATATGGGGATGGCCTTGTTTTTGGCCCGCATGTTTATCGCACTCCGAGAGTTTTTCGATTCTCGGGAAGGCGCCGGTGGCGCCTGCGTAGTTGGGAGATGCGTGGCTGCGGGACTCAGGGTTCCCGATATGCAGAGACACGAGGGACAGGACACGAGCAGAAGGCTGGGGAAGAAAACAAGCGTTCAAGCCCGGGCTTCGTGTTGTGCCCGGCCCCATGGTATAGCGCCAGGGATATGAACCCCGCAGTCCGAGGATCGGCAGGAGTTGGTTTCACCGCAGTGCATCGCGGAATGCCTCTTGCCGCGGTTCGAGTGAGGGCACTCACAATGTCTGTTCTGGCCCCGGGGGCGGACCTGCAGACGTGCAGTGTCCGAAGAGACTTCACCGGGCGTTTTCCGGCCAATTCACGAGGGTTCTGACCCAACCGGGATCGGATTGGGAAGTACGCTTCTGAGAATTGGCCGGCGTTTGGCAGCCATTATAACCCCCCATGCTCTCCATGTTGTGGCCGTCCGGAAGTCGCACTGAAAGTACGCGGCCGAGCAGGGGGCGCCGGCGCCATTGAGCGTTCAGGGAACAGATTTGAAGGCCGAATTGTGGCCAAACCTGCGCCTCTGTCTTTCGGGAAGATGGGGCGCCAATGGATGGGGATGACCTCATTTTGAGCACACCGGTTTATCTCACTCCGTGTGTGGTCCGAAGTGCCGAAGGCGCGGTTGGCGACTAATGGTTGGGAGATGCGTTGCAGCGTGACTCAGGGTTCCCGATATGGAGAGCCACGTGGGACAGGAATTCGGAAGCAGAAGGCTGCGGAAGCAAAGGAGCATTTGCACCCGGGCTTCATGATGGGCCCAGCCCCATGGAAAGCACCTGGGAAGGCAACCCCGCAGGCCAAGGTTCTGCAGGCTTTGGTCTTGCCGCAATCCATCTCGCGGAGTGGCTCTTGGTGGGGTATGGATGCGGGCACTCACAATGCCTAGCCAGGCCCCAGGGGCCTCGGCCTAGTAGACGCGCAGCACCAAATGAGTCTTCACCGGGCGTTTTCTGGCCAATTCTCACGAGTGATATGCACAAACACGATCGGTTTTATCAGAACGCTCGTGAGAATGGGCCGCCGTTGGGCAGCCCTGCAAACCGCTTTGATATACATGGCCCAGGGCCCTATCTGGTTCAGGGCATGTGGCGGCATCCAGGATACCACACGGAAAAGTCGCGGCACACACGGGGGCGCCGGCGCAGTTGAGCCTTCAGGGAGCAGAGTTGAAAGACGGGAAGAGGATGGGCATGCGCCTCCGTCTTTCGGGAAGATGGGGCGCCCATGGATGGGGATGACCTCATTTTGAGCACACAGGTTTATCTCACTCTGTGGTTGTTCTGAAGTGCCAAAGGCGCGGTTGGCGACTACGTGGTTGGGAGATGCGTGGCAGCATGACTCAGGGTTCCTGATATGGACAGGCCACGAGTGTCAGGACCCCTGAAGCAGAAGACTTGGGAAGCAAGCGAGTGTCTGAGCACGGTCTTTGTGATGGGCCCGGCCCCATGGTATAGTGCCAGGGATGGGAACCCAGCAGGCCGAGGATCCCCAGGAGTTGGCCTCACCGCAGTGCATCTCGCAGAGTGACTCTTGGCAGGGATCAGATGCGGGCACTCACAACGTCCGTCCAGTCCCCAGAGGGCGGCCCTGCAGACTTGGGGCGCCAAAAGTGACTTCGCCGTTCGTTTTCTGGCTAATTCCCATGAGCGTTCTACAAAAAAGGTGATCGGTGTGGGCAGTATGCTCGTTGGAATTGGCCGGCGTTGGGCATCCTCTGTTCTTCGGTAAAATGGTTTGCCCAATATGGGGATGGCCTCCTTTTGGGCCCGCATATTTATGTCTCACCGAGAGGTTTTCGAAGCTCGGGAAGGCGCCGGTGGCGCCTGCGTAGTTTGGAGATTCGTGGCTGCGGGACTCAGGGTTCCCGATATGGAGAGACACGTGGGACAGGACCCGAAGCAGAAGGCTGGGGAAGAAAGTGAGCGTTCTCGCCCGGGCTTCGTGATGGGCCCGGCCCCATGGTATAGCGCTAGGGATATGAACCCCGCAGGCCGATGATCGGCAGGAGTTGGCCTCACTGCAGTGTGTCTCGCGGAATGCCTCTTGCCGAGGTACAGGTGCGTGCACTCACAATGCCCGTTCAGGCCATGGGGCAGTCCTGTAGACGTACAGCGTCCGAAGAGACTTCGCCGGGTTTTTTCCTGCCAATTCTACGAGTGTTCTGACCAAACCGGGATCGGATTGGGCAGAACGCTCCTGAGAATTGGGTGGCATTTGGCATCCATTATAACCGCCCATGCTCTCCATGTTGCGGCCGTCCGGAAGTCGCACGGAAAATACGCGCCCAGCCGGGGGCGCCGACGCAGTAGAGCGTTCAGGGAACAGAGTTGAAGGACGGATTTTGGCCAAACGTGCGCCTCCGACTTTCGGGAAGATGGGGCGCCCATGGATGGGGATGAACTCATTTTGAGCACACAGGTTTATCTCACTCCGTGGGTGGTCCAATGTACCAAAGTACCAAAGGCGCGTCTACGTGGTTGGGAGATGCGTGGCAGCATGACTCAGGGTTCCCGAGATGGAGAGCCACGAGGGACAGGATCCCGGAAACAGTAGGCTGCGGAAGCAATGGAGCATTCGAACCCGGGCTTTGTGATGGGCCCGGCCCCATGGTATAGCGCCTGGGATTAGAACCCCGCAGGCCGAGGATCCGCAGGCGTTGTTCTTGCCACAATCTGTCTCGCAGAGTGCCTCTTGGCGGGGTATGGACGCGGGCAGTCACAATGCCTAGCCAGGCCCCGGGGGGCCCGGCCTTGTAGACCTGCAGCGCCCAATGAGTCTTCGCCGTGTGTTTTCCAGGCAATTCTCACGAGCGTTCTGCCCAAACCAAGATCGGTTTGAACAGAACGCTCGTGAGAATTGGCCGACGTTGGGCAGCCCTGCAAACAGCTCTGCTCTCCATGGCCCAGGGCCCTATCCCAGGGCATGTGGCGGCATCCTGGATACCGCACGGAAAATTCGCGGCCCACCCAGGGGCGCCGGCGCAGTTGAGCCTTCAGGGAGCAGAGTTGAAGGACGGCAAGGGCCGGAATTGCGCCTCCGTCTTTCGGGAAGATGGGGCGCACATGGATGAGGATGACCTCATTTTGGGCACACAGGTTTATCTCACTCCAAGAGTTTCTGAAGCACAAGAAGTTGCTGTTGGTGCTTGCTTGGTTGGGAGATGCGTGGCTGCGGGACTCAGGGTTCCCGATATGGAGAGGACATGAGAGGCAGGACCCCGGAAGCAGAAGACTGGGGAAGCAAGCGAGTGTCGGAGCCCGGGCTTTGTGATGGGCCCGGCCCCATGGTATTCTGCCAGGGATGGGAAGCCAGCAGGCCGAGGTTCCGCAGGAGTTGGCCTCACCGCAGTGCGTCTCGCGGAGTGACTCTTGGCAGGGCTCGGGTTGGGGCACTCACAACGTCCGTCCAGGCCCCAGAGGGGCGGCCCTGCAGACTTGGGGCGCCTGAAGTGACTTCGCCGTTCGTTTTCCGGCCAATTCCCATGAGCGTTCTGCCCAAACCGTGATTGGTTTGGGCAGTACGCTCGTGAGAATTGGCCGGCGTTGGCCAGCCTCTGTTCTTCGGTAAGAATGTGCCCAATATGAGGATGGCCTGGTTTTGGGCCCGCATGTTTATCTCACTCCGAGAGTTTTTTGAAGCTTGGGAAGGCGCCTGCGTAGTTGGGAGATGCGTGGCTGCGGGACTCAGGGTTCCCATTATGGAGAGACACGAGGGACAGGACCCGAAGCAGAAGGCTGGAGAAGAAAGCGAGCGTTCGAGCCCGGGCTTTGTGATGGGCCCAGCCTCATGGTATAGCGCCAGGGATGAACCCCGCAGGCCGAGGATTGGCAGGAGTTGGCCTCACCGCAGTGCATCTCGCGGAATGCCTGTTGCCGAGGTTCTGGTGCGTGTACTCACAATGTCCGTTCAGGCCCTGGGGGGCAGACCTGCGACGTGCAGCGTCCGAAGAGACTTCGCCGGGCAATTTCCGTCCAATTCTACGATAAAACCGATCCCGGTTTGGGCAGAACGCTCGTGAGAATTGGCCGGAAAACGCCCGGCGAAGACTCATTGGGCGCTGCACGTCTACAAGGCTGTGCCCCCTGGGGCCTGGCTAGGCATTGTGAGTGCTCGCATCAATACCCCGCCAAGAGGTACTCCGTGAGACGGATTGTGGCAAGACCAACGCCTGCGGTTCCTTGGCCTCCGGGGTTCAATCCCAGGTGCTATAACATGGGGACGGGCCCATCACAAAGACCGGGTTCGAATGCTCCTTTGGTTCCGCAGCCTTCTGATTCCGGATTCCTGTCCCAGGTGGCTCTCCATATCGGGAACCCAGAGTCACGCTGCCACGCATCTCCCAACAACGTAATCGCCAACCGCGCCTTCGGCATTTTGGACCACCCACGGAGTGAGATAAACCTGTGTGCTCAAAATGAGGTCATCCCCATTCATGGGAGCCCCATCTCCCCGAGAGACGGAGGCGCACGGTTGGACATGGATGTTGTGTCCAGGGCAGCTGTGGATTGTAGGTACGGGTGGCCTCAGGGACTATGGACGAGTCTCCCCCTCTGGGGATTTGTCCCAGCTCCCAAGAGTTTGGGATCATTTTGTGGGAAAGGTGTAGTCCTGTTGTCTGGCTCATGTGTTTCTCCAAGAAAGGGATTCCAGAGCAGTGCCCCAGGTACGGGCGGGGCGACTGGAAAACTCAAACACTGGTGAGGATTGGGTGCATAGGGGCTTGGCAACCACATATGTGGGCTCCTGTCCCAGGCCCTGACAGGCCTTTCTTTGAGATGGGGCTCATGCTGAGGGTCACAGTGTGAATTTGTGCCCAAGGCGGCACACAAGTTTAGGAGTGGCATTTGGGGCCATGAAGGTTTCTCCCACCCTGAAAGTGGGACTCCATGCCAAGAGCAAGGTTTACAGCCATAGGGAAGGAGGAGATCTGATTTGTGATTCCGATACCCAACTGTGTGGGAAATTGATATATTGTCTAAGTTCAGATATCTGAAAACCAAGGTTAGGAAGAGATGACAGCATAACACCTTGGCGTGACAAAAGTGCTGGGTGTGTGGCCGCTGTGTCCTTGTCTGTCTGGACGTATGTCTTCAGGCTGTGTCAGACAGAGCATGAGTGCCCAGAGCAGCCTATCCCGTTCGGGTACCAATGAGGTCCGAGCAGGTTGATCCTCATCGGGGGTTTCTGGAGAGCCCAACAGGAAAACGTTTTTCTTCCGGTGAGCGGGCACTGGGCTGGGTTTTGTTTTTGGAGTTCCTAGTCTGGATGGCTTGATTGCCAGGAGTGTGAGGAAGGAAGTCTGAAAACACAAGCTAGCGTGAGGTTTGGGACCGACGGCACAGCAGGCTGAATCGAGATCTCCTGCATTGAGGTTATGTCAACTATGAGACATGCCTCAGGCTAGAGTTTTTGTTCAGCATGGCCTCTTCCTGAAGGGTGTGGGGGCTTCATGAGGCCAGGGAGGTTTGCCTACGATGGGATTTGTGAACTACTCCAAATTTCAAGGTTTTCTTCTGCACGACAGTCTAATCCTATTGGATGGTTCCAGGAGGCCTCATACGGAAAGACTCGAGAACAGGTGTCTAAGCATGGATGCCTGGGAAGGCCACCTTATATTCCCACTCTTTAGTCAGGACAAGGCAGGCTCAATCTGCGGGCTCCTGGGTGAGCTACCCAGAGGGGAGAGTTGAAATGGACTCTCCTGAAGATGAGTCCTACTGTGGCTTAGTGGCCTGGGAGAACTTGGAATGTGGAGGTGGCTCAGGGACTCTGCAGGATTCACCAACCTAAGGTGTTTGACACGACTCCAACAAGGAAGCTTCCATGTGGAGACGAGAGGAGTCTGTTCAGTGTCTCAGGAAAGCCCCATATACTGTTCTTCGAACCGAGGCCTCTGAGGAGTGACACCTGGAAACCAAAGCAAGAGTTGAGATTAGGGCCTAAGGGCCTGCCCGGCTAAACCTACTATCTCTGTTGACATCTGTGTGCATGCCTATGTGGAGGTAGCTGCTCAGCTTGTGTCAGAATGCCCCTGTGTGTCCAGGGAGGCTCCCAGTAGTGGGATGTCCTCGTGGGCCTTGAGGTTTCTCATATTCTGGAGGTGTGTGGCCAAAGGAATGGACACAGTTTCCCAGGAGGGAGCAGGCACGGTCCTGTGGTATGGCTCTAGAGGACCCAGCCTAGAGGCTGTGTTTGCCAGGGCTGTCGGGACAGATGTCTGAAAAAGCAAACTTGGCTCAGTTAGGGGCCAAGGTAATGGGAGGCCTGATCTCCAGTCTGTGAGGGGAGATACTCTAGATATCAAAGGAGGGCAAGTGGGAGGCAGTCGCTCAGGCTTTTGTCTCTGGGTGTTGCGTTCACAGTGGCCATTCAGGGTAGGGGTTGCTTCAGGGGCCGAGGAAGAGCCTTCCTCTCGGGTGATTGTCCAAGCTCCCAAGTGTTTGGGTTCATTCTGTGGGAAGGGAAGAGTACTGTTTTCTGCCACAGGGGACCCCCCAGGAGAGGGACTCTAGAGCACAGCAGTGGGTTCCATCAACTGGAATACACACCATCTAGTTAGTCCTGGGGGCCTATGGGCATGGCAAGCCACATATGCGGGCTCTTGGTCCAGTCACTGAGAGGCGTCACTTGAATTATGTACTCACGCTGACGGTCACAATGTGCGTTTGTGCCCAAAATGACCCTCACGCATGGGCGTGTCCTCATGGGCCATGCCGTTTTCTCCTACACTGAAGGTTTGACTCACTGCCAGCAGCAAGGATTCTTGCCATGGGGAAGGAGGGGTTCTGACTTGTCCATCAGGTTCCCCCCTGTGCAGGGATTGGAGATAAGGTCTAGGTTCCGATGACTGAAAACCCAGGTTGGGAATGGATGGTGGCCTAAGGCAGTGGCGGGTCCAATGTTCTGGGTTTGCAGCCAGCTGTGTCGGTGTCTGTTGGAAGGTCTGGGCTCAGGCTATTTGCGACAGAGCATCAGTGTTTAAGGTAGCCTATGCAATTGGGGTGTTGCCGAGGTCCAAGCAGGTTGATCCTCCTTTGGGGTTTCTGGGCAGCACCATAGACAATGTTTTTCTCCTGGGAGGCAGGCAGAGTGCTTCACTGTGGCCCCAGAATTCCCAGGAGGGAGGGTTTGTGGGCCAGGAGTGTGAGGACGGAAGTCTGAAAACACCAGCTAGGGTGAGGATTGGAGCCAAGGGCAGAGCAGGCCCACTCTGCAGAGGCTGAATCACAATCTCCTGCATCTGAAGTCAGGCTGAGGATCAGACGTTGGCTGAGGCTGGAGGATGTGTCCATGATGGCACCTTCATGAAGCGGGGGCCTCATGAGGCCAAGGAAGTTTACCCACGCTGAGTTTGGAGGTTGCCCCAAACCACAGGGTTTCCTTCTGCGGGACATTCGAGTCCTGTGCATGGCTCTAGGACATACCGTACGGAAGGACTGGGAGCAGGGTTCGAAGGATGGATCCCTGTACAGCATGCCTCGCATTCCCATTGGCCATTAGCGACAAGATATGTTTGATCTGCTGCCTCTGGGGCACCCTACCCAGGGGTCTGAGTTGAAATGGCCTCTCCTGAGGATGCGTCATAATGTGCGTTTGCGTCCATGGAGACCTTGGAATGTGCTGGTTGTTCAGTGGCCCTGCGGAACTTTCCTACCTGAAGGGTTTGATACATCCCCAGTAAGAAAGCTCCCCATGTGGAGACGAGAGAGGTTTCGTTTGGTGCCTCAGAAAGGCCCCGTGTGCTGGTCTAAAAAACAGTCCTCTGAGGACGGACACATGGAAACCAAAGCTAAGGTTCAGATTAGGGCCTGGGGGCCTGTCCATTTCAACCTTCTGTCTCTGGGGACACTGTCTGAGAGTCTAAGTGGAGATAGTTGCTCCGCTGGTGTCAGAGAGCCCCTCTTAGTCCAGGGTGGCCTACACTCTTGATGGCCTCAGGGGCCTTGGAGCTTTTCCCTAACCTGTAGGGTTGTGGTCAATGGATTGGGCACACTTTCCTAGGGGACGGCAGGCACAATCTTTCGCTGTGGCTCCAGAGGCCCTACCCTGGAGGTTGTGTGGGTCCAGGCTGTGGGCACAGAAGTGTGAAAACACAAACTCAGCTTATGAGTGGCGCCTAGGGTATGGCAGGCTGGATGTACGGCCCGAGAGGGAGCTCCTGGGCCTCTGAAACAAGGGCAAGTGTGAGGCGTTCCTTCAGGCTTTTGTCTCTGGATGTTGTGTCCGGGATAGCCGTGGATTGGAGAGGTGGCCTCAGGGACTATGGACGAGTATCCCTCTCTGGGGATTTGTCCCAGCTCCCAAGTGTTCGGGGTCATTTTGTGGGAAGGGTGGATTCGTGTTGTCTGGCTCATGTGTCTCTCCAAGAAATGGATCCCAGAGCAGAGCCCCAGGTATGGGCGGGGCGACTGGAAAACTCAAACACTGGTGAGGATTGGGTGCATAGGGGCTTGGCAAGCCCCATATGCAGGCTCTTGGTCCAGGCCCTGACATGCCTTTCCTTGACATGGGGCTCATGCTGAGGGTCACAGTGTGAATTTGTGCCCAAGCAGCACTCAAGTTTGGGCGTGGCATCAGGGGCCATGAAGGTTTCTCCCACCCTGAAGGCGTGACTCCATGCCAAGAGCAAGCTTTACAGCCATGGGGAAGGAGGAGTTCTGTTTTGTGCTTGCGATCCCCAGGTGTGTGGAGAATTGATATAATGTCTAGGTTCAGATATCTGAAAACCAAGGTTAGGAAGAGGTGACGGCATAAGACCATGGCGTGTCCGAAGTGCTGGGTGTGCGGCCAGCTGTCTCCTTGTCTGTATGGACGTCTGGCTCCAGGCTGTGTCAGACAGAGCATGAGTGCCCAGAGCAGCCTATCCAGTTCGGGTACCGTCGAGGCCCGAGCAGGTTCATCCTCATCTGGGTTTTCTGGAGAGCCCCACAGGGAAACGTTTTTCTTCCGTTGCGCAGACACTGGGCTGGGTTGTGGTTCTGGAGTTCCTAGTCCGGAGGGCTTGTTTGCCAGGAGTGTGAGGAAGGAAGTCTGAAAACACAAGCTAGCGTGAGGTTTGGGACCGAGGGCACGGCAGGCCCACTCTGCAGAGGCTGAATCGAGATCTCCTGCACTGAGGTCATGTCAACTATGAGACGTGCCTCAGGCTAGACTTTTTGTCCAGCATGGCCTCTTCCTGAAGGGTGTGGGGGCTTCATGAGGCCAGGGAGGATTGCCTACGATCGGATTTGTGAACTACTCCAAATCTCAAGGTTTCCTTCTGCACGACGGTGGAGTCCTATTGGATGGTTCCAGGAGGCCCCATACGGAAATACTCGAGAGCAGGTGTCTAAGCTTGGATGCCTAGGAACGCCACCTCATATTCCCACTCTATAGTCAGGACAAGGCAGGCTCAATCTGCGGTCTCCTGGGTGAGCTACCCAGAGGGGAGAGTTGAAATGGACTCTCCTGAAGATGAGTCCTACTGTGGCTTGGTGGCCTGGGAGATCTTGGAATGTGGAGGTGGCTCAGGGACTCTGCAGGATTCTCCAAACTGAGGTGTTTGACACGGCTCCCACAAGGAAGCTTTCCATGTGGAGACGAGAGGAGTTCTGTTCAGTGCCTCAGGAAAGCCCCATATCCTGTTCTTCGAACCAAGGCCTCTGAGGAGTGACACCTGGAAACCAAAGCAAGAGTAGAGATTAGGGCCAAAGGGCCTGTCCCGCTCAACCTTCTATCTCTGTTGCCATCTGTGTGCATGCCTTCGTGGAGGTAGCTGCTCAGCTTGTGTCAGAAAGCCCCTGTGTGTCCAGGGAGGCTCCCAGTAGTGGGATGTCCTCGGGGGCCTTGATGTTTCTCATATTCTGGAGGTGTGTGGCCTAAGGAATGGACACAGTTTCCCAGGAGAGAGCTGGCACGGTCCTGTGGTATGGCTCTAGAGGACCCAGCCTAGAGGCTGTGTTTGCCAGGGCTGTCGGGACAGATGTCTGAAAAAGCAAACTTGGCTCAGCTAGGGGCCAAGGTAATGGCAGGCCTGATCTCCAGTCTGTGAGGGGAGATCCTCTGGATATCAAAGGAGGGCAAGTGGGAGGCAGTCGCTCAGGCTTTTGTCTCTGGGTGTTGCGTTCAACTTGGCCGTTCAGGATAGGGGTTGCTTCAGGGGCCCAGGAAGAGCCTTCCTCTCGGGGGATTGTCCAAGCTTCCAAGTGTTTGGGTTCATTCTGTGGGAAGGGAAGAGTACTGTTTTCTGCCACAGGGGACCCCCCCCAGGAGAGGGACTCTAGAGCACAGCAGTGGGTTCCCTCAACTGGAATACACACCATCTACTTAGTCCTGGGGGCCTATGGGCATGGCAAGCCACATATGCGGGCTCTTGGTCCAGTCACTGAGAGGCGTTACTTGAATTAGGTATTCCCACTGAGGGTCACAATGTGTGTTTATGCCCAAGGCGACCCTCACGCATGGGCGTGGCCTCATGGGCCATGCCGTTTTCTCCTACACTGAATGTTTGACTCACTGCCAGCAGCAAGGATTCTTGCCATGGGGAAGGAGGGGTTCTGACTTGTGCATCAGGTTCGCCCCTGTGCAGGGATTGGAGATAAGGTCTAGGTTCCGATGACTGAAAACCCAGGTTGGGAATGGATGGTGGCCTAAGGCAGTGGCGGGTCCAATGTTCTGGGTGTGCAGCCAGCTGTGTCGGTGTCTGTTGGAAGGTCTGGGCTCAGGCTATTTGCGACAGAGCATCAGTGTTTAAGGTAGCCTATGCAATTGGGGTGTTGCCGAGGGCCAAGCAGTTTAATCCTCCTTTGGGGTTTCTGGGCAGCACCACAGACAATGTTTTTCTCCTGGGAGGCAGGCAGAGTGCTTCATTGTGGCCCCAGAATTCCCAGGAGGGAGGGTTTGTGGCCAGGAGTGTGAGGACGGAAGTCTGAAAACACCAGCTAGGGTGAGGATTGGAGCCAAGGGCAGAGCAGGCCCACTCTGCAGAGGCTGAATCACAATCTCCTGCATCTGAAGTCAGGCTGAGGATCAGACGTTGGCTGAGGCTGGAGGATGTGTCCATGATGGCACCTTCATGAAGCGGGGGCCTCATGAGGCCAAGGAAGTTTTCCCACGCTGAGTTTGGAGGTTGCCCCAAACCACAGGGTTTCCTTCTGCGGGACATTCGAGTCCTGTGCATGGCTCTAGGACATACCATACGGAAGGACTGGGAGCAGTGTTCGAAGGATGGATCCCTGTACAGCATGCCTCGCATTCCCATTGGCCATTAGCGACAAGATATGTTTGATCTGCTGCCTCTGGGGCACCCTACCCAGGGGTCTGAGTTGAAATGACCTCTCCTGAGGATGCGTCATAATGTGCGTTTGCGTCCATGGAGACCTTGGAATGTGCTGGTTGTTCAGTGGCCCTGCGGAACTCTCCTACCTGAAGGGTTTGATACATCCCCAGTAAGAAAGCTCCCCATGTGGAGACGAGAGAGGTTTCGTTTGGTGCCTCAGAAAGGCCCCGTGTGCTGGTCTACAAAAACAGTCCTCTGAGGACGGACACATGGAAACCAAAGCTAAGGTTCAGATTAGGGCCTGGGGGCCTGTCCATTTCAAACTTCTGTCTCTGGGGACACTGTCTGAGAGTCTAAGTGGAGATAGTTGCTCCGCTGGTGTCAGAGAGCCCCTTTTAGTCCAGGGTGGCCTACACTCTTGATGGCCTCAGGGGCCTTGGAGCTTTTCCCTAACCTGTAGGGTTGTGGTCAATGGATTGGGCACACTTTCCTAGGGGACGGCAGGCACAATCTTTCGCTGTGGCTCCAGAGGCCCTACCCTGGAGTTTGTGTGGGTCCAGGCTGTGGGCACAGAAGTGTGAAAACACAAACTCAGCTTATGAGTGGCGCCTAGGGTATGGCAGGCTGGATGTACGGCCCGAGAGGGAGCTCCTGGGCCTCTGAAACAAGGGCAAGTGTGAGGCGTTCCTTCAGGCTTTTGTCTCTGGATGTTGTGTCCGGGATAGCCGTGGATTGGAGAGGTGGCCTCAGGGACTATGGACGAGTATCCCTCTCTGGGGATTTGTCCCAGCTCCCAAGAGTTCGGGGTCATTTTGTGGGAAGGGTGGATTCGTGTTGTCTGGCTCATGTGTCTCTCCAAGTAATGGATTCCAGAGCAGAGCCCCAGGTATGGGCGGGGCGACTGGAAAACTCAAACACTGGTGAGGATTGGGTGCATAGGGGCTTGGCAAGCCCCATATGCAGGCTCTTGGTCCAGGCCCCGACATGCCTTTCTTTGACATGGGGCTCATGCTGAGGGTCACAGTGTGAATTTGTGCCCAAGCAGCACTCAAGTTTGGGCGTGGCATCAGGGGCCATGAAGGTTTCTCCCACCCTGAAGGCGTGACTCCATGCCAAGAGCAAGCTTTACAGCCATGGGGAAGGAGGAGTTCTGTTTTGTGCTTGCGATCCCCAGGTGTGTGGAGAATTGATATAATGTCTAGGTTCAGATATCTGAAAACCAAGGTTAGGAAGAGGTGACGGCATAAGACCATGGCGTGTCCGAAGTGCTGGGTGTGCGGCCAGCTGTCTCCTTGTCTGTATGGACGTCTGGCTCCAGGCTGTGTCAGACAGGGCATGAGTGCCCAGAGCAGCCTATCCAGTTCGGGTACCGTCGAGGCCCGAGCAGGTTCATCCTCATCTGGGTTTTCTGGAGAGCCCCACAGGGAAACGTTTTTCTTCCGTTGCGCAGACACTGGGCTGGGTTGTGGTTCTGGAGTTCCTAGTCCGGAGGGCTTGTTTGCCAGGAGTGTGAGGAAGGAAGTCTGAAAACACAAGCTAGCGTGAGGTTTGGGACCGAGGGCACGGCAGGCCCACTCTGCAGAGGCTGAATCGGGATCTCCTGCACTGAGGTCATGTCAACTATGAGACGTGCCTCAGGCTAGACTTTTTGTCCAGCATGGCCTCTTCCTGAAGGGTGTGGGGGCTTCATGAGGCCAGGGAGGTTTGCTTACGATGGGATTTGTGAACTACTCCAAATCTCAAGGTTTCCTTCTGCACGACGGTGGAGTCCTATTGGATGGTTCCAGGAGGCCCCATACGGAAATACTCGAGAGCAGGTGTCTAAGCTTGGATGCCTAGGAACGCCACCTCATATTCCCACTCTATAGTCAGGACAAGGCAGGCTCAATCTGCGGTCTCCTGGGTGAGCTACCCAGAGGGGAGAGTTGAAATGGACTCTCCTGAAGATGAGTCCTACTGTGGCTTGGTGGCCTGGGAGATCTTGGAATGTGGAGGTGGCTCAGGGACTCTGCAGGATTCTCCAAACTGAGGTGTTTGACACGGCTCCCACAAGGAAGCTTTCCATGTGGAGACGAGAGGAGTTCTGTTCCGTGCCTCAGGAAAGCCCCATACCCTGTTCTTCGAACCAAGGCCTCTGAGGAGTG
Source organism: Mustela nivalis (assembly GCF_964662115.1). Lineage (NCBI taxonomy): Eukaryota > Metazoa > Chordata > Mammalia > Carnivora > Mustelidae > Mustela > Mustela nivalis. The sequence continues at coordinate 371,859 of NW_028136271.1, read as the reverse complement.
ACACCTGGAAACCAAAGCAAGAGTAGAGATTAGGGCCAAAGGGCCTGTCCCGCTCAACCTTCTATCTCTGTTGACATCTGTGTGCATGCCTTCGTGGAGGTAGCTGCTCAGCTTGTGTCAGAAAGCCCCTGTGTGTCCAGGGAGGCTCCCAGTAGTGGGATGTCCTCGGGGGCCTTGATGTTTCTCATATTCTGGAGGTGTGTGACCTAAGGAATGGACACAGTTTCCCAGGAGAGAGCAGGCACGGTCCTGTGGTATGGCTCTAGAGGACCCAGCCTAGAGGCTGTGTTTGCCAGGGCTGTCGGGACAGATGTCTGAAAAAGCAAACTTGGCTCAGCTAGGGGCCAAGGTAATGGCAGGCCTGATCTCCAGTCTGTGAGGGGAGATCCTCTGGATATCAAAGGAGGGCAAGTGGGAGGCAGTCGCTCAGGCTTTTGTCTCTGGGTGTTGCGTTCAACTTGGCCGTTCAGGGTAGGGGTTGCTTCAGGGGCCCAGGAAGAACCTTCCTCTCGGGGGATTTTCCAAGCTTCCAAGTGTTTGGGTTCATTCTGTGGGAAGGGAAGAGTACTGTTTTCTGCCACAGGGGACCCCCACAGGAGAGGGACTCTAGAGCACAGCAGTGGGTTCCCTCAACTGGAATACACACCATCTAGTTAGTCCTGGGGGCCTATGGGCATGGCAAGCCACATATGCGGGCTCTTGGTTCAGTCACTGAGAGGCGTTACTTGAATTAGGTATTCACACTGAGGGTCACAATGTGTGTTTGTGCCCAAGGCGACCCTCACGCATGGGCGTGGCCTCATGGGCCATGCCGTTTTCTCCTACACTGAATGTTTGACTCACTGCCAGCAGCAAGGATTCTTGCCATGGGGAAGGAGGGGTTCTGACTTGTGCATCAGGTTCCCACCTGTGCAGGGATTGGAGATAAGGTCTAGGTTCCGATGACTGAAAACCCAGGTTGGGAATGGATGGTGGCCTAAGGCAGTGGCGGGTCCAATGTTCTGGGTGTGCAGCCAGCTGTGTCGGTGTCTGTTGGATGGTCTGGGCTCAGGCTATTTGCGACAGAGCATCAGTGTTTAAGGTAGCCTATGCAATTGGGGTGTTGCCGAGGGCCAAGCAGTTTAATCCTCCTTTGGGGTTTCTGGGCAGCACCATAGACAATGTTTTTCTCCTGGGAGGCAGGCAGAGTTCTTCATTGTGGCCCCAGAATTCCCAGGAGGGAGGGTTTGTGGCCAGGAGTGTGAGGACGGAAGTCTGAAAACACCAGCTAGAGTGAGGATTGGAGCCAAGGGCAGAGCAGGCCCACTCTGCAGAGGCTGAATCACAATCTCCTGCATCTGAAGTCAGGCTGAGGTTCAGACGTTGGCTGAGGCTGGAGTATGTGTCCATGATGGCACCTTCATGAAGCGGGGGCCTCATGAGGCCAAGGAAGTTTTCCCACGCTGAGTTTGGAGGTTGCCCCAAACCACAGGGTTTCCTTCTGCGGGACATCGAGTCCTGTGCATGGCTCTAGGACATACCATACGGAAGGACTGGGAGCAGGTTTCGAAGGATGGATCCCTGTACAGCATGCCTCGGATTCCTATTGGCCATTAGCGACAAGATATGTTTGATCTGCTGCCTCTGGGGCACCCTACCCAGGGCTCTGAGTTGAAATGGCCTCTCCTGAGGATGGGTCATAATGTGCGTTTGCGTCCATGGAGACCTTGGAATGTGCTGGTTGTTCAGTGGCCCTGCGGAACTCTCCTACCTGAAGGGTTTGATACATCCCCAGTAAGAAAGCTCCCCATGTGGAGACGAGAGAGGTTTCGTATGGTGCCTCAGAAAGGCCCCTTGTGCTAGTCTACGAAAACAGTCCTCTGAGGACGGACACATGGAAACCAAAGCTAAGGTTCAGATTAGGGCCTGGGGGCCTGTCCATTTCAAACTTCTGTCTCTGGGGACACTGTCTGAGAGTCTAAGTGGAGATAGTTGCTCCGCTGGTGTCAGAGAGCCCCTCTTAGGCCAGGGTGGCCTACCTACACTATTGATGGCCTCAGGGGCCTTGGAGCTTTTCCCTAACCTGTAGGGTTGTGGTCAATGGATTGGGCACACTTTCCTAGGGGAGGGCAGGCACAATCTTTCGCTGTGGCTCCAGAGGCCCTACCCTGGAGGTTGTGTGGGTCCAGGCTGTGGGCACAGAAGTGTGAAAACACAAACTCAGCTTATGAGTGGCGCCTAGGGTATGGCAGGCCGGATGTACGGCCCGAGAGGGAGCTCCTGGGCCTCTGAAACAAGGGCAAGTGTGAGGCGTTCCTTCAGGCTTTTGTCTCTGGATGTTGTGTCCGGGATAGCCGTGGATTGGAGAGGTGGCCTCAGGGACTATGGACGAGTATCCCTCTCTGCGGATTTGTCCCAGCTCCCAAGAGTTCGGGGTCATTTTGTGGGAAGGGTGGATTCGTGTTGTCTGGCTCATGTGTCTCTCCAAGAAATGGATTCCAGAGCAGAGCCCCAGGTACGGGCGGGGCGACTGGAAAACTCAAACACTGGTGAGGATTGGGTGCATAGGGGCTTGGCAAGCCCCATATGCGGGCTCTGGGTCCAGGCCCCGACATGCCTTTCTTTGACATGGGGCTCATGCTGAGGGTCACAGTGTGAATTTGTGCCCAAGCAGCACTCAAGTTTGGGCGTGGCATCAGGGGCCATGAAGGTTTCTCCCACCCTGAAGGCGTGACTCCATGCCAAGAGCAAGCTTTACAGCCATGGGGAAGGAGGAGTTCTGTTTTGTGCTTGCGATCCCCAGGTGTGTGGAGAATTGATATAATGTCTAGGTTCAGATATCTGAAAACCAAGGTTAGGAAGAGGTGACGGCATAAGACCATGGCGTGTCCGAAGTGCTGGGTGTGCGGCCAGCTGTCTCCTTGTCTGTATGGACGTCTGGCTCCAGGCTGTGTCAGACAGAGCATGAGTGCCCAGAGCAGCCTATCCAGTTCGGCTACCGTCGAGGCCCGAGCAGGTTCATCCTCATCTGGGTTTTCTGGAGAGCCCCACAGGGAAACGTTTTTCTTCCGTTGCGCAGACACTGGGCTGGGTTGTGGTTCTGGAGTTCCTAGTCCGGAGGGCTTGTTTGCCAGGAGTGTGAGGAAGGAAGTCTGAAAACACAAGCTAGCGTGAGGTTTGGGACCGAGGGCACGGCAGGCCCACTCTGCAGAGGCTGAATCGGGATCTCCTGCACTGAGGTCATGTCAACTATGAGACGTGCCTCAGGCTAGACTTTTTGTCCAGCATGGCCTCTTCCTGAAGGGTGTGGGGGCTTCATGAGGCCAGGGAGGTTTGCCTACGATGGGATTTGTGAACTACTCCAAATCTCAAGGTTTCTTCTGCACGACGGTGGAGTCCTATTGGATGGTTCCAGGAGGCCCCATACAGAAATACTCGAGAGCAGGTGTCTAAGCTTGGATGCCTAGGAAAGCCACCTCATATACCCACTCTATAGTCAGGACAAGGCAGGCTCAATCTGCGGTCTCCTGGGTGAGCTACCCAGAGGGGAGAGTTGAAATGGACTCTCCTGAAGATGAGTCCTACTGTGGCTAGGTGGCCTGGGAGATCTTGGAATGTGGAGGTGGCTCAGGGACTCTGCAGGATTCTCCAAACTGAGGTGTTTGACACGGCTCCCACAAGGAAGCTTTCCATGTGGAGACGAGAGGAGTTCTGTTCAGTGCCTCAGGAAAGCCCCATACCTTGTTCTTCGAACCAAGGCCTCTGAGGAGTGACACCTGGAAACCAAAGCAAGAGTAGAGATTAGGGCCAAAGGGCCTGTCCCGCTCAACCTTCTATCTCTGTTGACATCTGTGTGCATGCCTTCGTGGAGGTAGCTGCTCAGCTTGTGTCAGAAAGCCCCTGTGTGTCCAGGGAGGCTCCCAGTAGTGGGATGTCCTCGGGGGCCTTGATGTTTCTCATATTCTGGAGGTGTGTGACCTAAGGAATGGACACAGTTTCCCAGGAGAGAGCAGGCAAGGTCCTGTGGTATGGCTCTAGAGGACCCAGCCTAGAGGCTGTGTTTGCCAGGGCTGTCGGGACAGATGTCTGAAAAAGCAAACTTGGCTCAGCTAGGGGCCAAGGTAATGGCAGGCCTGATCTCCAGTCTGTGAGGGGAGATCCTCTGGATATCAAAGGAGGGCAAGTGGGAGGCAGTCGCTCAGGCATTTGTCTCTGGGTGTTGCGTTCAACTTGGCCGTTCAGGGTAGGGGTTGCTTCAGGGGCCGAGGAAGAGCCTTCCCTTCGGGGGATTGTCCAAGCTTCCAAGTGTTTGGGTTCATTCTGTGGGAAGGGAAGAGTACTGTTTTCTGCCACAGGGGACCCCACCAGGAGAGGGACTCTAGAGCACAGCAGTGGGTTCCCTGAACTGGAATACACACCATCTAGTTAGTCCTGGGGGCCTATGGGCATGGCAAGCCACATATGCGGGCTCTTGGTCCAGTCACTGAGAGGCGTTACTTGAATTAGGTATTCACACTGAGGGTCACAATGTGTGTTTGTGCCCAAGGCGACCCTCACGCATGGGCATGGCCTCATGGGCCATGCCGTTTTCTCCTACACTGAATGTTTGACTCACTGCCAGCAGCAAGGATTCTTGCCATGGGGAAGGAGGGGTTCTGACTTGTGCATCAGGTTTCCCCCTGTGCAGGGATTGGAGATAAGGTCTAGGTTCCGATGACTGAAAACCCAGGTTGGGAATGGATGGTGGCCTAAGGCAGTGGCGGGTCCAATGTTCTGGGTGTGCAGCCAGCTGTGTCGGTGTCTGTTGGAAGGTCTGGGATCAGGCTATTTGCGACAGAGCATCAGTGTTTAAGGTAGCCTATGCAATTGGGGTGTTGCCGAGGGCCAAGCAGTTTAATCCTCCTTTGGGGTTTCTGGGCAGCACCATAGACAATGTTTTTCTCCTGGGAGGCAGGCAGAGTGCTTCATTGTGGCCCCAGAATTCCCAGGAGGGAGGGTTTGTGGCCAGGAGTGTGAGGACGGAAGTCTGAAAACACCAGCTAGGGTGAGGATTGGAGCCAAGGGCAGAGCAGGCCCACTCTGCAGAGGCTGAATCACAATCTCCTGCATCTGAAGTCAGGCTGAGGATCAGACGTTGGCTGAGGCTGGAGGATGTGTCCATGATGGCACCTTCATGAAGCGGGGGCCTCATGAGGCCAAGGAAGTTTTCCCACGCTGAGTTTGGAGGTTGCCCCAAACCACAGGGTTTCCTTCTGCGGACATCGAGTCCTGTGCATGGCTCTAGGACATACCATACGGAAGGACTGGGAGCAGGTTTCGAAGGATGGATCCCTGTACAGCATGCCTCGCATTCCCATTGGCCATTAGCGACAAGATATGTTTGATCTGCTGCCTCTGGGGCACCCTACCCAGGGGTCTGAGTTGAAATGGCCTCTCCTGAGGATGCGTCATAATGTTCGTTTGCGTCCATGGAGACCTTGGAATGTGCTGGTTGTTCAGTGGCCCTGCGGAACTCTCCTACCTGAAGGGTTTGATACATCCCCAGTAAGAAAGCTCCCCATGTGGAGACGAGAGAGGTTTCGTTTGGTGCCTCAGAAAGGCCCCTTGTGCTAGTCTACGAAACAGTCCTCTGAGGACGGTCACATGGAAACCAAAGCTAAGGTTCAGATTAGGGCCTGGGGGCCTGTCCATTTCAACCTTCTGTCTCTGGGGACACTGTCTGAGAGTCTAAGTGGAGATAGTTGCTCCGCTGGTGTCAGAGAGCCCCTCTTAGTCCAGGGTGGCCTACACTCTTGATGGCCTCAGGGGCCTTGGAGCTTTTCCCTAACCTGTAGGGTTGTGGTCAATGGATTGGGCACACTTTCCTAGGGGACGGCAGGCACAATCTTTCGCTGTGGCTCCAGAGGCCCTACCCTGGAGGTTGTGTGGGTCCAGGCTGTGGGCACAGAAGTGTGAAAACACAAACTCAGCTTATGAGTGGCGCCTAGGGTATGGCAGGCCGGATGTACGGCCCGAGAGGGAGCTCCTGGGCCTCTGAATCAAGGGCAAGTGTGAGGCGTTCCTTCAGGCTTTTGTCTCTGGATGTTGTGTCCGGGATAGCCGTGGATTGGAGAGGTGGCCTCAGGGACTATGGACGAGTATCCCTCTCTGGGGATTTGTCCCAGCTCCCAAGAGTTCGGGGTCATTTTGTGGGAAGGGTGGATTCGTGTTGTCTGGCTCATGTGTCTCTCCAAGAAATGGATTCCAGAGCAGAGCCCCAGGTACGGGCGGGGCGACTGGAAAACTCAAACACTGGTGAGGATTGGGTGCATAGGGGCTTGGCAAGCCCCATATGCAGGCTCTTGGTCCAGGCCCCGACATGCCTTTCCTTGACATGGGGCTCATGCTGAGGGTCACAGTGTGAATTTGTGCCCAAGCAGCACTCAAGTTTGGGCGTGGCATCAGGGGCCATGAAGGTTTCTCCCACCCTGAAGGCGTGACTCCATGCCAAGAGCAAGCTTTACAGCCATGGGGAAGGAGGAGTTCTGTTTTGTGCTTGCGATCCCCAGGTGTGTGGAGAATTGATATAATGTCTAGGTTCAGATATCTGAAAACCAAGGTTAGGAAGAGGTGACGGCATAAGACCATGGCGTGTCCGAAGTGCTGGGTGTGCGGCCAGCTGTCTCCTTGTCTGTATGGACGTCTGGCTCCAGGCTGTGTCAGACAGAGCATGAGTGCCCAGAGCAGCCTATCCAGTTCGGGTACCGTCGAGGCCCGAGCAGGTTCATCCTCATCTGGGTTTCCTGGAGAGCCCCACAGGGAAACGTTTTTCTTCCGTTGCGCAGACACTGGGCTGGGTTGTGGTTCTGGAGTTCCTAGTCCGGAGGGCTTGTTTGCCAGGAGTGTGAGGAAGGAAGTCTGAAAACACAAGCTAGCGTGAGGTTTGGGACCGAGGGCACGGCAGGCCCACTCTGCAGAGGCTGAATCGAGATCTCCTGCACTGAGGTCATGTCAACTATGAGACGTGCCTCAGGCTAGACTTTTTGTCCAGCATGGCCTCTTCCTGAAGGGTGTGGGGGCTTCATGAGGCCAGGGAGGTTTGCCTACGATGGGATTTGTGAACTACTCCAAATCTCAAGGTTTCCTTCTGCACGACGGTGGAGTCCTATTGGATGGTTCCAGGAGGCCCCATACGGAAATACTCGAGAGCAGGTGTCTAAGCTTGGATGCCTAGGAACGCCACCTCATATTCCCACTCTATAGTCAGGACAAGGCAGGCTCAATCTGCGGTCTCCTGGGTGAGCTACCCAGAGGGGAGAGTTGAAATGGACTCTCCTGAAGATGAGTCCTACTGTGGCTTGGTGGCCTGGGAGATCTTGGAATGTGGAGGTGGCTCAGGGACTCTGCAGGATTCTCCAAACTGAGGTGTTTGACACGGCTCCCACAAGGAAGCTTTCCATGTGGAGACGAGAGGAGTTCTGTTCAGTGCCTCAGGAAAGCCCCATATCCTGTTCTTCGAACCAAGGCCTCTGAGGAGTGACACCTGGAAACCAAAGCAAGAGTAGAGATTAGGGCCAAAGGGCCTGTCCCGCTCAACCTTCTATCTCTGTTGACATCTGTGTGCATGCCTTCGTGGAGGTAGCTGCTCAGCTTGTGTCAGAAAGCCCCTGTGTGTCCAGGGAGGCTCCCAGTAGTGGGATGTCCTCGGGGGCCTTGATGTTTCTCATATTCTGGAGGTGTGTGGCCTAAGGAATGGACACAGTTTCCCAGGAGAGAGCTGGCACGGTCCTGTGGTATGGCTCTAGAGGACCCAGCCTAGAGGCTGTGTTTTCCAGGGCTGTCGGGACAGATGTCTGAAAAAGCAAACTTGGCTCAGCTAGGGGCCAAGGTAATGGCAGGCCTGATCTCCAGTCTGTGAGGGGAGATCCTCTGGATATCAAAGGAGGGCAAGTGGGAGGCAGTCGCTCAGGCTTTTGTCTCTGGGTGTTGCGTTCAACTTGGCCGTTCAGGGTAGGGGTTGCTTCAGGGGCCCAGGAAGAGCCTTCCTCTCGGGGGATTGTCCAAGCTTCCAAGTGTTTGGGTTCATTCTGTGGGAAGGGAAGAGTACTGTTTTCTGCCACAGGGGACCCCCACCCCTGGAGAGGGACTCTAGAGCACAGCAGTGGGTTCCCTCAACTGGAATACACACCATCTAGTTAGTCCTGGGGGCCTATGGGCATGGCAAGCCACATATGCGGGCTCTTGGTCCAGTCACTGAGAGGCGTTACTTGAATTAGGTATTCCCACTGAGGGTCACAATGTGTGTTTGTGCCCAAGGCGACCCTCACGCATGGGTGTGGCCTCATGGGCCATGCCGTTTTCTCCTACACTGAATGTTTGACTCACTGCCAGCAGCAAGGATTCTTGCCATGGGGAAGGAGGGGTTCTGACTTGTGCATCAGGTTCCCCCCTGTGCAGGGATTGGAGATAAGGTCTAGGTTCCGATGACTGAAAACCCAGGTTGGGAATGGATGGTGGCCTAAGGCAGTGGCGGGTCCAATGTTCTGGGTGTGCAGCCAGCTGTGTCGGTGTCTGTTGGAAGGTCTGGGCTCAGGCTATTTGCGACAGAGCATCAGTGTTTAAGGTAGCCTATGCAATTGGGGTGTTGCCGAGGGCCAAGCAGTTTAATCCTCCTTTGGGGTTTCTGGGCAGCACCATAGACAATGTTTATCTCCTGGGAGGCAGGCAGAGTGCTTCATTGTGGCCCCAGAATTCCCAGGAGGGAGGGTTTGTGGGCCAGGAGTGTGAGGACGGAAGTCTGAAAACACCAGCTAGGGTGAGGATTGGAGCCAAGGGCAGAGCAGGCCCACTCTGCAGAGGCTGAATCACAATCTCCTGCATCTGAAGTCAGGCTGAGGATCAGACGTTGGCTGAGGCTGGAGGATGTGTCCATGATGGCACCTTCATGAAGTGGGGGCCTCATGAGGCCAAGGAAGTTTTCCCACGCTGAGTTTGGAGGTTGCCCCAAACCACAGGGTTTCCTTCTGCGGGACATTCGAGTCCTGTGCATGGCTCTAGGACATACCGTACGGAAGGACTGGGAGCAGGGTTCGAAGGATGGATCCCTGTACAGCATGCCTCGCATTCCCATTGGCCATTAGCGACAAGATATGTTTGATCTGCTGCCTCTGGGGCACCCTACCCAGGGGTCTGAGTTGAAATGGCCTCTCCTGAGGATGCGTCATAATGTGCGTTTGCGTCCATGGAGACCTTGGAATGTGCTGGTTGTTCAGTGGCCCGGCGGAACTCTCCTACCTGAAGGGTTTGATACATCCCCAGTAACAAAGCTCCCCATGTGGAGACGAGAGAGGTTTCGTTTGGTGCCTCAGAAAGGCCCCGTGTGCTGGTCTACGAAAACAGTCCTCTGAGGACGCACACATGGAAACCAAAGCTAAGGTTCAGATTAGGGCCTGGGGGCCTGTCCATTTCAACCTTCTGTCTCTGGGGACACTGTCTGAGAGTCTAAGTGGAGATAGTTGCTCCGCTGGTGTCAGAGAGCCCCTCTTAGTCCAGGGTGGCCTACACTCTTGATGGCCTCAGGGGCCTTGGAGCTTTTCCCTAACCTGTAGGGTTGTGGTCAATGGATTGGGCACACTTTCCTAGGGGACGGCAGGTACAGTCTTTCGCTGTGTCTCCAGAGGCCCTACCCTGGAGGTTGTGTGGGTCCAGGCTGTGGGCACAGAAGTGTGAAAACACAAACTCTGCTTATGAGTGGCGCCTAGGGTATGGCAGGCCGGATGTACGGCCCGAGAGGGAGCTCCTGGGCCTCTGAATCAAGGGCAAGTGTGAGGCGTTCCTTCAGGCTTTTGTCTCTGGATGTTGTGTCCGGGATAGCCGTGGATTGGAGAGGTGGCCTCAGGGACTATGGACGAGTATCCCTCTCTGGGGATTTGTCCCAGCTCCCAAGAGTACGGGGTCATTTTGTGGGAAGGGTGGATTCGTGTTGTCTGGCTCATGTGTCTCTCCAAGAAATGGATTCCAGAGCAGAGCCCCAGGTACGGGTGGGGCGACTGGAAAACTCAAACACTGGTGAGGATTGGGTGCATAGGGGCTTGGCAAGCCCCATATGCAGGCTCTTGGTCCAGGCCCCGACATGCCTTTCCTTGACATGGGGCTCATGCTGAGGGTCACAGTGTGAATTTGTGCCCAAGCAGCACTCAAGTTTGGGCGTGGCATCAGGGGCCATGAAGGTTTCTCCCACCCTGAAGGCGTGACTCCATGCCAAGAGCAAGCTTTACAGCCATGGGGAAGGAGGAGTTCTGTTTTGTGCTTGCGATCCCCAGGTGTGTGGAGAATTGATATAATGTCTAGGTTCAGATATCTGAAAACCAAGGTTAGGAAGAGGTGACGGCATAAGACCATGGCGTGTCCGAAGTGCTGGGTGTGCGGCCAGCTGTCTCCTTGTCTGTATGGACGTCTGGCTCCAGGCTGTGTCAGACAGAGCATGAGTGCCCAGAGCAGCCTATCCAGTTCGGGTACCGTCGAGGCCCGAGCAGGTTCATCCTCATCTGGGTTTCCTGGAGAGCCCCACAGGGAAACGTTTTTCTTCCATTGCGCAGACACTGGGCTGGGTTGTGGTTCTGGAGTTCCTAGTCCGGAGGGCTTGTTTGCCAGGAGTGTGAGGAAGGAAGTCTGAAAACACAAGCTAGCGTGAGGTTTGGGACCGAGGGCACGGCAGGCCCACTCTGCAGAGGCTGAATCGAGATCTCCTGCACTGAGGTCATGTCAACTATGAGACGTGCCTCAGGCTAGACTTTTTGTCCAGCATGGCCTCTTCCTGAAGGGTGTGGGGGCTTCATGAGGCCAGGGAGGTTTGCCTACGATGGGATTTGTGAACTACTCCAAATCTCAAGGTTTCCTTCTGCACGACGGTGGAGTCCTATTGGATGGTTCCAGGAGGCCCCATACGGAAATACTCGAGAGCAGGTGTCTAAGCTTGGATGCCTAGGAACGCCACCTCATATTCCCACTCTATAGTCAGGACAAGGCAGGCTCAATCTGCGGTCTCCTGGGTGAGCTACCCAGAGGGGAGAGTTGAAATGGACTCTCCTGAAGATGAGTCCTACTGTGGCTTGGTGGCCTGGGAGATCTTGGAATGTGGAGGTGGCTCAGGGACTCTGCAGGATTCTCCAAACTGAGGTGTTTGACACGGCTCCCACAAGGAAGCTTTCCATGTGGAGACGAGAGGAGTTCTGTTCAGTGCCTCAGGAAAGCCCCATATCCTGTTCTTCGAACCAAGGCCTCTGAGGAGTGACACCTGGAAACCAAAGCAAGAGTAGAGATTAGGGCCAAAGGGCCTGTCCCGCTCAACCTTCTATCTCTGTTGACATCTGTGTGCATGCCTTCGTGGAGGTAGCTGCTCAGCTTGTGTCAGAAAGCCCCTGTGTGTCCAGGGAGGCTCCCAGTAGTGGGATGTCCTCGGGGGCCTTGATGTTTCTCATATTCTGGAGGTGTGTGGCCTAAGGAATGGACACAGTTTCCCAGGAGAGAGCTGGCACGGTCCTGTGGTATGGCTCTAGAGGACCCAGCCTAGAGGCTGTGTTAGCCAGGGCTGTCGGGACAGATGTCTGAAAAAGCAAACTTGGCTCAGCTAGGGGCCAAGGTAATGGCAGGCCTGATCTCCAGTCTGTGAGGGGAGATCCTCTGGATATCAAAGAAGGGCAAGTGGGAGGCAGTCGCTCAGGCTTTTGTCTCTGGGTGTTGCGTTCAACTTGGCCGTTCAGGGTAGGGGTTGCTTCAGGGGCCCAGGAAGAGCCTTCCTCTCGGGGGATTGTCCAAGCTTCCAAGTGTTTGGGTTCATTCTGTGGGAAGGGAAGAGTACTGTTTTCTGCCACAGGGGACCCCCCAGGAGAGGGACTCTAGAGCACAGCAGTGGGTTCCCTCAACTGGAATACACACCATCTAGTTAGTCCTGGGGGCCTATGGGCATGGCAAGCCACATATGCGGGCTCTTGGTCCAGTCACTGAGAGGCGTTACTTGAATTAGGTATTCCCACTGAGGGTCACAATGTGTGTTTGTGCCCAAGGCGACCCTCACGCATGGGCGTGGCCTCATGGGCCATGCCGTTTTCTCCTACACTGAATGTTTGACTCACTGCCAGCAGCAAGGATTCTTGCCATGGGGAAGGAGGGGTTCTGACTTGTGCATCAGGTTCCCCCCTGTGCAGGGATTGGAGATAAGGTCTAGGTTCCGATGACTGAAAACCCAGGTTGGGAATGGATGGTGGCCTAAGGCAGTGGCGGGTCCAATGTTCTGGGTGTGCAGCCAGCTGTGTCGGTGTCTGTTGGAAGGTCTGGGCTCAGGCTATTTGCGACAGAGCATCACTGTTTAAGGTAGCCTATGCAATTGGGGTGTTGCCGAGGGCCAAGCATTTTAATCCTCCTTTGGGGTTTCTGGACAGCACCATAGACAATGTTTTTCTCCTGGGAGGCAGGCAGAGTGCTTCATTGTGGCCCCAGAATTCCCAGGAGGGAGGGTTTGTGGGCCAGGAGTGTGAGGACGGAAGTCTGAAAACACCAGCTAGGGTGAGGATTGGAGCCAAGGGCAGAGCAGGCCCACTCTGCAGAGGCTGAATCACAATCTCCTGCATCTGAAGTCAGGCTGAGGATCAGACGTTGGCTGAGGCTGGAGGATGTGTCCATGATGGCACCTTCATGAAGCGGGGGCCTCATGAGGCCAAGGAAGTTTTCCCACGCTGAGTTTGGAGGTTGCCCCAAACCACAGGGTTTCCTTCTGCGGGACATTCGAGTCCTGTGCATGGCTCTAGGACATACCGTACGGAAGGACTGGGAGCAGGGTTCGAAGGAAGGATCCCTGTACAGCATGCCTCGCATTCCCATTGGCCATTAGCGACAAGATATGTTTGATCTGCTGCCTCTGGGGCACCCTACCCAGGGGTCTGAGTTGAAATGGCCTCTCCTGAGGATGCGTCATAATGGGCGTTTGCGTCCATGGAGACCTTGGAATGTGCTGGTTGTTCAGTGGCCCGGCGGAACTCTCCTACCTGAAGGGTTTGATTCATCCCCAGTAAGAAAGCTCACCATGTGGAGACGAGAGAGGTTTCGTTTGGTGCCTCAGAAAGGCCCCTTGTGCTAGTCTACGAAAACAGTCCTCTGAGGACGGACACATGGAAACCAAAGCTAAGGTTCAGATTAGGGCCTGGGGGCCTGTCCATTTCAAACTTCTGTCTCTGGGGACACTGTCTGAGAGTCTAAGTGGAGATAGTTGCTCCGCTGGTGTCAGAGAGCCCCTCTTAGTCCAGGGTGGCCTACCTACACTATTGATGGCCTCAGGGGCCTTGGAGCTTTTCCCTAACCTGTAGGGTTGTGGTCAATGGATTGGGCACACTTTCCTAGGGGAGGGCAGGCACAATCTTTCGCTGTGGCTCCAGAGGCCCTACCCTGGAGGTTGTGTGGGTCCAGGCTGTGGGCACAGAAGTGTGAAAACACAAACTCAGCTTATGAGTGGCGCCTAGGGTATGGCAGGCCGGATGTATGGCCCGAGAGGGAGCTCCTGGGCCTCTGAAACAAGGGCAAGTGTGAGGCGTTCCTTCAGGCTTTTGTCTCTGGATGTTGTGTCCGGGATAGCCGTGGATTGGAGAGGTGGCCTCAGGGACTATGGACGAGTATCCCTCTCTGGGGATTTGTCCCAGCTCCCAAGAGTTCGGGGTCATTTTGTGGGAAAGGTGGATTCGTGTTGTCTGGCTCATGTGTCTCTCCAAGAAATGGATTCCAGAGCAGAGCCCCAGGTACGGGCGGGGCGACTGGAAAACTCAAACACTGGTGAGGATTGGGTTCATAGGGGCTTGGCAAGCCCCATATGCGGGCTCTGGGTCCAGGCCCCGACATGCCTTTCTTTGACATGGGGCTCATGCTGAGGGTCACAGTGTGAATTTGTGCCCAAGCAGCACTCAAGTTTGGGCGTGGCATCAGGGGCCATGAAGGTTTCTCCCACCCTGAAGGCGTGAATCCATGCCAAGAGCAAGCTTTACAGCCATGGGGAAGGAGGAGTTCTGTTTTGTGCTTGCGATCCCCAGGTGTGTGGAGAATTGATATAATGTCTAGGTTCAGATATCTGAAAACCAAGGTTAGGAAGAGGTGACGGCATAAGACCATGGCGTGTCCGAAGTGCTGGCTGTGCGGCCAGCTGTCTCCTTGTCTGTATGGACGTCTGGCTCCAGGCTGTGTCAGACAGAGCATGAGTGCCCAGAGCAGCCTATCCAGTTCGGCTACCGTCGAGGCCCGAGCAGGTTCATCCTCATCTGGGTTTTCTGGAGAGCCCCACAGGGAAACGTTTTTCTTCCGTTGCGCAGACACTGGGCTGGGTTGTGGTTCTGGAGTTCCTAGTCCGGAGGGCTTGTTTGCCAGGAGTGTGAGGAAGGAAGTCTGAAAACACAAGCTAGCGTGAGGTTTGGGACCGAGGGCACGGCAGGCCCACTCTGCAGAGGCTGAATCGAGATCTCCTGCACTGAGGTCATGTCAACTATGAGACGTGCCTCAGGCTAGACTTTTTGTCCAGCATGGCCTCTTCCTGAAGGGTGTGGGGGCTTCATGAGGCCAGGGAGGTTTGCCTACGATGGGATTTGTGAACTACTCCAAATCTCAAGGTTTCTTCTGCACGACGGTGGAGTCCTATTGGATGGTTCCAGGAGGCCCCATACGGAAATACTCGAGAGCAGGTGTCTAAGCTTGGATGCCTAGGAACGCCACCTCATATTCCCACTCTATAGTCAGGACAAGGCAGGCTCAATCTGTGGTCTCCTGGGTGAGCTACCCAGAGGGGAGAGTTGAAATGGACTCTCCTGAAGATGAGTCCTAATGTGGCTTGGTGGCCTGGGAGATCTTGGAATGTGGAGGTGGCTCAGGGACTCTGCAGGATTCTCCAAACTGAGGTGTTTGACACGGCTCCCACAAGGAAGCTTTCCATGTGGAGACGAGAGGAGTTCTGTTCAGTGCCTCAGGAAAGCCCCATACCCTGTTCTTCGAACCAAGGCCTCTGAGGAGTGACACCTGGAAACCAAAGCAAGAGTAGAGATTAGGGCCAAAGGGCCTGTCCCGCTCAACCTTCTATCTCTGTTGACATCTGTGTGCATGCCTTCGTGGAGGTAGCTGCTCAGCTTGTGTCAGAAAGCCCCTGTGTGTCCAGGGAGGCTCCCAGTAGTGGGATGTCCTCGGGGGCCTTGATGTTTCTCATATTCTGGAGGTGTGTGGCCTAAGGAATGGACACAGTTTCCCAGGAGAGAGCAGGCACGGTCCTGTGGTATGGCTCTAGAGGACCCAGCCTAGAGGCTGTGTTTGCCAGGGCTGTCGGGACAGATGTCTGAAAAAGCAAACTTGGCTCAGCTAGGGGCCAAGGTAATGGCAGGCCTGATCTCCAGTCTGTGAGGGGAGATCCTCTGGATATCAAAGGAGGGCAAGTGGGAGGCAGTCGCTCAGGCATTTGTCTCTGGGTGTTGCGTTCAACTTGGCCGTTCAGGGTAGGGGTTGCTTCAGGGGCCCAGGAAGAGCCTTCCCTTCGGGGGATTGTCCAAGCTTCCAAGTGTTTGGGTTCATTCTGTGGGAAGGGAAGAGTACTGTTTTCTGCCACAGGGGACCCCACCAGGAGAGGGACTCTAGAGCACAGCAGTGGGTTCCCTGAACTGGAATACACACCATCTAGTTAGTCCTGGGTGCCTATGGGCATGGCAAGCCACATATGCGGGCTCTTGGTCCAGTCACTGAGAGGCGTTACTTGAATTAGGTATTCACACTGAGGGTCACAATGTGTGTTTGTGCCCAAGGCGACCCTCACGCATGGGCGTGGCCTCATGGGCCATGCCATTTTCTCCTACACTGAATGTTTGACTCACTGCCAGCAGCAAGGATTCTTGCCATGGGGAAGGAGGGGTTCTGACTTGTGCATCTGGTTCCCCCCTGTGCAGGGATTGGACATAAGGTCTAGGTTCCGATGACTGAAAACCCAGGTTGGGAATGGATGGTGGCCTAAGGCAGTGGCGGGTCCAATGTTCTGGGTGTGCAGCCAGCTGTGTCGGTGTCTGTTGGAAGGTCTGGGCTCAGGCTATTTGCGACAGAGCATCAGTGTTTAAGGTAGCCTATGCAATTGGGGTGTTGCCGAGGGCCAAGCAGTTTAATCCTCCTTTGGGGTTTCTGGGCAGCACCATAGACAATGTTTTTCTCCTGGGAGGCAGGCAGAGTGCTTCATTGTGGCCCCAGAATTCCCAGGAGGGAGGGTTTGTGGCCAGGAGTGTGAGGACGGAAGTCTGAAAACACCAGCTAGGGTGAGGATTGGAGCCAAGGGCAGAGCAGGCCCACTCTGCAGAGGCTGAATCACAATCTCCTGCATCTGAAATCAGGCTGAGGATCAGACGTTGGCTGAGGCTGGAGGATGTGTCCATGATGGCACCTTCATGAAGCGGGGGCCTCATGAGGCCAAGGAAGTTTTCCCACGCTGAGTTTGGAGGTTGCCCCAAACCACAGGGTTTCCTTCTGCGGGACATCGAGTCCTGTGCATGGGTCTAGGACATACCATACGGAAGGACTGGGAGCAGGGTTCGAAGGATGGATCCCTGTACAGCATGCCTCGCATTCCCATTGGCCATTAGCGACAAGTTATGTTTGATCTGCTGCCTCTGGGGCACCCTTCCCAGGGCTCTGAGTTGAAATGGCCTCTCCTGAGGATGCGTCATAACGTGCGTTTGCGTCCATGGAGACCTTGGAATGTGCTGGTTGTTCAGTGGCCCTGCGGAACTCTCCTACCTGAAGGGTTTGATACATCCCCAGTAAGAAAGCTCCCCATGTGGAGACGAGAGAGGTTTCGTTGGTGCCTCAGAAAGGCCCCGTGTGCTAGTCTACGAAAACAGTCCTCTGAGGACGGACACATGGAAACCAAAGCTAAGGTTCAGATTAGGGCCTGGGGGCCTGTCCATTTCAACCTTCTGTCTCTGGGGACACTGTCTGAGAGTCTAAGTGGAGATAGTTGCTCCGCTGGTGTCAGAGAGCCCCTCTTAGGCCAGGGTGGCCTACACTATTGAATGCCTCAGGGGCCTTGGAGCTTTTCCCTAACCTGTAGGGTTGTGGTCAATAGATTGGGCACACTTTCCTAGGGGAGGGCAGGCACAATCTTGCGCTGTGGCTCCAGAGGCCCTACCCTGGAGGTTGTGTGGGTCCAGGCTGTGGGCACAGAAGTGTGAAAACACAAACTCAGCTTATGAGTGGCGCCTAGGGTATGGCAGGCCGGATGTACGGCCCGAGAGGGAGCTCCTGGGCCTCTGAAACAAGGGCAAGTGTGAGGCGTTCCTTCAGGCTTTTGTCTCTGGATGTTGTGTCCGGGATAGCCGTGGATTGGAGAGGTGGCCTCAGGGACTATGGACGAGTATCCCTCTCTGGGGATTTGTCCCAGCTCCCAAGAGTTCGGGGTCATTTTGTGGGAAGGGTGGATTCGTGTTGTCTGGCTCATGTGTCTCTCCAAGAAATGGATTCCAGAGCAGAGCCCCAGGTACGGGCGGGGCGACTGGAAAACTCAAACACTGGTGAGGATTGGGTGCATAGGGGCTTGGCAAGCCCCATATGCAGGCTCTTGGTCCAGGCCCCGACATGCCTTTCTTTGACATGGGGCTTATGCTGAGGGTCACAGTGTGAATTTGTGCCCAAGCAGCACTCAAGTTTGGGCGTGGCATCAGGGGCCATGAAGGTTTCTCCCACCCTGAAGGCGTGACTCCATGCCAAGAGCAAGCTTTACAGCCATGGGGAAGGAGGAGTTCTGTTTTGTGCTTGCGATCCCCAGGTGTGTGGAGAATTGATATAATGTCTAGGTTCAGATATCTGAAAACCAAGGTTAGGAAGAGGTGACGGCATAAGACCATGGCGTGTCCGAAGTGCTGGGTGTGCGGCCAGCTGTCTCCTTGTCTGTATGGACGTCTGGCTCCAGGCTGTGTCAGACAGAGCATGAGTGCCCAGAGCAGCCTATCCAGTTCGGGTACCGTCGAGGCCCGAGCAGGTTCATCCTCATCTGGGTTTTCTGGAGAGCCCCACAGGGAAACGTTTTTCTTCCGTTGCGCAGACACTGGGCTGGGTTGTGGTTCTGGAGTTCCTAGTCCGGAGGGCTTGTTTGCCAGGAGTGTGAGGAAGGAAGTCTGAAAACACAAGCTAGCGTGAGGTTTGGGACCGAGGGCACGGCAGGCCCACTCTGCAGAGGCTGAATCGAGATCTCCTGCACTGAGGTCATGTCAACTATGAGACGTGCCTCAGGCTAGACTTTTTGTCCAGCATGGCCTCTTCCTGAAGGGTGTGGGGGCTTCATGAGGCCAGGGAGGTTTGCCTACGATGGGATTTGTGAACTACTCCAAATCTCAAGGTTTCCTTCTGCACGACGGTGGAGTCCTATTGGATGGTTCCAGGAGGCCCCATACGGAAATACTCGAGAGCAGGTGTCTAAGCTTGGATGCCTAGGAACGCCACCTCATATTCCCACTCTATAGTCAGGACAAGGCAGGCTCAATCTGCGGTCTCCTGGGTGAGCTACCCAGAGGGGAGAGTTGAAATGGACTCTCCTGAAGATGAGTCCTACTGTGGCTTGGTGGCCTGGGAGATCTTGGAATGTGGAGGTGGCTCAGGGACTCTGCAGGATTCTCCAAACTGAGGTGTTTGACACGGCTCCCACAAGGAAGCTTTCCATGTGGAGACGAGAGGAGTTCTGTTCAGTGCCTCAGGAAAGCCCCATATCCTGTTCTTCGAACCAAGGCCTCTGAGGAGTGACACCTGGAAACCAAAGCAAGAGTAGAGATTAGGGCCAAAGGGCCTGTCCCGCTCAACCTTCTATCTCTGTTGACATCTGTGTGCATGCCTTCGTGGAGGTAGCTGCTCAGCTTGTGTCAGAAAGCCCCTGTGTGTCCAGGGAGGCTCCCAGTAATGGGATGTCCTCGGGGGCCTTGATGTTTCTCATATTCTGGAGGTGTGTGGCCTAAGGAATGGACACAGTTTCCCAGGAGAGAGCTGGCACGGTCCTGTGGTATGGCTCTAGAGGACCCAGCCTAGAGGCTGTGTTTGCCAGGGCTGTCGGGACAGATGTCTGAAAAAGCAAACTTGGCTCAGCTAGGGGCCAAGGTAATGGCAGGCCTGATCTCCAGTCTGTGAGGGGAGATCCTCTGGATATCAAAGGAGGGCAAGTGGGAGGCAGTCGCTCAGGCTTTTGTCTCTGGGTGTTGCGTTCAACTTGGCCGTTCAGGGTAGGGGTTGCTTCAGGGGCCCAGGAAGAGCCTTCCTCTCGGGGGATTGTCCAAGCTTCCAAGTGTTTGGGTTCATTCTGTGGGAAGGGAAGAGTACTGTTTTCTGCCACAGGGGACCCCCCCAGGAGAGGGACTCTAGAGCACAGCAGTGGGTTCCCTCAACTGGAATACACACCATCTAGTTAGTCCTGGGGGCCTATGGGCATGGCAAGCCACATGTGCGGGCTCTTGGTCCAGTCACTGAGAGGCGTTACTTGAATTAGGTATTCACACTGAGGGTCACAATGTGTGTTTGTGCCCAAGGCGACCCTCACGCATGGGCGTGGCCTCATGGGCCATGCCGTTTTCTCCTACACTGAATGTTTGACTCACTGCCAGCAGCAAGGATTCTTGCCATGGGGAAGGAGGGGTTCTGACTTGTGCATCAGGTTCCCCCCTGTGCAGGGATTGGAGATAAGGTCTAGGTTCCGATGACTGAAAACCCAGGTTGGGAATGGATGGTGGCCTAAGGCAGTGGCGGGTCCAATGTTTTGGGTGTGCAGCCAGCTGTGTCGGTGTCTGTTGGAAGGTCTGGGCTCAGGCTATTTGCGACAGAGCATCAGTGTTTAAGGTAGCCTATGCAATTGGGGTGTTGCCGAGGGCCAAGCAGTTTAATCCTCCTTTGGGGTTTCTGGGCAGCACCACAGACAATGTTTTTCTCCTGGGAGGCAGGCAGAGTGCTTCATTGTGGCCCCAGAATTCCCAGGAGGGAGGGTTTGTGGGCCAGGAGTGTGAGGACGGAAGTCTGAAAACACCAGCTAGGGTGAGGATTGGAGCCAAGGGCAGAGCAGGCCCACTCTGCAGAGGCTGAATCACAATCTCCTGCATCTGAAGTCAGGCTGAGGATCAGACGTTGGCTGAGGCTGGAGGATGTGTCCATGATGGCACCTTCATGAAGCGGGGGCCTCATGAGGCCAAGGAAGTTTTCCCACGCTGAGTTTGGAGGTTGCCCCAAACCACAGGGTTTCCTTCTGCGGTACATCGAGTCCTGTGCATGGCTCTAGGACATACCGTACGGAAGGACTGGGAGCAGGGTTCGAAGGATGGATCCCTGTACAGCATGCCTCGCATTCCCATTGGCCATTAGCGACAAGATATGTTTGATCTGCTGCCTCTGGGGCACCCTACCCAGGGGTCTGAGTTGAAATGGCCTCTCCTGAGGATGCGTCATAATGTGCGTTTGCGTCCATGGAGACCTTGGAATGTGCTGGTTGTTCAGTGGCCCTGCGGAACTCTCCTACCTGAAGGGTTTGATACATCCCCAGTAAGAAAGCTCCCCATGTGGAGACGAGAGAGGTTACGTTTGGTGCCTCAGAAAGGCCCCGTGTGCTGGTCTACAAAAACAGTCCTCTGAGGACGGACACATGGAAACCAAAGCTAAGGTTCAGATTAGGGCCTGGGGGCCTGTCCATTTCAACCTTCTGTCTCTGGGGACACTGTCTGAGAGTCTAAGTGGAGATAGTTGCTCCGCTGGTGTCAGAGAGCCCCTCTTAGTCCAGGGTGGCCTACACTCTTGATGGCCTCAGGGGCCTTGGAGCTTTTCCCTAACCTGTAGGGTTGTGGTCAATGGATTGGGCACACTTTCCTAGGGGACGGCAGGCACAATCTTTCGCTGTGGCTACAGAGGCCCTACCCTGGAGGTTGTGTGGGTCCAGGCTGTGGGCACAGAAGTGTGAAAACACAAACTCAGCTTATGAGTGGCGCCTAGGGTGTGGCAGGCCGGATGTACGGCCCGAGAGGGAGCTCCTGGGCCTCTGAATCAAGGGCAAGTGTGAGGCGTTCCTTCAGGCTTTTGTCTCTGGATGTTGTGTCCGGGATAGCCGTGGATTGGAGAGGTGGCCTCAGGGACTATGGACGAGTATCCCTCTCTGGGGATTTGTCCCAGCTCCCAAGTGTTCGGGGTCATTTTGTGGGAAGGGTGGATTCGTTTTGTCTGCTCATGTGTCTCTCCAAGAAATGGATCCCAGAGCAGAGCCCCAGGTACGGGCGGGGCGACTGGAAAACTCAAACACTGGTGAGGATTGGGTGCATAGGGGCTTGGCAAGCCCCATATGCAGGCTCTTGGTCCAGGCCCCGACATGCCTTTCCTTGACATGGGGCTCATGCTGAGGGTCACAGTGTGAATTTGTGCCCAAGCAGCACTCAAGTTTGGGCGTGGCATCAGGGGCCATGAAGGTTTCTCCCACCCTGAAGGCGTGACTCCATGCCAAGAGCAAGCTTTACAGCCATGGGGAAGGAGGAGTTCTGTTTTGTGCTTGCGATCCCCAGGTGTGTGGAGAATTGATATAATGTCTAGGTTCAGATATCTGAAAACCAAGGTTAGGAAGAGGTGACGGCATAAGACCATGGCGTGTCCGAAGTGCTGGGTGTGCGGCCAGCTGTCTCCTTGTCTGTATGGACGTCTGGCTCCAGGCTGTGTCAGACAGAGCATGAGTGCCCAGAGCAGCCTATCCAGTTCGGGTACCGTCGAGGCCCGAGCAGGTTCATCCTCATCTGGGTTTTCTGGAGAGCCCCACAGGGAAACGTTTTTCTTCCGTTGCGCAGACACTGGGCTGGGTTGTGGTTCTGGAGTTCCTAGTATAGAGGGCTTGTTTGCCAGGAGTGTGAGGAAGGAAGTCTGAAAACACAAGCTAGCGTGAGGTTTGGGACCGAGGGCACGGCAGGCCCACTCTGCAGAGGCTGAATCGAGATCTCCTGCACTGAGGTCATGTCAACTATGAGACGTGCCTCAGGCTAGACTTTTTGTCCAGCATGGCCTCTTCCTGAAGGGTGTGGGGGCTTCATGAGGCCAGGGAGGTTTGCCTACGATGGGATTTGTGAACTACTCCAAATCTCAAGGTTTCCTTCTGCACGACGGTGGAGTCCTATTGGATGGTTCCAGGAGGCCCCATACGGAAATACTCGAGAGCAGGTGTCTAAGCTTGGATGCCTAGAAACGCCACCTCATATTCCCACTCTATAGTCAGGACAAGGCAGGCTCAATCTGCGGTCTCCTGGGTGAGCTACCCAGAGGGGAGAGTTGAAATGGACTCTCCTGAAGATGAGTCCTACTGTGGCTTGGTGGCCTGGGAGATCTTGGAATGTGGAGGTGGCTCAGGGACTCTGCAGGATTCTCCAAACTGAGGTGTTTGACACAGCTCCCACAAGGAAGCTTTCCATGTGGAGACGAGAGGAGTTCTGTTCAGTGCCTCAGGAAAGCCCCATATCCTGTTCTTCGAACCAAGGCCTCTGAGGAGTGACACCTGGAAACCAAAGCAAGAGTAGAGATTAGGGCCAAAGGGCCTGTCCCGCTCAACCTTCTATCTCTGTTGACATCTGTGTGCATGCCTTCGTGGAGGTAGCTGCTCAGCTTGTGTCAGAAAGCCCCTGTGTGTCCAGGGAGGCTCCCAGTAGTGGGATGTCCTCGGGGGCCTTGATGTTTCTCATATTCTGGAGGTGTGTGGCCTAAGGAATGGACACAGTTTCCCAGGAGAGAGCTGGCACGGTCCTGTGGTATGGCTCTAGAGGACCCAGCCTAGAGGCTGTGTTTGCCAGGGCTGTCGGGACAGATGTCTGAAAAAGCAAACTTGGCTCAGCTAGGGGCCAAGGTAATGGCAGGCCTGATCTCCAGTCTGTGAGGGGAGATCCTCTGGATATCAAAGTAGGGCAAGTGGGAGGCAGTCGCTCAGGCTTTTGTCTCTGGGTGTTGCGTTCAACTTGGCCGTTCAGGGTAGGGGTTGCTTCAGGGGCCCAGGAAGAGCCTTCCTCTCGGGGGATTGTCCAAGCTTCCAAGTGTTTGGGTTCATTCTGTGGGAAGGGAAGAGTACTGTTTTCTGCCACAGGGGACCCCCCCAGGAGAGGGACTCTAGAGCACAGCAGTGGGTTCCCTCAACTGGAATACACACCATCTAGTTAGTCCTGGGGGCCTATGGGCATGGCAAGCCACATATGCGGGCTCTTGGTCCAGTCACTGAGACGCGTTACTTGAATTAGGTATTCACACTGAGGGTCACAATGTGTGTTTGTGCCCAAGGCGACCCTCACGCATGGGCGTGGCCTCATGGGCCATGCCGTTTTCTCCTACACTGAATGTTTGACTCACTGCCAGCAGCAAGGATTCTTGCCATGGGGAAGGAGGGGTTCTGACTTGTGCATCAGGTTCCCCCCTGTGCAGGGATTGGAGATAAGGTCTAGGTTCCGATGACTGAAAACCCAGGTTGGGAATGGATGGTGGCCTAAGGCAGTGGCGGGTCCAATGTTCTGGGTGTGCAGCCAGCTGTGTCGGTGTCTGTTGGAAGGTCTGGGCTCAGGCTATTTGCGACAGAGCATCAGTGTTTAAGGTAGCCTATGCAATTGGGGTGTTGCCGAGGGCCAAGCAGTTTAATCCTCCTTTGGGGTTTCTGGGCAGCACCACAGACAATGTTTTTCTCCTGGGAGGCAGGCAGAGTGCTTCATTGTGGCCCCAGAATTCCCAGGAGGGAGGGTTTGTGGGCCAGGAGTGTGAGGACGGAAGTCTGAAAACACCAGCTAGGGTGAGGATTGGAGCCAAGGGCAGAGCAGGCCCACTCTGCAGAGGCTGAATCACAATCTCCTGCATCTGAAGTCAGGCTGAAGATCAGACGTTGGCTGAGGCTGGAGGATGTGTCCATGATGGCACCTTCATGAAGCGGGGGCCTCATGAGGTCAAGGAAGTTTTCCCACGCTGAGTTTGGAGGTTGCCCCAAACCACAGGGTTTCCTTCTGCGGTACATCGAGTCCTGTGCATGGCTCTAGGACATACCGTACGGAAGGACTGGGAGCAGGGTTCGAAGGATGGATCCCTGTACAGCATGCCTCGCATTCCCATTGGCCATTAGCGACAAGATATGTTTGATCTGCTGCCTCTGGGGCACCCTACCCAGGGGTCTGAGTTGAAATGGCCTCTCCTGAGGATGCGTCATAATGTGCGTTTGCGTCCATGGAGACCTTGGAATGTGCTGGTTGTTCAGTGGCCCTGCGGAACTCTCCTACCTGAAGGGTTTGATACATCCCCAGTAAGAAAGCTCCCCATGTGGAGACGAGAGAGGTTTCGTTTGGTGCCTCAGAAAGGCCCCGTGTGCTGGTCTACAAAAACAGTCCTCTGAGGACGGACACATCGAAACCAAAGCTAAGGTTCAGATTAGGGCCTGGGGGCCTGTCCATTTCAACCTTCTGTCTCTGGGGACACTGTCTGAGAGTCTAAGTGGAGATAGTTGCTCCGCTGGTGTCAGAGAGCCCCTCTTAGTCCAGGGTGGCCTACACTCTTGATGGCCTCAGGGGCCTTGGAGCTTTTCCCTAACCTGTAGGGTTGTGGTCAATGGATTGGGCACACTTTCCTAGGGGACGGTAGGCACAATCTTTCGCTGTGGCTCCAGAGGCCCTACCCTGGAGGTTGTGTGGGTCCAGGCTGTGGGCACAGAAGTGTGAAAACACAAACTCAGCTTATGAGTGGCGCCTAGGGTGTGGCAGGCCGGATGTACGGCCCGAGAGGGAGCTCCTGGGCCTCTGAATCAAGGGCAAGTGTGAGGCGTTCCTTCAGGCTTTTGTCTTTGGATGTTGTGTCCGGGATAGCCGTGGATTGGAGAGGTGGCCTCAGGGACTATGGACGAGTATCCCTCTCTGGGGATTTGTCCCAGCTCCCAAGAGTTCGGGGTCATTTTGTGGGAAGGGTGGATTCGTGTTGTCTGGCTCATGTGTCTCTCCAAGAAATGGATTCCAGAGCAGAGCCCCAGGTACGGGCGGGGCGACTGGAAAACTCAAACACTGGTGAGGATTGGGTGCATAGGGGCTTGGCAAGCCCCATATGCAGGCTCTTGGTCCAGGCCCCGACATGCCTTTCCTTGACATGGGGCTCATGCTGAGGGTCACAGTGTGAATTTGTGCCCAAGCAGCACTCAAGTTTGGGCGTGGTATCAAGGGCCATGAAGGTTTCTCCCACCCTGAAGGCGTGACTCCATGCCAAGGGCAAGCTTTACAGCCATGGGGAAGGAGGAGTTCTGTTTTGTGCTTGCGATCCCCAGGTGTGTGGAGAATTGATATAATGTCTAGGTTCAGATATCTGAAAACCAAGGTTAGGAAGAGGTGACGGCATAAGACCATGGCGTGTCCGAAGTGCTGGGTGTGCGGCCAGCTGTCTCCTTGTCTGTATGGACGTCTGGCTCCAGGCTGTGTCAGACAGAGCATGAGTGCCCAGAGCAGCCTATCCAGTTCGGGTACCGTCGAGGCCCGAGCAGGTTCATCCTCATCTGGGTTTTCTGGAGAGCCCCACAGGGAAACGTTTTTCTTCCGTTGCGCAGACACTGGGCTGGGTTGTGGTTCTGGAGTTCCTAGTCCGGAGGGCTTGTTTGCCAGGAGTGTGAGGAAGGAAGTCTGAAAACACAAGCTAGGGTGAGGTTTGGGACCGAGGGCACGGCAGGCCCACTCTGCAGAGGCTGAATCGAGATCTCCTGCACTGAGGTCATGTCAACTATGAGACGTGCCTCAGGCTAGACTTTTTGTCCAGCATGGCCTCTTCCTGAAGGGTGTGGGGGCTTCATGAGGCCAGGGAGGTTTGCCTACGATGGGATTTGTGAACTACTCCAAATCTCAAGGTTTCCTTCTGCACGACGGTGGAGTCCTATTGGATGGTTCCAGGAGGCCCCATACGGAAATACTCGAGAGCAGGTGTCTAAGCTTGGATGCCTAGGAACGCCACCTCATATTCCCACTCTATAGTCAGGACAAGGCAGGCTCAATCTGCGGTCTCCTGGGTGAGCTACCCAGAGGGGAGAGTTGAAATGGACTCTCCTGAAGATGAGTCCTACTGTGGCTTGGTGGCCTGGGAGATCTTGGAATGTGGAGGTGGCTCAGGGACTCTGCAGGATTCTCCAAACTGAGGTGTTTGACACGGCTCCCACAAGGAAGCTTTCCATGTGGAGACGAGAGGAGTTCTGTTCAGTGCCTCAGGAAAGCCCCATATCCTGTTCTTCGAACCAAGGCCTCTGAGGAGTGACACCTGGAAACCAAAGCAAGAGTAGAGATTAGGGCCAAAGGGCCTGTCCCGCTCAACCTTCTATCTCTGTTGACATCTGTGTGCATGCCTTCGTGGAGGTAGCTGCTCAGCTTGTGTCAGAAAGCCCCTGTGTGTCCAGGGAGGCTCCCAGTAGTGGGATGTCCTCGGGGGCCTTGATGTTTCTCATATTCTGGAGGTGTGTGGCCTAAGGAATGGACACAGTTTCCCAGGAGAGAGCTGGCTCGGTCCTGTGGTATGGCTCTAGAGGACCCAGCCTAGAGGCTGTGTTTGCCAGGGCAGTCGGGACAGATGTCTGAAAAAGCAAACTTGGCTCAGCTAGGGGCCAAGGTAATGGCAGGCCTGATCTCCAGTCTGTGAGGGGAGATCCTCTGGATATCAAAGGAGGGCAAGTGGGAGGCAGTCGCTCAGGCTTTTGTCTCTGGGTGTTGCGTTCAACTTGGCCGTTCAACGTAGGGGTTGCTTCAGGGTCCAAGCTTCCAAGTGTTTGGGTTCATTCTGTGGGAAGGGAAGAGTACTGTTTTCTCCCACAGGGGACCGCCCCAGGAGAGGGACTCTAGAGCACAGCAGTGGGTTCCCTCAACTGGAATACACACCATCTAGTTAGTCCTGGGGGCCTATGGGCATGGCAAGCCACATATGCGGGCTCTTGGTCCAGTCACTGAGAGGCGTTACTTGAATTAGGTATTCACACTGAGGGTCACAATGTGTGTTTGTGCCCAAGGCGACCCTCACGCATGGGCGTGGCCTCATGGGCCATGCCGTTTTCTCCTACACTGAATGTTTGACTCACTGCCAGCAGCAAGGATTCTTGCCATGGGGAAGGAGGGGTTCTGACTTGTGCATCAGGTTCCCCCCTGTGCAGGGATTGGAGATAAGGTCTAGGTTCCGATGACTGAAAACCCAGGTTGGGAATGGATGGTGGCCTAAGGCAGTGGCGGGTCCAATGTTCTGGGTGTGCAGCCAGCTGTGTCGGTGTCTGTTGGAAGGTCTGGGCTCAGGCTATTTGCGACAGAGCATCAGTGTTTAAGGTAGCCTATGCAATTGGGGTGTTGCCGAGGGCCAAGCAGTTTAATCCTCCTTTGGGGTTTCTGGGCAGCACCACAGACAACGTTTTTCTCCTGGGAGGCAGGCAGAGTGCTTCATTGTGGCCCCAGAATTCCCAGGAGGGAGGGTTTGTGGGCCAGGAGTGTGAGGACGGAAGTCTGAAAACACCAGCTAGGGTGAGGATTGGAGCCAAGGGCAGAGCAGGCCCACTCTGCAGAGGCTGAATCAAAATCTCCTGCATCTGAAGTCAGGCTGAGGATCAGACGTTGGCTGAGGATGGAGGATGTGTCCATGATGGCACCTTCATGAAGCGGGGGCCTCATGAGGCCAAGGAAGTTTTCCCACGCTGAGTTTGGAGGTTGCCCCAAACCACAGGGTTTCCTTCTGCGGGACATTCGAGTCCTGTGCATGGCTCTAGGACATACCGTACGGAAGGACTGAGAGCAGGGTTCGAAGGATGGATCCCTGTACAGCATGCCTCGCATTCCCATTGGCCATTAGCGACAAGATATGTTTGATCTGCTGCCTCTGGGGCACCCTACCCAGGGGTCTGAGTTGAAATGACCTCTCCTGAGGATGCGTCATAATGTGCGTTTGCGTCCATGGAGACCTTGGAATGTGCTGGTTGTTCTTGGCCCTGCGGAACTCTCCTACCTGAACGGTTTGATACATCCCCAGTAAGAAAGCTCACCATGTGGAGACGAGAGAGGTTTCGTTTGGTGCCTCAGAAAGGCCCCGTGTGCTGGTCTACAAAAACAGTCCTCTGAGGACGGACACATGGAAACCAAAGCTAAGGTTCAGATTAGGGCCTGGGGGCCTGTCCATTTCAACCTTCTGTCTCTGGGGACACTGTCTGAGAGTCTAAGTGGAGATAGTTGCTCCGCTGGTGTCAGAGAGCCCCTCTTAGTCCAGGTTGGCCTACACTCTTGATGGCCTCAGGGGCCTTGGAGCTTTTCCCTAACCTGTAGGGTTGTGGTCAATGGATTGGGCACACTTTCCTAGGGGACGGCAGGCACAATCTTTCGCTGTGGCTCCAGAGGCCCTACCCTGGAGGTTGTGTGGGTCCAGGCTGTGGGCACAGAAGTGTGAAAACACAAACTCAGCTTATGAGTGGCGCCTAGGGTGTGGCAGGCCGGATGTACGGCCCGAGAGGGAGCTCCTGGGCCTCTGAAACAAGGGCAAGTGTGAGGCGTTCCTTCAGGCTTTTGTCTCTGGATGTTGTGTCCGGGATAGCCGTGGATTGGAGAGGTGGCCTCAGGGACTATGGACGAGTATCCCTCTCTGGGGATTTGTCCCAGCTCCCAAGTGTTCGGGGTCATTTTGTGGGAAGGGTGGATTCGTTTTGTCTGCTCATGTGTCTCTCCAAGAAATGGATCCCAGAGCAGAGCCCCAGGTACGGGCGGGGCGACTGGAAAACTCAAACACTGGTGAGGATTGGGTGCATAGGGGCTTGGCAAGCCCCATATGCAGGCTCTTGGTCCAGGCCCCGACATGCCTTTCCTTGACATGGGGCTCATGCTGAGGGTCACAGTGTGAATTTGTGCCCAAGCAGCACTCAAGTTTGGGCGTGGCATCAGGGGCCATGAAGGTTTCTCCCACCCTGAAGGCGTGACTCCATGCCAAGAGCAAGCTTTACAGCCATGGGGAAGGAGGAGTTCTGTTTTGTGCTTGCGATCCCCAGGTGTGTGGAGAATTGATATAATGTCTAGGTTCAGATATCTGAAAACCAAGGTTAGGAAGAGGTGACGGCATAAGACCATGGCGTGTCCGAAGTGCTGGGTGTGCGGCCAGCTGTCTCCTTGTCTGTATGGACGTCTGGCTCCAGGCTGTGTCAGACAGAGCATGAGTGCCCAGAGCAGCCTATCCAGTTCGGGTACCGTCGAGGCCCGAGCAGGTTCATCCTCATCTGGGTTTTCTGGAGAGCCCCACAGGGAAACGTTTTTCTTCCGTTGCGCAGACACTGGGCTGGGTTGTGGTTCTGGAGTTCCTAGTCCGGAGGGCTTGTTTGCCAGGAGTGTGAGGAAGGAAGTCTGAAAACACAAGCTAGCGTGAGGTTTGGGACCGAGGGCACGGCAGGCCCACTCTGCAGAGGCTGAATCGAGATCTCCTGCACTGAGGTCATGTCAACTATGAGACGTGCCTCAGGCTAGACTTTTTGTCCAGCATGGCCTCTTCCTGAAGGGTGTGGGGGCTTCATGAGGCCAGGGAGGTTTGCCTACGATGGGATTTGTGAACTACTCCAAATCTCAAGGTTTCCTTCTGCACGACGGTGGAGTCCTATTGGATGGTTCCAGGAGGCCCCATACGGAAATACTCGAGAGCAGGTGTCTAAGCTTGGATGCCTAGAAACGCCACCTCATATTCCCACTCTATAGTCAGGACAAGGCAGGCTCAATCTGCGGTCTCCTGGGTGAGCTACCCAGAGGGGAGAGTTGAAATGGACTCTCCTGAAGATGAGTCCTACTGTGGCTTGGTGGCCTGGGAGATCTTGGAATGTGGAGGTGGCTCAGGGACTCTGCAGGATTCTCCAAACTGAGGTGTTTGACACAGCTCCCACAAGGAAGCTTTCCATGTGGAGACGAGAGGAGTTCTGTTCAGTGCCTCAGGAAAGCCCCATATCCTGTTCTTCGAACCAAGGCCTCTGAGGAGTGACACCTGGAAACCAAAGCAAGAGTAGAGATTAGGGCCAAAGGGCCTGTCCCGCTCAACCTTCTATCTCTGTTGACATCTGTGTGCATGCCTTCGTGGAGGTAGCTGCTCAGCTTGTGTCAGAAAGCCCCTGTGTGTCCAGGGAGGCTCCCAGTAGTGGGATGTCCTCGGGGGCCTTGATGTTTCTCATATTCTGGAGGTGTGTGGCCTAAGGAATGGACACAGTTTCCCAGGAGAGAGCTGGCACGGTCCTGTGGTATGGCTCTAGAGGACCCAGCCTAGAGGCTGTGTTTGCCAGGGCTGTCGGGACAGATGTCTGAAAAAGCAAACTTGGCTCAGCTAGGGGCCAAGGTAATGGCAGGCCTGATCTCCAGTCTGTGAGGGGAGATCCTCTGGATATCAAAGTAGGGCAAGTGGGAGGCAGTCGCTCAGGCTTTTGTCTCTGGGTGTTGCGTTCAACTTGGCCGTTCAGGGTAGGGGTTGCTTCAGGGGCCCAGGAAGAGCCTTCCTCTCGGGGGATTGTCCAAGCTTCCAAGTGTTTGGGTTCATTCTGTGGGAAGGGAAGAGTACTGTTTTCTGCCACAGGGGACCCCCCCAGGAGAGGGACTCTAGAGCACAGCAGTGGGTTCCCTCAACTGGAATACACACCATCTAGTTAGTCCTGGGGGCCTATGGGCATGGCAAGCCACATATGCGGGCTCTTGGTCCAGTCACTGAGAGGCGTTACTTGAATTAGGTATTCACACTGAGGGTCACAATGTGTGTTTGTGCCCAAGGCGACCCTCACGCATGGGCGTGGCCTCATGGGCCATGCCGTTTTCTCCTACACTGAATGTTTGACTCACTGCCAGCAGCAAGGATTCTTGCCATGGGGAAGGAGGGGTTCTGACTTGTGCATCAGGTTCCCCCCTGTGCAGGGATTGGAGATAAGGTCTAGGTTCCGATGACTGAAAACCCAGGTTGGGAATGGATGGTGGCCTAAGGCAGTGGCGGGTCCAATGTTCTGGGTGTGCAGCCAGCTGTGTCGGTGTCTGTTGGAAGGTCTGGGCTCAGGCTATTTGCGACAGAGCATCAGTGTTTAAGGTAGCCTATGCAATTGGGGTGTTGCCGAGGGCCAAGCAGTTTAATCCTCCTTTGGGGTTTCTGGGCAGCACCACAGACAATGTTTTTCTCCTGGGAGGCAGGCAGAGTGCTTCATTGTGGCCCCAGAATTCCCAGGAGGGAGGGTTTGTGGGCCAGGAGTGTGAGGACGGAAGTCTGAAAACACCAGCTAGGGTGAGGATTGGAGCCAAGGGCAGAGCAGGCCCACTCTGCAGAGGCTGAATCACAATCTCCTGCATCTGAAGTCAGGCTGAAGATCAGACGTTGGCTGAGGCTGGAGGATGTGTCCATGATGGCACCTTCATGAAGCGGGGGCCTCATGAGGTCAAGGAAGTTTTCCCACGCTGAGTTTGGAGGTTGCCCCAAACCACAGGGTTTCCTTCTGCGGTACATCGAGTCCTGTGCATGGCTCTAGGACATACCGTACGGAAGGACTGGGAGCAGGGTTCGAAGGATGGATCCCTGTACAGCATGCCTCGCATTCCCATTGGCCATTAGCGACAAGATATGTTTGATCTGCTGCCTCTGGGGCACCCTACCCAGGGGTCTGAGTTGAAATGGCCTCTCCTGAGGATGCGTCATAATGTGCGTTTGCGTCCATGGAGACCTTGGAATGTGCTGGTTGTTCAGTGGCCCTGCGGAACTCTCCTACCTGAAGGGTTTGATACATCCCCAGTAAGAAAGCTCCCCATGTGGAGACGAGAGAGGTTTCGTTTGGTGCCTCAGAAAGGCCCCGTGTGCTGGTCTACAAAAACAGTCCTCTGAGGACGGACACATCGAAACCAAAGCTAAGGTTCAGATTAGGGCCTGGGGGCCTGTCCATTTCAACCTTCTGTCTCTGGGGACACTGTCTGAGAGTCTAAGTGGAGATAGTTGCTCCGCTGGTGTCAGAGAGCCCCTCTTAGTCCAGGGTGGCCTACACTCTTGATGGCCTCAGGGGCCTTGGAGCTTTTCCCTAACCTGTAGGGTTGTGGTCAATGGATTGGGCACACTTTCCTAGGGGACGGTAGGCACAATCTTTCGCTGTGGCTCCAGAGGCCCTACCCTGGAGGTTGTGTGGGTCCAGGCTGTGGGCACAGAAGTGTGAAAACACAAACTCAGCTTATGAGTGGCGCCTAGGGTGTGGCAGGCCGGATGTACGGCCCGAGAGGGAGCTCCTGGGCCTCTGAATCAAGGGCAAGTGTGAGGCATTCCTTCAGGCTTTTGTCTTTGGATGTTGTGTCCGGGATAGCCGTGGATTGGAGAGGTGGCCTCAGGGACTATGGACGAGTATCCCTCTCTGGGGATTTGTCCCAGCTCCCAAGAGTTCGGGGTCATTTTGTGGGAAGGGTGGATTCGTGTTGTCTGGCTCATGTGTCTCTCCAAGAAATGGATTCCAGAGCAGAGCCCCAGGTACGGGCGGGGCGACTGGAAAACTCAAACACTGGTGAGGATTGGGTGCATAGGGGCTTGGCAAGCCCCATATGCAGGCTCTTGGTCCAGGCCCCGACATGCCTTTCCTTGACATGGGGCTCATGCTGAGGGTCACAGTGTGAATTTGTGCCCAAGCAGCACTCAAGTTTGGGCGTGGTATCAAGGGCCATGAAGGTTTCTCCCACCCTGAAGGCGTGACTCCATGCCAAGGGCAAGCTTTACAGCCATGGGGAAGGAGGAGTTCTGTTTTGTGCTTGCGATCCCCAGGTGTGTGGAGAATTGATATAATGTCTAGGTTCAGATATCTGAAAACCAAGGTTAGGAAGAGGTGACGGCATAAGACCATGGCGTGTCCGAAGTGCTGGGTGTGCGGCCAGCTGTCTCCTTGTCTGTATGGACGTCTGGCTCCAGGCTGTGTCAGACAGAGCATGAGTGCCCAGAGCAGCCTATCCAGTTCGGGTACCGTCGAGGCCCGAGCAGGTTCATCCTCATCTGGGTTTTCTGGAGAGCCCCACAGGGAAACGTTTTTCTTCCGTTGCGCAGACACTGGGCTGGGTTGTGGTTCTGGAGTTCCTAGTCCGGAGGGCTTGTTTGCCAGGAGTGTGAGGAAGGAAGTCTGAAAACACAAGCTAGCGTGAGGTTTGGGACCGAGGGCACGGCAGGCCCACTCTGCAGAGGCTGAATCGAGATCTCCTGCACTGAGGTCATGTCAACTATGAGACGTGCCTCAGGCTAGACTTTTTGTCCAGCATGGCCTCTTCCTGAAGGGTGTGGGGGCTTCATGAGGCCAGGGAGGTTTGCCTACGATGGGATTTGTGAACTACTCCAAACCTCAAGGTTTCCTTCTGCACGACGGTGGAGTCCTATTGGATGGTTCCAGGAGGCCCCATACGGAAATACTCGAGAGCAGGTGTCTAAGCTTGGATGCCTAGGAACGCCACCTCATATTCCCACTCTATAGTCAGGACAAGGCAGGCTCAATCTGCGGTCTCCTGGGTGAGCTACCCAGAGGGGAGAGTTGAAATGGACTCTCCTGAAGATGAGTCCTACTGTGGCTTGGTGGCCTGGGAGATCTTGGAATGTGGAGGTGGCTCAGGGACTCTGCAGGATTCTCCAAACTGAGGTGTTTGACACGGCTCCCACAAGGAAGCTTTCCATGTGGAGACGAGAGGAGTTCTGTTCAGTGCCTCAGGAAAGCCCCATATCCTGTTCTTCGAACCAAGGCCTCTGAGGAGTGACACCTGGAAACCAAAGCAAGAGTAGAGATTAGGGCCAAAGGGCCTGTCCCGCTCAACCTTCTATCTCTGTTGACATCTGTGTGCATGCCTTCGTGGAGGTAGCTGCTCAGCTTGTGTCAGAAAGCCCCTGTGTGTCCAGGGAGGCTCCCAGTAGTGGGATGTCCTCGGGGGCCTTGATGTTTCTCATATTCTGGAGGTGTGTGGCCTAAGGAATGGACACAGTTTCCCAGGAGAGAGCTGGCTCGGTCCTGTGGTATGGCTCTAGAGGACCCAGCCTAGAGGCTGTGTTTGCCAGGGCAGTCGGGACAGATGTCTGAAAAAGCAAACTTGGCTCAGCTAGGGGCCAAGGTAATGGCAGGCCTGATCTCCAGTCTGTGAGGGGAGATCCTCTGGATATCAAAGGAGGGCAAGTGGGAGGCAGTCGCTCAGGCTTTTGTCTCTGGGTGTTGCGTTCAACTTGGCCGTTCAGCGTAGGGGTTGCTTCAGGGTCCAAGCTTCCAAGTGTTTGGGTTCATTCTGTGGGAAGGGAAGAGTACTGTTTTCTCCCACAGGGGACCGCCCCAGGAGAGGGACTCTAGAGCACAGCAGTGGGTTCCCTCAACTGGAATACACACCATCTAGTTAGTCCTGGGGGCCTATGGGCATGGCAAGCCACATATGCGGGCTCTTGGTCCAGTCACTGAGAGGCGTTACTTGAATTAGGTATTCACACTGAGGGTCACAATGTGTGTTTGTGCCCAAGGCGACCCTCACGCATGGGCGTGGCCTCATGGGCCATGCCGTTTTCTCCTACACTGAATGTTTGACTCACTGCCAGCAGCAAGGATTCTTGCCATGGGGAAGGAGGGGTTCTGACTTGTGCATCAGGTTCCCCCCTGTGCAGGGATTGGAGATAAGGTCTAGGTTCCGATGACTGAAAACCCAGGTTGGGAATGGATGGTGGCCTAAGGCAGTGGCGGGTCCAATGTTCTGGGTGTGCAGCCAGCTGTGTCGGTGTCTGTTGGAAGGTCTGGGCTCAGGCTATTTGCGACAGAGCATCAGTGTTTAAGGTAGCCTATGCAATTGGGGTGTTGCCGAGGGCCAAGCAGTTTAATCCTCCTTTGGGGTTTCTGGGCAGCACCACAGACAACGTTTTTCTCCTGGGAGGCAGGCAGAGTGCTTCATTGTGGCCCCAGAATTCCCAGGAGGGAGGGTTTGTGGGCCAGGAGTGTGAGGACGGAAGTCTGAAAACACCAGCTAGGGTGAGGATTGGAGCCAAGGGCAGAGCAGGCCCACTCTGCAGAGGCTGAATCAAAATCTCCTGCATCTGAAGTCAGGCTGAGGATCAGACGTTGGCTGAGGATGGAGGATGTGTCCATGATGGCACCTTCATGAAGCGGGGGCCTCATGAGGCCAAGGAAGTTTTCCCACGCTGAGTTTGGAGGTTGCCCCAAACCACAGGGTTTCCTTCTGCGGGACATTCGAGTCCTGTGCATGGCTCTAGGACATACCGTACGGAAGGACTGAGAGCAGGGTTCGAAGGATGGATCCCTGTACAGCATGCCTCGCATTCCCATTGGCCATTAGCGACAAGATATGTTTGATCTGCTGCCTCTGGGGCACCCTACCCAGGGGTCTGAGTTGAAATGACCTCTCCTGAGGATGCGTCATAATGTGCGTTTGCGTCCATGGAGACCTTGGAATGTGCTGGTTGTTCTTGGCCCTGCGGAACTCTCCTACCTGAACGGTTTGATACATCCCCAGTAAGAAAGCTCACCATGTGGAGACGAGAGAGGTTTCGTTTGGTGCCTCAGAAAGGCCCCGTGTGCTGGTCTACAAAAACAGTCCTCTGAGGACGGACACATGGAAACCAAAGCTAAGGTTCAGATTAGGGACTGGGGGCCTGTCCATTTCAACCTTCTGTCTCTGGGGACACTGTCTGAGAGTCTAAGTGGAGATAGTTGCTCCGCTGGTGTCAAAGAGCCCCTCTTAGTCCAGGTTGGCCTACACTCTTGATGGCCTCAGGGGCCTTGGAGCTTTTCCCTAACCTGTAGGGTTGTGGTCAATGGATTGGGCACACTTTCCTAGGGGACGGCAGGCACAATCTTTCGCTGTGGCTCCAGAGGCCCTACCCTGGAGGTTGTGTGGGTCCAGGCTGTGGGCACAGAAGTGTGAAAACACAAACTCAGCTTATGAGTGGCGCCTAGGGTGTGGCAGGCCGGATGTACGGCCCGAGAGGGAGCTCCTGGGCCTCTGAAACAAGGGCAAGTGTGAGGCGTTCCTTCAGGCTTTTGTCTCTGGATGTTGTGTCCGGGATAGCCGTGGATTGGAGAGGTGGCCTCAGGGACTATGGACGAGTATCCCTCTCTGGGATTTGTCCCAGCTCCCAAGTGTTCGGGGTCATTTTGTGGGAAGGGTGGATTCGTGTTGTCTGGCTCATGTGTCTCTCCAAGAAATGGATTCCAGAGCAGAGCCCCAGGTACGGGCGGGGCGACTGGAAAACTCAAACACTGGTGAGGATTGGGTGCATAGGGGCTTGGCAAGCCCCATATGCAGGCTCTTGGTCCAGGCCCCGACATGCCTTTCCTTGACATGGGGCTCATGCTGAGGGTCACAGTGTGAATTTGTGCCCAAGCAGCACTCAAGTTTGGGCGTGGCATCAGGGGCCATGAAGGTTTCTCCCACCCTGAAGGCGTGACTCCATGCCAAGAGCAAGCTTTACAGCCATGGGGAAGGAGGAGTTCTGTTTTGTGCTTGCGATCCCCAGGTGTGTGGAGAATTGATATAATGTCTAGGTTCAGATATCTGAAAACCAAGGTTAGGAAGAGGTGACGGCATAAGACCATGGCGTGTCCGAAGTGCTGGGTGTGCGGCCAGCTGTCTCCTTGTCTGTATGGACGTCTGGCTCCAGGCTGTGTCAGACAGAGCATGAGTGCCCAGAGCAGCCTATCCAGTTCGGGTACCGTCGAGGCCCGAGCAGGTTCATCCTCATCTGGGTTTCCTGGAGAGCCCCACAGGGAAACGTTTTTCTTCCGTTGCGCAGACACTGGGCTGGGTTGTGGTTCTGGAGTTCCTAGTCCGGAGGGCTTGTTTGCCAGGAGTGTGAGGAAGGAAGTCTGAAAACACAAGCTAGCGTGAGGTTTGGGACCGAGGGCACGGCAGGCCCACTCTGCAGAGGCTGAATCGAGATCTCCTGCACTGAGGTCATGTCAACTATGAGACGTGCCTCAGGCTAGACTTTTTGTCCAGCATGGCCTCTTCCTGAAGGGTGTGGGGGCTTCATGAGGCCAGGGAGGTTTGCCTACGATGGGATTTGTGAACTACTCCAAATCTCAAGGTTTCCTTCTGCACGACGGTGGAGTCCTATTGGATGGTTCCAGGAGGCCCCATACGGAAATACTCGAGAGCAGGTGTCTAAGCTTGGATGCCTAGGAACGCCACCTCATATTCCCACTCTATAGTCAGGACAAGGCAGGCTCAATCTGCGGTCTCCTGGGTGAGCTACCCAGAGGGGAGAGTTGAAATGGACTCTCCTGAAGATGAGTCCTACTGTGGCTTGGTGGCCTGGGAGATCTTGGAATGTGGAGGTGGCTCAGGGACTCTGCAGGATTCTCCAAACTGAGGTGTTTGACACGGCTCCCACAAGGAAGCTTTCCATGTGGAGACGAGAGGAGTTCTGTTCAGTGCCTCAGGAAAGCCCCATATCCTGTTCTTCGAACCAAGGCCTCTGAGGAGTGACACCTGGAAACCAAAGCAAGAGTAGAGATTAGGGCCAAAGGGCCTGTCCCGCTCAACCTTCTATCTCTGTTGACATCTGTGTGCATGCCTTCGTGGAGGTAGCTGCTCAGCTTGTGTCAGAAAGCCCCTGTGTGTCCAGGGAGGCTCCCAGTAGTGGGATGTCCTCGGGGGCCTTGATGTTTCTCATATTCTGGAGGTGTGTGGCCTAAGGAATGGACACAGTTTCCCAGGAGAGAGCTGGCACGGTCCTGTGGTATGGCTCTTGAGGACCCAGCCATTCTTGCCATGGGGAAGGAGGGGTTCTGACTTGTGCATCAGGTTCCCCCCTGTGCAGGGATTGGAGATAAGGTCTAGGTTCCGATGACTGAAAACCCAGGTTGGGAATGGATGGTGGCCTAAGGCAGTGGCGGGTCCAATGTTCTGGGTGTGCAGCCAGCTGTGTCGGTGTCTGTTGGAAGGTCTGGGCTCAGGCTATTTGCGACAGAGCATCAGTGTTTAAGGTAGCCTATGCAATTGGGGTGTTGCCGAGGGCCAAGCAGTTTAATCCTCCTTTGGGGTTTCTGGGCAGCACCACAGACAAAGTTTTTCTCCTGGGAGGCAGGCAGAGTGCTTCATTGTGGCCCCAGAATTCCCAGGAGGGAGGGTTTGTGGGCCAGGAGTGTGAGGACGGAAGTCTGAAAACACCAGCTAGGGTGAGGATTGGAGCCAAGGGCAGAGCAGGCCCACTCTGCAGAGGCTGAATCACAATCTCCTGCATCTGAAGTCAGGCTGAGGATCAGACGTTGGCTGAGGCTGGAGGATGTGTCCATGATGGCACCTTCATGAAGCGGGGGCCTCATGAGGCCAAGGAAGTTTTCCCACGCTGAGTTTGGAGGTTGCCCCAAACCACAGGGTTTCCTTCTGTGGGACATCGAGTCCTGTGCATGGCTCTAGGACATACCGTACGGAAGGACTGGGAGCAGGGTTTGAAGGATGGATCCCTGTACAGCATGCCTCGCATTCCCATTGGCCATTAGCGACAAGATATGTTTGATCTGCTGCCTCTGGGGCACCCTACCCAGGGGTCTGAGTTGAAATGGCCTCTCCTGAGGATGCGTCATAATGTGCGTTTGCGTCCATGGAGACCTTGGAATGT
Source organism: Mustela nivalis (assembly GCF_964662115.1). Taxonomy (NCBI): domain Eukaryota; kingdom Metazoa; phylum Chordata; class Mammalia; order Carnivora; family Mustelidae; genus Mustela; species Mustela nivalis. Next base: position 333,294 of record NW_028136271.1, on the reverse strand, counting down.
GCTGGTTGTTCAGTGGCCCTGCGGAACTCTCCTACCTGAAGGGTTTGATACATCCCCAGTAAGAAAGCTCCCCATGTGGAGACGAGAGAGGTTTCGTTTGGTGCCTCAGAAAGGCCCCGTGTGCTGGTCTATGAAAACAGTCCTCTGAGGACGGACACATGGAAACCAAAGCTAAGGTTCAGATTAGGGCCTGGGGGCCTGTCCATTTCAACCTTCTGTCTCTGGGGACACTGTCTGAGAGTCTAAGTGGAGATAGTTGCTCCGCTGGTGTCAGAGAGCCCCTCTTAGTCCAGGGTGGCCTACACTCTTGATGGCCTCAGGGGCCTTGGAGCTTTTCCCTAACCTGTAGGGTTGTGGTCAATGGATTGGGCACACTTTCCTAGGGGACGGCAGGCACAATCTTTCGCTGTGGCTCCAGAGGCCCTACCCTGGTGGTTGTGTGGGTCCAGGCTGTGGGCACAGAAGTGTGAAAACACAAACTCAGCTTATGAGTGGCGCCTAGGGTATGGCAGGACGGATGTACGGCCCGAGAGGGAGCTCCTGGGCCTCTGAATCAAGGGCAAGTGTGAGGCGTTCCTTCAGGCTTTTGTCTCTGGATGTTGTGTCCGGGATAGCCGTGGATTGGAGAGGTGGCTTCAGGGACTATGGACGAGTATCCCTCTCTGGGGATTTGTCCCAGCTCCCAAGAGTTCGGGGTCATTTTGTGGGAAGGGTGGATTCGTGTTGTCTGGCTCATGTGTCTCTCCAAGAAATGGATTCCAGAGCAGAGCCCCAGGTACGGGCGGGGCGACTGGAAAACTCAAACACTGGTGAGGATTGGGTGCATAGGGGCTTGGCAAGCCCCATATGCAGGCTCTTGGTCCAGGCCCCGACATGCCTTTCCTTGACATGGGGCTCATGCTGAGGGTCACAGTGTGAATTTGTGCCCAAGCAGCACTCAAGTTTGGGCGTGGCATCAGGGGCCATGAAGGTTTCTCCCACCCTGAAGGCGTGACTCCATGCCAAGAGCAAGCTTTACAGCCATGGGGAAGGAGGAGTTCTGTTTTGTGCTTGCGATCCCCAGGTGTGTGGAGAATTGATATAATGTCTAGGTTCAGATATCTGAAAACCAAGGTTAGGAAGAGGTGACGGCATAAGACCATGGCGTGTCCGAAGTGCTGGGTGTGCGGCCAGCTGTCTCCTTGTCTGTATGGACGTCTGGCTCCAGGCTGTGTCAGACAGAGCATGAGTGCCCAGAGCAGCCTATCCAGTTCGGGTACCGTCGAGGCCCGAGCAGGTTCATCCTCATCTGGGTTTCCTGGAGAGCCCCACAGGGAAACGTTTTTCTTCCGTTGCGCAGACACTGGGCTGGGTTGTGGTTCTGGAGTTCCTAGTCCGGAGGGCTTGTTTGCCAGGAGTGTGAGGAAGGAAGTCTGAAAACACAAGCTAGCGTGAGGTTTGGGACCGAGGGCACGGCAGGCCCACTCTGCAGAGGCTGAATCGAGATCTCCTGCACTGAGGTCATGTCAACTATGAGACGTGCCTCAGGCTAGACTTTTTGTCCAGCATGGCCTCTTCCTGAAGGGTGTGGGGGCTTCATGAGGCCAGGGAGGTTTGCCTACGATGGGATTTGTGAACTACTCCAAATCTCAAGGTTTCCTTCTGCACGACGGTGGAGTCCTATTGGATGGTTCCAGGAGGCCCCATACGGAAATACTCGAGAGCAGGTATCTAAGCTTGGATGCCTAGGAACGCCACCTCATATTCCCACTCTATAGTCAGGACAAGGCAGGCTCAATCTGCGGTCTCCTGGGTGAGCTACCCAGAGGGGAGAGTTGAAATGGACTCTCCTGAAGATGAGTCCTACTGTGGCTTGGTGGCCTGGGAGATCTTGGAATGTGGAGGTGGCTCAGGGACTCTGCAGGATTCTCCAAACTGAGGTGTTTGACACGGCTCCCACAAGGAAGCTTTCCATGTGGAGACGAGAGGAGTTCTGTTCAGTGCCTCAGGAAAGCCCCATATCCTGTTCTTCGAACCAAGGCCTCTGAGGAGTGACACCTGGAAACCAAAGCAAGAGTAGAGATTAGGGCCAAAGGGCCTGTCCCGCTCAACCTTCTATCTCTGTTGACATCTGTGTGCATGCCTTCGTGGAGGTAGCTGCTCAGCTTGTGTCAGAAAGCCCCTGTGTGTCCAGGGAGGCTCCCAGTAGTGGGATGTCCTCGGGGGCCTTGATGTTTCTCATATTCTGGAGGTGTGTGGCCTAAGGAATGGACACAGTTTCCCAGGAGAGAGCTGGCACGGTCCTGTGGTATGGCCCTAGAGGACCCAGCCTAGAGGCTGTGTTTGCCAGGGCTGTCGGGACAGATGTCTGAAAAAGCAAACTTGGCTCAGCTAGGGGCCAAGGTAATGGCAGGCCTGATCTCCAGTCTGTGAGGGGAGATCCTCTGGATATCAAAGGAGGGCAAGTGGGAGGCAGTCGCTCAGGCTTTTGTCTCTGGGTGTTGCGTTCAACTTGGCCGTTCAGGGTAGGGGTTGCTTCAGGTTCCAAGCTTCCAAGTGTTTGGGTTCATTCTGTGGGAAGGGAAGAGTACTGTTTTCTGCCACAGGGGACCGCCCCAGGAGAGGGACTCTAGAGCACAGCAGTGGGTTCCCTCAACTGGAATACACACCATCTAGTTAGTCCTGGGGGCCTATGGGCATGGCAAGCCACATATGCGGGCTCTTGGTCCAGTCACTGAGAGGCGTTACTTGAATTAGGTATTCACACTGAGGGTCACAATGTGTGTTTGTGCCCAAGGCGACCCTCACGCATGGGCGTGGCCTCATGGGCCATGCCGTTTTCTCCTACACTGAATGTTTGACTCACTGCCAGCAGCAAGGATTCTTGCCATGGGGAAGGAGGGGTTCTGACTTGTGCATCAGGTTCCCCCCTGTGCAGGGATTGGAGATAAGGTCTAGGTTCCGATGACTGAAAACCCAGGTTGGGAATGGATGGTGGCCTAAGGCAGTGGCGGGTCCAATGTTCTGGGTGTGCAGCCAGCTGTGTCGGTGTCTGTTGGAAGGTCTGGGCTCAGGCTATTTGCGACAGAGCATCAGTGTTTAAGGTAGCCTATGCAATTGGGGTGTTGTCGAGGGCCAAGCAGTTTAATCCTCCTTTGGGGTTTCTGGGCAGCACCACAGACAACGTTTTTCTCCTGGGAGGCAGGCAGAGTGCTTCATTGTGGCCCCAGAATTCCCAGGAGGGAGGGTTTGTGGGCCAGGAGTGTGAGGACGGAAGTCTGAAAACACCAGCTAGGGTGAGGATTGGAGCCAAGGGAGAGCAGGCCCACTCTGCAGAGGCTGAATCACAATCTCCTGCATCTGAAGTCAGGCTGAGGATCAGACGTTGGCTGAGGCTGGAGGATGTGTCCATGATTGCACCTTCATGAAGCGGGGGCCTCATGAGGCCAAGGAAGTTTTCCCACGCTGAGTTTGGAGGTTGCCCCAAACCACAGGGTTTCCTTCTGTGGGACATCGAGTCCTGTGCATGGCTCTAGGACATACCGTACGGAAGGACTTGGAGCAGGGTTCGAAGGATGGATCCCTGTACAGCATGCCTCGCATTCCCATTGGCCATTAGCGACAAGATATGTTTGATCTGCTGCCTCTGGGGCACCCTACCCAGGGGTCTGCGTTGAAATGGCCTCTCCTGAGGATGCGTCATAATGTGCGTTTGCGTCCATGGAGACCTTGGAATGTGCTGGTTGTTCAGTGGCCCTGCGGAACTCTCCTACCTGAAGGGTTTGATACATCCCCAGTAAGAAAGCTCCCCATGTGGAGACGAGAGAGGTTTCGTTTGGTGCCTCAGAAAGGCCCCGTTGTTGGTCTACAAAAACCGTCCTCTGAGGACGGATACATGGAAAACAAAGCTAAGGTTCAGATTAGGGCCTGGGGGCCTGTCCATTTCAACCTTCTGTCTCTGGGGACACTGTCTGAGAGTCTAAGTGGAGATAGTTGCTCCGCTGGTGTCAGAGAGCCCCTCTTAGTCCAGGGTGGCCTACACTCTTGATGGCCTCAGGGGCCTTGGAGCTTTTCCCTACCCTGTAGGGTTGTGGTCAATGGATTGGGCACACTTTCCTAGGGGACGGCAGGCACAATCTTTCGCTGTGGCTCCAGAGGCCCTACCCTGGGGGTTGTGTGGGTCCAGGCTGTGGGCACAGAAGTGTGAAAACACAAACTCAGCTTATGAGTGGCGCCTAGGGTGTGGCAGGCCGGATGTACGCCCCGAGAGGGAGCTCCTGGGCCTCTGAATCAAGGGCAAGTGTGAGGCGTTCCTTCAGGCTTTTGTCTATGGATGTTGTGTCCGGGATAGCCGTGGATTGGAGAGGTGGCCTCAGGGACTATGGACGAGTATCCCTCTCTGCGGATTTGTCCCAGCTCCCAAGAGTTCGGGGTCATTTTGTGGGAAGGGTGGATTCGTGTTGTCTGGCTCATGTGTCTCTCCAAGAAATGGATTCCAGAGCAGAGCCCCAGGTACGGGCGGGGCGACTGGAAAACTGAAACACTGGTGAGGATTGGGTGCATAGGGGCTTGGCAAGCCCCATATGCAGGCTCTTGGTCCAGGCCCCGACATGCCTTTCCTTGACATGGGGCTCATGCTGAGGGTCACAGTGTGAATTTGTGCCCAAGCAGCACTCAAGTTTGGGCGTGGCATCAGGGGCCATGAAGGTTTCTCCCACCCTGAAGGCGTGACTCCATGCCAAGAGCAAGCTTTACAGCCATGGGGAAGGAGGAGTTCTGTTTTGTGCTTGCGATCCCCAGGTGTGTGGAGAATTGATATAATGTCTAGGTTCAGATATCTGAAAACCAAGGTTAGGAAGAGGTGACGGCATAAGACCATGGCGTGTCCGAAGTGCTGGGTGTGCGGCCAGCTGTCTCCTTGTCTGTATGGACGTCTGGCTCCAGGCTGTGTCAGACAGAGCATGAGTGCCCAGAGCAGCCTATCCAGTTCGGGTACCGTCGAGGCCCGAACAGGTTCATCCTCATCTGGGTTTTCTGGAGAGCCCCACAGGGAAACGTTTTTCTTCCGTTGCGCAGACACTGGGCTGGGTTGTGGTTCTGGAGTTCCAAGTCCGGAGGGCTTGTTTGCCAGGAGTGTGAGGAAGGAAGTCTGAAAACACAAGCTAGCGTGAGGTTTGGGACCGAGGGCACGGCAGGCCCACTCTGCAGAGGCTGAATCGAGATCTCCTGCACTGAGGTCATGTCAACTATGAGACGTGCCTCAGGCTAGACTTTTTGTCCAGCATGGCCTCTTCCTGAAGGGTGTGGGGGCTTCATGAGGCCAGGGAGGTTTGCCTACGATGGGATTTGTGAACTACTCCAAATCTCAAGGTTTCCTTCTGCACGACGGTGGAGTCCTATTGGATGGTTCCAGGAGGCCCCATACGGAAATACTCGAGAGCAGGAGTCTAAGCTTGGATGCCTAGGAACGCCACCTCATATTCCCACTCTATAGTCAGGACAAGGCAGGCTCAATCTGCGGTCTCCTGGGTGAGCTACCCAGAGGGGAGAGTTGAAATGGACTCTCCTGAAGATGAGTCCTACTGTGGCTTGGTGGCCTGGGAGATCTTGGAATGTGGAGGTGGCTCAGGGACTCTGCAGGATTCTCCAAACTGAGGTGTTTGACACGGCTCCCACAAGGAAGCTTTCCATGTGGAGACGAGAGGAGTTCTGTTCAGTGCCTCAGGAAAGCCCCATATCCTGTTCTTCGAACCAAGGCCTCTGAGGAGTGACACCTGGAAACCAAAGCAAGAGTAGAGATTAGGGCCAAAGGGCCTGTCCCGCTCAACCTTCTATCTCTGTTGACATCTGTGTGCATGCCTTCGTGGAGGTAGCTGCTCAGCTTGTGTCAGAAAGCCCCTGTGTGTCCAGGGAGGCTCCCAGTAGTGGGATGTCCTCGGGGGCCTTGATGTTTCTCATATTCTGGAGGTGTGTGGCCTAAGGAATGGACACAGTTTCCCAGGAGAGAGCTGGCACGGTCCTGTGGTATGGCTCTAGAGGACCCAGCCTAGAGGCTGTGTTTGCCAGGGCTGTCGGGACAGATGTCTGAAAAAGCAAACTTGGCTCAGCTAGGGGCCAAGGTAATGGCAGGCCTGATCTCCAGTCTGTGAGGGGAGATCCTCTGGATATCAAAGGAGGGCAAGTGGGAGGCAGTCGCTCAGGCTTTTGTCTCTGGGTGTTGCGTTCAACTTGGCCGTTCAGGGTAGGGGTTGCTTCAGGGGCCCAGGAAGAGCCTTCCTCTCGGGGATTGTCCAAGCTTCCAAGTTTTGGGTTCATTCTGTGGGAAGGGAAGAGTACTGTTTTCTGCCACAGGGGACCCCCCCAGGAGAGGGACTCTAGAGCACAGCAGTGGGTTCCCTCAACTGGAATACACACCATCTAGTTAGTCCTGGGGGCCTATGGGCATGGCAAGCCACATATGCGGGCTCTTGGTCCAGTCACTGAGAGGCGTTACTTGAATTAGGTATTCACACTGAGGGTCACAATGTGTGTTTGTGCCCAAGGCGACCCTCACGCATGGGCGTGGCCTCATGGGCCATGCCGTTTTCTCCTACACTGAATGTTTGACTCACTGCCAGCAGCAAGGATTCTTGCCATGGGGAAGGAGGGGTTCTGACTTGTGCATCAGGTTCCCCCCTGTGCAGGGATTGGAGATAAGGTCTAGGTTCCGATGACTGAAAACCCAGGTTGGGAATGGATGGTGGCCTAAGGCAGTGGCGGGTCCAATGTTCTGGGTGTGCAGCCAGCTGTGTCGGTGTCTGTTGGAAGGTCTGGGCTCAGGCTATTTGCGACAGAGCATCAGTGTTTAAGGTAGCCTATGCAATTGGGGTGTTGCCGAGGGCCAAGCAGTTTAATCCTCCTTTGGGGTTTCTGGGCAGCACCACAGACAATGTTTTTCTCCTGGGAGGCAGGCAGAGTGCTTCATTGTGGCCCCAGAATTCCCAGGAGGGAGGGTTTGTGGGCCAGGAGTGTGAGGACGGAAGTCTGAAAACACCAGCTAGGGTGAGGATTGGAGCCAAGGGCAGAGCAGGCCCACTCTGCAGAGGCTGAATCACAATCTCCTGCATCTGAAGTCAGGCTGAGGATCAGACGTTGGCTGAGGATGGAGGATGTGTCCATGATGGCACCTTCATGAAGCGGGGGCCTCATGAGGCCAAGGAAGTTTTCCCACGCTGAGTTTGGAGGTTGCCCCAAACCACAGGGTTTCCTTCTGTGGGACATCGAGTCCTGTGCATGGCTCTAGGACATACCGTACGGAAGGACTGGGAGCAGGGTTCGAAGGATGGATCCCTGTACAGCATGCCTCGCATTCCCATTGGCCATTAGCGACAAGATATGTTTGATCTGCTGCCTCTGGGGCACCCTACCCAGGGGTCTGAGTTGAAATGGCCTCTCCTGAGGATGCGTCATAATGTGCGTTTGCGTCCAGGGAGACCTTGGAATGTGCTGGTTGTCAGTGGCCCTGCGGAACTCTCCTACCTGAAGGGTTTGATACATCCCCAGTAAGAAAGCTCCCCATGTGGAGACGAGAGAGGTTTCGTTTGGTGCCTCAGAAAGGCCCCGTGTGCTGGTCTACAAAAACAGTCCTCTGAGGACAGACACATGGAAACCAAAGCTAAGGTTCAGATTAGGGCCTGGGGGCCTGTCCATTTCAACCTTCTGTCTCTGGGGACACTGTCTGAGAGTCTAAGTGGAGATAGTTGCTCCGCTGGTGTCAGAGAGCCCCTCTTAGTCCAGGTTGGCCTACACACTTGATGGCCTCAGGGGCCTTGGAGCTTTTCCCTAACCTGTAGGGTTGTGGTCAATGGATTGGGCACACTTTCCTAGGGGACGGCAGGCACAATCTTTCGCTGTGGCTCCAGAGGCCCTACCCTGGAGGTTGTGTGGGTCCAGGCTGTGGGCACAGAAGTGTGAAAACACAAACTCAGCTTATGAGTGGCGCCTAGGGTGTGGCAGGCCGGATGTACGGCCCGAGAGGGAGCTCCTGGGCCTCTGAATCAAGGGCAAGTGTGAGGCATTCCTTCAGGCTTTTGTCTCTGGATGTTGTGTCCTGGATAGCCTTGGATTGGAGAGGGGGCCTCAGGGACTCTGGACGCGTATCCCTCTCTGGGGATTTGTCCCAGCTCCCAAGAGTTCGGGGTCATTTTGTGGGAAGGGTGAATTCGTGTTGTCTGGCTCATGTGTCTCTCCAAGAAATGGATTCCAGAGCATAGCCCCAGGTACGGGCGGGGCGACTGGAAAACTCAAACACTGGTGAGGATTGGGTGCATAGGGGCTTGGCAAGCCCCATATGCAGGCTCTTGGTCCAGGCCCCGACATGCCTTTCCTTGACATGGGGCTCATGCTGAGGGTCACAGTGTGAATTTGTGCCCAAGCAGCACTCAAGTTTGGGCGTGGCATCAAGGGCCATGAAGGTTTCTCCCACCCTGAAGGCGTGACTCCATGCCAAGAGCAAGCTTTACAGCCATGGGGAAGGAGGAGTTCTGTTTTGTGCTTGCGATCCCCAGGTGTGTGGAGAATTGATATAATGTCTAGGTTCAGATATCTGAAAACCAAGGTTAGGAAGAGGTGACGGCATAAGACCATGGCGTGTCCGAAGTGCTGGGTGTGCGGCCAGCTGTCTCCTTGTCTGTATGGACGTCTGGCTCCAGGCTGTGTCAGACAGAGCATGAGTGCCCAGAGCAGCCTATCCAGTTCGGGTACCGTCGAGGCCCGAGCAGGTTCATCCTCATCTGGGTTTTCTGGAGAGCCCCACAGGGAAACGTTTTTCTTCCGTTGCGCAGACACTGGGCTGGGTTGTGGTTCTGGAGTTCCTAGTCCGGAGGGCTTGTTTGCCAGGAGTGTGAGGAAGGAAGTCTGAAAACACAAGCTAGCGTGAGGTTTGGGACCGAGGGCACGGCAGGCCCACTCTGCAGAGGCTGAATCGAGATCTCCTGCACTGAGGTCATGTCAACTATGAGACGTGCCTCAGGCTAGACTTTTTGTCCAGCATGGCCTCTTCCTGAAGGGTGTGGGGGCTTCATGAGGCCAGGGAGGTTTGCCTACGATGGGATTTGTGAACTACTCCAAACCTCAAGGTTTCCTTCTGCACGACGGTGGAGTCCTATTGGATGGTTCCAGGAGGCCCCATACGGAAATACTCGAGAGCAGGTGTCTAAGCTTGGATGCCTAGGAACGCCACCTCATATTCCCACTCTATAGTCAGGACAAGGCAGGCTCAATCTGCGGTCTCCTGGGTGAGCTACCCAGAGGGGAGAGTTGAAATGGACTCTCCTGAAGATGAGTCCTACTGTGGCTTGGTGGCCTGGGAGATCTTGGAATGTGGAGGTGGCTCAGGGACTCTGCAGGATTCTCCAAACTGAGGTGTTTGACACGGCTCCCACAAGGAAGCTTTCCATGTGGAGACGAGAGGAGTTCTGTTCAGTGCCTCAGGAAAGCCCCATATCCTGTTCTTCGAACCAAGGCCTCTGAGGAGTGACACCTGGAAACCAAAGCAAGAGTAGAGATTAGGGCCAAAGGGCCTGTCCCGCTCAACCTTCTATCTCTGTTGACATCTGTGTGCATGCCTTCGTGGAGGTAGCTGCTCAGCTTGTGTCAGAAAGCCCCTGTGTGTCCAGGGAGGCTCCCAGTAGTGGGATGTCCTCGGGGGCCTTGATGTTTCTCATATTCTGGAGGTGTGTGGCCTAAGGAATGGACACAGTTTCCCAGGAGAGAGCTGGCTCGGTCCTGTGGTATGGCTCTAGAGGACCCAGCCTAGAGGCTGTGTTTGCCAGGGCAGTCGGGACAGATGTCTGAAAAAGCAAACTTGGCTCAGCTAGGGGCCAAGGTAATGGCAGGCCTGATCTCCAGTCTGTGAGGGGAGATCCTCTGGATATCAAAGGAGGGCAAGTGGGAGGCAGTCGCTCAGGCTTTTGTCTCTGGGTGTTGCGTTCAACTTGGCCGTTCAGCGTAGGGGTTGCTTCAGGGTCCAAGCTTCCAAGTGTTTGGGTTCATTCTGTGGGAAGGGAAGAGTACTGTTTTCTCCCACAGGGGACCGCCCCAGGAGAGGGACTCTAGAGCACAGCAGTGGGTTCCCTCAACTGGAATACACACCATCTAGTTAGTCCTGGGGGCCTATGGGCATGGCAAGCCACATATGCGGGCTCTTGGTCCAGTCACTGAGAGGCGTTACTTGAATTAGGTATTCACACTGAGGGTCACAATGTGTGTTTGTGCCCAAGGCGACCCTCACGCATGGGCGTGGCCTCATGGGCCATGCCGTTTTCTCCTACACTGAATGTTTGACTCACTGCCAGCAGCAAGGATTCTTGCCATGGGGAAGGAGGGGTTCTGACTTGTGCATCAGGTTCCCCCCTGTGCAGGGATTGGAGATAAGGTCTAGGTTCCGATGACTGAAAACCCAGGTTGGGAATGGATGGTGGCCTAAGGCAGTGGCGGGTCCAATGTTCTGGGTGTGCAGCCAGCTGTGTCGGTGTCTGTTGGAAGGTCTTGGCTCAGGCTATTTGCGACAGAGCATCAGTGTTTAAGGTAGCCTATGCAATTGGGGTGTTGCCGAGGGCCAAGCAGTTTAATCCTCCTTTGGGGTTTCTGGGAAGCACCATAGACAATGTTTTTCTCCTGGGAGGCAGGCGAGTGCTTCATTGTGGCCCCAGAATTCCCAGGAGGGAGGGTTTGTGGGCCAGGAGTGTGAGGACGGAAGTCTGAAAACACCAGCTAGGGTGAGGATTGGAGCCAAGGGCAGAGCAGGCCCACTCTGCAGAGGCTGAATCACAATCTCCTGCATCTGAAGTCAGGCTGAGGATCAGACGTTGGCTGAGGCTGGAGGATGTGTCCATGATGGCACCTTCATGAAGCGGGGGCCTCATGAAGCCAAGGAAGTTTTCCCACGCTGAGTTTGGAGGTTGCCCCAAACCACAGGGTTTCCTTCTGCGGGACATTCGAGTCCTGTGCATGGCTCTAGGACATACCGTACGGAAGGACTGGGAGCAGGGTTCGAAGGATGGATCCCTGTACAGCATGCCTCGCATTCCCATTGGCCATTAGCGACAAGATATGTTTGATCTGCTGCCTCTGGGGCACCCTACCCAGGGTTCTGAGTTGAAATGGCCTCTCCTGAGGATGCGTCATAATGTCCGTTTGCGTCCATGGAGACCTTGGAATGTGCTGGTTGTTCAGTGGCCCTGCGGAACTCTCCTACCTGAAGGGTTTGATACATCCCCAGTAAGAAAGCTCCCCATGTGGAGACGAGAGAGGTTTCGTTTGGTGCCTCAGAAAGGCCCCGTGTGCTGGTCTATGAAAACAGTCCTCTGAGGACGGACACATGGAAACCAAAGCTAAGGTTCAGATTAGGGCCTGGGGGCCTGTCCATTTCAACCTTCTGTCTCTGGGGACACTGTCTGAGAGTCTAAGTGGAGATAGTTGCTCCGCTGGTGTCAGAGAGCCCCACTTAGTCCAGGTTGGCCTACACTCTTGATGGCCTCAGTGGCCTTGGAGCTTTTCCCTAACCTGTAGGGTTGTGGTCAATGGATTGGGCACACTTTCCTAGGGGACGGCAGGCACAATCTTTCGCTGTGGCTCCAGAGGCCCTACCCTGGAGGTTGTGTGGGTCCAGGCTGTGGGCACAGAAGTGTGAAAACACAAACTCAGCTTATGAGTGGCGCCTAGGGTGTGGCAGGCCGGATGTACGGCCCGAGAGGGAGCTCCTGGGCCTCTGAATCAAGGGCAAGTGTGAGGCGTTCCTTCAGGCTTTTGTCTCTGGATGTTGTGTCCGGGATAGCCGTGGATTGGAGAGGTGGCCTCAGGGACTATGGACGAGTATCCCTCTCTGCGGATTTGTCCCAGCTCCCAAGTGTTCGGGGTCATTTTGTGGGAAGGGTGGATTCGTGTTGTCTGGCTCATGTGTCTCTCCAAGAAATGGATTCCAGAGCAGAGCCCCAGGTACGGGCGGGGCGACTGGAAAACTCAAACACTGGTGAGGATTGGGTGCATAGGGGCTTGGCAAGCCCCATATGCAGGCTCTTGGTCCAGGCCCCGACATGCCTTTCCTTGACATGGGGCTCTTGCTGAGGGTCACAGTGTGAATTTGTGCCCAAGCAGCACTCAAGTTTGGGCGTGGCATCAGGGGCCATGAAGGTTTCTCCCACCCTGAAGGCGTGACTCCATGCCAAGAGCAAGCTTTACAGCCATGGGGAAGGAGGAGTTCTGTTTTGTGCTTGCGATCCCCAGGTGTGTGGAGAATTGATATAATGTCTAGGTTCAGATATCTGAAAACCAAGGTTAGGAAGAGGTGACGGCATAAGACCATGGCGTGTCCGAAGTGCTGGGTGTGCGGCCAGCTGTCTCCTTGTCTGTATGGACGTCTGGCTCCAGGCTGTGTCAGACAGAGCATGAGTGCCCAGAGCAGCCTATCCAGTTCGGGTACCGTCGAGGCCCGAGCAGGTTCATCCTCATCTGGGTTTTCTGGAGAGCCCCACAGGGAAACGTTTTTCTTCCGTTGCGCAGACACTGGGCTGGGTTGTGGTTCTGGAGTTCCTAGTCCGGAGGGCTTGTTTGCCAGGAGTGTGAGGAAGGAAGTCTGAAAACACAAGCTAGCGTGAGGTTTGGGACCGAGGGCACGGCAGGCCCACTCTGCAGAGGCTGAATCGAGATCTCCTGCACTGAGGTCATGTCAACTATGAGACGTGCCTCAGGCTAGACTTTTTGTCCAGCATGGCCTCTTCCTGAAGGGTGTGGGGGCTTCATGAGGCCAGGGAGGTTTGCCTACGATGGGATTTGTGAACTACTCCAAACCTCAAGGTTTCCTTCTGCACGACGGTGGAGTCCTATTGGATGGTTCCAGGAGGCCCCATACGGAAATACTCGAGAGCAGGTATCTAAGCTTGGATGCCTAGGAACGCCACCTCATATTCCCACTCTATAGTCAGGACAAGGCAGGCTCAATCTGCGGTCTCCTGGGTGAGCTACCCAGAGGGGAGAGTTGAAATGGACTCTCCTGAAGATGAGTCCTACTGTGGCTTGGTGGCCTGGGAGATCTTGGAATGTGGAGGTGGCTCAGGGACTCTGCAGGATTCTCCAAACTGAGGTGTTTGACACGGCTCCCACAAGGAAGCTTTCCATGTGGAGACGAGAGGAGTTCTGTTCAGTGCCTCAGGAAAGCCCCATATCCTGTTCTTCGAACCAAGGCCTCTGAGGAGTGACACCTGGAAACCAAAGCAAGAGTAGAGATTAGGGCCAAAGGGCCTGTCCCGCTCAACCTTCTATCTCTGTTGACATCTGTGTGCATGCCTTCGTGGAGGTAGCTGCTCAGCTTGTGTCAGAAAGCCCCTGTGTGTCCAGGGAGGCTCCCAGTAGTGGGATGTCCTCGGGGGCCTTGATGTTTCTCATATTCTGGAGGTGTGTGGCCTAAGGAATGGACACAGTTTCCCAGGAGAGAGCTGGCACGGTCCTGTGGTATGGCTCTAGAGGACCCAGCCTAGAGGCTGTGTTTGCCAGGGCTGTCGGGACAGATGTCTGAAAAAGCAAACTTGGCTCAGCTAGGGGCCAAGGTAATGGCAGGCCTGATCTCCAGTCTGTGAGGGGAGATCCTCTGGATATCAAAGGAGGGCAAGTGGGAGGCAGTCGCTCAGGCTTTTGTCTCTGGGTGTTGCGTTCAACTTGGCCTTTCAGGGTAGGGGTTGCTTCAGGGGCCCAGGAAGAGCCTTCCTCTCGGGGGATTGTCCAAGCTTCCAAGTGTTTGGGTTCATTCTGTGGGAAGGGAAGAGTACTGTTTTCTGCCACAGGGGACCCCCCCAGGAGAGGGACTCTAGAGCGCAGCAGTGGGTTCCCTCAACTGGAATACACACCATCTAGTTAGTCCTGGGGGCCTATGGGCATGGCAAGCCACATATGCGGGCTCTTGTTCCAGTCACTGAGAGGCGTTACTTGAATTAGGTATTCACACTGAGGGTCACAATGTGTGTTTGTGCCCAAGGCGACCCTCACGCATGGGCGTGGCCTCATGGGCCATGCCGTTTTCTCCTACACTGAATGTTTGACTCACTGCCAGCAGCAAGGATTCTTGCCATGGGGAAGGAGGGGTTCTGACTTGTGCATCAGGTTCCCCCCTGTGCAGGGATTGGAGATAAGGTCTAGGTTCCGATGACTGAAAACCCAGGTTGGGAATGGATGGTGGCCTAAGGCAGTGGCGGGTCCAATGTTCTGGGTGTGCAGCCAGCTGTGTCGGTGTCTGTTGGAAGGTCTGGGCTCAGGCTATTTGCGACAGAGCATCAGTGTTTAAGGTAGCCTATGCAATTAGGGTGTTGCCGAGGGCCAAGCAGTTTAATCCTCCTTTGGGGTTTCTGGGCAGCACCACAGACAATGTTTTTCTCCTGGGAGGCAGGCAGAGTGCTTCATTGTGGCCCCAGAATTCCCAGGAGGGAGGGTTTGTGGGCCAGGAGTGTGAGGACGGAAGTCTGAAAACACCAGCTAGGGTGAGGATTGGAGCCAAGGGCAGAGCAGGCCCACTCTGCAGAGGCTGAATCACAATCTCCTGCATCTGAAGTCAGGCTGAGGATCAGACGTTGGCTGAGGCTGGAGGATGTGTCCATGATGGCACCTTCATGAAGCGGGGGCCTCATGAGGCCAAGGAAGTTTTCCCACGCTGAGTTTGGAGGTTGCCCCAAACCACAGGGTTTCCTTCTGCGGGACATTCGAGTCCTGTGCATGGCTCTAGGACATACCGTACGGAAGGACTGGGAGCAGGGTTCGAAGGATGGATCCCTGTACAGCATGCCTCGCATTCCCATTGGCCATTAGCGACAAGATATGTTTGATCTGCTGCCTCTGGGGCACCCTACCCAGGGGTCTGAGTTGAAATGGCCTCTCCTGAGGATGCGTCATAATGTGCGTTTGCGTCCATGGAGACCTTGGAATGTGCTGGTTGTTCAGTGGCCCTGCGGAACTCTCCTACCTGAAGGGTTTGATACATCCTCAGTAAGAAAGCTCCCCATGTGGAGACGAGAGAGGTTTCGTTTGGTGCCTCAGAAAGGCCCCGTGTGCTGGTCTATGAAAACAGTCCTCTGAGGACGGACACATGGAAACCAAAGCTAAGGTTCAGATTAGGGCCTGGGGGCCTGTCCATTTCAACCTTCTGTCTCTGGGTACACTGTCTGAGAGTCTAAGTGGAGATAGTTGCTCCGCTGGTGTCAGAGAGCCCCTCTTAGTCCAGGTTGGCCTACACTCTTGATGGCCTCAGGGGCCTTGGAGCTTTTCCCTAACCTGTAGGGTTGTGGTCAATGGATTGGGCACACTTTCCTAGGGGACGGCAGGCACAATCTTTCGCTGTGGCTCCAGAGGCCCTACCCTGGAGGTTGTGTGGGTCCAGGCTGTGGGCACAGAAGTGTGAAAACACAAACTCAGCTTATGAGTGGCGCCTAGGGTGTGGCAGGCCGGATGTACGGCCCGAGAGGGAGCTCCTGGGCCTCTGAATCAAGGGCAAGTGTGAGGCGTTCCTTCAGGCTTTTGTCTCTGGATGTTGTGTCCGGGATAGCCGTGGATTTGAGAGGTGGCCTCTGGGACTATGGACGAGTATCCCTCTCTGGGGATTTGTCCCAGCTCCCAAGTGTTCGGGGTCATTTTGTGGGAAGGGTGGATTCGTGTTGTCTGGCTCATGTGTCTCTCCAAGAAATGGATTCCAGAGCAGAGCCCCAGGTACGGGCGGGGTGACTGGAAAAGTCAAACACTGGTGAGGATTGGGTGCATAGGGGCTTGGCAAGCCCCATATGCAGGCTCTTGGTCCAGGCCCCGACATGCCTTTCCTTGACATGGGGCTCATGCTGAGGGTCACAGTGTGAATTTGTGCCCAAGCAGCACTCAAGTTTGGGCGTGGCATCAGGGGCCATGAAGGTTTCTCCCACCCTGAAGGCGTGACTCCATGCCAAGAGCAAGCTTTACAGCCATGGGGAAGGAGGAGTTCTGTTTTGTGCTTGCGATCCCCAGGTGTGTGGAGAAATGATATAATGTCTAGGTTCAGATATGTGAAAACCAAGGTTAGGAAGAGGTGACGGCATAAGATATGGCGTGTCCGAAGTGCTGGGTGTGCGGCCAGCTGTCTCCTTGTCTGTATGGACGTCTGGCTCCAGGCTGTGTCAGACAGAGCATGAGTGCCCAGAGCAGCCTATCCAGTTCGGGTACCGTCGAGGCCCGAGCAGGTTCATCCTCATCTGGGTTTTCTGGAGAGCCCCACAGGGAAACGTTTTTCTTCCGTTGCGCAGACACTGGGCTGGGTTGTGGTTCTGGAGTTCCTAGTCCGGAGGGCTTGTTTGCCAGGAGTGTGAGGAAGGAAGTGTGAAAACACAAGCTAGCATGAGGTTTGCGACCGAGGGCACGGCAGGCCCACTCTGCAGAGGCTGAATCGAGATCTCCTGCACTGAGGTCATGTCAACTATGAGACGTGCCTCAGGCTAGACTTTTTGTCCAGCATGGCCTCTTCCTGAAGGGTGTGGGGGCTTCATGAGGCCAGGGAGGTTTGCCTACGATGGGATTTGTGAACTACTCCAAATCTCAAGGTTTCCTTCTGCACGACGGTGGAGTCCTATTGGATGGTTCCAGGAGGCCCCATACGGAAATACTCGAGAGCAGGAGTCTAAGCTTGGATGCCTAGGAACGCCACCTCATATTCCCACTCTATAGTCAGGACAAGGCAGGCTCAATCTGCGGTCTCCTGGGTGAGCTACCCAGAGGGGAGAGTTGAAATGGACTCTCCTGAAGATGAGTCCTACTGTGGCTTGTTGGCCTGGGAGGTCTTGGAATTGGAGGTGGCTCAGAGACTCTGCAGAATTCTCCAAACTGAGGTGTTTGACACGGCTCCCACAAGGAAGCTTTCCATGTGGAGACGAGAGGAGTTCTGTTCAGTGCCTCAGGAAAGCCCCATATCCTGTTCTTCGAACCAAGGCCTCTGAGGAGTGACACCTGGAAACCAAAGCAAGAGTAGAGATTAGGGCCAAAGGGCCTGTCCCGCTCAACCTTCTATCTCTGTTGACATCTGTGTGCATGCCTTCGTGGAGGTAGCTGCTCAGCTTGTGTCAGAAAGCCCCTGTGTGTCCAGGGAGGCTCCCAGTAGTGGGATGTCCTCGGGGGCCTTGATGTTTCTCATATTCTGGAGGTGTGTGGCCTAAGGAATGGACACAGTTTCCCAGGAGAGAGCTGGCACGGTCCTGTGGTATGGCTCTAGAGGACCCAGCCTAGAGGCTGTGTTTGCCAGGGCTGTCGGGACAGATGTCTGAAAAAGCAAACTTGGCTCAGCTAGGGGCCAAGGTAATGGCAGGCCTGATCTCCAGTCTGTGAGGGGAGATCCTCTGGATATCAAAGGAGGGCAAGTGGGAGGCAGTCGCTCAGGCTTTTGTCTCTGGGTGTTGCGTTCAACTTGGCCGTGCAGGGTAGGGGTTGCTTCAGGGGCCCAGGAAGAGCCTTCCTCTCGGGGGATTGTCCAAGCTTCCAAGTGTTTGGGTTCATTCTGTGGGAAGGGAAGAGTACTGTTTTCTGCCACAGGGGACCCCCCCAGGAGAGGGACTCTAGAGCACAGCAGTGGGTTCCCTCAACTGGAATACACACCATCTAGTTAGTCCTGGGGGCCTATGGGCATGGCAAGCCACATATGCGGGCTCTTGTTCCAGTCACTGAGAGGCGTTACTTGAATTAGGTATTCACACTGAGGGTCACAATGTGTGTTTGTGCCCAAGGCGACCCTCACGCATGGGCGTGGCCTCATGGGCCATGCCGTTTTCTCCTACACTGAATGTTTGACTCACTGCCAGCAGCAAGGATTCTTGCCATGGGGAAGGAGGGGTTCTGACTTGTGCATCAGGTTCCCCCCTGTGCAGGGATTGGAGATAAGGTCTAGGTTCCGATGACTGAAAACCCAGGTTGGGAATGGATGGTGGCCTAAGGCAGTGGCGGGTCCAATGTTCTGGGTGTGCAGCCAGCTGTGTCGGTGTCTGTTGGAAGGTCTGGGCTCAGGCTATTTGCGACAGAGCATCAGTGTTTAAGGTAGCCTATGCAATTAGGGTGTTGCCGAGGGCCAAGCAGTTTAATCCTCCTTTGGGGTTTCTGGGCAGCACCACAGACAATGTTTTTCTCCTGGGAGGCAGGCAGAGTGCTTCATTGTGGCCCCAGAATTCCCAGGAGGGAGGGTTTGTGGGCCAGGAGTGTGAGGACGGAAGTCTGAAAACACCAGCTAGGGTGAGGATTGGAGCCAAGGGCAGAGCAGGCCCACTCTGCAGAGGCTGAATCACAATCTCCTGCATCTGAAGTCAGGCTGAGGGTCAGACGTTGGCTGAGGATGGAGGATGTGTCCATGATGGCACCTTCATGAAGCGGGGGCCTCATGAGGCCAAGGAAGTTTTCCCACGCTGAGTTTGGAGGTTGCCCCAAACCACAGGGTTTCCTTCTGCGGGACATTCGAGTCCTGTGCATGGCTCTAGGACATACCGTACGGAAGGACTGGGAGCAGGGTTCGAAGGATGGATCCCTGTACAGCATGCCTCGCATTCCCATTGGCCATTAGCGACAAGATATGTTTGATCTGCTGCCTCTGGGGCACCCTACCCAGGGGTCTGAGTTGAAATGGCCTCTCCTGAGGATGCGTCATAATGTGCGTTTGCGTCCATGGAGACCTTGGAATGTGCTGGTTGTTCAGTGGCCCTGCGGAACTCTCCTACCTGAAGGGTTTGATACATCCCCAGTAAGAAAGCTCCCCATGTGGAGACGAGAGAGGTTTCGTTTGGTGCCTCAGAAAGGCCCCGTGTGCTGGTCTATGAAAACAGTCCTCTGAGGACGGACACATGGAAACCAAAGCTAAGGTTCAGATTAGGGCCTGGGGGCCTGTCCATTTCAACCTTCTGTCTGTGGGGACACTGTCTGAGAGTCTAAGTGGAGATAGTTGCTCCGCTGGTGTCAGAGAGCCCCTCTTAGTCCAGGTTGGCCTACACTCTTGATGGCCTCAGGGGCCTTGGAGCTTTTCCCTAACCTGTAGGGTTGTGGTCAATGGATTGGGCACACTTTCCTAGGGGACGGCAGGCACAATCTTAGGCTGTGGCTCCAGAGGCCCTACCCTGGAGGTTGTGTGGGTCCAGGCTGTGGGCACAGAAGTGTGAAAACACAAACTCAGCTTATGAGTGGCGCCTAGGGTGTGGCAGGCCAGATGTACGGCCCGAGAGGGAGCTCCTGGGCCTCTGAATCAAGGGCAAGTGTGAGGCGTTCCTTCAGGCTTTTGTCTCTGGATGTTGTGTCCGGGATAGCCGTGGATTGGAGAGGTGGCCTCAGGGACTATGGACGAGTATCCCTCTCTGGGGATTTCTCCCAGCTCCCAAGAGTTCGGGGTCATTTTGTGGGAAGGGTGGATTCGTGTTGTCTGGCTCATGTGTCTCTCCAAGAAATGGATTCCAGAGCAGTGCCCCAGGTACGGGCGGGGCGACTGGAAAACTCAAACACTGGTGAGGATTGGGTGCATAAGGGCTTGGCAAGCCCCATATGCAGGCTCTTGGTCCAGGCCCCGACATGCCTTTCCTTGACATGGGGCTCATGCTGAGGGTCACAGTGTGAATTTGTGCCCAAGCAGCACTCAAGTTTGGGCGTGGCATCAGGGGCCATGAAGGTTTCTCCCACCCTGAAGGCGTGACTCCATGCCAAGAGCAAGCTTTACAGCCATGGGGAAGGAGGAGTTCTGTTTTGTGCTTGCGATCCCCAGGTGTGTGGAGAATTGATATAATGTCTAGGTTCAGATATCTGAAAACCAAGGTTAGGAAGAGGTGACGGCATAAGACCATGGCGTGTCCGAAGTGCTGGGTGTGCGGCCAGCTGTCTCCTTGTCTGTATGGACGTCTGGCTCCAGGCTGTGTCAGACAGAGCATGAGTGCCCAGAGCAGCCTATCCAGTTCGGGTACCGTCGAGGCCCGAGCAGGTTCATCCTCATCTGGGTTTTCTGGAGAGCCCCACAGGGAAACGTTTTTCTTCCGTTGCGCAGACACTGGGCTGGGTTGTGGTTCTGGAGTTCCTAGTCCGGAGGGCTTGTTTGCCAGGAGTGTGAGGAAGGAAGTCTGAAAACACAAGCTAGCGTGAGGTTTGGGACCGAGGGCACGGCAGGCCCACTCTGCAGAGGCTGAATCGAGATCTCCTGCACTGAGGTCATGTCAACTATGAGACGTGCCTCAGGCTAGACTTTTTGTCCAGCATGGCCTCTTCCTGAAGGGTGTGGGGGCTTCATGAGGCCAGGGAGGTTTGCCTACGATGGGATTTGTGAACTACTCCAAACCTCAAGGTTTCCTTCTGCACGACGGTGGAGTCCTATTGGATGGTTCCAGGAGGCCCCATACGGAAATACTCGAGAGCAGGTGTCTAAGCTTGGATGCCTAGGAACGCCACCTCATATTCCCACTCTATAGTCAGGACAAGGCAGGCTCAATCTGCGGTCTCCTGGGTGAGCTACCCAGAGGGGAGAGTTGAAATGGACTCTCCTGAAGATGAGTCCTACTGTGGCTTGGTGGCCTGGGAGATCTTGGAATGTGGAGGTGGCTCAGGGACTCTGCAGGATTCTCCAAACTGAGGTGTTTGACACGGCTCCCACAAGGAAGCTTTCCATGTGGAGACGAGAGGAGTTCTGTTCAGTGCCTCAGGAAAGCCCCATATCCTGTTCTTCGAACCAAGGCCTCTGAGGAGTGACACCTGGAAACCAAAGCAAGAGTAGAGATTAGGGCCAAAGGGCCTGTCCCTCTCAACCTTCTATCTCTGTTGACATCTGTGTGCATGCCTTCGTGGAGGTAGCTGCTCAGCTTGTGTCAGAAAGCCCCTGTGTGTCCAGGGAGGCTCCCAGTAGTGGGATGTCCTCGGGGGCCTTGATGTTTCTCATATTCTGGAGGTGTGTGGCCTAAGGAATGGACACAGTTTCCCAGGAGAGAGCTGGCACGGTCCTGTGGTATGGCTCTAGAGGACCCAGCCTAGAGGCTGTGTTTGCCAGGGCTGTCGGGACAGATGTCTGAAAAAGCAAACTTGGCTCAGCTAGGGGCCAAGGTAATGGCAGGCCTGATCTCCAGTCTGTGAGGGGAGATCCTCTGGATATCAAAGGAGGGCAAGTGGGAGGCAGTCGCTCAGGCTTTTGTCTCTGGGTGTTGCGTTCAACTTGGCCGTTCAGGGTAGGGGTTGCTTCAGGGGCCCAGGAAGAGCCTTCCTCTCGGGGGATTGTCCAAGCTTCCAAGTGTTTGGGTTCATTCTGTGGGAAGGGAAGAGTACTGTTTTCTGCCACAGGGGACCGCCCCAGGAGAGGGACTCTAGAGCACAGCAGTGGGTTCCCTCAACTGGAATACACACCATCTAGTTAGTCCTGGGGGCCTATGGGCATGGCAAGCCACATATGCGGGCTCTTGGTCCAGTCACTGAGAGGCGTTACTTGAATTAGGTATTCACACTGAGGGTCACAATGTGTGTTTGTGCCCAAGGCGACCCTCACGCATGGGCGTGGCCTCATGGGCCATGCCGTTTTCTCCTACACTGAATGTTTGACTCACTGCCAGCAGCAAGGATTCTTGCCATGGGGAAGGAGGGGTTCTGACTTGTGCATCAGGTTCCCCCCTGTGCAGGGATTGGAGATAAGGTCTAGGTTCCGATGACTGAAAACCCAGGTTGGGAATGGATGGTGGCCTAAGGCAGTGGCGGGTCCAATGTTCTGGGTGTGCAGCCAGCTGTGTCGGTGTCTGTTGGAAGGTCTGGGCTCAGGCTATTTGCGACAGAGCATCAGTGTTTAAGGTAGCCTATGCAATTGGGGTGTTGCCGAGGGCCAAGCAGTTTAATCCTCCTTTGGGGTTTCTGGGCAGCACCACAGACAATGTTTTTCTCCTGGGAGGCAGGCAGAGTGCTTCATTGTGGCCCCAGAATTCCCAGGAGGGAGGGTTTGTGGGCCAGGAGTGTGAGGACGGAAGTCTGAAAACACCAGCTAGGGTGAGGATTGGAGCCAAGGGCAGAGCAGGCCCACTCTGCAGAGGCTGAATCACAATCTCCTGCATCTGAAGTCAGGCTGAGGATCAGACGTTGGCTGAGGCTGGAGGATGTGTCCATGATGGCACCTTCATGAAGCGGGGGCCTCATGAGGCCAAGGAAGTTTTCCCACGCTGAGTTTGGAGGTTGCCCCAAACCACAGGGTTTCCTTCTGCGGGACATTCGAGTCCTGTGCATGGCTCTAGGACATACCGTACGGAAGGACTGGGAGCAGGGTTCGAAGGATGGATCCCTGTACAGCATGCCTCGCATTCCCATTGGCCATTAGCGACAAGATATGTTTGATCTGCTGCCTCTGGGGCACCCTACCCAGGGGTCTGAGTTGAAATGGCCTCTCCTGAGGATGCGTCATAATGTGCGTTTGCGTCCATGGAGACCTTGGAATGTGCTGGTTGTTCAGTGGCCCTGCGGAACTCTCCTACCTGAAGGGTTTGATACATCCTCAGTAAGAAAGCTCCCCATGTGGAGACGAGAGAGGTTTCGTTTGGTGCCTCAGAAAGGCCCCGTGTGCTGGTCTATGAAAACAGTCCTCTGAGGACGGACACATGGAAACCAAAGCTAAGGTTCAGATTAGGGCCTGGGGGCCTGTCCATTTCAACCTTCTGTCTCTGGGGACACTGTCTGAGAGTCTAAGTGGAGATAGTTGCTCCGCTGGTGTCAGAGAGCCCCTCTTAGTCCAGGTTGGCCTACACTCTTGATGGCCTCAGGGGCCTTGGAGCTTTTCCCTAACCTGTAGGGTTGTGGTCAATGGATTGGGCACACTTTCCTAGGGGACGGCAGGCACAATCTTTCGCTGTGGCTCCAGAGGCCCTACCCTGGAGGTTGTGTGGGTCCAGGCTGTGAACACAGAAGTGTGAAAACACAAACTCAGCTTATGAGTGGCGCCTAGGGTGTGGCAGGCCAGATGTACGGCCCGAGAGGGAGCTCCTGGGCCTCTGAATCAAGGGCAAGTGTGAGGCGTTCCTTCAGGCTTTTGTCTCTGGATGTTGTGTCCGGGATAGCCGTGGATTGGAGAGGTGGCCTCTGGGACTATGGACGAGTATCCCTCTCTGGGGATTTGTCCCAGCTCCCAAGAGTTCGGGGTCATTTTGTGGGAAGGGTGGATTCGTTTTGTCTGGCTCATGTGTCTCTCCAAGAAATGGATTCCAGAGCAGAGCCCCAGGTACGGGCGGGGTGACTGGAAAAGTCAAACACTGGTGAGGATTGGGTGCATAGGGGCTTGGCAAGCCCCATATGCAGGCTCTTGGTCCAGGCCCCGACATGCCTTTCCTTGACATGGGGCTCATGCTGAGGGTCACAGTGTGAATTTGTGCCCAAGCAGCACTCAAGTTTGGGCGTGGCATCAGGGGCCATGAAGGTTTCTCCCACCCTGAAGGCGTGACTCCATGCCAAGAGCAAGCTTTACAGCCATGGGGAAGGAGGAGTTCTGTTTTGTGCTTGCGATCCCCAGGTGTGTGGAGAATTGATATAATGTCTAGGTTCAGATATCTGAAAACCAAGGTTAGGAAGAGGTGACGGCATAAGACCATGGCGTGTCCGAAGTGCTGGGTGTGCGGCCAGCTGTCTCCTTGTCTGTATGGACGTCTGGCTCCAGGCTGTGTCAGACAGAGCATGAGTGCCCAGAGCAGCCTATCCAGTTCGGGTACCGTCGAGGCCCGAGCAGGTTCATCCTCATCTGGGTTTTCTGGAGAGCCCCACAGGGAAACGTTTTTCTTCCGTTGCGCAGACACTGGGCTGGGTTGTGGTTCTGGAGTTCCTAGTCCGGAGGGCTTGTTTGCCAGGAGTGTGAGGAAGGAAGTCTGAAAACACAAGCTAGCGTGAGGTTTGGGACCGAGGGCACGGCAGGCCCACTCTGCAGAGGCTGAATCGAGATCTCCTGCACTGAGGTCATGTCAACTATGAGACGTGCCTCAGGCTAGACTTTTTGTCCAGCATGGCCTCTTCCTGAAGGGTGTGGGGGCTTCATGAGGCCAGGGAGGTTTGCCTACGATGGGATTTGTGAACTACTCCAAATCTCAAGGTTTCCTTCTGCACGACGGTGGAGTCCTATTGGATGGTTCCAGGAGGCACCATACGGAAATACTCGAGAGCAGGTGTCTACGCTTGGATGCCTAGGAACGCCACCTCATATTCCCACTCTATAGTCAGGACAAGGCAGGCTCAATCTGCGGTCTCCTGGGTGAGCTACCCAGAGGGGAGAGTTGAAATGGACTCTCCTGAAGATGAGTCCTACTGTGGCTTGTTGGCCTGGGAGGTCTTGGAATGTGGAGGTGGCTCAGAGACTCTGCAGAATTCTCCAAACTGAGGTGTTTGACACGGCTCCCACAAGGAAGCTTTCCATGTGGAGACGAGAGGAGTTCTGTTCAGTGCCTCAGGAAAGCCCCATATCCTGTTCTTCGAACCAAGGCCTCTGAGGAGTGACACCTGGAAACCAAAGCAAGAGTAGAAATTAGGGCCAAAGGGCCTGTCCCGCTCAACCTTCTATCTCTGTTGACATCTGTGTGCATGCCTTCGTGGAGGTAGCTGCTCAGCTTGTGTCAGAAAGCCCCTGTGTGTCCAGGGAGGCTCCCAGTAGTGGGATGTCCTCGGGGGCCTTGATGTTTCTCATATTCTGGAGGTGTGTGGCCTAAGGAATGGACACAGTTTCCCAGGAGAGAGCTGGCACGGTCCTGTGGTATGGCTCTAGAGGACGCAGCCTAGAGGCTGTGTTTGCCAGGGCTGTCGGGACAGATGTCTGAAAAAGCAAACTTGGCTCAGCTAGGGGCCAAGGTAATGGCAGGCCTGATCTCCAGTCTGTGAGGGGAGATCCTCTGGATATCAAAGGAGGGCAAGTGGGAGGCAGTCGCTCAGGCTTTTGTCTCTGGGTGTTGCGTTCAACTTGGCCGTGCAGGGTAGGGGTTGCTTCAGGGGCCCAGGAAGAGCCTTGCTCTCGGGGGATTGTCCAAGCTTCCAAGTGTTTGGGTTCATTCTGTGGGAAGGGAAGAGTACTGTTTTCTGCCACAGGGGACCGCCCCAGGAGAGGGACTCTAGAGCACAGCAGTGGGTTCCCTCAACTGGAATACACACCATCTAGTTAGTCCTGGGGGCCTATGGGCATGGCAAGCCACATATGCGGGCTCTTGTTCCAGTCACTGAGAGGCGTTACTTGAATTAGGTATTCACACTGAGGGTCACAATGTGTGTTTGTGCCCAAGGCGACCCTCACGCTTGGGCGTGGCCTCATGGGCCATGCCGTTTTCTCCTACACTGAATGTTTGACTCACTGCCAGCAGCAAGGATTCTTGCCATGGGGAAGGAGGGGTTCTGACTTGTGCATCAGGTTCCCCCCTGTGCAGGGATTGGAGATAAGGTCTAGGTTCCGATGACTGAAAACCCAGGTTGGGAATGGATGGTGGCCTAAGGCAGTGGCGGGTCCAATGTTCTGGGTGTGCAGCCAGCTGTGTCGGTGTCTGTTGGAAGGTCTGGGCTCAGGCTATTTGCGACAGAGCATCAGTGTTTAAGGTAGCCTATGCAATTGGGGTGTTGCCGAGGGCCAAGCAGTTTAATCCTCCTTTGGGGTTTCTGGGCAGCACCATAGACAATGTTTTTCTCCTGGGAGGCAGGCAGAGTGCTTCATTGTGGCCCCAGAATTCCCAGGAGGGAGGGTTTGTGGGCCAGGAGTGTGAGGACGGAAGTCTGAAAACACCAGCTATGGTGAGGATTGGAGCCAAGGGCAGAGCAGGCCCACTCTGCAGAGGCTGAATCACAATCTCCTGCATCTGAAGTCAGGCTGAGGATCAGACGTTGGCTGAGGATGGAGGATGTGTCCATGATGGCACCTTCATGAAGCGGGGGCCTCATGAGGCCAAGGAAGTTTTCCCACGCTGAGTTTGGAGGTTGCCCCAAACCACAGGGTTTCCTTCTGCGGGACATTCGAGTCCTGTGCATGGCTCTAGGACATACCGTACGGAAGGACTGGGAGCAGGGTTCGAAGGATGGATCCCTGTACAGCATGCCTCGCATTCCCATTGGCCATTAGCGACAAGATATGTTTGATCTGCTGCCTCTGGGGCACCCTACCCAGGGGTCTGAGTTGAAATGGCCTCTTCTGAGGATGCGTCATAATGTGCGTTTGCGTCCATGGAGACCTTGGAATGTGCTGGTTGTTCAGTGGCCCTGCGGAACTCTCCTACCTGAAGGGTTTGATACATCCCCAGTAAGAAAGCTCCCCATGTGGAGACGAGAGAGGTTTCGTTTGGTGCCTCAGAAAGGCCCCGTGTGCTGGTCTATGAAAACAGTCCTCTGAGGACGGACACATGGAAACCAAAGCTAAGGTTCAGATTAGGGCCTGGGGGCCTGTCCATTTCAACCTTCTGTCTCTGGGGACACTGTCTGAGAGTCTAAGTGGAGATAGTGGCTCTGCTGGTGTCAGAGAGCCCCACTTAGTCCAGGTTGGCCTACACTCTTGATGGCCTCAGGGGCCTTGGAGCTATTCCCTAACCTGTAGGGTTGTGGTCAATGGATTGGGCACACTTTCCTAGGGGACGGCAGGCACAATCTTTCGCTGTGGCTCCAGAGGCCCTACCCTGGAGGTTGTGTGGGTCCAGACTGTGGGCACAGAAGTGTGAAAACACAAACTCAGCTTATGAGTGGCGCCTAGGGTGTGGCAGGCCAGATGAACGGCCCGAGAGGGAGCTCCTGGGCCTCTGAATCAAGGGCAAGTGTGAGGCGTTCCTTCAGGCTTTTGTCTCTGGATGTTGTGTCCGGGATAGCCGTGGATTGGAGAGGTGGCCTCAGGGACTATGGACGAGTATCCCTCTCTGGGGATTTGTCCCAGCTCCCAAGTGTTCGGGGTCATTTTGTGGGAAGGGTGGATTCGTGTTGTCTGGCTCATGTGTCTCTCCAAGAAATGGATTCCAGAGCAGAGCCCCAGGTACGGGCGGGGCGACTGGAAAACTCAAACACTGGTGAGGATTGGGTACATTGGGGCTTGGCAAGCCCCATATGCAGGCTCTTGGTCCAGGCCCCGACATGCCTTTCCTTGACATGGGGCTCATGCTGAGGGTCACAGTGTGAATTTGTGCCCAAGCAGCACTCAAGTTTGGGCGTGGCATCAGGGGCCATGAAGGTTTCTCCCACCCTGAAGGCGTGACTCCATGCCAAGAGCAAGCTTTACAGCCATGGGGAAGGAGGAGTTCTGTTTTGTGCTTGCGATCCCCAGGTGTGTGGAGAATTGATATAATGTCTAGGTTCAGATATCTGAAAACCAAGGTTAGGAAGAGGTGACGGCATAAGACCATGGCGTGTCCGAAGTGCTGGGTGTGCGGCCAGCTGTCTCCTTGTCTGTATGGACGTCTGGCTCCAGGCTGTGTCAGACAGAGCATGAGTGCCCAGAGCAGCCTATCCAGTTCGGGTACCGTCGAGGCCCGAGCAGGTTCATCCTCATCTGGGTTTTCTGGAGAGCCCCACAGGGAAACGTTTTACTTCCGTTGCGCAGACACTGGGCTGGGTTGTGGTTCTGGAGTTCCTAGTCCGGAGGGCTTGTTTGCCAGGAGTGTGAGGAAGGAAGTCTGAAAACACAAGCTAGCGTGAGGTTTGGGACCGAGGGCACGGCAGGCCCACTCTGCAGAGGCTGAATCGAGATCTCCTGCACTGAGGTCATGTCAACTATGAGACGTGCCTCAGGCTAGACTTTTTGTCCAGCATGGCCTCTTCCTGAAGGGTGTGGGGGCTTCATGAGGCCAGGGAGGTTTGCCTACGATGGGATTTGTGAACTACTCCAAATCTCAAGGTTTCCTTCTGCACGACGGTGGAGTCCTATTGGATGGTTCCAGGAGGCACCATACGGAAATACTCGAGAGCAGGTGTCTACGCTTGGATGCCTAGGAACGCCACCTCATATTCCCACTCTATAGTCAGGACAAGGCAGGCTCAATCTGCGGTCTCCTGGGTGAGCTACCCAGAGGGGAGAGTTGAAATGGACTCTCCTGAAGATGAGTCCTACTGTGGCTTGTTGGCCTGGGAGGTCTTGGAATGTGGAGGTGGCTCAGAGACTCTGCAGAATTCTCCAAACTGAGGTGTTTGACACGGCTCCCACAAGGAAGCTTTCCATGTGGAGACGAGAGGAGTTCTGTTCAGTGCCTCAGGAAAGCCCCATATCCTGTTCTTCGAACCAAGGCCTCTGAGGAGTGACACCTGGAAACCAAAGCAAGAGTAGAAATTAGGGCCAAAGGGCCTGTCCCGCTCAACCTTCTATCTCTGTTGACATCTGTGTGCATGCCTTCGTGGAGGTAGCTGCTCAGCTTGTGTCAGAAAGCCCCTGTGTGTCCAGGGAGGCTCCCAGTAGTGGGATGTCCTCGGGGGCCTTGATGTTTCTCATATTCTGGAGGTGTGTGGCCTAAGGAATGGACACAGTTTCCCAGGAGAGAGCTGGCACGGTCCTGTGGTATGGCTCTAGAGGACGCAGCCTAGAGGCTGTGTTTGCCAGGGCTGTCGGGACAGATGTCTGAAAAAGCAAACTTGGCTCAGCTAGGGGCCAAGGTAATGGCAGGCCTGATCTCCAGTCTGTGAGGGGAGATCCTCTGGATATCAAAGGAGGGCAAGTGGGAGGCAGTCGCTCAGGCTTTTGTCTCTGGGTGTTGCGTTCAACTTGGCCGTGCAGGGTAGGGGTTGCTTCAGGGGCCCAGGAAGAGCCTTGCTCTCGGGGGATTGTCCAAGCTTCCAAGTGTTTGGGTTCATTCTGTGGGAAGGGAAGAGTACTGTTTTCTGCCACAGGGGACCGCCCCAGGAGAGGGACTCTAGAGCACAGCAGTGGGTTCCCTCAACTGGAATACACACCATCTAGTTAGTCCTGGGGGCCTATGGGCATGGCAAGCCACATATGCGGGCTCTTGTTCCAGTCACTGAGAGGCGTTACTTGAATTAGGTATTCACACTGAGGGTCACAATGTGTGTTTGTGCCCAAGGCGACCCTCACGCTTGGGCGTGGCCTCATGGGCCATGCCGTTTTCTCCTACACTGAATGTTTGACTCACTGCCAGCAGCAAGGATTCTTGCCATGGGGAAGGAGGGGTTCTGACTTGTGCATCAGGTTCCCCCCTGTGCAGGGATTGGAGATAAGGTCTAGGTTCCGATGACTGAAAACCCAGGTTGGGAATGGATGGTGGCCTAAGGCAGTGGCGGGTCCAATGTTCTGGGTGTGCAGCCAGCTGTGTCGGTGTCTGTTGGAAGGTCTGGGCTCAGGCTATTTGCGACAGAGCATCAGTGTTTAAGGTAGCCTATGCAATTGGGGTGTTGCCGAGGGCCAAGCAGTTTAATCCTCCTTTGGGGTTTCTGGGCAGCACCATAGACAATGTTTTTCTCCTGGGAGGCAGGCAGAGTGCTTCATTGTGGCCCCAGAATTCCCAGGAGGGAGGGTTTGTGGGCCAGGAGTGTGAGGACGGAAGTCTGAAAACACCAGCTAGGGTGAGGATTGGAGCCAAGGGCAGAGCAGGCCCACTCTGCAGAGGCTGAATCACAATCTCCTGCATCTGAAGTCAGGCTGAGGATCAGACGTTGGCTGAGGATGGAGGATGTGTCCATGATGGCACCTTCATGAAGCGGGGGCCTCATGAGGCCAAGGAAGTTTTCCCACGCTGAGTTTGGAGGTTGCCCCAAACCACAGGGTTTCCTTCTGCGGGACATTCGAGTCCTGTGCATGGCTCTAGGACATACCGTACGGAAGGACTGGGAGCAGGGTTCGAAGGATGGATCCCTGTACAGCATGCCTCGCATTCCCATTGGCCATTAGCGACAAGATATGTTTGATCTGCTGCCTCTGGGGCACCCTACCCAGGGGTCTGAGTTGAAATGGCCTCTTCTGAGGATGCGTCATAATGTGCGTTTGCGTCCATGGAGACCTTGGAATGTGCTGGTTGTTCAGTGGCCCTGCGGAACTCTCCTACCTGAAGGGTTTGATACATCCCCAGTAAGAAAGCTCCCCATGTGGAGACGAGAGAGGTTTCGTTTGGTGCCTCAGAAAGGCCCCGTGTGCTGGTCTATGAAAACAGTCCTCTGAGGACGGACACATGGAAACCAAAGCTAAGGTTCAGATTAGGGCCTGGGGGCCTGTCCATTTCAACCTTCTGTCTCTGGGGACACTGTCTGAGAGTCTAAGTGGAGATAGTGGCTCTGCTGGTGTCAGAGAGCCCCACTTAGTCCAGGTTGGCCTACACTCTTGATGGCCTCAGGGGCCTTGGAGCTATTCCCTAACCTGTAGGGTTGTGGTCAATGGATTGGGCACACTTTCCTAGGGGACGGCAGGCACAATCTTTCGCTGTGGCTCCAGAGGCCCTACCCTGGAGGTTGTGTGGGTCCAGGCTGTGGGCACAGAAGTGTGAAAACACAAACTCAGCTTATGAGTGGCGCCTAGGGTGTGGCAGGCCAGATGAACGGCCCGAGAGGGAGCTCCTTGGCCTCTGAATCAAGGGCAAGTGTGAGGCGTTCCTTCAGGCTTTTGTCTCTGGATGTTGTGTCCGGGATAGCCGTGGATTGGAGAGGTGGCCTCAGGGACTATGGACGAGTATCCCTCTCTGGGGATTTGTCCCAGCTCCCAAGTGTTCGGGGTCATTTTGTGGGAAGGGTGGATTCGTGTTGTCTGGCTCATGTGTCTCTCCAAGAAATGGATTCCAGAGCAGAGCCCCAGGTACGGGCGGGGCGACTGGAAAACTCAAACACTGGTGAGGATTGGGTGCATTGGGGCTTGGCAAGCCCCATATGCAGGCTCTTGGTCCAGGCCCCGACATGCCTTTCCTTGACATGGGGCTCATGCTGAGGGTCACAGTGTGAATTTGTGCCCAAGCAGCACTCAAGTTTGGGCGTGGCATCAGGGGCCATGAAGGTTTCTCCCACCCTGAAGGCGTGACTCCATGCCAAGAGCAAGCTTTACAGCCATGGGGAAGGAGGAGTTCTGTTTTGTGCTTGCGATCCCCAGGTGTGTGGAGAATTGATATAATGTCTAGGTTCAGATATCTGAAAACCAAGGTTAGGAAGAGGTGACGGCATAAGACCATGGCGTGTCCGAAGTGCTGGGTGTGCGGCCAGCTGTCTCCTTGTCTGTATGGACGTCTGGCTCCAGGCTGTGTCAGACAGAGCATGAGTGCCCAGAGCAGCCTATCCAGTTCGGGTACCGTCGAGGCCCGAGCAGGTTCATCCTCATCTGGGTTTTCTGGAGAGCCCCACAGGGAAACGTTTTTCTTCCGTTGCGCAGACACTGGGCTGGGTTGTGGTTCTGGAGTTCCTAGTCCGGAGGGCTTGTTTGCCAGGAGTGTGAGGAAGGAAGTCTGAAAACACAAGCTAGCGTGAGGTTTGGGACCGAGGGCACGGCAGGCCCACTCTGCAGAGGCTGAATCGAGATCTCCTGCACTGAGGTCATGTCAACTATGAGACGTGCCTCAGGCTAGACTTTTTGTCCAGCATGGCCTCTTCCTGAAGGGTGTGGGGGCTTCATGAGGCCAGGGAGGTTTGCCTACGATGGGATTTGTGAACTACTCCAAACCTCAAGGTTTCCTTCTGCACGACGGTGGAGTCCTATTGGATGGTTCCAGGAGGCCCCATACAGAAATACTCGAGAGCAGGTGTCTAAGCTTGGATGCTTAGGAACGCCACCTCATATTCCCACTCTATAGTCAGGACAAGGCAGGCTCAATCTGCGGTCTCCTGGGTGAGCTACCCAGAGGGGAGAGTTGAAATGGACTCTCCTGAAGATGAGTCCTACTGTGGCTTGGTGGCCTGGGAGATCTTGGAATGTGGAGGTGGCTCAGGGACTCTGCAGGATTCTCCAAACTGAGGTGTTTGACACGGCGCCCACAAGGAAGCTTTCCATGTGGAGACGAGAGGAGTTCTGTTCAGTGCCTCAGGAAAGCCCCATATCCTGTTCTTCGAACCAAGGCCTCTGAGGAGTGACACCTGGAAACCAAAGCAAGAGTAGAGATTAGGGCCAAAGGGCCTGTCCCGCTCAACATTCTATCTCTGTTGACATCTGTGTGCATGCCTTCGTGGAGGTAGCTGCTCAGCTTGTGTCAGAAAGCCCCTGTGTGTCCAGGGAGGCTCCCAGTAGTGGGATGTCCTCGGGGGCCTTGATGTTTCTCATATTCTGGAGGTGTGTGGCCTAAGGAATGGACACAGTTTCCCAGGAGAGAGCTGGCACGGTCCTGTGGTATGGCTCCAGAGGACCCAGCCTAGAGGCTGTGTTTGCCAGGGCTGTCGGGACAGATGTCTGAAAAAGCAAACTTGGCTCAACTAGGGGCCAAGGTAATGGCAGGCCTGATCTCCAGTCTGGATATCAAAGGAGGGCAAGTGGGAGGCAGTCGCTCAGGCTTTTGTCTCTGGGTGTTGCGTTCAACTTGGCCGTTCAGGGTAGGGGTTGCTTCAGGGGCCCAGGAAGAGCCTTCCTCTCGGGGGATTGTCCAAGCTTCCAAGTGTTTGGGTTCATTCTGTGGGAAGGGAAGAGTACTGTTTTCTGCCACATTGGACCGCCCCAGGAGAGGGACTCTAGAGCACAGCAGTGGGTTCCCTCAACTGGAATACACACCATCTAGTTAGTCCTGGGGGCCTATGGGCATGGCAAGCCACATATGCGGGCTCTTGGTCCAGTCACTGAGAGGCGTTACTTGAATTAGGTATTCACACTGAGGGTCACAATGTGTGTTTGTGCCCAAGGCGACCCTCACGCATGGGCGTGGCCTCATGGGCCATGCCGTTTTCTCCTACACTGAATGTTTGACTCACTGCCAGCAGCAAGGATTCTTGCCATGGGGAAGGAGGGGTTCTGACTTGTGCATCAGGTTCCCCCCTGTGCAGGGATTGGAGATAAGGTCTAGGTTCCGATGACTGAAAACCCAGGTTGGGAATGGATGGTGGCCTAAGGCAGTGGCGGGTCCAATGTTCTGGGTGTGCAGCCAGCTGTGTCGGTGTCTGTTGGAAGGTCTGGGCTCAGGCTATTTGCGACAGAGCATCAGTGTTTAAGGTAGCCTATGCAATTGGGGTGTTGCCGAGGGCCAAGCAGTTTAATCCTCCTTTGGGGTTTCTGGGCAGCACCACAGACAATGTTTTTCTCCTGGGAGGCAGGCAGAGTGCTTCATTGTGGCCCCAGAATTCCCAGGAGGGAGGGTTTGTGGGCCAGGAGTGTGAGGACGGAAGTCTGAAAACACCAGCTAGGGTGAGGATTGGAGCCAAGGGCAGAGCAGGCCCACTCTGCAGAGGCTGAATCACAATCTCCTGCATCTGAAGTCAGGCTGAGGATCAGACGTTGGCTGAGGATGGAGGATGTGTCCATGATGGCACCTTCATGAAGCGGGGGCCTCATGAGGCCAAGGAAGTTTTCCCACGCTGAGTTTGGAGGTTGCCCCAAACCACAGGGTTTCCTTCTGCGGGACATTCGAGTCCTGTGCATGGCTCTAGGACATACCGTACGGAAGGACTGGGAGCAGGGTTCGAAGGATGGATCCCTGTACAGCATGCCTCGCATTCCCATTGGCCATTAGCGACAAGATATGTTTGATCTGCTGCCTCTGGGGCACCCTACCCAGGGGTCTGAGTTGAAATGGCCTCTCCTGAGGATGCGTCATAATGTGCGTTTGAGTCCATGGAGACCTTGGAATGTGCTGGTTGTTCAGTGGCCCTGCGGAACTCTCCTACCTGAAGGGTTTGATACATCCCCAGTAAGAAAGCTCCCCATGTGGAGACGAGATTGGTTTCGTTTGGTGCCTCAGAGAGGCCCCGTGTGCTGGTCTACAAAATCAGTCCTCTGAGGACGGACACATGGAAACCAAAGCTAAGGTTCAGATTAGGGCCTGGGGGCCTGTCCATTTCAACATTCTGTCTCTGGGGACACTGTCTGAGAGTCTAAGTGGAGATAGTTGCTCCGCTGGTGTCAGAGAGCCCCTCTTAGTCCAGGGTGGCCTACACTCTTGATGGCCTCAGGGGCCTTGGAGCTTTTCCCTAACCTGTAGGGTTGTGGTCAATGGATTGGGCACACTTTCCTAGGGGACGGCAGGCACAATCTTTCGCTGTGGCTCCAGAGGCCCTACCCTGGAGGTTGTGTGGGTCCAGGCTGTGGGCACAGAAGTGTGAAAACACAAACTCAGCTTATGAGTGGCGCCTAGGGTGTGGCAGGCCGGATGTACGGCCCGAGAGGGAGCTCCTGGGCCTCTGAAACAAGGGCAAGTGTGAGGCGTTCCTTCAGGCTTTTGTCTCTGGATGTTGTGTCCGGGATAGCCGTGGATTGGAGAGGTGGCCTCAGGGACTATGGACGAGTATCCCTCTCTGGGGATTTGTCCCAGCTCCCAAGAGTTCGGGGTCATTTTGTGGGAAGGTTGGATTCGTGTTGTCTGGCTCATGTGTCTCTCCAAGAAATGGATTCCAGAGCAGAGCCCCAGGTACGGGCGGGGCGACTGGAAAACTCAAACACTGGTGAGGATTGGGTGCATAGGGGCTTGGCAAGTCCCATATGCAGGCTCTTGGTCCAGGCCCCGACATGCCTTTCCTTGACATGGGGCTCATGCTGAGGGTCACAGTGTGAATTTGTGCCCAAGCAGCACTCAAGTTTGGGCGTGGCATCAGGGGCCATGAAGGTTTCACCCACCCTGAAGGCGTGACTCCATGCCAAGAGCAAGCTTTACAGCCATGGGGAAGGAGGAGTTCTGTTTTGTGCTTGCGATCCCCAGGTGTGTGGAGAATTGATATAATGTCTAGGTTCAGATATGTGAAAACCAAGGTTAGGAAGATGTGACGGCATAAGACCATGGCGTGTCCGAAGTGCTGGGTGTGCGGCCAGCTGTCTCCTTGTCTGTATGGACGTCTGGCTCCAGGCTGTGTCAGACAGAGCATGAGTGCCCAGAGCAGCCTATCCAGTTCGGGTACCGTCGAGGCCCGAGCAGGTTCATCCTCATCTGGGTTTTCTGGAGAGCCCCACAGGGAAACGTTTTTCTTCCGTTGCGCAGACACTGGGCTGGGTTGTGGTTCTGGAGTTCCTAGTGCGGAGGGCTTGTTTGCCAGGAGTGTGAGGAAGGAATTCTGAAAACACAAGCTAGCGTGAGGTTTGGGACCGAGGGCACGGCAGGCCCACTCTGCAGAGGCTGAATCGAGATCTCCTGCACTGAGGTCATGTCAACTATGAGACGTGCCTCAGGCTAGACTTTTTGTCCAGCATGGCCTCTTCCTGAAGGGTGTGGGGGCTTCATGAGGCCAGGGAGGTTGCCTACGATGGGATTTGTGAACTACTCCAAATCTCAAGGTTTCCTTCTGCACGACGGTGGAGTCCTATTGGATGGTTCCAGGAGGCCCCATACGGAAAAACTCGAGAGCTGGTGTCTAAGCTTGGATGCCTAGGAACGCCACCTCATATTCCCACTCTATAGTCAGGACAAGGCAGGCTCAATCTGCGGTCTACTGGGTGAGCTACCCAGAGGGGAGAGTTGAAATGGACTCTCCTGAAGATGAGTCCCACTGTGGCTTGGTGGCCTGGGAGATCTTGGAATGTGGAGGTGGCTCAGGGACTCTGCAGGATTCTCCAAACTGAGGTGTTTGACACGGCTCCCACAAGGAAGCTTTCCATGTGGAGACGAGAGGAGTTCTGTTCAGTGCCTCAGGAAAGCCCCATATCCTGTTCTTCGAACCAAGGCCTCTGAGGAGTGACACCTGGAAACCAAAGCAAGAGTAGAGATTAGGGCCAGAGGGCCTGTCCCGCTCAACCTTCTATCTCTGTTGACATCTGTGTGCATGCCTTCGTGGAGGTAGCTGCTCAGCTTGTGTCAGATAGCCCCTGTGTGTCCAGGGAAGCTCCCAGTAGTGGGATGTCCTCGGGGGCCTTGATGTTTCTCATATTCTGGAGGTGTGTGGCCTAAGGAATGGACACAGTTTCCCAGGAGAGAGCTGGCACGGTCCTGTGGTATGGCTCTAGAGGACGCAGCCTAGAGGCTGTGTTTGCCAGGGCTGTCGGGACAGATGTCTGAAAAAGCAAACTTGGCTCAGCTAGGGGCCAAGGTAATGGCAGGCCTGATCTCCAGTCTGGATATCAAAGGAGGGCAAGTGGGAGGCAGTCGCTCAGGCTTTTGTCTCTGGGTGTTGCGTTCAACTTGGCCGTTCAGGGTAGGGGTTGCTTCAGGGGCCCAGGAAGAGCCTTCCTCTCGGGGGATTGTCCAAGCTTCCAAGTGTTTGGGTTCATTCTGTGGGAAGGGAAGAGTACTGTTTTCTGCCACATTGGACCGCCCCAGGAGAGGGACTCTAGAGCACAGCAGTGGGTTCCCTCAACTGGAATACACACCATCTAGTTAGTCCTGGGGGCCTATGGGCATGGCAAGCCACATATGCGGGCTCTTGGTCCAGTCACTGAGAGGCGTTACTTGAATTAGGTATTCACACTGAGGGTCACAATGTGTGTTTGTGCCCAAGGCGACCCTCACGCATGGGCGTGGCCTCATGGGCCATGCCGTTTTCTCCTACACTGAATGTTTGACTCACTGCCAGCAGCAAGGATTCTTGCCATGGGGAAGGAGGGGTTCTGACTTGTGCATCAGGTTCCCCCCTGTGCAGGGATTGGAGATAAGGTCTAGGTTCCGATGACTGAAAACCCAGGTTGGGAATGGATGGTGGCCTAAGGCAGTGGCGGGTCCAATGTTCTGGGTGTGCAGCCAGCTGTGTCGGTGTCTGTTGGAAGGTCTGGGCTCAGGCTATTTGCGACAGAGCATCAGTGTTTAAGGTAGCCTATGCAATTGGGGTGTTGCCGATGGCCAAGCAGTTTAATCCTCCTTTGGGGTTTCTGGGCAGCACCATAGACAATGTTTTTCTCCTGGGAGGCAGGCAGAGTGCTTCATTGTGGCCCCAGAATTCCCAGGAGGGAGGGTTTGTGGGCCAGGAGTGTGAGGACGGAAGTCTGAAAACATCAGCTAGGGTGAGGATTGGAGCCAAGGGCAGAGCAGGCCCACTCTGCAGAGGCTGAATCACAATCTCCTGCATCTGAAGTCAGGCTGAGGATCAGAAGTTGGCTGAGGCTGGAGGATGTGTCCATGATGGCACCTTCATGAAGCGGGGGCCTCATGAGGCCAAGGAAGTTTTCCCACGCTGAGTTTGGAGGTTGCCCCAAACCACAGGGTTTCCTTCTGCGGGACATTCGAGTCCTGTGCATGGCTCTAGGACATACCGTACGGAAGGACTGGGAGCAGGGTTCGAAGGATGGATCCCTGTACAGCTTGCCTCGCATTCCCATTGGCCATTAGCGACAAGATATGTTTGATCTGCTGCCTCTGGGGCACCCTACCCAGGGGTCTGAGTTGAAATGGCCTCTCCTGAGGATGCGTCATAATGTGCGTTTGCGTCCATGGAGACCTTGGATTGTGCTGGTTGTTCAGTGGCCCTGCGGAACTCTCCTACCTGAAGGGTTTGATACATCCCCAGTAAGAAAGCTCCCCATGTGGAGACGAGAGAGGTTTCGTTTGGTGCCTCAGAAAGGCCCCGTGTGCTGGTCTACGAAAACAGTCCTCTGAGGACGGACACATGGAAACCAAAGCTAAGGTTCAGATTAGGGCCTGGGGGCCTGTCCATTTCAGCCTTCTGTCTCTGGGGACACTGTCTGAGAGTCTAAGTGGAGATAGTTGCTCCGCTGGTGTCAGTGAGCCCCTCTTAGTCCAGGTTGGCCTACACTATTGATGGCCTCAGGGGCCTTGGAGCTTTTCCCTAACCTGTAGGGTTGTGGTCAATGGATTGGGCACACTTTCCTAGGGGAGGGCAGGCACAATCTTAGGCTGTGGCTCCAGAGGCCCTACCCTGGAGGTTGTGTGGGTCCAGGCTGTGGGCACAGAAGTGTGAAAACAAAAACTCAGCTTATGAGTGGCGCCTAGGGTATGGCAGGCCGGATGTACGGCCCGAGAGGGAGCTCCTGGGCCTCTGAAACAAGGGCAAGTGTGAGGCGTTCCTTCAGGCTTTTGTCTCTGGATGTTGTGTCCGGGATAGCCGTGGATTGGAGAGGTGGCCTCAGGGACTATGGACGAGTATCCCTCTCTGGGGATTTGTCCCAGCTCCCAAGAGTTCGGGGTCATTTTGTGGGAAGGGTGGATTCGTGTTGTCTGGCTCATGTGTCTCTCCAAGAAATGGATTCCAGAGCAGAGCCCCAGGTACGGGCGGGGTGACTGGAAAACTCAAACACTGGTGAGGATTGGGTGCATAGGGGCTTGGCAAGCCCCATATGCAGGCTCTTGGTCCAGGCCCCGACATGCCTTTCCTTGACATGGGGCTCATGCTGAGCGTCACAGTGTGAATTTGTGCCCAAGCAGCACTCAAGTTTGGGCGTGGCATCAGGGGCCATGAAGGTTTCTCCCACCCTGAAGGCGTGACTCCATGCCAAGAGCAAGCTTTACAGCCATGGGGAAGGTGGAGTTCTGTTTTGTGCTTGCGATCCTCAGGTGTGTGGAGAATTGATATAATGTCTAGGTTCAGATATCTGAAAACCAAGGTTAGGAAGAGGTGACGGCATAAGACCATGGCGTGTCCGAAGTGCTGGGTGTGCGGCCAGCTGTCTCCTTGTCTGTATGGACGTCTGGCTCCAGGCTGTGTCAGACAGAGCATGAGTGCCCAGAGCAGCCTATCCAGTTCGGGTACCGTCGAGGCCCGAGCAGGTACATCCTCATCTGGGTTTTCTGGAGAGCCCCACAGGGAGACGTTTTTCTTCCGTTGCGCAGACACTGGGCTGGGTTGTGGTTCTGGAGTTCCTAGTGCGGAGGGCTTGTTTGCCAGGAGTGTGAGGAAGGAATTCTGAAAAAACAAGCTAGCGTGAGGTTTGGGACCGAGGGCACGGCAGGCCCACTCTGCAGAGGCTGAATCGAGATCTCCTGCACTGAGGTCATGTCAACTATGAGACGTGCCTCAGGCTAGACTTTTTGTCCAGCATGGCCTCTTCCTGAAGGGTGTGGGGGCTTCATGAGGCCAGGGAGGTTGCCTACGATGGGATTTGTGAACTACTCCAAATCTCAAGGTTTCCTTCTGCACGACGGTGGAGTCCTATTGGATGTTTCCAGGAGGCCCCATACGGAAAAACTCGAGAGCTGGTGTCTAAGCTTGGATGCCTAGGAACGCCACCTCATATTCCCACTCTATAGTCAGGACAAGGCAGGTTCAATCTGCGGTCTACTGGGTGAGCTACCCAGAGGGGAGAGTTGAAATGGACTCTCCTGAAGATGAGTCCCACTGTGGCTTGGTGGCCTGGGAGATCTTGGAATGTGGAGGTGGCTCAGGGACTCTGCAGGATTCTCCAAACTGAGGTGTTTGACACGGCTCCCACAAG
Source organism: Mustela nivalis (assembly GCF_964662115.1). NCBI lineage: Eukaryota > Metazoa > Chordata > Mammalia > Carnivora > Mustelidae > Mustela > Mustela nivalis. Next base: position 293,960 of record NW_028136271.1, on the reverse strand, counting down.
GAAGCTTTCCATGTGGAGACGAGAGGAGTTCTGTTCAGTGCCTCAGGAAAGCCCCATATCCTGTTCTTCGAACCAAGGCCTCTGAGGAGTGACACCTGGAAACCAAAGCAAGAGTAGAGATTAGGGCCAAAGGGCCTGTCCCGCTCAACCTTCTATCTCTGTTGACATCTGTGTGCATGCCTTCGTGGAGGTAGCTGCTCAGCTTGTGTCAGAAAGCCCCTGTGTGTCCAGGGAAGCTCCCAGTAGTGGGATGTCCTCGGGGGCCTTGATGTTTCTCATATTCTGGAGGTGTGTGGCCTAAGGAATGGACACAGTTTCCCAGGAGAGAGCTGGCACGGTCCTGTGGTATGGCTCTAGAGGACGCAGCCTAGAGGCTGTGTTTGCCAGGGCTGTCGGGACAGATGTCTGAAAAAGCAAACTTGGCTCAGCTAGGGGCCAAGGTAATGGCAGGCCTGATCTCCAGTCTGTGAGGGGAGATCCTCTGGATATCAAAGGAGGGCAAGTGGGAGGCAGTCGCTCAGGCTTTTGTCTCTGGGTGTTGCGTTCAACTTGGCCGTTCAGGGTAGGGGTTGCTTCAGGGGCCCAGGAAGAGCCTTCCTCTCGGGGGATTGTCCAAGCTTCCAAGTGTTTGGGTTCATTCTGTGGGAAGGGAAGAGTACTGTTTTCTGCCACATTGGACCGCCCCAGGAGAGGGACTCTAGAGCACAGCAGTGGGTTCCCTCAACTGGAATACACACCATCTAGTTAGTCCTGGGGGCCTATGGGCATGGCAAGCCACATATGCGGGCTCTTGGTCCAGTCACTGAGAGGCGTTACTTGAATTAGGTATTCACACTGAGGGTCACAATGTGTGTTTGTGCCCAAGGCGACCCTCACGCATGGGCGTGGCCTCATGGGCCATGCCGTTTTCTCCTACACTGAATGTTTGACTCACTGCCAGCAGCAAGGATTCTTGCCATGGGGAAGGAGGGGTTCTGACTTGTGCATCAGGTTCCCCCCTGTGCAGGGATTGGAGATAAGGTCTAGGTTCCGATGACTGAAAACCCAGGTTGGGAATGGATGGTGGCCTAAGGCAGTGGCGGGTCCAATGTTCTGGGTGTGCAGCCAGCTGTGTCGGTGTCTGTTGGAAGGTCTGGGCTCAGGCTATTTGCGACAGAGCATCAGTGTTTAAGGTAGCCTATGCAATTGGGGTGTTGCCGATGGCCAAGCAGTTTAATCCTCCTTTGGGGTTTCTGGGCAGCACCATAGACAATGTTTTTCTCCTGGGAGGCAGGCAGAGTGCTTCATTGTGGCCCCAGAATTCCCAGGAGGGAGGGTTTGTGGGCCAGGAGTGTGAGGACGGAAGTCTGAAAACATCAGCTAGGGTGAGGATTGGAGCCAAGGGCAGAGCAGGCCCACTCTGCAGAGGCTGAATCACAATCTCCTGCATCTGAAGTCAGGCTGAGGATCAGAAGTTGGCTGAGGCTGGAGGATGTGTCCATGATGGCACCTTCATGAAGCGGGGGCCTCATGAGGCCAAGGAAGTTTTCCCACGCTGAGTTTGGAGGTTGCCCCAAACCACAGGGTTTCCTTCTGCGGGACATTCGAGTCCTGTGCATGGCTCTAGGACATACCGTACGGAAGGACTGGGAGCAGGGTTCGAAGGATGGATCCCTGTACAGCATGCCTCGCATTCCCATTGGCCATTAGCGACAAGATATGTTTGATCTGCTGCCTCTGGGGCACCCTACCCAGGGGTCTGAGTTGAAATGGCCTCTCCTGAGGATGCGTCATAATGTGCGTTTGCGTCCATGGAGACCTTGGAATGTGCTGGTTGTTCAGTGGCCCTGCGGAACTCTCCTACCCGAAGGGTTTGATACATCCCCAGTAAGAAAGCTCCCCATGTGGAGACGAGAGATGTTTCGTTTGGTGCCTCAGAAAGGCCCCGTGTGCTGGTCTACGAAAACAGTCCTCTGAGGACGGACACATGGAAACCAAAGCTAAGGTTCAGATTAGGGCCTGGGGGCCTGTCCATTTCAGCCTTCTGTCTCTGGGGACACTGTCTGAGAGTCTAAGTGGAGATAGTTGCTCCGCTGGTGTCAGTGAGCCCCTCTTAGTCCAGGTTGGCCTACACTATTGATGGCCTCAGGGGCCTTGGAGCTTTTCCCTAACCTGTAGGGTTGTGGTCAATGGATTGGGCACACTTTCCTAGGGGACGGCAGGCACAATCTTAGGCTGTGGCTCCAGAGGCCCTACCCTGGAGGTTGTGTGGGTCCAGGCTGTGGGCACAGAAGTGTGAAAACACAAACTCAGCTTATGAGTGGCGCCTAGGGTATGGCAGGCCGGATGTACGGCCCGAGCGGGAGCTCCTGGGCCTCTGAAACAAGGGCAAGTGTGAGGCGTTCCTTCAGGCTTTTGTCTCTGGATGTTGTGTCCGGGATAGCCGTGGATTGGAGAGGTGGCCTCAGGGACTATGGACGAGTATCCCTCTCTGGGGATTTGTCCCAGCTCCCAAGAGTTCGGGGTCATTTTGTGGGAAGGGTGGATTCGTGTTGTCTGGCTCATGTGTCTCTCCAAGAAATGGATTCCAGAGCAGAGCCCCAGGTACGGGCGGGGTGACTGGAAAACTCAAACACTGGTGAGGATTGGGTGCATAGGGGCTTGGCAAGCCCCATATGCAGGCTCTTGGTCCAGGCCCCGACATGCCTTTCCTTGACATGGGGCTCATGCTGAGCGTCACAGTGTGAATTTGTGCCCAAGCAGCACTCAAGTTTGGGCGTGGCATCAGGGGCCATGAAGGTTTCTCCCACCCTGAAGGCGTGACTCCATGCCAAGAGCAAGCTTTACAGCCATGGGGAAGGTGGAGTTCTGTTTTGTGCTTGCGATCCTCAGGTGTGTGGAGAATTGATATAATGTCTAGGTTCAGATATCTGAAAACCAAGGTTAGGAAGAGGTGACGGCATAAGACCATGGCGTGTCCGAAGTGCTGGGTGTGCGGCCAGCTGTCTCCTTGTCTGTATGGACGTCTGGCTCCAGGCTGTGTCAGACAGAGCATGAGTGCCCAGAGCAGCCTATCCAGTTCGGGTACCGTCGAGGCCCGAGCAGGTTCATCCTCATCAGGGTTTTCTGGAGAGCCCCACAGGGAGACGTTTTTCTTCCGTTGCGCAGACACTGGGCTGGGTTGTGGTTCTGGAGTTCCTAGTCCGGAGGGCTTGTTTGCCAGGAGTGTGAGGAAGGAATTCTGAAAACACAAGCTAGCGTGAGGTTTGGGACCGAGGGCACGGCAGGCCCACTCTGCAGAGACTGAATCGAGATCTCCTGCAATGAGGTCATGTCAACTATGAGACGTGCCTCAGGCTAGACTTTTTGTCCAGCATGGCCTCTTCCTGAAGGGTGTGGGGGCTTCATGAGGCCAGGGAGGTTGCCTACGATGGGATTTGTGAACTCCAAATCTCAAGGTTTCCTTCTGCACGACGGTGGAGTCCTATTGGATGGTTCCAGGAGGCCCCATACGGAAAAACTCGAGAGCTGGTGTCTAAGCTTGGATGCCTAGGAACGCCACCTCATATTCCCACTCTATAGTCAGGACAAGGCAGGCTCAATCTGCGGTCTACTGGGTGAGCTACCCAGAGGGGAGAGTTGAAATGGACTCTCCTGAAGATGAGTCCCACTGTGGCTTGGTGGCCTGGGAGATCTTGGAATGTGGAGGTGGCTCAGGGACTCTGCAGGATTCTCCAAACTGAGGTGTTTGACACGGCTCCCACAAGGAAGCTTTCCATGTGGAGACGAGAGGAGTTCTGTTCAGTGCCTCAGGAAAGCCCCATATCCTGTTCTTCGAACCAAGGCCTCTGAGGAGTGACACCTGGAAACCAAAGCAAGAGTAGAGATTAGGGCCAAAGGGCCTGTCCCGCTCAACCTTCTATCTCTGTTGACATCTGTGTGCATGCCTTCGTGGAGGTAGCTGCTCAGCTTGTGTCAGAAAGCCCCTGTGTGTCCAGGGAAGCTCCCAGTAGTGGGATGTCCTCGGGGGCCTTGATGTTTCTCATATTCTGGAGGTGTGTGGCCTAAGGAATGGACACAGTTTCCCAGGAGAGAGCTGGCACGGTCCTGTGGTATGGCTCTAGAGGACGCAGCCTAGAGGCTGTGTTTGCCAGGGCTGTCGGGACAGATGTCTGAAAAAGCAAACTTGGCTCAGCTAGGGGCCAAGGTAATGGCAGGCCTGATCTCCAGTCTGTGAGGGGAGATCCTCTGGATATCAAAGGAGGGCAATTGGGAGGCAGTCGCTCAGGCTTTTGTCTCTGGGTGTTGCGTTCAACTTAGCCGTTCAGGGTAGGGGTTGCTTCAGGGGCCCAGGAAGAGCCTTCTTCTCGGGGGATTGTCCAAGCTTCCAAGTGTTTGGGTTCATTCTGTGGGAAGGGAAGAGTACTGTTTTCTGCCACAGGGGACCGCCCCAGGAGAGGGACTCTAGAGCACAGCAGTGGGTTCCCTCAACTGGAATACACACCATCTAGTTAGTCCTGGGGGCCTATGGGCATGGCAAGCCACATATGCGGGCTCTTGGTCCAGTCACTGAGAGGCGTTACTTGAATTAGCTATTCACACTGAGGGTCACAATGTGTGTTTGTGCCCAAGGCGACCCTCACGCATGGGCGTGGCCTCATGGGCCATGCCGTTTTCTCCTACACTGAATGTTTGACTCACTGCCAGCAGCAAGGATTCTTGCCATGGGGAAGGAGGGGTTCTGACTTGTGCATCAGGTTCCCCCCTGTGCAGGGATTTGAGATAAGGTCTAGGTTCCGATGACTGAAAACCCAGGTTGGGAATGGATGGTGGCCTAAGGCAGTGGCGGGTCCAATGTTCTGGGTGTGCAGCCAGCTGTGTTGGTGTCTGTTGGAAGGTCTGGGCTCAGGCTATTTGCGACAGAGCATCAGTGTTTAAGGTAGCCTATGCAATTGGGGTGTTGCCGAGGGCCAAGCAGTTTAATCCTCCTTTGGGGTTTCTGGGCAGCACCATAGACAATGTTTTTCTCCTGGGAGGCAGGCAGAGTGCTTCATTGTGGCCCCAGAATTCCCAGGAGGGAGGGTTTGTGGGCCAGGAGTGTGAGGACAGAAGTCTGAAAACATCAGCTAGGGTGAGGATTGGAGCCAAGGGCAGAGCAGGCCCACTCTGCAGAGGCTGAATCACAATCTCCTGCATCTGAAGTCAGGCTGAGGATCAGAAGTTGGCTGAGGCTGGAGGATGTGTCCATGATGGCACCTTCATGAAGCGGGGGCCTCATGAGGCCAAGGAAGTTTTCCCACGCTGAGTTTGGAGGTTGCCCCAAACCACAGGGTTTCCTTCTGCGGGACATTCGAGTCCTGTGCATGGCTCTAGGACATACCGTACGGAAGGACTGGGAGCAGGGTTCGAAGGATGGATCCCTGTACAGCATGCCTCGCATTCCCATTGGCCATTAGCGACAAGATATGTTTGATCTGCTGCCTCTGGGGCACCCTACCCAGGGGTCTGAGTTGAAATGGCCTCTCCTGAGGATGCGTCATAATGTGCGTTTGCGTCCATGGAGACCTTGGAATGTGCTGGTTGTTCAGTGGCCCTGCGGAACTCTCCTACCTGAAGGGTTTGATACATCCCCAGTAAGAAAGCTCCCCATGTGGAGACGAGAGAGGTTTCGTTTGGTGCCTCAGAAAGGCCCCGTGTGCTGGTCTACGAAAACAGTCCTCTGAGGACGGACACATGGAAACCAAAGCTAAGGTTCAGATTAGGGCCTGGGGGCCTGTCCATTTCAGCCTTCTGTCTCTGGGGACACTGTCTGAGAGTCTAAGTGGAGATAGTTGCTCCGCTGGTGTCAGTGAGCCCCTCTTAGTCCAGGTTGGCCTACACTATTGATGGCCTCAGGGGCCTTGGAGCTTTTCCCTAACCTGTAGGGTTGTGGTCAATGGATTGGGCACACTTTCCTAGGGGACGGCAGGCACAATCTTAGGCTGTGGCTCCAGAGGCCCTACCCTGGAGGTTGTGTGGGTCCAGGCTGTGGGCACAGAAGTGTGAAAACACAAACTCAGCTTATGAGTGGCGCCTAGGGTATGGCAGGCCGGATGTACGGCCCGAGCGGGAGCTCCTGGGCCTCTGAAACAAGGGCAAGTGTGAGGCGTTCCTTCAGGCTTTTGTCTCTGGATGTTGTGTCCGGGATAGCCGTGGATTGGAGAGGTGGCCTCAGGGACTATGGACGAGTATCCCTCTCTGGGGATTTGTCCCAGCTCCCAAGAGTTCGGGGTCATTTTGTGGGAAGGGTGGATTCGTGTTGTCTGGCTCATGTGTCTCTCCAAGAAATGGATTCCAGAGCAGAGCCCCAGGTACGGGCGGGGTGACTGGAAAACTCAAACACTGGTGAGGATTGGGTGCATAGGGGCTTGGCAAGCCCCATATGCAGGCTCTTGGTCCAGGCCCCGACATGCCTTTCCTTGACATGGGGCTCATGCTGAGCGTCACAGTGTGAATTTGTGCCCAAGCAGCACTCAAGTTTGGGCGTGGCTCAGGGGCCATGAAGGTTTCTCCCACCCTGAAGGCGTGACTCCATGCCAAGAGCAAGCTTTACAGCCATGGGGAAGGTGGAGTTCTGTTTTGTGCTTGCGATCCTCAGGTGTGTGGAGAATTGATATAATGTCTAGGTTCAGTTATCTGAAAACCAAGGTTAGGAAGAGGTGACGGCATAAGACCATGGCGTGTCCGAAGTGCTGGGTGTGCGGCCAGCTGTCTCCTTGTCTGTATGGACGTCTGGCTCCAGGCTGTGTCAGACAGAGCATGAGTGCCCAGAGCAGCCTATCCAGTTCGGGTACCGTCGAGGCCCGAGCAGGTTCATCCTCATCTGGGTTTTCTGGAGAGCCCCACAGGGAAACGTTTTTCTTCCGTTGCGCAGACACTGGGCTGGGTTGTGGTTCTGGAGTTCCTAGTATAGAGGGCTTGTTTGCCAGGAGTGTGAGGAAGGAATTCTGAAAACACAAGCTAGCGTGAGGTTTGGGACCGAGGGCACGGCAGGCCCACTCTGCAGAGGCTGAATCGAGATCTCCTGCACTGAGGTCATGTCAACTATGAGACGTGCCTCAGGCTAGACTTTTTGTCCAGCATGGCCTCTTCCTGAAGGGTGTGGGGGCTTCATGAGGCCAGGGAGGTTGCCTACGATGGGATTTGTGAACTACTCCAAATCTCAAGGTTTCCTTCTGCACGACGGTGGAGTCCTATTGGATGGTTCCAGGAGGCCCCATACGGAAAAACTCGAGAGCTGGTGTCTAAGCTTGGATGCCTAGGAACGCCACCTCATATTCCCACTCTATAGTCAGGACAAGGCAGGCTCAATCTGCGGTCTACTGGGTGAGCTACCCAGAGGGGAGAGTTGAAATGGACTCTCCTGAAGATGAGTCCCACTGTGGCTTGGTGGCCTGGGAGATCTTGGAATGTGGAGGTGGCTCAGGGACTCTGCAGGATTCTCCAAACTGAGGTGTTTGACACGGCTCCCACAAGGAAGCTTTCCATGTGGAGACGAGAGGAGTTCTGTTCAGTGCCTCAGGAAAGCCCCATATCTTGTTCTTCGAACCAAGGCCTCTGAGGAGTGACACCTGGAAACCAAAGCAAGAGTAGAGATTAGGGCCAAAGGGCCTGTCCCGCTCAACCTTCTATCTCTGTTGACATCTGTGTGCATGCCTTCGTGGAGGTAGCTGCTCAGCTTGTGTCAGAAAGCCCCTGTGTGTCCAGGGAGGCTCCCAGTAGTGGGATGTCCTCGGGGGCCTTGATGTTTCTCATATTCTGGAGGTGTGTGGCCTAAGGAATGGACACAGTTTCCCAGGAGAGAGCTGGCACGGTCCTGTGGTATGGCTCTAGAGGACGCAGCCTAGAGGCTGTGTTTGCCAGGGCTGTCGGGACAGATGTCTGAAAAAGCAAACTTGGCTCAGCTAGGGGCCAAGGTAATGGCAGGCCTGATCTCCAGTCTGTGAGGGGAGATCCTCTGGATATCAAAGGAGGGCAAGTGGGAGGCAGTCGCTCAGGCTTTTGTCTCTGGGTGTTGCGTTCAACTTGGCCGTTCAGGGTAGGGGTTGCTTCAGGGGCCCAGGAAGAGCCTTCCTCTCGGGGGATTGTCCAAGCTTCCAAGTGTTTGGGTTCATTCTGTGGGAAGGGAAGAGTACTGTTTTCTGCCACAGGGGACCCCCCCAGGAGAGGGACTCTAGAGCACAGCAGTGGGTTCCCTCAACTGGAATACACACCATCTAGTTAGTCCTGGGGGCCTATGGGCATGGCAAGCCACATATGCGGGCTCTTGGTCCAGTCACTGAGAGGCGTTACTTGAATTAGGTATTCACACTGAGGGTCACAATGTGTGTTTGTGCCCAAGGCGACCCTCACGCATGGGCGTGGCCTCATGGGCCATGCCGTTTTCTCCTACACTGAATGTTTGACTCACTGCCAGCAGCAAGGATTCTTGCCATGGGGAAGGAGGGGTTCTGACTTGTGCATCAGGTTCCCCCCTGTGCAGGGATTGGAGATAAGGTCTAGGTTCCGATGACTGAAAACCCAGGTTGGGAATGGATGGTGGCCTAAGGCAGTGGCGGGTCCAATGTTCTGGGTGTGCAGCCAGCTGTGTCGGTGTCTGTTGGAAGGTCTGGGCTCAGGCTATTTGCGACAGAGCATCAGTGTTTAAGGTAGCCTATGCAATTGGGGTGTTGCCGATGGCCAAGCAGTTTAATCCTCCTTTGGGGTTTCTGGGCAGCACCATAGACAATGTTTTTCTCCTGGGAGGCAGGCAGAGTGCTTCATTGTGGCCCCAGAATTCCCAGGAGGGAGGGTTTGTGGGCCAGGAGTGTGAGGACGGAAGTCTGAAAACATCAGCTAGGGTGAGGATTGGAGCCAAGGGCAGAGCAGGCCCACTCTGCAGAGGCTGAATCACAATCTCCTGCATCTGAAGTCAGGCTGAGGATCAGAAGTTGGCTGAGGCTGGAGGATGTGTCCATGATGGCACCTTCATGAAGCGGGGGCCTCATGAGGCCAAGGAAGTTTTCCCACGCTGAGTTTGGAGGTTGCCCCAAACCACAGGGTTTCCTTCTGCGGGACATTCGAGTCCTGTGCATGGCTCTAGGACATACCGTACGGAAGGACTGGGAGCAGGGTTCGAAGGATGGATCCCTGTACAGCATGCCTCGCATTCCCATTGGCCATTAGCGACAAGATATGTTTGATCTGCTGCCTCTGGGGCACCCTACCCAGGGGTCTGAGTTGAAATGGCCTCTCCTGAGGATGCGTCATAATGTGCGTTTGCGTCCATGGAGACCTTGGAATGTGCTGGTTGTTCAGTGGCCCTGCGGAACTCTCCTACCCGAAGGGTTTGATACATCCCCAGTAAGAAAGCTCCCCATGTGGAGACGAGAGATGTTTCGTTTGGTGCCTCAGAAAGGCCCCGTGTGCTGGTCTACGAAAACAGTCCTCTGAGGACGGACACATGGAAACCAAAGCTAAGGTTCAGATTAGGGCCTGGGGGCCTGTCCATTTCAGCCTTCTGTCTCTGGGGACACTGTCTGAGAGTCTAAGTGGAGATAGTTGCTCCGCTGGTGTCAGTGAGCCCCTCTTAGTCCAGGTTGGCCTACACTATTGATGGCCTCAGGGGCCTTGGAGCTTTTCCCTAACCTGTAGGGTTGTGGTCAATGGATTGGGCACACTTTCCTAGGGGACGGCAGGCACAATCTTAGGCTGTGGCTCCAGAGGCCCTACCCTGGAGGTTGTGTGGGTCCAGGCTGTGGGCACAGAAGTGTGAAAACACAAACTCAGCTTATGAGTGGCGCCTAGGGTATGGCAGGCCGGATGTACGGCCCGAGCGGGAGCTCCTGGGCCTCTGAAACAAGGGCAAGTGTGAGGCGTTCCTTCAGGCTTTTGTCTCTGGATGTTGTGTCCGGGATAGCCGTGGATTGGAGAGGTGGCCTCAGGGACTATGGACGAGTATCCCTCTCTGGGGATTTGTCCCAGCTCCCAAGAGTTCGGGGTCATTTTGTGGGAAGGGTGGATTCGTGTTGTCTGGCTCATGTGTCTCTCCAAGAAATGGATTCCAGAGCAGAGCCCCAGGTACGGGCGGGGTGACTGGAAAACTCAAACACTGGTGAGGATTGGGTGCATAGGGGCTTGGCAAGCCCCATATGCAGGCTCTTGGTCCAGGCCCCGACATGCCTTTCCTTGACATGGGGCTCATGCTGAGCGTCACAGTGTGAATTTGTGCCCAAGCAGCACTCAAGTTTGGGCGTGGCATCAGGGGCCATGAAGGTTTCTCCCACCCTGAAGGCGTGACTCCATGCCAAGAGCAAGCTTTACAGCCATGGGGAAGGTGGAGTTCTGTTTTGTGCTTGCGATCCTCAGGTGTGTGGAGAATTGATATAATGTCTAGGTTCAGATATCTGAAAACCAAGGTTAGGAAGAGGTGACGGCATAAGACCATGGCGTGTCCGAAGTGCTGGGTGTGCGGCCAGCTGTCTCCTTGTCTGTATGGACGTCTGGCTCCAGGCTGTGTCAGACAGAGCATGAGTGCCCAGAGCAGCCTATCCAGTTCGGGTACCGTCGAGGCCCGAGCAGGTTCATCCTCATCTGGGTTTTCTGGAGAGCCCCACAGGGAGACGTTTTTCTTCCGTTGCGCAGACACTGGGCTGGGTTGTGGTTCTGGAGTTCCTAGTCCGGAGGGCTTGTTTGCCAGGAGTGTGAGGAAGGAATTCTGAAAACACAAGCTAGCGTGAGGTTTGGGACCGAGGGCACGGCAGGCCCACTCTGCAGAGGCTGAATCGAGATCTCCTGCACTGAGGTCATGTCAACTATGAGACGTGCCTCAGGCTAGACTTTTTGTCCAGCATGGCCTCTTCCTGAAGGGTGTGGGGGCTTCATGAGGCCAGGGAGGTTGCCTACGATGGGATTTGTGAACTACTCCAAATCTCAAGGTTTCCTTCTGCACGACGGTGGAGTCCTATTGGATGGTTCCAGGAGGCCCCATACGGAAAAACTCGAGAGCTGGTGTCTAAGCTTGGATGCCTAGGAACGCCACCTCATATTCCCACTCTATAGTCAGGACAAGGCAGGCTCAATCTGCGGTCTACTGGGTGAGCTACCCAGAGGGGAGAGTTGAAATGGACTCTCCTGAAGATGAGTCCCACTGTGGCTTGGTGGCCTGGGAGATCTTGGAATGTGGAGGTGGCTCAGGGACTCTGCAGGATTCTCCAAACTGAGGTGTTTGACACGGCTCCCACAAGGAAGCTTTCCATGTGGAGACGAGAGGAGTTCTGTTCAGTGCCTCAGGAAAGCCCCATATCCTGTTCTTCGAACCAAGGCCTCTGAGGAGTGACACCTGGAAACCAAAGCAAGAGTAGAGATTAGGGCCAAAGGGCCTGTCCCGCTCAACCTTCTATCTCTGTTGACATCTGTGTGCATGCCTTCGTGGAGGTAGCTGCTCAGCTTGTGTCAGAAAGCCCCTGTGTGTCCAGGGAAGCTCCCAGTAGTGGGATGTCCTCGGGGGCCTTGATGTTTCTCATATTCTGGAGGTGTGTGGCCTAAGGAATGGACACAGTTTCCCAGGAGAGAGCTGGCACGGTCCTGTGGTATGGCTCTAGAGGACGCAGCCTAGAGGCTGTGTTTGCCAGGGCTGTCGGGACAGATGTCTGAAAAAGCAAACTTGGCTCAGCTAGGGGCCAAGGTAATGGCAGGCCTGATCTCCAGTCTGTGAGGGGAGATCCTCTGGATATCAAAGGAGGGCAAGTGGGAGGCAGTCGCTCAGGCTTTTGTCTCTGGGTGTTGCGTTCAACTTGGCCGTTCAGGGTAGGGGTTGCTTCAGGGGCCCAGGAAGAGCCTTCCTCTCGGGGGATTGTCCAAGCTTCCAAGTGTTTGGGTTCATTCTGTGGGAAGGGAAGAGTACTGTTTTCTGCCACAGGGGACCGCCCCAGGAGAGGGACTCTAGAGCACAGCAGTGGGTTCCCTCAACTGGAATACACACCATCTAGTTAGTCCTGGGGGCCTATGGGCATGGCAAGCCACATATGCGGGCTCTTGGTCCAGTCACTGAGAGGCGTTACTTGAATTAGGTATTCACACTGAGGGTCACAATGTGTGTTTGTGCCCAAGGCGACCCTCACACATGGGCGTGGCCTCATGGGCCATGCCGTTTTCTCCTACACTGAATGTTTGACTCACTGCCAGCAGCAAGGATTCTTGCCATGGGGAAGGAGGGGTTCTGACTTGTGCATCAGGTTCCCCCCTGTGCAGGGATTGGAGATAAGGTCTAGGTTCCGATGACTGAAAACCCAGGTTGGGAATGGATGGTGGCCTAAGGCAGTGGCGGGTCCAATGTTCTGGGTGTGCAGCCAGCTGTGTCGGTGTCTGTTGGAAGGTCTGGGCTCAGGCTATTTGCGACAGAGCATCAGTGTTTAAGGTAGCCTATGCAATTGGGGTGTTGCCGAGGGCCAAGCAGTTTAATCCTCCTTTGGGGTTTCTGGGCAGCACCATAGACAATGTTTTTCTCCTGGGAGGCAGGCAGAGTGCTTCATTGTGGCCCCAGAATTCCCAGGAGGGAGGGTTTGTGGGCCAGGAGTGTGAGGACGGAAGTCTGAAAACATCAGCTAGGGTGAGGATTGGAGCCAAGGGCAGAGCAGGCCCACTCTGCAGAGGCTGAATCACAATCTCCTGCATCTGAAGTCAGGCTGAGGATCAGAAGTTGGCTGAGGCTGGAGGATGTGTCCATGATGGCACCTTCATGAAGCGGGGGCCTCATGAGGCCAAGGAAGTTTTCCCACGCTGAGTTTGGAGGTTGCCCCAAACCACAGGGTTTCCTTCTGCGGGACATTCGAGTCCTGTGCATGGCTCTAGGACATACCGTACGGAAGGACTGGGAGCAGGGTTCGAAGGATGGATCCCTGTACAGCATGCCTCGCATTCCCATTGGCCATTAGCGACAAGATATGTTTGATCTGCTGCCTCTGGGGCACCCTACCCAGGGGTCTGAGTTGAAATGGCCTCTCCTGAGGATGCGTCATAATGTGCGTTTGCGTCCATGGAGACCTTGGAATGTGCTGGTTGTTCAGTGGCCCTGCGGAACTCTCCTACCTGAAGGGTTTGATACATCCCCAGTAAGAAAGCTCCCCATGTGGAGACGAGAGAGGTTTCGTTTGGTGCCTCAGAAAGGCCCCGTGTGCTGGTCTACGAAAACAGTCCTCTGAGGACGGACACATGGAAACCAAAGCTAAGGTTCAGATTAGGGCCTGGGGGCCTGTCCATTTCAGCCTTCTGTCTCTGGGGACACTGTCTGAGAGTCTAAGTGGAGATAGTTGCTCCGCTGGTGTCAGTGAGCCCCTCTTAGTCCAGGTTGGCCTACACTATTGATGGCCTCAGGGGCCTTGGAGCTTTTCCCTAACCTGTAGGGTTGTGGTCAATGGATTGGGCACACTTTCCTAGGGGAGGGCAGGCACAATCTTAGGCTGTGGCTCCAGAGGCCCTACCCTGGAGGTTGTGTGGGTCCAGGCTGTGGGCACAGAAGTGTGAAAACACAAACTCAGCTTATGAGTGGCGCCTAGGGTATGGCAGGCCGGATGTACGGCCCGAGCGGGAGCTCCTGGGCCTCTGAAACAAGGGCAAGTGTGAGGCGTTCCTTCAGGCTTTTGTCTCTGGATGTTGTGTCCGGGATAGCCGTGGATTGGAGAGGTGGCCTCAGGGACTATGGACGAGTATCCCTCTCTGGGGATTTGTCCCAGCTCCCAAGAGTTCGGGGTCATTTTGTGGGAAGGGTGGATTCGTGTTGTCTGGCTCATGTGTCTCTCCAAGAAATGGATTCCAGAGCAGAGCCCCAGGTACGGGCGGGGCGACTGGAAAACTCAAACACTGGTGAGGATTGGGTGCATAGGGGCTTGGCAAGCCCCATATGCAGGTTCTTGGTCCAGGCCCCGACATGCCTTTCCTTAACATGGGGCTCATGCTGAGGGTCACAGTGTGAATTTGTGCCCACAGCACTCAAGTTTGGGCGTGGCATCAGGGGCCAAGAAGGTTTCTCCCACCCTGAAGGCGTGACTCCATGCCAAGAGCAAGCTTTACAGCCATGGGGAAGGAGGAGTTCTGTTTTGTGCTTGCGATCCCCAGGTGTGTGGAGAATTGATATAATGTCTAGGTTCAGATATCTGAAAACCAAGGTTAGGAAGAGGTGACGGCATAAGACCATGGCGTGTCCGAAGTGCTGGGTGTGCGGCCAGCTGTCTCCTTGTCAGTATGGACGTCAGGGACCAGGCTGTGTCACACAGAGCATGAGTGCCCAGAGCAGCCTATCCAGTTCGGGTACCGTCGAGGCCCGAGCAGGTTCATCCTCATCTGGGTTTTCTGGAGAGCCCCACAGGGAAACGTTTTTCTTCCGTTGCGCAGACACTGGGCTGGGTTGTGGTTCTGGAGTTCCTAGTCCGGAGGGCTTGTTTGCCAGGAGTGTGAGGAAGGAAGTCTGAAAACACAAGCTAGCGTGAGGTTTGGGACCGAGGGCACGGCAGGCCCACTCTGCAGAGGCTGAATCGAGATCTCCTGCACTGAGGTCATGTAAACTATGAGACGTGCCTCAGGCTAGACTTTTTGTCCAGCATGGCCTCTTCCTGAAGGGTGTGGGGGCTTCATGAGGCCAGGGAGGTTTGCCTACGATGGGATTTGTGAACTACTCCAAATCTCAAGGTTTCCTTCTGCACGACGGTGGAGTCCTATTGGATGGTTCCAGGAGGCACCATACGGAAATACTCGAGAGCAGGTGTCTACGCTTGGATGCCTAGGAACGCCACCTCATATTCCCACTCTATAGTCAGGACAAGGCAGGCTCAATCTGCGGTCTCCTGGGTGAGCTATCCAGAGGGGAGAGTTGAAATGGACTCTCCTGAAGATGAGTCCTACTGTGGCTTGGTGGCCTGGGAGGTCTTGGAATGTGGAGGTGGCTCAGGGACTCTGCAGGATTCTCCAAACTGAGGTGTTTGACACGGCTCCCACAAGGAAGCTTTCCATGTGGAGACGAGAGGAGTTCTGTTCAGTGCCTCAGGAAAGCCCAATATCCTGTTCTTCGAACCAAGGCCTCTGAGGAGTGACACCTGGAAACCAAAGCAAGAGTAGAGATTAGGGCCAAAGGGCCTGTCCCGCTCAACCTTCTATCTCTGTTGACATCTGTGTGCATGCCTTCGTGGAGGTAGCTGCTCAGCTTGTGTCAGAAAGCCCCTGTGTGTCCAGGGAGGCTCCCAGTAGTGGGATGTCCTCGGGGGCCTTGATGTTTCTCATATTCTGGAGGTGTGTGGCCTAAGGAATGGACACAGTTTCCCAGGAGAGAGCTGGCACGGTCCTGTGGTATGGGTCTAGAGGACCCAGCCTAGAGGCTGTGTTTGCCAGGGCTGTCGGGACAGATGTCTGAAAAAGCAAACTTGGCTCAGCTAGGGGCCAAGGTAATGGCAGGCCTGATCTCCAGTCTGTGAGGGGAGATCCTCTGGATATCAAAGGAGGGCAAGTGGGAGGCAGTCGCTCAGGCTTTTGTCTCTGGGTGTTGCGTTCAACTTGGCCGTTCAGGGTAGGGGTTGCTTCAGGGGCCCAGGAAGAGCCTTCCTCTCGGGGGATTGTGCAAGCTTCCAAGTGTTTGGGTTCATTCTGTGGGAAGGGAAGAGTACTGTTTTCTGCCACAGGGGACCCCCCCAGGAGAGGGACTCTAGAGCACAGCAGTGGGTTCCCTCAACTGGAATACACACCATCTAGTTAGTCCTGGGGGCCTATGGGCATGGCAAGCCACATATGCGGGCTCTTGGTCCAGTCACTGAGAGGCGTTACTTGAATTAGGTATTCACACTGAGGGTCACAATGTGTGTTTGTGCCCAAGGCGACCCTCACGCATGGGCGTGGCCTCATGGGCCATGCCGTTTTCTCCTACACTGAATGTTTGATTCACTGCCAGCAGCAAGGATTCTTGCCATGGGGAAAAAGGGGTTCTGACTTGTGCATCAGGTTCCCCCCTGTGCAGGGATTGGAGATAAGGTCTAGGTTCCGATGACTGAAAACCCAGGTTGGGAATGGATGGTGGCCTAAGGCAGTGGCGGGTCCAATGTTCTGGGTGTGCAGCCAGCTGTGTCGGTGTCTGTTGGAAGGTCTGGGCTCAGGCTATTTGCGACAGAGCATCAGTGTTTAAGGTAGCCTATGCAATTGGGGTGTTGCCGAGGGCCAAGCAGTTTAATCCTCCTTTGGGGTTTCTGGGCAGCACCATAGACAATGTTTTTCTCCTGGGAGGCAGGCAGAGTGCTTCATTGTGGCCCCAGAATTCCCAGGAGGGAGGGTTTGTGGGCCAGGAGTGTGAGGACGGAAGTCTGAAAACACCAGCTAGGGTGAGGATTGGAGCCAAGGGCAGAGCAGGCCCACTCTGTAGAGGCTGAATCACAATCTCCTGCATCTGAAGTCAGGCTGAGGATCAGACGTTGGCTGAGGCTGGAGTATGTGTCCATGATGGCACCTTCATGAATCGGGGGCCTCATGAGGCCAAGGAAGTTTTCCCACGCTGAGTTTGGAGGTTGCCCCAAACCACAGGGTTTCCTTCTGCGGGACATTCGAGTCCTGTGCATGGCTCTAGGACATACCGTACGGAAGGACTGGGAGCAGGGTTCGAAGGATGGATCCCTGTACAGCATGCCTCGCATTCCCATTGGCCATTAGCGACAAGATATGTTTGATCTGCTGCCTCTGGGGCACCCTACCCAGGGGTCTGAGTTGAAATGGCCTCTCCTGAGGATGCGTCATAATGTGCGTTTGCGTCCATGGAGACCTTGGAATGTGCTGGTTGTTCAGTGGCCCTGCGGAACTCTCCTACCTGAAGGGTTTGATACATCCCCAGTAAGAAAGCTCCCCATGTGGAGACGAGAGAGGTTTGGTTTGGTGCCTCAGAAAAGCCCCGTGTGCTGGTCTACGAAAACAGTCCTCTGAGGACGGACACATGGAAACCAAAGCTAAGGTTCAGATTAGGGCCTGGGGGCCTGTCCATTTCAACCTTCTGTCTCTGGGGACACTGTCTGAGAGTCTAAGTGGAGATAGTTGCTCCGCTGGTGTCAGAGAGCCCCTCTTAGTCCAGGTTGGCCTACACTCTTGATGGCCTCAGGGGCCTTGGAGCTTTTCCCTAACCTGTAGGGTTGTGGTCAATGGATTGGGCACACTTTCCTAGGGGACGGCAGGCACAATCTTTCGCTGTGGCTCCAGAGGCCCTACCCTGGAGGTTGTGTGGGTCCAGGGTGTGTGCACAGAAGTGTGAAAACACAAACTCAGGTTATGAGTGGCGCCTAGGGTGTGGCAGGCCGGATGTACGGCCCGAGAGGGAGCTCCTGGGCCTCTGAAACAAGGGCAAGTGTGAGGCGTTCCTTCAGGCTTTTGTCTCTGGATGTTGTGTCCTGGATAGCCGTGGATTGGAGAGGTGGCCTCAAGGACTATGGACGAGTATCCCTCTCTGGGGATTTGTCCCAGCTCCCAAGAGTTCGGGGTCATTTTGTGGGAAGGGTGGATTCGTGTTGTCTGGCTCATGTGTCTCTCCAAGAAATGGATTCCAGAGCAGAGCCCCAGGTACGGGCGGGGCGACTGGAAAACTCAAACACTGGTGAGGATTGGGTGCATAGGGGCTTGGCAAGCCCCATATGCAGGCTCTTGGTCCAGGCCCCGACATGCCTTTCCTTGACATGGGGCTCATGCTGAGGGTCACAGTGTGAATTTGTGCCCAAGCAGCTCTCAAGTTTGGGCGTGGCATCAGGGGCCAAGAAGGTTTCTCCCACCCTGAAGGCGTGACTCCATGCCAAGAGCAAGCTTTACAGCCATGGGGAAGGAGGAGTTCTGTTTTGTGCTTGCGATCCCCAGGTGTGTGGAGAATTGATATAATGTCTAGGTTCAGATATCTGAAAACCAAGGTTAGGAAGAGGTGACGGCATAAGACCATGGCGTGTCCGAAGTGCTGGGTGTGCGGCCAGCTGTCTCCTTGTCTGTATGGACGTCTGGCTCCAGGCTGTGTCAGACAGAGCATGAGTGCCCAGAGCAGCCTATCCAGTTCGGGTACCGTCGAGGCCCGAGCAGGTTCATCCTCATCTGGGTTTTCTGGAGAGCCCCACAGGGAAACGTTTTTCTTCTGTTGTGCAGACACTGGGCTGGGTTGTGGTTCTGGAGTTCCTAGTCCGGAGGGCTTGTTTGCCAGGAGTGTGAGGAAGGAAGTCTGAAAACACAAGCTAGCGTGAGGTTTGGGACCGAGGGCACGGCAGGCCCACTCTGCAGAGGCTGAATCGAGATCTCCTGCACTGAGGTCATGTAAACTATGAGACGTGCCTCAGGCTAGACTTTTTGTCCAGCATGGCCTCTTCCTGAAGGGTGTGGGGGCTTCATGAGGCCAGGGAGGTTTGCCCACGATTGGATTTGATTACCTAAGGCCATGACGGGTCTGTTATGCTCACTTTGCGGTCAGCTACCTGGGTATTGGTCAGGAGGTTCGGGCTCAGGTTGTGTCAGAGAGTTGATTTGGGCTCAGGTTAGACTATATAATATGGGTAGAGTCGAGTCCCGTGTAGGTTTATCCTAATTGGAGTTGCCTGGCCAGCTCATTAGGCAGGATAATTTTTCTAGAGGCCAGGCAGAGTGCTGCATTGTGGGTCCTGAATTGCCAAACTTGAGGTCTTCTGGGCCAGGAGTGTGGGGACAGAAGTTTGAGAACACAAGCTAGACTTGGGCTTCAAGCCGAGGGCACGGCAGGTACCCCCTGCAGATCTGAACCTATATCTCATGCATCTCAAGTCACGGCGAGGATCAGACGTTGGCTCAGGTTGGAGTTTCTGTGCATGACTGCCCCTTCATGAACGGAGCAGAATCTCAAGGCCATGGAGGTTTTCCCACGTTGGGAGTTGTGGGATGCTTCCTTCAAGGATTCCCTCTGTGTGACAATTGAGACCTGTTGGGCAGCTCCAGGACATCCCATATGGAATGACTCCAGAGCACCGTTCGAGGATGGATGCCAGGGAAGCCCGCCTCGCATTCCAATTGTCTCCCCGCAACAATACAGTTCAGATGGGATGGCTCTTCGGGAGCAACTGGGGTGGCTGAGTTGAAATCGACTTTCTTGAGGATGGGGCCTAATGTGTGTTTGTGTACATGAGGGTTTTGAATGGGGCGGTGGCACCGGGACTCTGAAGTATTCTCTTAAGCTTTTGACATAGCTCCCATGCACAAGTTTCCTTGTGGAGACGAGGTTTGTTCTGATGGGTGTTCATGAAACCCCTTATGCTGGTATTGGAATCCAGGCTTTTGAGGAGACATACCTTTAAACCAAAGCAATCGATCCAATTATGGCCTAGGGTCCTGTCTGGTTCAATCTTCTTCTCTGGGGTTATCCATCTATGGAATGAGTGGAGGTATATGCTCACCTGGTGTCAGACCGCCTTTGTTTGTCCCCGGAGACATACACTATTAGGATGGTCTCGGGGACTTGGAGGGATCTCCTAATTTGTACGATTTTGGACAATGGAATGGGCAGAATTCCCATGGATTGGGTAGGCATATTCCTAATGTGTGGCTCCAGGGGCCCCAGCATGGAAGGTGTGTGGCCCAGGACTTTGAGGACAGAAGTTTGAAAACACAAACTCAGCTTAGGTTTGGGGCATAGGTATGGCAGGCACAATCTAGAATCCATGAGAAGAACTCTTCAGGATATGAAGAAAGAGCGAGTCTGAGGCGCTTGCTCAGGTTTTATCTCTGGACTTTGTATCAAAGATGGCCGTGGAATGTGGGGAGTCCTCATGGGCCATGGACGAATCTTCCTCTCTGTGGATTTGGCACGGTCCGAATTGTTTTCCGTCAATCTGTGGGATGGGAAGTCCTATTCCAGGTTTGTTACCTCAGGTGTCACAACCTAAGATGAATTCCAAAGATATCCCCAGAGAAGAAGATTGAACCAGACAGGACCCGATGCCATAATGGGATCCATTGCTTTGTTTTACAGGCATGTCTTTTCAAAAGCCTGGATTCCAATACCAGCATAAATGGTTTCCTGAGGCACCCATCAGAACAAATCTCGACTCCACAAGGAAACTTGTGAATGGGAGCTATGTCAAAAGCTTAGGAGAATACTTCATGGTACCGGTGCCACCGCCCCATTCCAAGGTCGTCATGGACACAAACACACATTAGGCCCCATCCTCAGGAAAGTCCATTTCAACACAGCCACCCTGGTTGCTCCAGCAGAGCCATCCGATCTCAACTGTATTGTTGCTAGGAGACAATTGAAATGCGAGGCAGGCTTCCCTGGCATCCATCCTCCAACGGTGCTCTGGAGTCATTCCATATGGGATGTCCTGGAGTTGCCCAACAGGTGTCAATTGTTCCACAGAAGGAATTTTTGAAGGGGGCATCCCACAACTCCCAACGTGGGAAAACCTCCATGAATTGAGATTCCGCTCCGTTCATGAAGGGGCAGTCATGCACAGAAACTCCAACCTGATCAAACGTCTGATCCTCGCCGTGACTTCAGATGCTTGAGATATTGGTTCAGATCTGCAGGGGGTACATGCCGTGCCCTCGGCCTGAAGCCCAAGTCTAGCTTGTGTTCTCAGACTTCTGTCCTCACACTCCTGGCCCAGAAGCCCTCAAGTTTGGCAATTCTGGACCCACAATGCAGCACTCTGCCTGCCCTCTAGAAAAAATACCTTGCCGAATGAGCTGCCCAGGCACCTCAATTGAGGATAAACCCACACGGCACTCGACTGTACCCATATCATATACTCTAACCTGGGCACTAATGCACTGTCTGACACTACCTGAGCCAGAACCTCCTGACCAACACCCAGGCAGCTGTCTGCACACTGAGCATATCAGACCTGCCATGGCCTTAGGTCGTCATCTCTTCCCAACTGCGGTTTTTCAGGCTTCAGAACCTATACCTTATCTCCAACCACTGCCCAGGGTTGAAAATATACTGAAATCAGAACCCCTTCCACATGGCAAGAGACCTTGTGATTGGCATGTTGTCCAAAGTCCAGTGTAGTTGAAACCAGTTTGGACCATAAGACCCGCCCATATTCGCGGGCCACATTGGTCACAAACACACATTGTGACCCTCAGCCTGAGCCCAGTCCTCAAGTAAGGCCTCTCAGTGGCTGGATGAAGAGATAGCATATAGGGCCTGCCATGCCCCTAGGCCCCACATTTTAACCATAGTTTGGATTGTCCCTTCACTCTTCCCCAGGGCTCTGCTTTGGAATTCCTCTTTTGTTCGGACACCTGAGATAATAAACCTGAAAGGAGACCTCCCATCCCACAGATTGACGAAAATGTATTGGGACCGGGCCAAATCCACAGAGAGGAACATTCATCCATGGCCCATGAGGCCTCCCCACATTCCACGACCCAGAGAAGAAGATTGAACCAGACAGGACCCGAGGCCATAATCGGATCCATTGCTTTGTTTTACAGCATGTCTCCTCAAAAGCCTGGATTCCAATACCAGCATAAATGGTTTCCTGAGGCACCCATCAGAACAAATCTCGTCTCCACAAGGAAACTTGTGCATGGGTGCTATGTCAAAAGCTTAGGAGAATACATCACGGTCCAGGTGCCACCGCCCCATTCCAAGGCCGTCATGGACACCAACACACATTAGGCCCCATCCTCAAAAAAGTCCATTTCAACACAGCCACCCTGCTTGCTCCAGCAGAGCCATCCGATCTCAACTGTATTGTTGCTAGGAGACAATTGGAATGCGAGGCGGGCTTCCCTGGCATCCATCCTCCAACGCTGCTCTGGAGTCATTCCATATGGGATGTCCTGGAGTACCCAACAGGTGTCAATTGTTCCACAGAAGGAATCCTTGAAGGGGGCATCCCACAACTCCCAACGTGGGAAAACCTCCATGGCCTTGAGATTCCGCTCCGTTCATGAAGGGACAGTCATGCACAGAAACTCCAACCTGAGCAAACGTCTGATCCTCGCCGTGACTTCATATGCTTGAGATATTGGTTCAGATCTGCAGGGGGTACCTGCCGTGCCCTCGGCCTGAAGCCCAAGTCTAGCTTGTGTTCTCAGACTTCTGTCCTCACACTCCTGGCCCAGAAGCCCTCAAGTTTAGCAATTCTGGACCCACAATGCAGCACTCTGTCTGCCCTCTAGAAAAAATACCTGCCAAATGAGCTGCACAGGCACCTCAATTGAGGATAAACCCACACGGCACTCGAATGTACCCATATCATATAGTCTAACCTGGGCACTAATGCACTGTCTGACACTACCTGAGCCAGAACCTCCTGACCAACACCCAGGCAGCTGTCCGCACACTGAGCATATCAGACCCGCCATGGCCTTAGGTCGTCATCTCTTCCCAACTGCGGTTTCTCAGGCTTCAAAACCTATACCTTAACACCAACCACTGCCGAGGGTTGAAAATGATGCAGAAATCAGAACCCCTTCCACATGGCAAGAGACCTTGTGATTGGCATGTTGTCCAAAGTCCAGTGTAGTTGAAACCAGTTTGGCCCATGAGACCTGCCCATGTTCGCGGGCCACATTGATCACAAACACACATTGTGACCCTCAGCCTGAGCCCAGTCCTCAAGTAAGGCCTCTCAGTGGCTGGATGAAGAGATAGCATATTGGGCCTGCCATGCACCTAGGCCCCAAGTTTTAACCATAGTTTGGGTTGTCCCTTCACTCTTCCCAGGGATCTGCTTTGGAATTCCTCTTTTGTTCGGACACCTGAGATAATAAACCTGAAAGCAGATTTCCCATCCCACAGATTGACGAAAAAGTATTGGGACCGGGCCAAATCCACAGAGAGGAAGATTCATCCATGGCCCATGAGGCCTCCCCACTTTCCACGGCCATCCTTGATATAAAATCCAGAGACAAAAGACTGAGCAAGTGCCTCAGACTCGCTCTTTCTTCATATCCTGAAGAGTTCCTCTCATGGTTTGTAGATTGGTCCTGCCATACCTACGTCCCCAAACCTAAGCTGAGTTTGTGTTTTTAGAATTCTGTCCTCAAAGTCCTGGGCCACACACCCTCCATGCTGGGGCCCCTGGAGCCACACATTAGGACTGTGCCTACCCAATCCATGGGAATTCTGCCCATTCCATTGTCCAAAATCGTACAAATTAGGAGAACTCTCCAATGTCCCCGAGGCCATCCCAATAGTGTAGGTCTCCGGGGACAAACAAGGGCGTTCTGACACCAGGTGAGCATCTACATCCACTCATTCCACAGATGGATGTCCCCAGAGAAGAAGATTGAACCAGACAGGACCCAAGGCCATAATCGGATCCATTGATTTGTTTTACAGGCATGTCTCCTCAAAAGCCTGGATTCCAATACCACCATAAATGGTTTCCTGAGGCACCCATCAGAACAAATCTCGTCTCCACAAGGAAACTTGTGCATGGGTGCTATGTCAAAAGCTTAGGAGAATACTTCACGGTCCCGGTGCCACCGCCGCATTCCAAGGCCGTCATGGACACAAACACACATTAGGCCCCATCCTCAGGAAAGTCCATTTCAACACAGCTACCCTGGTTGCTCCAGCAGAGCCATCCGATCTCAACTGTATTGTTGCTAGGAGACAATTGGAATGCGAGGCGGGCTTCCCTGGCATCCATCCTCCAACGGTGCTCTGGAGTCATTCCATATGGGATGTCCTGGAGTTGCCCAACAGGTGTCAATTGTTCCACAGAAGGAATTTTTGAAGGGGGCATCCCACAACTCCCAACGTGGGAAAACCTCCATGGCCTTGAGATTCCGCTCCGTTCATTAAGGGGCAGTCATACACAGAAACTCCAACCTGAGCAAACGTCTGATCCTCGCCGTGACTTCATATGCTTGAGATATTGGTTCAGATCTGCAGGGGGTACCTGCCGTGCCCTCGGCCTGAAGCCCAAGTCTAGCTTGTGTTCTCAGACTTCTGTCCTCACACTCCTGGCCCAGAAGCCCTCAAGTTTGGCAATTCTGGACCCACAATGCAGCACTCTGCCTTCCCTCTAGAAAAAATACCTTGCCGAATGATCTGCCCAGGCACGTCAATTGAGGATAAACCCACACGGCACTCGATTGTACCTATATCATATAGTCTAACCTGGGCACTAATGCACTGTCTGACACTACCTGAGCCATAACCTCCTGAACAACACCCAGGCAGCTGTCCGCACACTGAACATATCAGACCTGCCATGGACTTAGGTCGTCATCTCTTCACAACTGCGGTTTTTCAGGCTTCAGAACCGGGACCTTATCTGCAACCACTGCCCAGGGTTGAAAATGATGCAGAAATCAGAACCCCTTCCCCATGGCAAGAGACCTTGTGATTGGCATGTTGTCCAAAGTCCAGTGTAGTTGAAACCAGTTTGGCCCATGCACCCGCCCACGTTCGCGGGCCACTTTGGTCACAAACACACATTGTGACCCTCAGCCTGATCCCAGTCCTCAAATAGGGCCTCTCAGTGGCTGGATGAAGAGATAGCATATTGGGCCTGCCATGCCCCTAGGCCCCAATTTTTAACCATATTTTGGGTTGTCCCTTCACTCTTCCCCAGGGCTCTGCTTTGGAATTCCTCTTTTGTACGGACACGTTATAATAAACCTGAAAGGAGACCTCCCATCTCACAGATTGACGAAAAACAATTGGGATCGGGCCAAATCCACAGAGAGGAAGATTCATCCATGGCCCATGAGGCCTCCCCACATTCCACGGCCATCCTTGATACAAAATCCAAAGACAAAAGACTGAGCAAGTGCCTCAGATTCGCTCTTTCTTCATATCCTGAAGAGTTCTTCCCATGGTTTGTGGATTGGGCCTGCCATACCTACGTCCCCAAACCTAAGCTGAGTTTGTGTTTTCAGACTTCTGTCCTCTAAGTCCTGGGCCACTCACCCTCCAGGCTGGTGCCCCTGGAGCCACACATTAGGCATGTGCCTACCCAATCCATGGGAATTCTGCCCATTCCATTGTCCAAAATCGTACAAATTAGGAGAACTCTCCAAAGTCCCCAAGGCCATCCCAATAGTGTAGGTCTCCGGGGACAAACAAGGGCGGTCTGACACCAGGTGAGCATCTACCTCCACTCATTTCACAGATGGATATCCCCAGAGAAGAAGATTGAACCAGACAGGACCCGAGGCCATAATCGGATCCATTGCTTTGTTTTACAGGCATGTCTCCTCAAAAGCCTGGATTCCAATACCAGCATAAATGGTTTCCTGAGGCACCCATCAGAACAAATCTCGTCTCCACAAGGAAACTTGTGCATGGGAGCTATGTCAAAAGCTTAGGAGAATACTTTACGGTCCCGGTGCGACCGCCCCATTTCAAGGCCGTCTTGGACACAAACACACATTAGGCCCGATCCTCAGGAAAGTCCATTTCAACACAGCCACCCTGGTTGCTCCAGCAGACCCATCCGATCTCAACTGTATTGTTGCTAGGAGATAATTGGAATGCGAGGCGGGCTTCCCTGGCATCCATCCTCCAACGGTGCTCTGGAGTCATTCCATATGGGATGTCCTGGAGTTGACCAACAGGTGTCAATTGTTCCACAGAAGGAATCCTTGAAGGGGGCATCCCACAACTACCAACGTGGGAAAACCTCTATGGCCTTGAGATTCCGCTCCGTTCATGAAGGGGCAGTCATGCACAGAAACTCCAACCTGAGCAAACGTCTGATCCTCGCCGTGACTTCATATGCTTGAGATATTGGTTCAGATCTGCAGGGGGTACCTGCCGTGCCCTCGGCCTGAAGCCCAAGTCTAGCTTGTGTTCTCAGACTTCTGTCCTCACACTCCTGGCCCAGAAGCCCTCAAGTTTGGCAATTCTGGACCCACAATGCAGCACTCTGCCTGCGCTCTAGAAAAAATACCTTGCCGAATGAGCTGCCCAGGCACGTCAATTGAGGATAAACCCACACGGCACTCGATTGTACCTATATCATATAGTCTAACCTGGGCACTAATGCACTGTCTGACACTACCTGAGCCATAACCTCCTGAACAACACCCAGGCAGCTGTCCGCACACTGAGCATATCAGACCTGCCATGGACTTAGGTCGTCATCTCTTCACAACTGCGGTTTTTCAGGCTTCAGAACCGGGACCTTATCTGCAACCACTGCCCAGGGTTGAAAATGATGCAGAAATCAGAACCCCTTCCCCATGGCAAGAGACCTTGTGATTGGCATGTTGTCCAAAGTCCAGTGTAGTTGAAACCAGTTTGGCCCATGCACCCGCCCACGTTCGCGGGCCACTTTGGTCACAAACACACATTGTGACCCTCAGCCAGATCCCAGTCCTCAAATAAGGCCTCTCAGTGGCTGGATGAAGAGATAGCATATTGGGCCTGCCATGCCCCTAGGCCCCAATTTTTAACCATAGTTTGGGTTGTCCCTTCACTCTTCCCCAGGGCTCTGCTTTGGAATTCCTCTTTTGTTCGGACACCTGAGATAATAAACCTGAAAGCAGACCTCCCATCCCACAGATTGAAGAAAAAGTATTGGGACCGGGCCAAATCCACAGAGAGGAAGATTCATCCATGGCCCATGAGGCCTCCCCACATTCCAAGGCCATCCTTGATACAAAATCCAGAGACAAAAGACTGAGCAAGTGCCTCAGACTCGCTCTTTCTTCATATCCTGAAGAGTTCTTCTCATGGTTTGTAGATTCGGCCTGCCATACCTACGTCCCCAAACCTAAGCTGAGTTTGTGTTTTCAGACTTCTGTCCTCAAAGTCCTGGGCCACACACCCTCCATGCTGGGGCCCTGGAGCCACACATTAGGCATGTGCCTACCCAATCCATGGGAATTCTGCCCATTCCATTGTCCAAAATCGTACAAATTAGGAGAACTCTCCAATGTCCCCGAGGCCATCCCAATAGTGTAGGTCTCCGGGGACAAACAAGGGCGTTCTGACACCAGGTGAGCATCTACATCCACTCATTCCACAGATGGATGTCCCCAGAGAAGAAGATTGAACCAGACAGGACCCAAGGCCATAATCGGATCCATTGATTTGTTTTACAGGCATGTCTCCTCAAAAGCCTGGATTCCAATACCACCATAAATGGTTTCCTGAGGCACCCATCAGAACAAATCTCGTCTCCACAAGGAAACTTGTGCATGGGTGCTATGTCAAAAGCTTAGGAGAATACTTCACGGTCCCGGTGCCACCGCCGCATTCCAAGGCCGTCATGGACACAAACACACATTAGGCCCCATCCTCAGGAAAGTCCATTTCAACACAGCTACCCTGGTTGCTCCAGCAGAGCCATCCGATCTCAACTGTATTGTTGCTAGGAGACAATTGGAATGCGAGGCGGGCTTCCCTGGCATCCATCCTCCAACGGTGCTCTGGAGTCATTCCATATGGGATGTCCTGGAGTTGCCCAACAGGTGTCAATTGTTCCACAGAAGGAATTTTTGAAGGGGGCATCCCACAACTCCCAACGTGGGAAAACCTCCATGGCCTTGAGATTCCGCTCCGTTCATTAAGGGGCAGTCATACACAGAAACTCCAACCTGAGCAAACGTCTGATCCTCGCCGTGACTTCATATGCTTGAGATATTGGTTCAGATCTGCAGGGGGTACCTGCCGTGCCCTCGGCCTGAAGCCCAAGTCTAGCTTGTGTTCTCAGACTTCTGTCCTCACACTCCTGGCCCAGAAGCCCTCAAGTTTGGCAATTCTGGACCCACAATGCAGCACTCTGCCTTCCCTCTAGAAAAAATACCTTGCCGAATGATCTGCCCAGGCACGTCAATTGAGGATAAACCCACACGGCACTCGATTGTACCTATATCATATAGTCTAACCTGGGCACTAATGCACTGTCTGACACTACCTGAGCCATAACCTCCTGAACAACACCCAGGCAGCTGTCCGCACACTGAACATATCAGACCTGCCATGGACTTAGGTCGTCATCTCTTCACAACTGCGGTTTTTCAGGCTTCAGAACCGGGACCTTATCTGCAACCACTGCCCAGGGTTGAAAATGATGCAGAAATCAGAACCCCTTCCCCATGGCAAGAGACCTTGTGATTGGCATGTTGTCCAAAGTCCAGTGTAGTTGAAACCAGTTTGGCCCATGCACCCGCCCACGTTCGCGGGCCACTTTGGTCACAAACACACATTGTGACCCTCAGCCTGATCCCAGTCCTCAAATAGGGCCTCTCAGTGGCTGGATGAAGAGATAGCATATTGGGCCTGCCATGCCCCTAGGCCCCAATTTTTAACCATATTTTGGGTTGTCCCTTCACTCTTCCCCAGGGCTCTGCTTTGGAATTCCTCTTTTGTACGGACACGTTATAATAAACCTGAAAGGAGACCTCCCATCTCACAGATTGACGAAAAACAATTGGGATCGGGCCAAATCCACAGAGAGGAAGATTCATCCATGGCCCATGAGGCCTCCCCACATTCCACGGCCATCCTTGATACAAAATCCAAAGACAAAAGACTGAGCAAGTGCCTCAGATTCGCTCTTTCTTCATATCCTGAAGAGTTCTTCCCATGGTTTGTGGATTGGGCCTGCCATACCTACGTCCCCAAACCTAAGCTGAGTTTGTGTTTTCAGACTTCTGTCCTCTAAGTCCTGGGCCACTCACCCTCCAGGCTGGTGCCCCTGGAGCCACACATTAGGCATGTGCCTACCCAATCCATGGGAATTCTGCCCATTCCATTGTCCAAAATCGTACAAATTAGGAGAACTCTCCAAAGTCCCCAAGGCCATCCCAATAGTGTAGGTCTCCGGGGACAAACAAGGGCGGTCTGACACCAGGTGAGCATCTACCTCCACTCATTTCACAGATGGATATCCCCAGAGAAGAAGATTGAACCAGACAGGACCCGAGGCCATAATCGGATCCATTGCTTTGTTTTACAGGCATGTCTCCTCAAAAGCCTGGATTCCAATACCAGCATAAATGGTTTCCTGAGGCACCCATCAGAACAAATCTCGTCTCCACAAGGAAACTTGTGCATGGGAGCTATGTCAAAAGCTTAGGAGAATACTTTACGGTCCCGGTGCGACCGCCCCATTTCAAGGCCGTCTTGGACACAAACACACATTAGGCCCGATCCTCAGGAAAGTCCATTTCAACACAGCCACCCTGGTTGCTCCAGCAGACCCATCCGATCTCAACTGTATTGTTGCTAGGAGATAATTGGAATGCGAGGCGGGCTTCCCTGGCATCCATCCTCCAACGGTGCTCTGGAGTCATTCCATATGGGATGTCCTGGAGTTGACCAACAGGTGTCAATTGTTCCACAGAAGGAATCCTTGAAGGGGGCATCCCACAACTACCAACGTGGGAAAACCTCTATGGCCTTGAGATTCCGCTCCGTTCATGAAGGGGCAGTCATGCACAGAAACTCCAACCTGAGCAAACGTCTGATCCTCGCCGTGACTTCATATGCTTGAGATATTGGTTCAGATCTGCAGGGGGTACCTGCCGTGCCCTCGGCCTGAAGCCCAAGTCTAGCTTGTGTTCTCAGACTTCTGTCCTCACACTCCTGGCCCAGAAGCCCTCAAGTTTGGCAATTCTGGACCCACAATGCAGCACTCTGCCTGCGCTCTAGAAAAAATACCTTGCCGAATGAGCTGCCCAGGCACGTCAATTGAGGATAAACCCACACGGCACTCGATTGTACCTATATCATATAGTCTAACCTGGGCACTAATGCACTGTCTGACACTACCTGAGCCATAACCTCCTGAACAACACCCAGGCAGCTGTCCGCACACTGAGCATATCAGACCTGCCATGGACTTAGGTCGTCATCTCTTCACAACTGCGGTTTTTCAGGCTTCAGAACCGGGACCTTATCTGCAACCACTGCCCAGGGTTGAAAATGATGCAGAAATCAGAACCCCTTCCCCATGGCAAGAGACCTTGTGATTGGCATGTTGTCCAAAGTCCAGTGTAGTTGAAACCAGTTTGGCCCATGCACCCGCCCACGTTCGCGGGCCACTTTGGTCACAAACACACATTGTGACCCTCAGCCAGATCCCAGTCCTCAAATAAGGCCTCTCAGTGGCTGGATGAAGAGATAGCATATTGGGCCTGCCATGCCCCTAGGCCCCAATTTTTAACCATAGTTTGGGTTGTCCCTTCACTCTTCCCCAGGGCTCTGCTTTGGAATTCCTCTTTTGTTCGGACACCTGAGATAATAAACCTGAAAGCAGACCTCCCATCCCACAGATTGAAGAAAAAGTATTGGGACCGGGCCAAATCCACAGAGAGGAAGATTCATCCATGGCCCATGAGGCCTCCCCACATTCCAAGGCCATCCTTGATACAAAATCCAGAGACAAAAGACTGAGCAAGTGCCTCAGACTCGCTCTTTCTTCATATCCTGAAGAGTTCTTCTCATGGTTTGTAGATTCGGCCTGCCATACCTACGTCCCCAAACCTAAGCTGAGTTTGTGTTTTCAGACTTCTGTCCTCAAAGTCCTGGGCCACACACCCTCCATGCTGGGGCCCTGGAGCCACACATTAGGCATGTGCCTACCCAATCCATGGGAATTCTGCCCATTCCATTGTCCAAAATCGTACAAATTAGGAGAACTCTCCAAAGTCCCCGAGTCCATCCCAATAGTGTAGGTCTCCGGGGACAAACAAGGGCGGTCTGACACCAGGTGATCCTCTACCTCCACTCATTCCACAGATGGATATACCCAGAGAAGAAGATTGAACCAGACAGGACCCGAGGCCATAATGTGATCCATTGCTTTGTTTTACAGGCATGTCTACTCAAAAGCCTGGATTCCAATACCAGCGTAAATGGTTTCCTGAGGCACCCATCAGAACAAATCTCGACTCCACAAGGAAACTTGTGCATGGGTGCTATGTCAAAAGCTTAGGAGAATACTTCATGGTACCGGTGCCACCGCCCCATTCCAAGGCCGTCATGGACACAAACACACATTAGGCCCCATCCTCAGGAAAGTCCATTTCACACAGCCACCCTGGTTGCTCCAGCAGACCCATCCGATCTCAACTGTATTGTTGCGAGGAGACAATTGGAATGCGAGGCAGGCTTCCCTGGCATCCATCCTCCAACGGTGCTCTGGAGTCATTCCATATGGGATGTCCTGGAGTTGCCCGACAGGTGTCAATTGTTCCACTTAAGGAATCCTTGAAGGGGGCATCCCACAACTCCCAACGTGGGAAAACCTCCATGGCCTTGAGATTCCGCTCCGTTCATGAAGGGGCAGTCATGCACAGAAACTCCAACCTGAGCAAACGTCTGATCCTCGCCGTGACTTCAGTTGCTTGAGATATTGGTTCAGATCTGCAGGGGGAACCTGCCGTGCCCTCGGCCTGAAGCCCAAGTCTAGCTTGTGTTCTCAGACTTCTGTCCTCACACTCATGCCACAGAAGCCCTCAAGTTTGGCAATTCCGGACCCACAATGCAGCACTCTGCCGGCCCTCTAGAAAAAATACCTTGCCGAATGAGCTGCCCAGGCACCTCAATTGAGGATACACCCACACGGCACTCGACTGTACCCATATCATATAGTCTAACCTGGGCACTAATGCACTGTCTGACACTACCTGAGCCAGAACCTCCTGAACAACACCCAGGCAGCTGTCCGCACACTGAGCATATCAGACACGCCATGGCCTTAGGTCGTCATCTCTTCCCAAGTGCGGTTTTTCAGGCTTCAGAACCTAGACCTTATCTCCTACCACTGCCCAGGGTTGAAAATGATGCAGAAATCAGAACACCTTCCCCATGGCAAGAGACCTTGTGATTGGCATGTTGTCCAAAGTCCAGTGTAGTGGAAACCAGTTTGGCCCATGAGACCCGCCCATGTAGACAGGCCACATTGGTCACAAACACACATTGTGACCCTCTACCTGAGCCCAGTCCTCAAGTAAGGATGGGGCCTAATGTGTGTTTGTGTACATGAGGGTTTGGAATGGGGCGGTGGCACCGGGACTCTGAAGTATTCTCCTAAGCTTTTGACATAGCTCCCATGCACAAGTTTCCTTGTGGAGACGAGGTTTGTTCTGATGGGTGTTCATGAAACCCCTTATGCTGGTATTGGAATCCAGGCTTTTGAGGAGACATGCCTGTAAACCAAAGCAATCGGTCCGATTATGGTTTAGGGTCCTGTCTGGTTCAATCTTCTTCTCTCGGGATATCCATCGATGGACTGAGTGGAGGTAGATGCTACCTGTTGTAAGACCGCCTTTGATTGTCCCCGGAGACTTACACTATTAGGATGGCCTCGGGGACTTGGAGGGTTCTCATAATTTGTACGATTTTGGACAATGGAATGGGCAGAATTCCCATGGATTGGGTAGGCACAGTCCTAATGTGTGGCCTCAGGGGCCCCAGCCGGAGGGTGTGTGGCCCAGGACTTGAGGACAGAAGTCTGAAAACACAAACTCAGCTTAGGTTTGGGGCGTAGGTATTGCAGGCACAATCTAGAAACCATGAGAAGAACTCTTCAGGATATGAAGAAAGAGCAAGTCTGAGGCGTTTGCTCAGGCTTTTCTCTCTGGACTTTGTATCTACGATGGCCGTGGAATGTGGGGAGGCCTCATGGGCCATGAATGAATCTTCCTCTATGTGGATTTGGCACGGTCCGAATTGTTTTTCATCAGTCTTTGAGATGGGGGTTCCCCTTTCAGTTTTGTTACCTCAGGTGTCCGAACAAAAGAGGAATTCCAAAGCAGAGCCCTGGGGAAGAAAGAAGGGACAACCCAAACTATGGTTAAAAATTGGGGCCAAGGGAATCGCAGGCCCAATATGCTGTCTCTTCATCCAGCCACTGAGAAGCCTTACTTGAGGACTGGGCTCAGGCTGAGGGTCACAATGTGTGTTTGTGACCAATGTGGCCCCCGTGCATGGGCGGGGCCTCATGAACCACACTGGTTTCAACTACACTGAACTTTGGACACGTGCCAATCACAAGGTCTCTTGCCATGGGGAAGGTGTTCTGATTTCTGCATCATTTTCAACCCTGGACAGGGGTTGGAGATAAGGTCTAGGTTCTGAAGCCTGAACAACCGGAGTTGGGAAGAGATGACGACTTAAGGCCATGGCGGGTCTGATATGCTCAGTGTGCGGTCAGCTGCCTGGGTGTTGGTCAGGAGGTTCTGACTCAGGTTGTGTCAGACAGTGCATTAGTGCCCAGGTTAGACTACATAATTTGGGAACAGTCGAGTGCCGTGTAGGTTTATCATCATTTGAGATGCCTGGGCAGGTCATTAGGCATGATATTTTTTCTAGAGGGCAGGCAGAGTGCTGCATTGTGGGTCCGGTAATGCGAAACTTGAGGGCTTCTGGTTCAGGAGTGTGAGGACAGAAGTCTGAGAACACAAGCTAGACTTGGGCTTCAGGCCAAGGGCACGGCAGGTACCCCCTGCAGATCTGAACCAATATCTCATGCAGTGAAGCCACTGCTAGGATCAGACGTTGTATCAGGTTGGAGTTTCTGTGCATGACTGCCCCTTCATGAACGGAGCGGAATCTCAAGGCCATGGAGGTTTTCCCACGTTTGGAGTTGTGGGATGCCCCCTTCAAGGATTCCTTCTGCGGGACAATTGAGACCTGTTGGGCAGCTCCAGGATATCCCATATGGAATGACTCCAGAGCACCGTTCGAGGATGGATGCCAGGGAAGCCCGCCTCTCATTCCAATTGTCTCCTAGCAACAAGATACTTGAGATCGGATGGCGCTGGGGAGCAACCAGGGTGGCTGAGTTTTAATAGACTTTTCTGAGGATGGGGCCTAATGTGTGTTTGTGTCCATGAGGGCCTTGGAATGGGGCGGTGGCACTGGGACCCTAAAGTATTCTCCTAAGCTTTTGACATAGCTCCCATGCAAAAGTTTCCTTATGGAGACGAGGTTGTACTGATGGGTGCCTCAGGAAACCCACTATGCTGGTATTGGAATCCAGGCTTTTGAGGAGACATGCCTGTAAACCAAATCAATGGTTCTGATTATGTTTAGGGTCCAGTGTGGTTCAATTTTCTTCTCTGGGGACATCCATCTACGGTATGAATGGAGGTAGATGCTCAGCAGGTGTCAGACCGCCCTTGTTGTTGCTGGGAGACCTACAGTATTGGGATGGCCTAGGGGAATTTGGAGGATTCTCCTAATTTGTACGAATTTCGACAATGGAATGGGCAAAATTCCCATGGATTGGGTAGGCACAATCCTAATGTGTGGCTCCAGGGGCCCCAGCCTGGAGGGTGTGTGGCCTAGGACTATGAGGACAGAAGTCTGAAAACACAAACTCAGCTTAGATTTGGGTCGTAGGTATGCAGGCCGAATCTACAAACCACGACAAGAACTCTTCAGGATATGAAGAAAGAGCGAGTCTGAGGCGCTTTCTCAGTCTTTTGTCTCTGGATTTTGTATCAAGGATGGCCGTGGAATGTGGGGACGCATCAAGGGCCATGGATGAATCTTCCCCTCTGTGGATTTGGCCCGGTTCCGATTGTTTTTGTCAAGCTGTGGGATGGGAGGTCTCCTTTCAGGTTAGTTACCACAGGTGTCCCAACCAAAGAAGAATTCCAAAGCAAAGCCCTGGGGAAGAGTGAAGGGACAACCCAAACTATGGTTAACAATTTGGGCCTAGGGTCATGGCAGGCCCAATATGCTGTCTCTTAATCCAGGCACTGAGAGGCCTTACTTGAGGACTGGGCTCAGGCTGAGGGTCGCTATGTGTGTTTGTGACCAATGTGGCCCTCGTGCTTTGGCGCGACTGCATGAGCCACACTGGTTTCAACTACAATGAACTTTGGACAACGTGCCAAACACAAGGTCTCTTGCCATGGGGAAGGAGTTCTGATTTATGCATCCTTTTCAACCCTGGGCAGTGGTTGGAGATAAGGTCCAGGTTCTGAAGCCTGAAATACCGCAGTTGGGAAGAGATGACGACCTAAGGCCATGGCGGAACTGATGTGCTCAGTGTGTGGTCAGCTGCCTGGTTGTTGTTCAGGAGGTTCGAGATCAGGTTGTGACAGATAGTGCATTAGTGCCCAGGTTAGACTATATGATATGGGTACAGTCGAGTGCCGTGTGGGTTTATCCTCAATTGAGGTGCCTGGGCAGCTCATTCGGCAAGGTATTTTCCTAGAGGGCAGGCAGAGTGCTGCATTGTGGGTCCGGAATTGCCAAACTTGAGGGCTTCTGGGCCAGAAGTGTGAGGACAGACGTCTGAAAACACAAGCTAAACTTGGGCTTCAGGCCAAGGGCAGGGCAGGTACCCCCTGCAGATCTGAACAAATATCTCAAGCAGGATCAGGCGAGGATCAGACGTTTGCTCAGGTTGGAGTTTCTGTGAATGACGGCCCCTTCATGAACGGAGTGGAATCTCAAGGCTATGGAGGTTTTCCCACGTTGGGAGTTGTGGGATGCCCCCTTCAAGGATTCCTTCTGTGGAACAATTGACACTTGTTGGGCAACTCCTGGACATCCCATATGGAATGACTCCAGAGCACCTTTGGAGGATGAATGCCAGGGAAGGCCGCCTCGCATTCCAATTGTCTCCTAGCAACAATACAGTTGAGATCGGATGGCTCTGCTGGAGCAACCAGGGTGGCTGTGTTGAAATGGACTTTCCTGAGGATGAGGCCTAATGTGTGTTTGTGTCCATGACGGCCTTGGAATGGGGCGGTGGCACCAGGACCGTGAAGTATTCTCCTAAGCTTTTGACATAGCACCCATGCACAAGTTTCCTTGTGGAGACAAGATTTGTTCTGATGGGTGCCTCAGGAAACCATTTATGCTGGTATTGGAATCCAGGCTTTTTTGGAGACATGCCTGTAAAACAAAGCAATGGATCCGATTATGGCCTCCGGTCCTGTCTGGTTCAATCTTCTTCTCTGGGGATATCCATCTGTGGAATGAGTGGAGGTAGATGCTCACCTGGTGTCAGACCGCCCTTGTTTGTCCGCGGAGACCTACACTATTGGGATGGCCTCGGGGACTTTGGAGAGTTCTCATAATTTGTACGATTTGGACAATGGAATGGGCAGAATTCCCATGGATTGGGTAGGCACAGTTCTAATGTGTGGCTCCAGGCGCCCAGACTGGAGGGTGTGTGGCCCAGGACGTTGAGGACAGAAGTCTGAAAACACAAACTCAGCTAGGTTTGGGGACGTAGGTATGGCAGGCCCAATCTACAAACCATGAGAAGAACTCTTCAGGATATGAAGAAAGAGCGAGTCTTAGGCACTTGCTCAGTCTTTTGTCTCTGGATTTTGTATCAAGGATGGCCGTGGAATGTGGGGAGGCCTCATGGGCCATGGATGAATCTTCCTCTCTGTGGATTTGGCCGGGTCCCAATTGTTTTTCGTCAATCTGTGGGATGGGAGGTCTCCTTTCAGGTTTATTATCTAATGTGTCCGATCAAAAGAGGAATTCCAAAGCAGAGCCCTGGGGAAGAGTGAAGGGACAACCCAACCTATGGTTAAAAATTGGGGCCTAGGGGCATGGCAGGCCCAATATGCTATCTCTTCATCCAGCCACTGAGAGGCCTTACTTGAGG
This sequence comes from Mustela nivalis, assembly GCF_964662115.1. NCBI lineage: Eukaryota > Metazoa > Chordata > Mammalia > Carnivora > Mustelidae > Mustela > Mustela nivalis. Next base: position 257,442 of record NW_028136271.1, on the reverse strand, counting down.
ACTGGGCTCAGGCTGAGGGTCACAATGTGTGTTTGTGACCAATGTGGCCCGCGAACCTGGGCTGGTCTCATGCGCCAAACTGGTTTCAACTACACTGGACTTTGGACAACATGCCAATCACCAGGTCTCTTGCCAAAGGGATGGGGTTCTGATTTCTGCACCATTTTCAACCCTGGGCAGGGGTTGGAGATAAGGTCTAGGTTCTGAAGCCTGAAAAACCGCAGTTGGGAAGAGATGATTACCTAAGGCCATGGCGGGTCGGATATGCTCAGTGTGCGGACATCTGCCTGGGTGTTGGTCAGGAGGTTCTGGCTCAGGTAGTGTCAGACAGTGCATTAGTGCCCAGGTTAGACGATATGATATGGGTACAGTCGAGTGCCGTGTGGGTTTATCCTCAATTGAGGTGCCTGGGCAGCTCATTTGGCAAGGTATTTTTCTGGAGGGCAGGCAGAGTGCTGCATTGTGGGTCCGGAATTTCCAAACGTGAGGGCTTCTGGGCCAGGAGTGTGAGGACAGACGTCTGAGAGCAAAGCTAGACTTGGGCTTCAGGCCGAGGGCACGGCAGGTACCCCCTGCAGATCTGAACTAATATCTCAAGCAACTGAAATCACGGCGAGGATCAGACGTTTGCTCAGGTTGGAGTTTCTGTGCATGACTGCCCCTTCATGAACGGAACGGAATCTCAAGGCCATGGAGGTTTTCCCACGTTCGGAGTTGTGGGATGCCCCCTTCAAGGATTCCTTCTGTGGAACAATTGACACCTTTTGGGCAACTCCTGGACATCCCATATGGAATGACTATTGAGCACCGTTGGAGGATGGGTGCCAGGGAAGCCCACCTCGCATTCCAATTGTCTCCTAGGAACAATACAGTTGAGATCGGATGGCTCTGCTGGAGCAACCAGGGTGGCTGTGTTGAAATGGACTTTCCTGAGGATGGGGCCTAATATGTGTTTGTATCAATGACGGCCTTGAAATGGGGCGGTGGCACCGGGACCGTGAAGTATTCTCCTAAGCTTTTGACATAGCTCCCATGCACAAATTTCCTCGTGGAGACGAGATTTGTTCTGATGGGTGCCTCAGGAAACCATTTATGCTGGTATTGGAATCCAGGCTTTTTTGGAGACATGCCTGTAAAACAAAGCAATGGATCCGATTATGGCCTCCGGTCCTGTCTGGTTCAATTTTCTTCTCTGGGGATATCCATCTGTGGAATGAGTGGAGGTAGATGCTCACCTGTTGTCAGACCGCCCTTGTTTGTCCCCGGAGATCTACAGTACTGAGATGGCCCCGGGGACTTTGGAGAGTTCTCCTAATTTGTACGATTTTGGACAAAGAAATGGGCAGAATTCCCATGGATTGGGTAGGCACAGTCCTAATGTGTGGCTCCAGGGGCCCCAGCCTGGAGTGTGTGTGGCCCAGGACTTTGAGGACAGAAGTCTGAAAACACAAACTCAGCTTAGGTTTGTGAACATAGGTATGGCAGGACCAATCTACAAACCATGAGAAGAACTCTTCAGGTTATGAAGAAAGAGCGAGTCTGAGGCACTTGCTCAGTCTTTTGTCTCTGGATTTTGTATCAAGGATGGCCGTGGAATGTGGGGAGGCCTCATGGGCCATGGATGAATCTTCCTCTCTGTGGATTTGGCCCGGTACCAATTGATTTTCGTCAATCTGTGGGATGGGAAGTCTCCTTTCAGGTTTATTATCTCAGGTGTCCGAACAAAAGAGGAATTCCAAAGCAGAGCCCTGGGGAAGAGTGAAGGGACAACCCAACCTATGGTTAAAAATTGGGGCCTAGGGTCATGGCAGGCCCAATATGCTATCTCTTCATCCAGCCACTGAGAGGCCTTACTTGAGGACTGGGCTCAGGTAGAGGGTCACAATGTGTGTTTGTGACCAATGTGGCCCGCGAACCTGGGCTGGTCTCATGCGCCAAACTGGTTTCAACTACACTGGACTTTGGACAACATGCCAATCACCAGGTCTCTTGCCAAAGGGATGGGGTTCTGATTTCTGCACCATTTTCAACCCTGGGCAGGGGTTGGAGATAAGGTCTAGGTTCTGAAGCCTGAACAACCGCAGTTGGGAAGAGATGATTACCTAAGGCCATGGCGGGTCGGATATGCTCAGTGTGCGGACATCTGCCTGGGTGTTGGTCAGGAGGTTCTGGCTCAGGTAGTGTCAGACAGTGCATTAGTGCCCAGGTTAGACGATATGATATGGGTACAGTCGAGTGCCGTGTGGGTTTATCCTCAATTGAGGTGCCTGGGCAGCTCATTTGGCAAGGTATTTTTCTGGAGGGCAGGCAGAGTGCTGCATTGTGGGTCCGGAATTTCCAAACGTGAGGGCTTCTGGGCCAGGAGTGTGAGGACAGACGTCTGAGAGCAAAGCTAGACTTGGGCTTCAGGCCGAGGGCACGGCAGGTACCCCCTGCAGATCTGAACTAATATCTCAAGCAACTGAAATCACGGCGAGGATCAGACGTTTGCTCAGGTTGGAGTTTCTGTGCATGACTGCCCCTTCATGAACGGAACGGAATCTCAAGGCCATGGAGGTTTTCCCCCGTTGGGACTTGTGGGATGCCCCCTTCAAGGATTCCTTCTGTGGAACAATTGACACCTTTTGGGCAACTCCTGGACATCCCATATGGAATGACTATTGAGCACCGTTGGAGGATGGGTGCCAGGGAAGCCCACCTCGCATTCCAATTGTCTCCTAGGAACAATACAGTTGAGATCGGATGGCTCTGCTGGAGCAACCAGGGTGGCTGTGTTGAAATGGACTTTCCTGAGGATGGGGCCTAATATGTGTTTGTATCAATGACGGCCTTGAAATGGGGCGGTGGCACCGGGACCGTGAAGTATTCTCCTAAGCTTTTGACATAGCTCCCATGCACAAGTTTCCTCGTGGAGACGAGATTTGTTCTGATGGGTGCCTCAGGAAACCATTTATGCTGGTATTGGAATCCAGGCTTTTGAAGAGACATGCCTGTAAAACAAAGCAATGGATCCGATTATGGCCTCCGGTCCTGTCTGGTTCAATTTTCTTCTCTGGGGATATCCATCTGTGGAATGAGTGGAGGTAGATGCTCACCTGTTGTCAGACCGCCCTTGTTTGTCCCCGGAGATCTACAGTACTGGGATGGCCCCGGGGACTTTGGAGAGTTCTCCTAATTTGTACGATTTTGGACAAAGAAATGGGCAGAATTCCCATGGATTGGGTAGGCACAGTCCTAATGTGTGGCTCCAGGGGCCCCAGCCTGGAGGGTGTGTGGCCCAGGACTTTGAGGACAGAAGTCTGAAAACACAAACTCAGCTTAGGTTTGTGAACATAGGTATGGCAGGACCAATCTACAAACCATGAGAAGAACTCTTCAGGTTATGAAGAAAGAGCGAGTCTGAGGCACTTGCTCAGTCTTTTGTCTCTGGATTTTGTATCAAGGATGGCCGTGGAATGTGGGGAGGCCTCATGGGCCATGGATGAATCTTCCTCTCTGTGGATTTGGCCCGGTACCAATTGATTTTCGTCAATCTGTGGGATGGGAAGTCTCCTTTCAGGTTTATTATCTCAGGTGTCCGAACAAAAGAGGAATTCCAAAGCTGAGCCCTGGGGAAGAGTGAAGGGACAACCCAAACTATGGTTAAAAATTGGGGCCTAGAGGCATGGCAGGCCCAATATGCTATCTCTTCATCCAGCCACTGAGAGGCCTTACTTGAGGACTGGGCTCAGGTAGAGGGTCACAATGTGTGTTTGTGACCAATGTGGCCTGTCTACATGGGCGGGTCTCATGGGCCAAACTGGTTTCCACTACACTGGACTTTGGACAACATGCCAATCACAAGGTCTCTTGCCATGGGGAAGGTGTTCTGATTTCTGCATCATTTTCAACCCTGGGCAGTGGTAGGAGATAAGGTCTAGGTTCTGAAGCCTGAAAAACCGCAGTTGGGAAGAGATGACGACCTAAGGCCATGGCAGGTCTGATATGCTCAGTGTGCGGACAGCTGCCTGGGTGTTGGTCAGGAGGTTCTGGCTCAGGTAGTGTCAGACAGTGCATTAGTGCCCAGGTTAGACTATATGATATGGGTACAGTCGAGTGCCGTGTGGGTTTATCCTCAATTGAGGTGCCTGGACAGTTCATTCGGCAAGGTATTTTTCTAGAGGGCAGGCAGAGTGCTGCATTGTGGGTCCGAAATTGCCAAACTTGAGGGCTTCTGGGCCAGGAGTGTGAGGACAGAAGTCTGAGAACACAAGCTAGACTTGGGCTTCAGGCCGAGAGCACGGCAGGTACCCCCTGCAGATCTGAACCAATATCTCAAGCATCTGAAGTCACGGCGAGGATCAGACGTTTGCTCAGGTTGGAGTTTCTGTGCATGAATGGAGCGGATCTCAAGGCCATGGAGGTTTTCCCACGTTGGGAGTTTTGGAGTGCCCCCTTCAAGGATTCCTTCTGTGGAACAATTGACACCTGTTGGGCAACTCCAGGACATCCCATATGGAATGACTCCAGAGCACCGTTGGAAGATGGATGCCAGGGAAGCCCGCCTCGCATTCCAATTGTCTCTTAGCAACAATACAGTTGAGATCGAATGGCTCTGCTGGAGCAACCAGGGTGGCTGTGTTGAAATGGACTTTCCTGAGGATGGGGCCTAATGTGTGTTTGTGTCCATGATGGCCTTGGAATGGGGCGGTGGCCCCGGGACCATGAAGTATTCTCCTAAGCTTTTGACATAGCTCCCATGCACAAGTTTCCTTGTGGAGACGAGATTTGTTCTAATGGGTGCCTCAGGAAACCATTTATTCTGGTATTGGAATCCAGGCTTTTGAGGAGACATGCCTGTAAAATAAAGCAATGGATCCGATTATGGCCTCGGGTCCTGTCTGGTTCAATCTTCTTCTCTGGGGTTATCCATCTGTGGAATGAGTGGAGGTAGATGCTCACCTGTTGTCAGACCGCCCTTGTTTGTCCCCGGAGACCTACACTATTGGGATGGCCTCGGGGACTTTGGAGAGTTCTCCTAATTTGTACGATTTTGGACAATGGAATGGGCAGAATTCCCATGGATTGGGTAGGCACAGTCCTAATGTGTGGCTCCAGGGGCCCCAGCATGGAGGGTGTGTGGCCCAGGACTTTGAGGACAGAAGTCTGAAAACACAAACTCAGCTTAGGTTTGGGGACGTAGGTATGTCAGGCCCAATCTACAAACCATGAGAAGAACTCTTCAGGATATGAAGAAAGAGCAAGTCTGAGGCACTCTCTCCGGCTTTTCTCTCTGGATTTTGTATCAAGGATGGCCGTGGAATGTGGGTAGGCCTCACATTCTGGTATTGGAATCCAGGCTTTTGAGGATTCCAATATTTTGGTTCATGGATGAATGTTCCTCTCTGTGGATTTGGCCCGGTCCCAATTGTTTTTCGTCAATCTGTGGGATGGGAGGTCTCCTTTCAGGTTCATTATCTCAGGTGTCCGAACAAAAGAGGAATTCCAAAGCAGAGCCCTGGGGAAGAGTGAAGGTACAATCCAAACTATTGTTAAAAATTGGGGCCTAGGGGCATGGCAGGCCGAATATGCTATCTCCTCATCCAGCCACTGAGAGGCCTTACTTGAGGACTGGGCTCCGGTGAGGGTCACAATGTGTGTTTGTGACCAATGTGGCCCGCGAATATGGGCGGGTCTCATGGTCCAAACTGGTTTCAACCACACTGGACTTTGGACAACATGCCAATCACAAGGTCTCTTGCCATGGGGAAGGGGTTCTGATTTCTGCATCATTTTCAACCCTGGGCAGTGGTTGGAGATAAGGTCTAGGTTCTGAAGCCTGAAAAACCGCAGTTGGGAAGAGATGACGACCTAAGACGATGGCGGGTCTGATATGCTCAGTGTGCGGACAGCTGCCTGGGTGTTGGTCAGGAGGTTCCGGCTCAGGTAGTGTCAGACAGTGCATTAGTGCCCAGGTTAGACTATATGATATGGGTACAGTCGAGTGCCGTGTGTGTTTATCCTCAATTGAGTTGCCTGGGCAGCTCATTCGGCAAGGTATTTTTTCTAGAGGACAGGCAGAGTGCTGCATTGTGGGTCCGGAATTGCCAAACTTGAGGGCTTCTGGGCCAGGAGTGTGAGGAGAGAAGTCTGAGAACACAAGCTAGACTTAGGCTTCCGGCCGAAGGCACGGCAGGTACCCCCTGCAAATCTGAACCAATATCTCATCATCTGAAGTCACGGCAAGGATCAGACGTTTGCTCAGGTTGGAGTTTCTGTGCATGACTGCCCCTTCATGAACGGAGCGGAATCTCCAGGCCATGTAGGTTTTCCCACGTTGGGAGTTGTGGGATGCCCCCTTCAAGGATTCCTTCTGTGGAACAATTGACACCTGTTGGTCAACTCCAGGACATCCCATATGGAATGACTCCAGAGCACCGTTGGAGGTTGGATGCCAGGGAAGCCCGCCTCGCATTCCAATTGTCTCCTAGCAACAATAAAGCGAGATCGGATGGCTAGCTGGAGCAACCAGGGTGGCTGTGTTGTAATGGACTATCCTGAGGATGGGGCCTAATGTGTGTTTGTTTCCATAACGGCCTTGGAATGGGGCGGTGGCACCGGGACCGTGAAGTATTCTCCTAAGCTTTTGACATAGCACCCATGCTCAAGTTTCCTTGTGGAGACGAGATTTGTTCTGATGGGTGCCTCAGGAAACCATTTATGCTGGTATTGGAATTCAGGCTTTTGATTAGACATGCCTGTAAAATAAAGCAATGGATCCGATTATGGCCTCGGGTCCTGTCTGGTTCAATCTTCTTCTCTGGGGATATCCATCTGTGGAATGAGTGGAGGTAGATGCTCACCTGGTGTCAGACCGACCTTGTTTGTCCCCGGAGACCTACACTATTGGGATGGCCTCGGGGACTTTGGAGAGTTCTCCTAATTTGTACGATTTTGGACAATGGAATGGGCAGAATTCCCATGGATTGTGTAGGCACAGTCCTAATGTGTGGCTCCAGGGGCCCCAGCATGGAGGGTGTGTGGCCCAGGACTTTGAGGACAGAAGTCTGAAAACACAAACTCAGCTTAGGTTTGGGGACGTAGGTATGGCAGGCCCAATCTACAAACCATGAGAAGAACTCTTCAGGATATAAAGAAAGAGTGAGTCTGAGGCACTCTCTCCGGCTTTTGTCTATGGATTTTGTATCAAGGATGGCCGTGGAATGTGGGGAGGCCTCATGGTTCATGGATGAATGTTCCTCTCTGTGGATTTGGCCCGGTCCCAATTGTTTTTCGCCAATCTGTGGGATGGGAGGTCTCCTTTCAGGTTTATCATCTCAGGTGTCCGAACAAAAGAGGAATTCCAAAGCAGAGCCCTGGGGAAGAGTGAAGGGACAACCTAAACTATGGTTAAAAATTGGGGCCTAGGGGCATGGCAGGCCCAATATGCTATCTCTTCATCCAGCCACTGAGATGCCTTACTTGAGGACTGGGCTCAGGCTGAGGGTCACAATGTGTGTTTGTGACCAATGTGGCCCGCGAATATGGGCGGGTCTCATGGTCCAAACTGGTTTCAACTACACTTGACTTTGGACAACATGCCAATCACAAGGTCTCTTGCCATGCGGAAGGGGTTCTGATTTCTACATCATTTTCAACCCTGGGCAGTGGTTCGAGGTAAGGTCTAGGTTCTGAAGCCTGAAAAACCGCAGTTGCGAAGAGATTACTACCTAAGGCCATGGCGGGTCTGATATGCTCAGTGTGCGGACAGCTGCCTGGGTGTTGGTCAGGAGGTTCTGGCTCAGGTAGTGTCAGACAGTGCATTAGTGCCCAGGTTAGACTATATGATATGGGTACAGTCGAGTGCCGTGTGGGTTTATCCTTAATTGAGGTGCTTGGGCAGCTCATTCGGCATTTTATTTTTTCTAGAGGGCAGGCAGAGTGCTGTATTGTGGGTCTGGAATTGCCAAACTTGAGGGCTTCTGGGCCAGGAGTGTGAGGACAGAAGTCTGAGAACACAAGCTAGACTTGGGCTTCAGGCCGAGGGCACGGCATGTACCCCCTGCAGATCTGAACCAATATCTCAAGCATCTGAAGTCACGGCGAGGATCAGACGTTTGCTCAGGTTGGAGTTTCTGTGCATGACTGCCCCTTCATGAACGGAGCGGAATCTCAAGGCCATGGAGGTTTTCCCACGTTGGGAGTTGTGGGATGCCCCCTTCAAAAATTCCTTCTGTGGAACAATTGACACCTGTTGGGCAACTCCAGGACATCCCATATGGAATGATTCCAGAGCACCGTTGGAGGACGGATGCCAGGGAAGCCCGCCTCGCATTCCAATTGTCTCCTAGCAACAATACAGTTGAGATCGAATGGCTCTGCTGGGGCAACCATGGTGGCTGTGTTGAAATGGACTTTCCTGAGGATTGGGCCTAATGTGTGTTTGTTTCCATGATGGCCTGGAATGGGGCGCTGGCCCCGGGACCATGAAGTATTCTCCTAAGCTTTTGACATAGCTCCCATGCAGAAGTTTCCTTGTGGAGACGAGATTTGTTCTGATGGGTGCCTCAGGAAACTATTTATGCTCGTATTGGAGTCCAGGCTTTTGAGGAGACATGCCTGTAAAACAAAGCAATGGATCCGATTATGGCCTCGGGTCCTGTCTGGTTCAATCTTCTTCTCTGGGGATATCCATCTGTGGAATGATTGGAGGTAGATGCTCACCTGGTGTCAGACTGCCCTTGTTTGTCCCCGGAGACCTACACTATTGGGATGGCCTCGGGGACTTTGGAGAGTTCTCCTAATTTGTACGATTTTGGACAATGGAATGGGCAGAATTCCCATGGATTGGGTAGGCACAGTCCTAATGTGTGGCTCCAGGGGCCCCAGCATGGAGTGTGTGTGACCCAGGACTGAGGACAGAAGTCTGAAAACACAAACTCAGCTTAGGTTTGGGGACGTAGGTATGGCAGGCCGAATCTACAAACCACGAGAAGAACTCTTCAGGATATGAAGAAGGAGCGAGTCTGAGGCACTTGCTCAGGCTTTTGTCTCTGGATTTTGTATCAAGGATGGCCGTGGAATGTGGGGAGGCCTCATGGGCCATGGATGAATCTTCCTCTCTGTGGATTTGGCCCGGTCCCAATTGTTTTTCGCCAATCTGTGGGATGGGAGGTCTCCTTTCAGGTTTATTATCTCAGGTGTCCGAACAAAAGAGGTATTGTGGAGAGCCATGCAGCAGAAGCAAGGAGTCACGTACTAGGCGAGGCTTGAGGAGAAAGCAGGTGAATGTTTATGGTATGTGGGGGTGCTCAAGGGGAACGCACAACCTGTTCTGAAGTATTGGGACTAGTATAAGATTAACCAGGGACCATGGGAAAGGCACAGGAGTAAGTGAACAATAAGTTTCGGGAGCTCACGTCATTAGACACGAGCACCCTGCATGCTCCGGACTGAAGTCATCTGTATCCCTTCTGATTGGATGTTATACTAGTCGTGTTATGTGGTGATTGGTTGCTTTCTATCCGCTGTGTTCTATAACTTGGGGCTATAATCGTTGTACGGGGTCCCGCGGCTGAAGATTGTCAATAAAGAAGTTTGCCACTCACCTCGTCTGCGGGTCGTTCTTGCGGGCCGAGAGCGACATCTGGTGCCGAAACCCGGGACCCGAGACGCCGGACGCAGAACGAGGATTGGGGTAAGAGCAACGATTTGGAAAGTGCGCGCCTATTTCCTTTCTTAAGACGGGGGGATTCTCTGAGGACGATATTAAGAGGCTATACTTTAAGTTCCTCAAGAGGGTAAGGTTTCTGGCATGGGAAACGAATTAGCCAGATATAGGATGGAAAGTCCATTGAGAGATATACTGAAAGCCAACGGTACCCCTTTAAAATCTAAGACTGCTCGTGCTTTTCTGAAAGAGGTAGGGGAGATTTCCCCTTGGTTTATAGAAGAGGGACTTCTGAATGTGCCTCAGTGGAAACATCTGGTGGAGGATTTGAGGCAAAGCCCCACCGTTACTGCCAGCACTCTTGCCGTGTGGTCCCTTGTGAAAGTATGCTGCAGTCATCTCGGGAGCGACTAAAACAGGTGGTGCAGCAAGGAGGGGAGATTTTAGAACAGTTAAAGGAAGAATCGCACAAGGGGTCCTCCCGGGGTTCTGATGCTGACAGTGAGAGATCGGAGGAACTCTCAGACGAAATAACCCAAAATTTAAAAGAGGGTAAGTAGAAAAAGAATCCAGAGGCTCTAGGCTTACCCACAGGGGCAAAGCCTATAGCTGTAACGCAGTCGGTAGCAAAAACAGACCGTGCGCCGACCCCTCATTCCAGCCCCACGGCGCCACCTTATGAGTGGCCCCCGCCATATCGGTCAGGCTGTGCGAGAGTCTGCCATTGTTCAGACTGCACCACAGCAAACTGGAGAGAGGTCTTAGGCCCGGAAAAAGGGTTTTTTCCAGTACTGGAAGATCAAAATCAGCGGAGGTATCACCAGCCACTAGATTTTAAACTGGTAAAGCAACTCAAGGAAGCAGTTAGTGCCTATGGACCCCAAGCAACTTTCACAGTATCCATTGTGGAGTCATTAGGGGCACTTTTTCTTGTCCCCGAGGATTGGACTAATTTAGCCAGAGCAGTTTTGAGCGGAGGGCAATATCTGGAATGGAAAATTCAAAATCAAGACAATTGCCAGGATACCGCATGCAGAAACACTGCTGCTGGAAATCCTCAATGGGATTTAAATATGCTGCTAGGCATAGGACCATATCTTGGGGCTCAGGCACAAAGCAATTACCCTCCTGCAGTCTATCAGCAAATTGCTACCGCCGCCATCCGAGCATGGAAAACTTTAAGGGGTGTTGGAGACCTACAGGGTCAACTTTCCAAGGTTGTTCAAGGACCGAATGAGCCATACGCTGACTTTGTGGACAGGCTGATGCAGGTGGCAGGCAGGATGTTTGGGGACGTGGAGTCAGCAATGCCACTAGTTAAACAGTTGGCATATGAAAATGCTAATAAATGGTGCCGGGAAGCTATCAGGCCTTGGAAGTCTAAGGATCTTTCTGCATATATTAAGGTGTGTAGGGATATCACGGGACCAGTAATACAAGGACAAGTAATGGCCGCTGCTTTTGCACAAGTTATGCAGGGACAAAAGGGCACTCGCCCTAGGAAATGTTTCCAATGCGGACAGGAAGGTCACATAAAGAGAGATTGTCCACAGCGAGGGAAAACCTCCTTTAGTCGTTCTCCTGAGAACATTAAGCCCCAGCTATGCCCTCGATGCCAAAAAGGAAATCACTGGGCACATGAGTGTTGCTCCGTAGCTGATATTAAGGGCAACCCCCTACCATCTAATAATTGGGGGAGTTCAAAAAACGGGAGGCAGGACCCAGCCCCCCGGGGCCCCAAGCAAATGTACGGGGTGGCAATGTCTCTGCCTGTCAAACCGCGATGGGCCTTTCAACCTTCCGAACAAGGGAGTCAAACCCTGCAGAACCCAGGAGAGCCACAACAGGCTCTGCCGGACTTGACGTCTGTGCCACCACCCGATTGGTCTTAACACCTGAAATGGGGGTGCAAGCTGTGCCATCTGACCTGTCTGGAGGGCCTCCAAGAGGAACGGTGGGACTCCTTCTTGGCAGAAGTTCTTGCACTTTACGAGGGCTTCAGGTCCATCCGGGAGTTATTGACCCTGATTTTGAAGGGGAAGTTAAAATTCTGATATCATCTCCTAAGGGAATTAATATTATAAATCCAGGGGACAGAATTGCACAGCTTTTGATTTTGCCTAGTAATCATGAAAAATATCCCTCTACAGGCCAGACTAGAAAAGGTGGCCTAAGATCCACAGGATCTTCCCTCGCATGCCTTACTATGAGCATGAAGGAGAGACCTATGCTTAAATTAAAGATTAGGGGTAAACTATTTTGGGGGCTCCTAGATTCAGGAGCAGACAAAAGCATTATAAATTGTTTAGATTGGCCTAAAGCCTGGGCTCTAGTTAAAGCCAGCCAGACCCTCTGAGGACTAGGGATAGCTACCAGTCCAGATATTAGTGCTGCATCTTTGGACTGGGAAGATGAGGAAGGACATAAAGGCATTTTCCAACCATGTGTGTGTTTCACCCCTGTTTCTCTGTGGGGGCGCGATGTGCTGGAGCAGATGGATATCAGACTTACTACTGAAAAACTATATAGTGAGGCCTCCCAAACCATGATGAGAAACATGGGATATAAGCCTGGCCAAGCACTCGGAACCAAGGGTCAGGGAAATCTTAATCCACCTTCTATGGGAGGTCAGGTTTTTTCCTAGCGGCCACTGAGGCAATTCGCATAACTTGGAAAACACCGGAGCCGCGCTGGGTGCCTCAGTGGCCTTTAACAAAAGATAAATTACAAGCGGCAAAAGAGCTAGTCCAAGAACAACTCAAAGCAGGACATATTCAAAAATCCACGTCCCCGTGGAATACACCCATATTTGTAATAAGAAAGAAATCAGGCAACTGGCGATTGCTACATGACCTGCGACAGATTAATGATCAAATGCAGGTCATGGGACCCATTCAGTTAGGGCTCCCAGTCGTGACGGCGCTGCCAAAAAACTGGCCTTCTATTGTAATTGACATCAAAGACTGTTTCTTTTCCATTCCACTACACCCTGCAGATACAGAGCGCTTTGCATTTACTCTGCCATCAATTAATCATGCTGAGCCAGATCAAAGGTATGAATGGAAAGTACTCCCTCAGGGGATGGCCAATAGCCCCACCTTGTGTCAGTTATATGTAAGCCAAGCACTAGAGCCTTTCCGAAAAGCATTTCCAGACTTGCTTTGTTATCATTATATGGATGATATCTTGATTTGTGGGCCAAATGAGAGGTCTCTTCCTTCAGCTCTAACCTTCCTACAGAAACAGTTAGCAAAATGGTGTCTAACTATATCCCCTGAAAAAATCCAAGCAGGAGACCTACAAAATTACCTTGGTATGCAGCTCTCTAAAACGTCAGTAAAGCCTCAGCTGATTCAAATCCGTAGAGATCACTTGCATACGCTGAATGATTTCCAAAAACTTTTAGGGGACATTAACTGGATTCGACCATACATAAAAATTACTACTGCAGAGCTGAAACCTTTATTCGATATTCTGCCTGGGGACCCTGCATTAGACTCCCAAGAGTACTCACTCCAGCTGCTATTAAATCATTACAGTTAGTTAAAAGCAGGCTAGCTTTAACAGCAGCAGATAGGTGTGACCCGGAAAAGCCTATAAGTGTCATAATTATCCCATCCCCTGGATCACCCATGGGGGCCTTATGGCAAGGAGGACTCCTACTATGGATTTATCTACCTCATAATCTGAGCCGTGTCATCACCCCGTATGCTACGGCTATAGCTACAGTGGCAAATAAAGCTTTTAAAGCCAGCATACAGGTCCTCGGGAAACTGCCCGATGTTTGTATAATCCCTTATGATAAAACCCAAATGAGCATTTTAACGCATGAAAATGACGATTGGGCCATTCTAATAGTTGCTTATCCTGTTACGTTTGATAATCATTATCCCTCACACCCTCTCATTGAGTTTTATAAAAATACACCCCTAGGAGCCAATGGGGCGAAGCTACCATCTGTGGGATTATGACTGAACGCCTCTAAGTCAGAATCCCGCCCAGGCGGAACGATACGGCAGCGCCGCGGAGCCTCGGTTGGCCTCGGATAGCCGGTCCCCCGCCGTCCCCGCCGGCGGGCCGCTGCGCGTGCCCCGCGTGGCGTGGCGTGCCCCGCCGCGCGTCGGGACCGGGGTCCGGTGCGGAGAGCCCCTCCTCCCGGGAAACGGGGCGTGGCCAGAAAGGGGGCCGCCCCCTCGCCCGTCACGCAACGCACGTTCGTGGGGAACCTGGTGCTAAACCATTCGTAGACGACCTGCTTCTGGGTCGGGGTTTCGTACGTAGCAGAGCAGCTCCCTCGCTGCGATCTATTGAAAGTCAGCCCTCGACACAAGGGTTTGTAAAAAAAATAAATAAAATAAGAAAAAAAATAATAAAAGAAAAAAAATAAATAAAATAAAAAATAAAAAATACACCCCTTATTTGGCCTAAATCCTGTCGATTGGAGCCATTAATCGGGGCCCTCACAGTATTTACAGATGGCAGTAAATCAGGAACTGGCGCATATGTGGTAGAAGGAAAAATAATTCCTGTTGTTGTGCCCTCGACTTCAGCTCAGAGAACAGAATTGTTGGTGATTATGTGTGTTTTGCAAAGGTTTCTAAATCAACCTATTAATATTATCTCAGATAGCAAATATGCAGTTGCAGCCACCAGGTCTATCGAAACGGCTATTATCTCAGCCAGCCAGTCAGAAATTTCCTCCCTGCTGGCTGAATTGCAACACCTTATACTCTCCCGTGGTGCCCCTTTTTATATTGGACATCTTAGAGCACATTCAGACCTTCCAGGACCTATGGCTGAGGGAAACCGAATGGCTGATGCAGCTGCGCGCTTTTATGTTTGTAGTGCTCTAGAAGATGCTAAAAGATATCATGATAAATGGCATGTGAATGCCCAAACATTAAAGGCACGCTTTCATATCTCCAGAGCTGATGCACGAGATATCGTAAAGTCTTGTGGCAATTGTGTGGTACACTTGCCCATGCCCTCCTTAGGGGTAAACCCTAAAGGGCTATTGCCCAACCATCTGTGGCAAATGGATGTAACACATATACCTTCCTTTGGGCAACAAAAATACGTTCATGTGAGTGTGGATACCTGCTCAGGGGTCGTTAGTGCAACCCCCCTGCGAGGAGAAAATGTTAAAAACGTGATATCTCATTGCCTGCGCAGCTTTGCCTGCTGGGGAGTGCCTAAACAGTTAAAAACAGACAATGCTCCTGCTTATACTTCTAAAAGCTTTACAAACTTTCTAGCCTGTTACAATATTCACCATGTTACAGGCATTCCTTATAACCCTCGAGGCCAGGGTGTCATAGAGCGCACTCACCTGACCTTTAAAACTACCTTGCAAAAAATACAAAAAGGGGGAATTGGAGAGGAGCATCACACGCCTACAGACCTTACCAACTTGACCACTTTTATTTTAAATTTTCTTACGCTTGACAAGGATGGTGTTTCAGCCGCAGAGCGCCATTGGGGCCAACAGAAAACACAGCAATCTATGGTGAAGTGGAAGGATGTCCTTACTGGTTCATGGAAGGGCCCTGACCCGGTGCTCCGGTGGCACCGAGGTTCCCTTTGTGTTTTCCCACAGGATGCGCCCACTCCACTCTGGGTACCAGAACGTCTCACCAGGCTGGTGGCCGTGGAACCTGTGGAAGATGCTGCTACTGCGGATGACAGTGACGACGATCGTCCTGCAGCCTGCCCCCGTGAATCCGGAACCAATCCAACTGTGGCCGAGACAAGAGACTACCCAGCT
Source organism: Mustela nivalis (assembly GCF_964662115.1). Lineage (NCBI taxonomy): Eukaryota > Metazoa > Chordata > Mammalia > Carnivora > Mustelidae > Mustela > Mustela nivalis. Next base: position 242,029 of record NW_028136271.1, on the reverse strand, counting down.
TCAAGCTCTTCTTCAAATGACTCAGCATAGAGTGCATTTTTCTCTTCTGGACTCATGTCTGTCACTACTGCTTGTTTGTATGCAAATATTGTCAGCTCAAGGTTCTGTATATTGGGCATACGTGCCTGATCCGCCTTTGTTACAACCTGTGAGTTGGGATATGAGCTCTGTCCCTGTTTATGTTAATGACACTGCCCTGTTAGGACCGCCTTCCTCGGTACATCTTCAGCCGCAGCAGGCAAGCATTTCTTATAAGGGCTATTCTGATATGTATCCTATGTGTTTCACCATGAATGGTAGACGACCACATTGCTTGTGGGTGTTTACACTAGTTCAATATAATGATGTAACTATAGCAGGGTTAACTGCTGGCCGCGCAACATCAATAGGTAAGATTCCCCGGGATATCCCATTATGTGCAGCTCAGTTGGGAATATCTAAAGGAATAGACGTTCCCTGGAGGTTATGTGTGGAAAAGAGGCCACTGCTTACACCCTTGAGGAGGGATTTACACTTTTAGATTTGGGACCTGGGGCACCTACCCGGTTTTTTAAGCCAAAAGTACCTCCTATACTTGCTCCGCCAAGGGGGTATCCAGTACAAACGGAATTATGGAAGCTTTTAGCCGCTTTTAGTAAAGCAGTTCGTTGGAACAAGGGGCCCCAGGATCCAGAGGATAGATACCCTCAAGCGTGTGTGCCTAGACCTTTTATGCTGCTAGTAGGGGATCTTACTATTAAAAAAGATAAAGCTACATATCACCTGCTCTGTCAGAATTGTACTTTAACTAACTGCATTCAGGGTGTCTCGGTAGAGGATGGTGTATTAGTAGTTCGACAACCCCCCTTTATCATGCTTCCTGTTAATATATCTAAGCCATGGTACTCTAACCCTGGGTTAGAATTGTGGGATCGGGTACAGAATGCCCTTAGTCGGCCTAGACGAGAATTAGGTTTGTTGATCTTAGGTATAGTTTCTCTTATAACAATAATTGCTACAACTGTTACTGCATCTATTTCTTTAACTCAAGCAGTGCAAGCTGCAGATACTGTAGATAATCTGGCACATAATACTTCTATGGCCTTGGGAACACAAGAGGATATAGACAAAAGGGTTGAAACCAGACTAAATGCCTTATATGATGCTGTGAAGTTTCTGGGGGACGAACTTCAAAGTTTGAAATTGCGAACTAGGATCCAATGCCATAGTGACTACCATTGGATCTGTGTCACCCCCAAGTGCTATAATGTCACAGAAACTTCCTGGGGTCGAGTGTTGTACCACCTTGAAGGGGTATGGTCTAACTCTAATGTGTCCCTTGACTTGCTGCAGTTACATCAAGAAATTTTAGATATTGCAGAAGCTCCGCATGCCAAACTGCCCGTGGCTCAGCTTGCTAACAATTTTGTAAATTCGCTATTTTCTCATATTCCTTCGCTATCACGTACTTGGTATGTTATAGGCTCTATTATAGGAGTGTTAATACTTATGCTTTTATTCATGTGCCTCTTTCCCTGTGTGGTGAAATTCATGCTTACGGAGTTATATAAAGTGCGAGCTATTGTGCGAAATCAGCAACGGGCTGCTCGTGACAAAACTGCACGACAACCCTGATTATGGGTTGCTCCCACCATAGCTAGTACCCTGCCGCCTCAGGCATCTCAAAACTAGCTTTGCTGCCTAAAAGGAGCTAGTAATTGATGCCTCCCCCTGAATATGGCCCTGTATGCTGGGTCGGTAGCCAAAGACGGGTAAGACTGATCCCTCACCATAGCAACCTAAGACAGGGGCTCCTCGGCCAAGGGGAGTACCCGATGACGGGTAAGCATGTGTGCGGACGATTGGCAACCTAAGACAGGCACGACCCCTGCCATATAAAAATACAAAAAGGGGGAGCTGTGGAGAGCCATGCAGCAGAAGCAAAGAGTCACGTACTAGGCGAGCTTGAGGAGAAAGGCAGGTGAATGTTTATGGTATGTGGGGGCGCTCAAGGGGAATGCACAACCTGTACTGAAGTATTGGGACTAGTATAAGATTAACCAAGGACCATGGGAAAGGCACAGGAGTAAGTGAACAATAAGTTTCGGGAGCTCACGTCATTAGACACGAGCACCCTGCATGCTCCGGACTGAAGTCATCTGTATCCCTTCTGATTGGATGTTATACTAGTCGTGTTATGTGGTGATTGGTTGCTTTCTATCCGCTGTGTTCTATAACTTGGGGCTATAATCGTTGTACGTGGTCCCGCGGCTGAAGATTGTCAATAAAGAAGTTTGCCACTCACCTCGTCTGCGGGTCGTTCTTGCGGGCCGAGAGCGACAAGGAATTCCAAAGCGGAGCCCTGGGGAAGAGTGAAGGGACAACCCAAACTCTGGTTAAAAATTGGGGCCTAGGGGCATGGCAGGCCCAATATGCTATCTCTTAATCCAGCCACTGAGAGGCCTTACTTGAGGACTGGGCTCAAGCTGAGGGTCTCAATGTGTGTTTGTGACCAATGTGGCCAGCAAACATGGGCAGGTCTCATGGGCCAAACTGGTTTCAACTACACTGGAATTTGGACAACATGCCAATCACAAGGTCTCTTGCCATGGGGAAGGGGTTCTGATTTCTGCATCATTTTCAACCCTGGGCAGTGGTTGGAGATAAGGTCTAGGTTCTGAAGCCTGAAAAACCGCAGTAGGGAAGAGATGACGACCTAAGGCCATGGAGGGTCTGATATGCTCAGTGTGCGGACAGCTTCCTGGGTGATGGTCAGGAGGTTCTGGCTCAGGTAGTGTCAGACAGTGCATTAGTGCCCAGGTTGGACTATATGATATGGGTACAGTCTAGTGCCGTGTGGGTTTATCCTCAATTGAGGTGCCTGGGCAGCTCATTCGGCAAGGTATTTTTCTAGAGGGCAGGCAGAGTGCTGCATTGTGGGTCCGGAATTGCCAAACTTGAGGGCTTCTGGGCCAGGAGTGTGAGGACAGAAGTCTGAGAACACAAGCTAGACTTGGGCTTCAGGTCGAGGGCACGGCAGGTACCTCCTGCAGATCTGAACCAATATCTCAAGCATCTGAAGTCACGGCGTGGATCAGACGTTTGCTCAGGTTGGAGTTTCTGTGCATGACTGCCCCTTCATGAAAGGAGCGGAATCTCAAGGCCATGGAGGTTTTCCCACGTTGGGAGTTGTGGGATGCCCCCTTCAAGGATTCCTTCTATGGAACAATTGACAGCTTTTGGGCAACTCCAGGACATCCCATATGGAATGACTCCAGAGCACCGTTGGAGGATGGATGCCAGGGAAGCCCGCCTCGCATTCCAATTGTCTCCTAGCAACAATACAGTTGAGATCGGATGGCTCTGCTGGAGCGACCACGGTGGCTGTGTTGAAATGAACTTTCCTGAGGATGGGGCCTAATGTGTGTTTGTGTCCATGACGGCCTTGGAATGGGGCGGTGGCACCATGGCCGTGAAGTATTCTCCTAAGCTTTTGACATAACTCCCATGCACAAGTTTCCTTGTGGAGATGAGATTGGTTCCGATGGGTGCCTCAGGAAACCATTTATGCTGGTATTGGAATCCAGGCTTTTGAGGAGACATGCCTGTAAAACAAAGCAATGGATCCGATTATGGCCTCGGGTCCTGTCTGGTTCAATCTTCTTCTCTGGGGATATCCATCTGTGGAATGAGTGGAGGTAGATGCTCTCCTGGTGTCAGACCGCCCTTGTTTGTCCCCGGAGACCTACACTACTGGGATGGCCTCAGGGACTTTGGAGAGTTCTCCTAATTTGTACGATTTTGGACAATGGAATGGGCAGAATTCCCATGGATTGGGAAGGCACAGTCCTAATGTGGGGCTCCAGGGGCCCCAGCATGGAGGGTGTATGGCCCAGGACTTTGAGGACAGAAGTCTGAAAACACAAACTCAGCTTAGGTTTGGGGACGTCGTTATGGCAGGCCCAATCTACAAACCATGAGAAGATCTCTTCAGGATATGAAGAAAGAGCGAGTCTGAGGCACTTGCTCAGTCTCTTGTCTCTGGATTTTGTATGAAGGATGGCCGTGGAATGTGGGGAGGCCTCATGGGCCATGGATGAATCTTCCTCTCTGTGGATTTGGCCCGGTCCCAATGGTTTTTCGTCAATCTGTGGGATGGGAGGTCTCCTTTCAGGTTTATTATCTCAGGTGTCCGAACAAAAGAGCAATTCCAAAGCGGAGCCCTGGGGAAGAGTGAAGGGACAACCCAAACTCTGGTTAAAAATTGGGGCCTAGGGGCATGGCAGGCCCAATATGCTATCTCTTCATCCAGCCACTGTGAGGCCTTACTTGAGGACTGGGCTCAGGCTGAGGGTCACATAGGTGTTTGTGAACAATGTGGCCCATGATCATAAGCGGGTATCATGGGCCAAACTGGTTTCAAATACACTGGACTTTGGACAACATGCCAATCACAAGGTCTCTTGCCATGGGGAAGGGGTTCTGATTTCTGCATCATTTTCAATCCTGGGCAGTGGTTGGAGAATAAGGTCTAGGTTCTGAAGCCGGAGAAACCGCAGTTCGGAAGAGATGATGACCTAAGGCCATGGCGGGTCTGATATGCTCAGTGTGCGGACAGCTGCCTGGGTTTTGGTTAGGAGTTTCGGCTCAGGTAGTGTCAGAGAGTGCATTAGTGCCCTGGATAGACTATATGATATGGGTACAGTCGAGTGCCGTATGGGTTTATCCTCAATTGAGGTGCCTGGGCAGCTCTTTCGGCAAGGTATTTTTTCTAGAGGGCAGGCAGAGTGCTGCATTGTGTGTCCGGAATTGCCAAACTTGAGGGCTTCTGGGCCAGGAGTGTGAGGACAGAAGTCTGAGAACACAAGCTAGACTTGGGCTTCAGGCCGGGGGCAAGGCAGGTACCCCCTGCAGATCTGAACCAATATCTCTAGCATCTGAAGTCAGGGCGAGGATCAGACGATCGCTCAGGTTGGATTTTCTGTCCCTGGTGGCCCCTTCATGAAGGCGGGGCATCACGAGGCCATGGGGGTTTTCCCACGATGGGAGTTGTGAGCAGCTCCAAACTGCAAAGAGTCTTCTGCAGGGCAATTGAGACCTGTTGTTTGGCTGCAGGCCAATGATTCTGAGCAGGGTACTAAGGATGGATGGACGGGTAGCCCACCTCCCATTCCAATTGTTTCCTAGCAACAAGACAGGTTAGATCTGCTGGATCTGGGGAAGCGACCGACGAGGCTGAGTTGAAATGGACTCGCCTGTCGATGGATCCTAATGTGCTTTTGTGTCTATAGAGACCTTGGAATGAAGCGGTGGCACTGGGCCCTGAAGGGTTCTCTTAAACAGAGGCTTTGACCCAGCTCCAACGTGCAAGTTTCCCATGTGTAGATGAGATTTTTTCTGATGCGTGAGTCAAGGACCAGCCATATGCTGGTTTTGAAATCTAGGCCTCTGAGGAGAGATGCCTGGAAACCAAAGCAATGGTTCTGATTAGTGCCTAGCGGAGTCTTCTTTCCTTTTTACCTTTGGGGACACCTGTCAATGGGTCTGAGTGCAGGTAGGTGTTCAGATGGGCTCAGAGTGGCCCTGTTTTTCCTGGGAAGCCACCACTAGTGAGATAGATCAGGGACTTTGGAGGTTTATCCTATCAGAATTGTTGTGGCCATTGGAATGGGCACAGAGAATTCCCTTGGAGAGGGCAAGTACAGTCCTCAGGTTTGGCTCCCGGGGCCTGAGCCTGTAGGTTGTGTAGGCCAGGGCTGTTTGGACAGTTGTCTGAAAACACAAACTCGGCTTATGTTTTGGGTCATAGGTATGGCAGGACTGATGTACAGACCATGAGGAGAACTCTAAGGGATTTGAGGAAAGGGCGAGTGTGAGGCTCTTGCTCAAATTTTTGTCTCTGGATATCGTGTCACTCATGGTGGTGAAATTTCAGGTTGACTTCATGGGAAATGGACGAGTCTTCCTCTCTGGTGGTTAGGCCCCGTCCACAGAGTTTGGGGTCATTCTGTGGGATGGAAGAAGTCCGTTTTTTTGTTGTTGTTGTTTTCTTTTTTAACCTCAGGTGTCCCACCAAATGAGCGATTCCAGAGTAGAGCCCTGGGGATGGGCGACTGGACAATCAGAAATCTGGTTAAAAATTGGGGCCTAGGGACATGTCAAGCCCATTATGACATCTAATGGTCCAGCCAATGAGAGGAATTACCTGAGGACAGGACTCATGCTGAGGGTCACAATGCGTGTTTATGCCGTAGTCCCACTCAAGAATGGGCGGGGCCTCAGTGTGAATGCTGGTTTCTCCTACACACAACGTTGGCCAACGTGCCAACCACAAGGTTTCTTGCCATGGATAAGGAGGAGTTCTGATTTCTGCATCACACTCACCACTGGGCAGTGATTGGAGATAAGGTCTCGGTTCTGAAGCCTGAAAACTGAGGTAGGGAAGAGATGATGACCTAAGGCCATGGCGGGTGTTATGTGCTGAGTGTGCGGTCAGTTTTCTGGGGGTTGGTCAGGAGGTCCGGGTTCAGGTTATGTCCGACAGTGCATTAGTGCCCAGGTTAGACTACATAATTTGGGTAAAGTCGAGTGCTGTGTAGGTTTATCCTCATTTAAGGTGCCTGGGCAGCTCAGGAGGCAATACTTTTTTTCAAGAGGGCAGGCAGAGAGCTGCATTGTGGGTCCGGAAATGCTAAACTTGTGGGCTTCGGGGCCAGGAGTGTGAGGACGGAAGTCTGAGAAGTCAAGCTAGACTTGGGTTTCAGGGCGAGGGCACTGCAGGTACCCCCTGCAGATCTGAACCAATATCTCATGCATCTGAAGTCAGGGCGTGGATCAGACGTGGGCTCAGGTTGGAGTTTCTGTGCATGACGGCCGCTTCATGAAGGGAGCAGAATCTCGAGGCCATTGAGGTTTTCCCACGTTGGGAGTTGTGGGATGCCCCCTTCAAGGATTCCTTCAGCGGGACAATTGAGACCTGTGGGACAGCTCCAGGACATCCCATATGGAATGACTCCAGAGCACCGTTCGAGGATGGATGCCAGGGAATCCCGCCTCGCTTTCCAATCGTCTCCTAGCAACAAGTCAGTTTAAATCTGTTGGCTCTGCGGGATCAACCGGGGTGGCTGAGTTGAAATGGACTTTCCTGAGGATGGGTCCTAATGGGTTTTTGTGTCCATGAGGGCCTTGGAATGGGGCGGTGTCACCGGGACCCTGAAATACTCTCCTAATCTTTTGACATGGCTACCATGCACAGGTTTCCTTATGGAGACGAGATGAGTTCTGATGGGTGCCTCAGGAAAACTCCTATGCTCGTATTGGAATCAGGCTTTGGAGACATACAGGTAAACCAAAGCAATGGATCTGATTATGGCCTAGGGTTCTGTCTGTTTCAATCTTCTTCTCTGGGGACATCCATCTATGGTATGAGTGGAGTTAGATTATCAGCTGGTGTCAGACAGCCCTTGTTTGTTCCGGTCGACCTACACTATTGGGATTGCCTCAGGGACTTTGGAGGGTTCTCCTAATTTGTACGATTTTGGACAATGGAATGGGCAGAATTGCCACGGATTGGTAGGAACAGTCCTAATGTGTGGCTCTAGGGGCACCAGCCTTAGGGTTTGTGGCCCAGGAATTTGAGGACAGAAGTCTGAAAACACAAACTCAGATTAGGTTTGGGGACGTAGGTATGGCAGGCCCGATCTACAAACCATGAGAAGAACTCTTCAGGATATGAAGAAAGTGCGAGTCTGAGGCGCTTGCTCAGGCTTTTGTCTCGGGATTTTGTATCAGCGGTGGCCGTGGAATGTCGGGGAGGCATCATGGGCCATGGACGAATCTTCCTCTCTGAGGATTTGGCCCGATTCCCAATTGCTTTTCGTCAATCTGTGGGATGGGAGGACTCCTTTCAGTTTTGTTACCTCAGGTGTCCCACCAAAAGAGGAATTCCAAAGCAAATCCGTGGGGAAGCCTGAAGGGACAACCCGAACTATGGTTAAAAATTGGGGCCTAGGGGCATGGCAAGCCCAATATGCTATCTCGTCATCCAGCCACTGAGAGGCCTTACTAGAGGACTGGGCTCAGGCTGAGGGTCACAAAGTGTGTTTGGAACCCATGTGGCCCGCGAGGATGGGCGGGGCCTCATGGGCCACACTGGTTTCAACTACACAGAACGTTGGACAACATGCCATCCACAAGCTTTCTTGCCATGGGGAAGGAGTTCTGATTTTGCATCACGTTCAACCCTGGGCAGTGATTGGAGATAAGGTCTAGGTTCTGAAGCCTGAAAACCGAGGTTGGGAAGTGATGACGACCTAAGGCCATGGCGGCTCGATGTGCTCAGTGTGCGGCCAGCTGTCTGGGTGGGGCCAGGAGGTCCAGGCTCAGGCTGTTTCAGAAAGCGCATTAGTGCCCTGGTCAGCCTATGTATTTGGGGTACAGCCAAGGTCGGTGCAGGTTGATCCTCATTTGGGGTTACTGGGTAGCCCCAGAGGGCAATGTTTTTCTTCTGGAGGGCAGGCAGAGTGCTGCATTGTAGTTCTGGATTGCCAAACTGGAGGGCTTGTGGGCCAGTAGTCTGAGGACAGAAGTCTGAGAACACAAGCTAGGCTTAGGTTTCTGGGTGAGGACATGGCAGGCACAATCTACAGACCTGAATCGAGATCTCGTGCATCTGAAGTCAGGGCGAGGATCAGACGATCGCTCAGGTTGGATTTTCTGTCCCTGATGGCCCCTTCATGAAGGGGGGGCATCACGAGGCCATGGGGTTTTCCCACGATGGGAGTTGTGAGCAGCTCCAAACTGCAAAGAGTCTTCTTCAGGGCAATTGAGATCTGTTGTTTGGCTCCAGGCCAATGATTCTGAGCAGGGTTCTAAGGATGGATGGTGGGTAGCCCCCCTCAAATTCCAATTGTCTCCTAGCAACAAGACAGGTTAGATCTGCTGGATCTGGGGGAGCAACCGAGGAGGCTGATATGAAATGGACTCTCCTGTCGATGGGTCCTAATGTGCTTTTGTGTCTACGGAGACCTTGGAGTGAAGCGGTGGCACTGGGCCCTGAAGGGTTCTCTTAAACAGAGGCTTTGACCCAGCTCCAACGTGCAAGTTTCCCATGTGTAGATGAGATTTTTTCTGATGCGTGAGTCAAGAAACAGCCATATGCTGGTTTTGAAATCTAGGCCTCTGAGGAGAGATGCCTGGAAACCAAAGCAATGGATCTGATTAGTGCCTAGGGGAGTTTTCCTTCCTTTTTACCTCTGGGGACACCTGTCAATGGGTCTGAGTGCAGGTAGGTGTTCAGATGGGCTCAGATTGGCCCTGTTTTTCCTGGGAAGCCACCACTAGTGAGATAGATCAGGGACTTTGGAGGTTTATCCTATCAGAATTGTTGTGGCCATTGGAATGGGCACAGAGAATTCCCTTGGAGAGGGCAAGTACAGTCCTCAGGTTTGGCTCCCGGGGCCTGAGCCTGTAGGTTGTGTAGGCCAGGCCTGTTTGGACAGTTGTCTGAAAACACAAACTCGGCTTATGTTTTGGGTCATAGGTATGGCAGGACTGATCTACAGACCATGAGGAGAACTCTAAGGGATTTGAGGTAAGGGCGATTGTGAGGCTCTTGCTCAAGCTTTTGTCTCTGGATATCGTGTCACTCATGGTGGTAAAATTTCAGGGTGACTTCATGGGAAATGGACGAGTCTTCCACTCTGGTGGTTAGGCCCCGTCCAAAGAGTTTGGGGTCATTCTGTGGGATGGAAGAAGTCCGTTTTATGGTTGTTGTTGTTTTCTTTTTTAACCTCAGGTGTCCCACCAAATGAGGGATTCCAGAGTAGAGCCCTGGGGATGGGCGACTGGACAATCAGAAATCTGGTTAAAAATTGGGGCCTAGGGACATGTCAAGCCCATTATGACATCTAATGGTCCAGCCAATGAGAGGAATTACCTGAGGACAGGACTCATGCTGAGGGTCACAATGCGTGTTTATGCCGTCGTCCCACTCAAGAATGGGCGGGGCCTCAGTGTGAATGCTGGTTTCTCCTACACACAACGTTGGCCAAAGTGCCAACCACAAGGTTTCTTGCCATGGATAAGGAGGAGTTCTGATTTCTGCATCACACTCACCACTGGGCAGTGATTGGAGATAAGGTCGCGGTTCTGAAGCCTGAAAACTGAGGTAGGGAAGAGATGATGAACTAAGGCCATGGCGGGTGTTATGTGCTGAGTGTGCGGTCAGTTTTCTGGGGGTTGGTCAGGATGTCAGGGTTCAGGTTATGTCCGACAGTGCATTAGTGCCCAGGTTAGACTACATAATTTGGGTAAAGTCGAGGGCTGTGTAGGTTTATCCTCATTTAAGGTGCCTGGGCAGCTCAGGAGGCAATACTTTTTTTCAAGAGGGCAGGCAGAGAGCTGCATTGTGGGTCCGGAAATGCTAAACTTGTGGGCTTCGGGGCCAGGAGTGTGAGGACGGAAGTCTGAGAAGTCAAGCTAGACTTGGGTTTCAGGGCGAGGGCACGGCAGGTACCCCCTGCAGATCTGAACCAATATCTCATGCATCTGAAGTCAGGGCGTGGATCAGACGTGGGCTCAGGTTGGAGTTTCTGTGCATGACGGCCGCTTCATGAAGGGAGCGGAATCTCGAGGCCATTGAGGTTTTCCCACGTTGGGAGTTGTGGGATGCCCCCTTCAAGGATTCCTTCAGCGGGACAATTGAGACCTGTGGGACAGCTCCAGGACATCCCATATGGAATGACTCCAGAGCACCGTTCGAGGATGGATGCCAGGGAATCCCGCCTCGCTTTCCAATTATCTCCTAGCAACAATTCAGTTTAGATCTGATGGCTCTGCGGGATCAACCGGGGTGGCTGAGTTGAAATGGACTTTCCTGAGGATGGGTCCTAATGGGTTTTTGTGTCCATGAGGGCCTTTTAATGGGGCGGTGTCACCGGGACCCTGAAGTACTCTCCTAAGCTTTTGACATGGCTACCATGCACAGCTTTCCTTGTGGAGACGAGATGAGTTCTGATGGGTGCCTCAGGAAAACTCCTATGCTCGTATTGGAATCAGGCTTTTGAGGAGACATACCTGTAAACCAAAGCAATGGATCCGATTATGGCCTAGGGTTCTGTCTGGTTCAAACTTCTTCTCTGGGGACATCCATCTATGGTATGAGTGGAGTTAGATTATCAGCTGGTGTCAGACAGCCCTTGTTTGTTCCGGTCGACCTACACTATTGGGATGGCCTCAGGGACTTTGGAGGGTTCTCCTAATTTGTACGATTTTGGACAATGGAATGGGCAGAATTGCCACGGATTGGTAGGAACAGTCCTAATGTGTGGCTCTAGGGGCACCAGCCTTAGGGTTTGTGGCCCAGGACTTTGAGGACAGAAGTCTGAAAACACAAACTCAGATTAGGTTTGGGGACGTAGGTATGGCAGGCCCGATCTACAAACCATGAGAAGAACTCTTCAGGATATGAAGAAAGTGCGAGTCTGAGGCGCTTGCTCAGGCTTTTGTCTCGGGATTTTGTATCAGCGGTGGCCGTGGAATGTCGGGGAGGCATCATGGGCCATGGACGAATCTTCCTCTCTGAGGATTTAACCCGATTCCCAATTTGTTCGTCACTCTGTGGGATGGGAGGTCTCCTTTCGGTTTTGTTACCTCAGGTGTCCCACCAAAAGAGGAATTCCAAAGCAAATCCGTGGGGAAGCCTGAAGGGACAACCCGAACTATGGTTAAAAATTGGGTCCTAGGGGCATGGCAAGCCCAATATGCTATCTCGTCATCCAGCCACTGAGAGGCCTTACTAGTGGACTGGGCTCAGGCTGAGGGTCACAATGTGTGTTTGGGACCCATGTGGCCCGCGAGCATGGGCGTGGCCTCATGGGCCACACTGGTTTCAACTACACTGAATGTTGGACAACATGCGAACCACAAGGTTACTTGACATGGGGAAGGAGTTCTGATTTTGCATCACGTTCAACCCTGGGCAGTGATTGGAGATAAGGTCTAGGTTCTGAAGCCTGAAAACCGAGGTTTGGAAGTGATGACGACCTAAGGCCATGGCGGCTCGATGTGCTCAGTGTGCGGCCAGCTGTCTGGGTGGGGCCAGGAGGTCCAGGCTCAGGCTGTTTCAGAAAGCGCATTAGTGCCCTGGTCAGCCTATGTATTTGGGGTACAGCCAAGGTCGGTGCAGGTTGATCCTCATTTGGGGTTACTGGGTAGCCCCAGAGGGCAATGTTTTTCTTCTGGAGGGCAGGCAGAGTGCTGCATTGTAGTTCTGGATTGCCAAACTGGAGGGCTTGTGGGCCAGTAGTCTGAGGACAGAAGTCTGAGAACACAAGCTAGGCTTAGGTTTCTGGGTGAGGACATGGCAGGCACAATCTACAGACCTGAATCGAGATCTCGTGCATCTGAAGTCAGGGCGACGATCAGACGATCGCTCAGGTTGGATTTTCTGTCCCTGATGGCCCCTTCATGAAGGGGGGGCATACCGAGGCCATGGGGGTTTTCCCACGATGGGAGTTGTGAGCAGCTCCAAACTGCAAAGAGTCTTCTGCAGGGCAATTGAGACCTGTTGTTTGGCTCCAGGCCAATGATTCTGAGCAGGGTTCTAAGGATGGATGGCGGGTAGCCCCCCTCAAATTCCAATTGTTTCCTAGCAACAAGACAGGTTAGATCTGCTGGATCTGGGGGAGCAACCGAGGAGGCTGATTTGAAATGGACTCTCCTGTCGATGGGTCCTAATGTGCTTTTGTGTCTACGGAGACCTTGGAGTGAAGCGGTGGCACTGGGCCCTGAAAGGTTCTCTTAAACAGAGGCTTTGACCCAGCTCCAACGTGCAAGTTTCCCATGTGTAGATGAGATTTTTTCTGATGCGTGAGTCAAGAAACAGCCATATGCTGGTTTTGAAATCTAGGCCTCTGAGGAGAGATGCCTGGAAACCAAAGCAATGGATCTGATTAGTGCCTAGGGGAGTTTTCCTTCCTTTTTACCTCTGGGGACACCTGTCAATGGGTCTGAGTGCAGGTAGGTGTTCAGATGGGCTCAGATTGGCCCTGTTTTTCCTGGGAAGCCACCACTAGTGAGATAGATCAGGGACTTTGGAGGTTTATCCTATCAGAATTGTTGTGGCCATTGGAATGGGCACAGAGAATTCCCTTGGAGAGGGCAAGTACAGTCCTCAGGTTTGGCTCCCGGGGCCTGAGCCTGTAGGTTGTGTAGGCCAGGCCTGTTTGGACAGTTGTCTGAAAACACAAACTCGGCTTATGTTTTGGGTCATAGGTATGGCAGGACTGATCTACAGACCATGAGGAGAACTCTAAGGGATTTGAGGCAAGGGCGATTGTGAGGCTCTTGCTCAAGCTTTTGTCTCTGGATATCGTGTCACTCATGGTGGTGAAATTTCAGGGTGACTTCATGGGAAATGGACGAGTCTTCCTCTCTGGTGGTTAGGCCCCGTCCAAAGAGTTTGGGGTCATTCTGTGGGATGGAAGAAGTCCGTTTTTTTGTTGTTGTTGTTTTCTTTTTTAACCTCAGGTGTGCCACCAAATGAGGGATTCCAGAGTAGAGCACTGGGGATGGGCGACTGGACAATCAGAAATCTGGTTAAAAATTGGGGCCTAGGGACATGTCAAGCCCATTATGACATCTAATGGTCCAGCCAATGAGAGGAATTACCTGAGGACAGGACTCATGCTGAGGGTCACAATGCGTGTTTATGCCGTCGTCGCACTCAAGAATGGGCGGGGCCTCAGTGTGAATGCTGGTTTCTCCTACACACAACGTTGGCCAACGTGCCAACCACAAGGTTTCTTGCCATGGATAAGGAGGAGTTCTGATTTCTGCATCACACTCACCACTGGGCAGTGATTGGAGATAAGGTCTCGGTTCTGAAGCCTGAAAACTGAGGTAGGGAAGAGATGATGACCTAAGGACATGGTGGGTGTTATGTGCTGAGTGTGCGGTCAGTTTTCTGGGGGTGGTCAGGAGGTCCCGGTTCAGGTTATGTCCGACAGTGCATTAGTGCCCAGGTTAGACTACATAATTTGTGTAAAGTCGAGGGCTGTGTAGGTTTATCCTCATTTAAGGTGCCTGGGCAGCTCAGGAGGCAATACTTTTTTTCAAGAGGGCAGGCAGAGAGCTGCATTGTGGGTCCGGAAATGCTAAACTTGTGGGCTTCGGGGCCAGGAGTGTGAGGACGGAAGTCTGAGAAGTCAAGCTAGACTTGGGTTTCAGGGAGAGGGCACGGCAGGTACCCCCTGCAGATCTGAACCAATATCTCATGCATCTGAAGTCAGGGCGTGGATCAGACGTGGGCTCAGGTTGGAGTTTCTGTGCATGACGGCCGCTTCATGAAGGGAGCAGAATCTCGAGGCCATTGAGGTTTTCCCACGTTGGGAGTTGTGGGATGCCCCCTTCAAGGATTCCTTCAGCGGGACAATTGAGACCTGTGGGACAGCTCCAGGACATCCCATATGGAATGACTCCAGAGCACCTTTCGAGGATGGATGCCAGGGAATCCCGCCTCGCTTTCCAATTGTCTGTAGCAACAATTCAGTTTAGATCTGATGGCTCTGCGGGATCAACCGGGGTGGCTGAGTTGAAATGGACTTTCCTGAGGATGGGTCCTAATGGGTTTTTGTGTCCATGGGGGCTTGGAATGGGGCGGTGTCACCGGGACCCTGAAGTACTCTCCTAAGCTTTTGACATGGCTACCATGCACAGCTTTCCTTGTGGAGACGATGAGTTCTGATGGGTGCCTCAGGAAAACTCCTATGCTCGTATTGGAATCAGGCTTTTGAGGAGACATACCTGTAAACCAAAGCAATGGATCCGATTATGGCCTAGGGTTCTGTCTGGTTCAATCTTCTTCTCTGGGGACATCCATCTATGGTATGAGTGGAGTTAGATTATCAGCTGGTGTCAGACAGCCCTTGTTTGTTCCGGTCGACCTACACTATTGGGATGGCCTCAGGGACTTTGGAGGGTTCTCCTAATTTGTACGATTTTGGACAATGGAATGGGCAGAATTGCCACGGATTGGTAGGAACAGTCCTAATGTGTGGCTCTAGGGGCACCAGCCTTAGGGTTTGTGGCCCAGGACTTTGAGGACAGAAGTCTGAAAACACAAACTCAGATTAGGTTTGGGGACGTAGGTATGGCAGGCCCGATCTACAAAGCATGAGAAGAACTCTTCAGGATATGAAGAAAGTGCGAGTCTGAGGCGCTTGCTCAGGCTTTTGTCTCGGGATTTTGTATCAGCGGTGGCCGTGGAATGTCGGGGAGGCATCATGGGTCATGGACGAATCTATCTCTCTGAGGATTTGGCCCGATTCCCAATTTGTTCGTCAATCTGTGGGATGGGAGGACTCCTTTTGGTTTTGTTACCTCAGGTGTCCCACCAAAAGAGGAAATCCAAAGCAAATCCGTGGGGAAGCCTGAAGGGACAACCCGAACTATGGTTAAAAATTGGGGCCTAGGGGCATGGCAAGCCCAATATGCTATCTCGTCATCCAGCCACTGAGAGGCCTTACTAGAGGACTGGGCTCAGGCTGAGGGTCACAATGTGTGTTTGGGACCCATGTGGCACGCGAGCATGGGCGGGGCCTCATGGGCCACACTGGTTTCAACTACACTGAACGTTGGACAACATGCCAACCACAAGGTTTCTTGCCATGGGGAAGGAGTTCTGATTTTGCATCACGTTCAACCCTGGGCAGTGATTGGAGATAAGGTCTAGGTTCTGAAGCCTGAAAACCGAGGTTGGGAAGTGATGACGACCTAAGGCCATGGCGGCTCGATGTGCTCAGTGTGCGGCCAGCTGTCTGGGTGGGGCCAGGAGGTCCAGGCTCAGGCTGTTTCAGAAAGCGCATTAGTGCCCTGGTCAGCCTATGTATTTGGGGTACAGCCAAGGTCGGTGCAGGTTGATCCTCATTTGGGGTTACTGGGTAGCCCCAGAGGGCAATGTTTTTCTTCTGGAGGGCAGGCAGAGTGCTGCATTGTAGTTCTGGATTGCCAAACTGGAGGGCTTGTGGGCCAGTAGTCTGAGGACAGAAGTCTGAGAACACAAGCTAGGCTTAGGTTTCTGGGTGAGGACATGGCAGGCACAATCTACAGACCTGAATCGAGATCTCGTGCATCTGAAGTCAGGGTGAGGATCAGACGATCGCTCAGGTTGGATTTTCTGTCCCTGATGGCCCCTTCATGAAGGGGGGGCATCACGAGGCCATGGGGGTTTTCCCACGATGGGAGTTGTGAGCAGCTCCAAACTGCAAAGAGTCTTCTGCAGGGCAATTGAGACCTGTTGTTTGGCTCCAGGCCAATGATTCTGAGCAGGGTTCTAAGGATGGATGGCGCGTAGCCCCCCTCAAATTCCAATTGTTTCCTAGCAACAAGACAGGTTAGATCTGCTGGATCTGGGGGAGCAACCGAGGAGGCTGATTTGAAATGGACTCTCCTGTCGATGGGTCCTAATGTGCTTTTGTGTCTACGGAGACCTTGGAGTGAAGCGGTGGCACTGGGCCCTGAAGGGTTCTCTTAAACAGAGGCTTTGACCCAGCTCCAACGTGCAAGTTTCCCATGTGTAGATGAGATTTTTTCTGATGCGTGAGTCAAGAAACAGCCATATGCTGGTTTTGAAATCTAGGCCTCTGAGGAGAGATGCCTGGAAACCAAAGCAATGGATCTGATTAGTGCTTAGGGGAGTTTTCCTTCCTTTTTACCTCTGGGGACACCTGTCAATGGGTCTGAGTGCAGGTAGGTGTTCAGATGGGCTCAGATTGGCCCTGTTTTTCCTGGGAAGCCACCACTAGTGAGATAGATCAGGGACTTTGGAGGTTTATCCTATCAGAATTGTTGTGGCCATTGGAATGGGCACAGAGAATTCCCTTGGAGAGGGCAAGTACAGTCCTCAGGTTTGGCTCCCGGGGCCTGAGCCTGTAGGTTGTGTAGGCCAGGCCTGTTTGGACAGTTGTCTGAAAACACAAACTCGGCTTATGTTTTGGGTCATAGGTATGGCAGGACTGATCTACAGACCATGAGGAGAACTCTAAGGGATTTGAGGCAAGGGCGATTGTGAGGCTCTTGCTCAAGCTTTTGTCTCTGGATATCGTGTCACTCATGGTGGTGAAATTTCAGGGTGACTTCATGGGAAATGGACGAGTCTTCCTCTCTGGTGGTTAGGCCCCGTCCAAAGAGTTTGGGGTCATTCTGTGGGATGGAAGAAGTCCGTTTTTTTGTTGTTGTTGTTTTCTTTTTTAACCTCAGGTGTGCCACCAAATGAGGGATTCCAGAGTAGAGCACTGGGGATGGGCGACTGGACAATCAGAAATCTGGTTAAAAATTGGGGCCTAGGGACATGTCAAGCCCATTATGACATCTAATGGTCCAGCCAATGAGAGGAATTACCTGAGGACAGGACTCATGCTGAGGGTCACAATGCGTGTTTATGCCGTCGTCGCACTCAAGAATGGGCGGGGCCTCAGTGTGAATGCTGGTTTCTCCTACACACAACGTTGGCCAACGAGCCAACCACAAGGTTTCTTGCCATGGATAAGGAGGAGTTCTGATTTCTGCATCACACTCACCACTGGGCAGTGATTGGAGATAAGGTCTCGGTTCTGAAGCCTGAAAACTGAGGTAGGGAAGAGATGATGACCTAAGGCCATGGCGGGTGTTATGTGCTGAGTGTGCGGTCAGTTTTGTGGGGTTGGTCAGGAGGTCCGGGTTCACGTTATGTCCGACAGTGCATTAGTGCCCAGGTTAGACTACATAATTTGGGTAAAGTCGAGTGCTGTGTAGGTTTATCCTCATTTAAGGTGCCTGGGCAGCTCAGGAGGCAATACTTTTTTTCAAGAGGGCAGGCAGAGAGCTGCATTGTGGGTCCGGAAATGCTAAACTTGTGGGCTTCGGGGCCAGGAGTGTGAGGACGGAAGTCTGAGAAGTCAAGCTAGACTTGGGTTTCAGGGCGAGGGCACGGCAGGTACCCCCTGCAGATCTGAACCAATATCTCATGCATCTGAAGTCAGGGCGTGGATCAGACGTGGGCTCAGGTTGGAGTTTCTGTGCATGACGGCCGCTTCATGAAGGGAGCAGAATCTCGAGGCCATTGAGGTTTTCCCACGTTGGGAGTTGTGGGATGCCCCCTTCAAGGATTCCTTCAGCGGGACAATTGAGACCTGTGGGACAGCTCCAGGACATCCCATATGGAATGACTCCAGAGCACCGTTCGAGGATGGATGCCAGGGAATCCCGCCTCGCTTTCCAATTGTCTCCTAGCAACAAGTCAGTTTAGATCTGATGGCTCTGCGGGATCAACCGGGGTGGCTGAGTTGAAATGGACTTTCCTGAGGATGGGTCCTAATGGGTTTTTGTGTCCATGGGGGCTTGGAATGGGGCGGTGTCACCGGGACCCTGAAGTACTCTCCTAAGCTTTTGACATGGCTACCATGCACAGGTTTCCTTGTGGAGACGAGATGAGTTCTGATGGGTGCCTCAGGAAAACTCCTATGCACGTATTGGAATCAGGCTTTTGAGGAGACATACCTGTAAACCAAAGCAATGGATCCGATTATGGCCTAGGGTTCTGTCTGGTTCAATCTTCTTCTCTGGGGACATCCATCTATGGTATGAGTGGAGTTAGATTATCAGCTGGTGTCAGACATCCCTTGTTTGTTCCGGTCGACCTACACTATTGGGATGGCCTCAGGGACTTTGGAGGGTTCTCCTAATTTGTACGATTTTGGACAATGGAATGGGCAGAATTGCCACGGATTGGTAGGAACAGTCCTAATGTGTGGCTCTAGGGGCACCAGCCTTAGGGTTTGTGGCCCAGGACTTTGAGGACAGAAGTCTGAAAACACAAACTCAGATTAGGTTTGGGGACGTAGGTATGGCAGGCCCGATCTACAAACCATGAGAAGAACTCTTCAGGATATGAAGAAAGTGCGAGTCTGAGGCACTTGCTCAGGCTTTTGTCTCGGGATTTTGTATCAGCGGTGGCCGTGGAATGTCGGGGAGGCATCATGGGCCATGGACGAATCTTCCTCTCTGAGGATTTGGCCCGATTCCCAATTTGTTCGTCAATCTGTGGGATGGGAGGACTCCTTTCGGTTTTGTTACCTCAGGTGTCCCACCAAAAGAGGAATTCCAAAGCAAATCCGTGGGGAAGCCTGAAGGGACAACCCGAACTATGGTTAAAAATTGGGGCCTAGGGGCATGGCAAGCCCAATATGCTATCTCGTCATCCAGCCACTGAGAGGCCTTACTAGAGGACTGGGCTCAGGCTGAGGGTCACAATGTGTGTTTGGGACCCATGTGGCCCGCGAGCATGGGCGGGGCCTCATGGGCCACACTGGTTTCAACTTTACTGAACGTTGGACAACATGCCAACCACAAGGTTTCTTGCCATGGGGAAGGAGTTCTGATTTTGCATCACGTTCAACCCTGGGCAGTGATTGGAGATAAGGTCTAGGTTCTGAAGCCTGAATACCGAGGTTGGGAAGTGATGACGACCTAAGGCCATGGCGGCTCGATGTGCTCAGTGTGCGGCCAGCTGTCTGGGTGGGGCCAGGAGGTCCAGGCTCAGGCTGTTTCAGAAAGCGCATTAGTGCCCTGGTCAGCCTATGTATTTGGGGTACAGCCAAGGTCGGTGCAGGTTGATCCTCATTTGGGGTTACTGGGTAGCCCCAGAGGGCAATGTTTTTCTTCTGGAGGGCAGGCAGAGTGCTGCATTGTAGTTCTGGATTGCCAAACTGGAGGGCTTGTGGGCCAGTAGTCTGAGGACAGAAGTCTGAGAACACAAGCTAGGCTTAGGTTTCTGGGTGAGGACATGGCAGGCACAATCTACAGACCTGAATCGAGATCTCGTGCATCTGAAGTCAGGGCGAGGATCAGACGATCGCTCAGGTTGGATTTTCTGTCCCTGATGGCCCCTTCATGAAGGGGGGGCATCACGAGGCCATGGGGGTTTTCCCACGATGGGAGTTGTGAGCAGCTCCAAACTGCAAAGAGTCTTCTGCAGGGCAATTGAGACCTGTTGTTTGGCTCCAGGCCAATGATTCTGAGCAGGGTTCTAAGGATGGATGGCGGGTAGCCCCCCTCAAATTCCAATTGTTTCCTAGCAACAAGACAGGTTAGATCTGCTGGATCTGGGGGAGCAACCGAGGAGGCTGATTTGAAATGGACTCTCTTGTCGATGGGTCCTAATGTGCTTTTGTGTCTACGGAGACCTTGGAGTGAAGCGGTGGCACTGGGCCCTGAAGGGTTCTCTTAAACAGAGGCTTTGACCCAGCTCCAACGTGCAAGTTTCCCATGTGTAGATGAGATTTTTTCTGATGCGTGAGTCAAGAAACAGCCATATGCTGGTATTGAATCCAGGCCTCTGAGGAGAGATGCCTGGAAACCAAAGCAATGGATCCGATAAGTGCCTAGGGGCCTGTTTGTTCCTTTTTCCTCTGGGGACACCAGACAACGGTCTGACTGCAGGTAGGTGCTCAGATGGGCTCAGATTGCCCCTGTTTGTCCTGGGAAGCCAAAACTATTGGGATGGCCTCAGGGACTTTGGAGGTTATCCTATTAGTAGGGTTGTGGCCATTGGAATGGGCACATACAATTCCCTTGGAGAGGGCAAGTACAGTCCTCAGGTTTGGCTCCAGGGCCCTGAGCCTGTAGGGTGTGTAGGCCAGAGCTGTTTGGACAGTTGTCTGAAAACACAAACTCGGCTGATGTTTTGGGTCATAGGTATGGCAGGACTGATCTACAGACCATGAGGAGAACACTTCGGGATATGAAAAAAGGGCGAGTGTGAGGCTCTTGCTCAAGTTTTTGTCTCTGGATATCGTGTCACTCATGGTCGTGAAATTGCCGGGTGACTTCATGGAAAATGGACGAGTCTTACTCTCTGGGGGTTCGGTCCCGTCCAAAGAGTTTGGGGTCATGCTGGGGATGGAAGACGTCCGTTTTTTTGTTGTTCTTGTCGATTTGTTTCATTTTGTTTTTCAACCTCAGATGTCCCACCAAATGAGGGATTCCAGAGTAGAGCCCTGGGGTGGGGCGACTGGACAACCAGAAATCTGATTAAAAATTGGGGACTAGGGACATGTCAAGCCCATTATGACATCTAATGGTCCAGCCACTGAGAGGACATACTAGAGGACAGGACTCACGCTGAGGTCACAATGCGTGTTTATGCTCTCGTCGCACTCAAGAATGGGCGGGGCCTCAGGGTGAATGCTGTTTTCTCCTACACTGAACGTTGGACAATATGCCAACCACAAGGTTTCTTGCCATGGGGAAAGAGTTCTGATTTCTGCATCATTTTCAACCCTGGGCAGTGGTTGGAGATAAGGTCTAGGTTCTGGAGCCTGAAAAACGCAGTTGGGTAGAGATGACGACCTAAGGCCATGGCGGGTCCGATGTGCTCAGTGTGGGGCCAGCTGTCTGGGTGGGACCAGGAGGTCCAGGCTCAAGCTGGGTCAGAAGGGGAAATAGTCCCCAGGTCAGCCTCTATGTTTGGGGTACAGCCGAATGGCGTGCAGGTTGATCCTCATTTGGGGTTTCGGGGTTGCCCTGAGGGCAATGTTTTACTTCTGTAAGGCAGGCAGAGTGCGGCATTGTAGTTCTGGATTGCCGAACTGGAGGGCATGTGGGCCAGTAGTCTGAGGACGGAGTCTGGTAACCCAGCTAGTCCTAGGTTTCTGGGTGAGGATATGGCAGGCACAATCTACAGACCTCAATAGAGATCTCGTGCATCTGAAGTCAGGGCAAGGATCAGACTATCGCTCAGGTTGGACTTTCTGCCCTGATGGCCCTTTCTTGAAGGGGGTTGGATCACGAAGACATGGGGGTTTTCCCACGATGGGAGTTGTGAGAAGCTCCAAACTGCAAAGATTCTTCTGCAGGACAATTAAGACCTGTTTGTTGGCTCCAGGCCAACGATTCCGAGCAGGGTTCTAAGGATGGATGGCTCGGTAGCCCACCTCGCATTCCAATTGTCTCCAAGCAACAAGACAGGTTAGATCTGCTGGATGTGGGTGGCAACCGAGGAGGCTGAGTTGAAATGGACTCTCCTGTGGATGTGTCCTAATATGTTTTTGTGTCTATGGAGACCTTGGAATGAAGCGGTGGCCCTGGGGCCCTGAAGGCTTCTCCTAAACAGAGGCTTTGACACAGCTCCAACGTGCATGTTTCCCATGTGTAGATGAGATTTGTTCTGATGGGTGAGTCAAGAAACAGCCATATGCTGGTATTGAAATCCAGGCCTCTGAGGAGAGATGCCTGGAAACCAAAGCAATGGATCCGATTAGTGCCTAGGGGCCTGTTCGTTCCTTTTTACCTCTAGGACATCAGTCTACGGGTCTGACTGAAGGTAGGTGCTCAGATGGGCTCAGATTGCCCCTGTTTGTCCTGGGAAGACACAACTATTGGGATGGCCTCAGGCTTTGGAGGTTATCCTATTAGTAGGGTTGTGGCCATTGGAATGGGCACATACAATTCATTTGGAGAGGGCAAGTACAGTCCTCAGGTTTGGTTCCAGGGCCCTGAGCCTGTAGGGTGTGTAGGCCAGAGCTGTTTGACAGTTGTCTGAAAACACAAACTCGGCTGATGTTTTGGGTCATAGGTATGGCAGGACTGATCTACAGACCATGAGGAGAACACTTCGGGATATGAAAAAAGGGCGAGTGTGAGGCTCTTGCTCAAGTTTATGTCTCTGGATATCGTGTCACTCATGGTCGTGAAATTGCCGGGTGACTTCATGGGAAATGGACGAGTCTTACTCAATGGGGGTTCGGTCCCGTCCAAAGAGTTTGGGGTCATTCTGGGGATGGAAGAAGTCCGTATTTTGCTGTTGTTGATTTGTTTCTTTTTGTTTTTCAACCTCAGATGTCCCACCAAATGAGGGATTCCAGAGTAGAGCCCTGGGGTGGGGCGACTGGACAACCAGAAATTTGGTTAAAAATTGGGGACTAGGGACATGTCAAGCCCATTATGACATTTAATGGTCCAGCCAATGAGAGAACTTACTAGAGGTCAGGACTCACGCTGAGGTCACAATGCGAGTTTATGCTCTCCTCGCACTCAAGAATGGGCGTGGCCTCAGGGTGAATGCTGGTTTCTCCTACACTGAACGTTGGACAACATGCCAACCACAAGGTTTCTTGCCATGGGTCAGGAAGAGTTCTGATTTCTGCATCACAGTCACCCGTGGGCAGTGATTGGAGATAAGGTCTAGGTTCTGAAGCCTGAAAACTGAGGTAGGGTAGAGATGATGACCTAAGGCCATGGCAGGTCTGATGTGCTCAGGGTGCGGTCAGCTGTCTGGGTGTTTGTCAGCAGGTCCGGGCTCAGGTTGTGTCAGACAGTGCATTAGTGCCCAGGTTAGACTATATAATTTGGGTACACTCGAGTGCCGTGTAGGTTTCTCCTCCTTTAAGCTGCCTGGGCAGCTCATTAGGCAATATATTTTTTCTAGAGGGCAGGCAGAGTGCTTCATTGTCGTTTCGGAATTGCCAAACTTGAGGGCTTCGGGGCCAGGAGAGTGAGGATGGAAGTCTGAGAACACAAGCTAGACTTCGGATTCAGGGTGAGGGCACGGCAGGTACCCCCTGCAGATCTGAACCAATATCTCATGCATCTGAAGTCAGGGCGAGGATCCGACATTGGCTCCGGTTGGAGTTTATGTGCATGACGGCCCCTTCATGAAGGGAGCGGAATCTCGAGGCCATGGAGCTTTTCCACGTTGGGAGATGTGGGATGCCCCCTTCAAGGATTCCTTATGCGGGACAATTGAGACCTGTTGGACAGCTTCAGGACATCCCATATGGAATGACTCCAGAGCACCGTTCGAGGATGGATGCCTGGGAAGTCCGCCTCGCCTTCCAATTGTCTCTTAGCAACAAGAGAGTTTAGATCTAATGGATCTGCGGGAGCAACCGGGGTGGCTGAGTTGAAATGCTCTTTCCAGAGGATGGGTCCTAATGTGTGTTTGTGTCCATGAGGGCCTTGGAATGGGGAGGTGGCACCGGGACCCTGAAGTATTCTCCTAAGCTTTGGCATAGCTCCCATGCACAAGTTTCCTTGTGGAGACGATATTTGTTCTGATGGGTGCCTCAGGAAATCCCCTCTGCTGGTATTGGAATCCAGGCTTTTGAGGAGACATGCCTGTAAACCAAAGCAATGGATCCGATAATGGCCTCGGGTCCTGTCTGGTTCAATCTTCTTGGTAAGAGTGGAGGTAGATGAGTGGAGGTAGATGCTCAGCTGGTATCAACCGCCCTTTTTTGTCCCGGGCGACCTACACTATTGGGATGGCCTCAGGGACTTTGGAGGGTTCTCCTAATTTGTACGATTTTTGACAATGGAATGGGCAGAATTCCCATGGATTGGGTGGGGGCAGTCCTAATGTGTGGCTCCAGGGGCCCCAGCCTGGAGGGAGTGTGGCCCAGGACTTTGAGGACAGAAGACTGAAAACACAAACTCAGCTTAAGTTTGGGGACGTAGGTATGGCACGCCCGATCTACAAACCATGAGAAGAACTCTTCAGGATATGAAGAATGAGCGAGTCTGAGGCGCTTGCTCAGGATTTTGTCTCTGGATTTTGTTTCAGCGATGGCCGTGGAATGTTGGGGAGGTCTCATGGGCCATGGACGAATCTTGCTCTCTGTGGATTTGGCCCGATCCCAATTGTTTTTCGTCAATCTGTGGGATGGGAGGACTCCTTTCAGGTTTGTTACCTCAGGTGTCCCACCAAAAGAGGAATTCCAAAGCAGAGCCCTGGGGAAGAGTGAAGGGACAACCCGAACTATGGTTAAAAATTGGGGCCTAGGGGCATGCCAAGCCCAATATGCTGTCTCTTCATATAGGCCCTGAGAGGCCTTACCTGAGGACTGGGCTCAGGCTGAGGGTCACAATGTGTGTTTGTGACCAATGTGGCCCGCAAGCATGGGCTGGGCCTCATGGGCCACGCTTGTTTCAACTACACTGAATGTTGGACAACATGCCATCCACAAGGTTTCTTGCCATGGGGAAAGAGTTCTGATTTCTGCATCATTTTCAACCCTGGGCAGTGGTTGGAGATAAGGTCTAGGTTCTAGCGCCTGAAAACCGCAGTTGGGAAGAGATGACGACCTAAGGCCATGGCGGGTCCGATGTGCTCAGTGTGCGGCCAGCTGTCTGGGTGGGACCAGGAGGTCCAGGCTCAGGCTGGGTCAGAAGGGGAAATCGTGCCCAGGTCAGCCTCTATGTTTGGGCTACAGCCGAATGGCGTGCAGGTTGATCCTCATTTGGGGTTTCGGGGTAGCCCTGAGGGCAATGTTTTACTTCTGTAGGGCAGGCAGAGTGCGGCATTGTAGTTCTGGATTGCCAAACTGGAGGGCTTGTGGGCCAGTAGTCTGAGGACGGAGTCTGAGAACCCAAGCTAGGCCTAGGTCTCTGGGTGAGGATGTGGCAGGCACAATCTACAGACCTCAATAGAGATCTCGTGCATTTGAAGTCAGGGCAAGGATCAGACGATCGCTCAGGTTGGACTTTCTGCCCTGATGGCCCTTTCTTGAAGGGGGTTGGATCACGAGGACATGGGGGTTTTCCCAGGATGGGAGTTGTGAGAAGCTCCAAACTGCAAAGAATTTTTGCAGGACAATTGAGACCTGTTGGTTGGCTCCAGGCCAACGATTCCGAACAGGGTTCTAGGATGGATGGCTGGGTAGCCCACCTCGCATTCCAATTGTCTCCAAGCAACAAGACAGGTTAGATCTGCTGGATGTGGGGGGCAACTTTGGAGGCTGAGTTGAAATGGACTCTTAGTAGGGCTTTGGCCATTGGAATGGGCACATACAATTCTCTTGTAGAGGGCAAGTACAGTCCTCAGGTTTGGCTCCAGGGGCCTGAGCCTGTAGGGTGTGTAGGACAGAGCTGTTTGGTCAGTTGTCTGAAAACACAAACTCGGCTTATGTTTCGTGTCATAGGTATGGCAGGACTGATCTACAGACCATGAGGAGAACAGTTCGGGATATGAAAAAAGGGCGAGTGTGAGGCTCTTGCTCAAGTTTTTGTCTCTGGATATCGTGTCACTCATGATCGTGAAATTGCCTGGTGACTTCATGGGAAATGGACGAGTCTTACTCTCTGGGGGTTCGGTCCCGTCCAAAGAGTTTGGGTTCATTCTGCGGATGGAAGACATCCGTTTTTTTTTGTTGTTGTTGATTTGTTTCGTTTTGTTTTTCAACCTCATATGTCCCGCCAAATGAGGAATCCAGAATAGAGCCCTTGGGAGGGGCAAATGGACAAAAAGAAATCTGGTTAAAAATTAGGGCCTAGGGCCATGTCAAGCCCATTATGACATCTAATGGTCCAGCCACTGAGAGGACTAACTAGAGGACAGGACTCACGCTGAGGTCACAATGCGTGTTTATGCTCTCGTCGCACTCAAGAATGGGCAGGGCCGCAGGGTGAATGCTGTTTTCTCCTACAATGAACGTTGGACAACATGCCAACCACAAGGTTTCTTGCCATGGGTCAGGAAGAGTTCAGATTTCTGCATCACAGTCACCCGTGGGTAGTGATTGGAGATAAGGTCTAGGTTCTGAAGCCTGAAAACTGAGGTAGGGAAGAGAGGATGACCTAAGGCCATGGCGGGTCTGATGTGCTCAGGGTGCTGTCAGTTGTCTGTGTATTGGTCAGCAGGTCCGGGCTCAGGTTGTGTCAGACAGTGCATTAGTGCCCAGGTTAGACTATATAATTTGGGTACATGTGAGTGTCGTGTTGGTTTATCCTCATTTAAGCTGCCTGGGCAGCTCATTAGGCAATATATTTTATCTAGAGGGCTGGCAAAGTGCTTCATTGTCGGTCCGGAATTGCCAAACTTGAGGGCTTCGGGGCCAGGAGAGTGAGGACGGAAGTCTGAGAACACAAGCTAGTATTCGGATTCAGGGTGAGGGCACGGCAGGTACCCCCTGCAGATCTGAACCAATATCTCATGCATCTGAAGTCAGGGCGAGGATCCGACGTTGGCTCAGGTTGGAGTCTCTGTGCATGACGGCCCCTTCATGAAGGGAGCGGAATCTCGCGGCCATGGAGGTTTTCCACGTTGGGAGATGTGGGATGCCCCCTTCAAGGATTCCTTCTGCGGGACAATTGAGACCTCTTGGACAGCTCCAGGACATCCCATATGGAATGACTCCAAAGCACAGTTCGAGGATGGATGCCTGGGAAGTCCGCCTCGCCTTCCAATTGTCTCCTAGCAACAAGACAGTTTAGATCTAATGGATCTGCGGGAGCAACCGGGGTGGCTGAGTTGAAATGCACTTTCCAGAGGATGGGTTCTATTGTGTGTTTGTGTCCACGAGGGCCTTGGATGGGGCGGTGGCACCGGGAACCTGAAGTATTCTCCTAAGCTTTTGACATAGCTCCCATGCGCAAGTTTCCCTGTGGAGACTAGATTTGTTCTGATGGGTGCCTCAGGAAATCCCCTCTGCTGGTTTTGGAATCCAGGCTTTTGAGGAGACATGCCTGTAATCCAAAGCAATGGATCTGATAATGGCCTCGGGTCCTTTCTGGTTCAATCTTCTTCTCTGGGGTCATCCATCTATGGTATGAATGGTGGTAGATGCTCAGCTGTTATCAACCACCCTTTTTTGTTTCGGGCGACCTACACTATTGGGATGGCCTCAGGGATTTTGGAGGGTTCTCCTAATTTGTACGATTTTTGACAATGGAATGGGCAGAATTCCCATGGATTGGGTGGGCGCAGTCCTAATGTGTGGCTCCAGGGGCCCCAGCCTGGAGGGAGTTTGCCCTAGGACTTTAGGACAGAAGTCTGAAAACACAAACTCAGCTTAGGTTTGGGGACGTAGGTATGGCACGCCCGATCTACAAACCATGAAAAGAACTCTTCAGGATATGTAGAATGAGCGAATCTGACGTGCTTGCTCAGGCTTTTGTCTCTGGATGTTTTATCAGCGATGGCCGTGGAATGTTGGGGAGGCCTCATGGGCCATGGACGAATCTTGCTCTCTGTGGATTTGGCCCGATCCCAATTGTTTTTCGTCAATCTGTTGGATGGGAGGACTACTTTCAGGTTTGTTACCTCAGGTGTCCCTTCGAAAGAGAAATTCCAAAGCAGACCTGGGGAAGAGTGAAGGGACAAACCTAACGATGGTTAAAAATTTGGGCCTAGGGGCATGGCAGGCCCAATATGCTGTCTCTTCATCCAGCCACTGAGAGGCCTTACCTGAGGAATGGGCTCAGGCTGAGGGACACAATGTGTGTTTGTGACCAATGTGGCCTGCAAGCATGGGCGGGGCCTCATGGGCCACACTGGTTTCAACTACACTGAACGTTGGACCACATGCCAACCACAGGTTTCTTGCCATGGGGAAAGAGTTCTGATTTCTGCATCATATTCAAACCAGGGCAGTGATTGGAGATCACGTCCAGGTTCTGAAGCCTGGAAACCGTGGTGGAGAAGAGATGACGACCTAAGGCCATGGCGGGTCCGATGTGCTCAGTGTGCGGCCAGCTGTCTGGGTGGGGCTAGGAGTTCCAGGCTCCGGCTGGGTCAGAAAGCGCAATAGTGCCCAGGTGAGTCTATATATTTGGGGTACAGCCCAATGGCGTGCAGGTTGATCCTGATTTGGGGTTTCTGGATAGCCCCAGAGGGCAATGTTTTTCTTCTTGAGGGCAGGCA
Source organism: Mustela nivalis (assembly GCF_964662115.1). NCBI lineage: Eukaryota > Metazoa > Chordata > Mammalia > Carnivora > Mustelidae > Mustela > Mustela nivalis. The sequence continues at coordinate 213,375 of NW_028136271.1, read as the reverse complement.
GAGTGTGGCACTGTAGTTCTGGATTGCCAAACTGGAGGGCTTGTGGGCCAGTCGTCTGAGGACGGAGTCTGAGAACCCAAGCTAGGCCTAGGTTTCTGGGTGAGGATATGTCAGGCACAATCTACAGACCTCAGTCGATATCTCGTGAATCTGAAGTCAGGGCAAGGATCAGACGATTGCTCAGGTTGGACTTCCTGTCCCTGATGGCCCCTTCTAGAAGGTGGGTGAGGTGGATCACAAGTCCATGGGGGTTTTCCCACGAAGGGAGTTGTGAGAAGCTCCAAACTGCAAAGAATCTTCTGCAGGACAATTGAGACCTGTTGGTTGGCTCCAGGCCAATGATTCCGAGCAGGGTTCTAAGGATGGATGCCTGGGTAGCCCACCCCGCATTCCAATTGTCTCCAAAAACAAGACAGCTTAGATCTGCTGGATGTGGGGGAGCAACTGAGGAGGCTGAGTTGAAATGGACTCTCCTGTGGATGTGTCGTAATATGTGTTTGTGTCTATGGAGACTTGGGAATGAAGCGGTGTCACTGGGGCACTGAAGCGTTCTCCTAAACAGAGGCTTTGACACAATTACAACCTGCATGTTTCCCATGTGTAGATGAGATGTGTTCTGATGGGTGAGTCAAGAAACAGCCATATGCTGGTATTGAAATCCAGGCCTCTGAGGAGAGATGCCTGGAAACCAAAGCAATGGATCCAATGAGTGCCTAGGGGCCTGTTCATTCCTTTTTACCTCTGGGGACATCAGTCTACGGGTCTGAGTGCAGGTAGGTGCTCAGATGGGCTCAGATTGCCCCTGTTTGTCCTGGGAAGCCACAACTATTGGGTTGGCCTCAGTGACTTTGGAGGTTTATCCTATTAGTACGGTTTTGGCCTTTGGAATGGGCACATACAATTCCCTTGGAGAGGCCAAGTACAGTCCTCTGGTTTGGCTCCCTGGGCCTGAGCCTGTAGGGTGTGTAGGCCAGAGCTGATTGGACAGTTGTCTGAAAACACAAACTCGGCTTATGTTTTGGGTCATAGGTATGGCAGGAGTGATCTACTGACCATGAGGAGAACTCTTCTGGATATGAAAAAAGGGCGAGTGTGAGGCTCTTGCTCAAGTTTTTGTCTCTGGATATCTTGTCACTCATGGTCGTGAAATTTCCGGGTGACTTCATAGGAAATGGAGGATTCTTACTCTCTGGGGGTTCAGCCCCGTCCAAAGAGTTTGGGGTCATTCTGGGGATGGAAGAAGTCGTTTTTTTTGTTGTTGTTGTCGATTTGTTTCGTTTTGTTTTTCAACCTCAGATGTCCCACCAAATAAGGGATTCCAGAGTAGAGCCCTGGGGAGGGGAGACTGGACAACCAGAAATCCTGTTAAAAATTGGGGCCTAGAAACATGTCAAGCCCATTATGACATCTAATGGTCCAGCCACTGAGAGGACTTACTAGAGGACAGGACCCATGCTGTGGTCACAATGTGTGTTTATGCTCTCTTCGCACTCAAGAAGGGGCAGGGCCTCAGGGTGAATGCTGGTTTCTCCTACACTGAAAGTTGGACAACGTGCCAACCACAAGGGTTCTTGCCATGGGTAAGGAGGAGTTCTGATTTCTGCATCACACTCACCACTGGGCAGTGATTGGAGATAAGGTCGAGGTTCTGAAGCCTGAAAACTGAGGTAGGGAAGAGATGATGACCTAAGGCCATGGCGGGTCTGATGTGCTCAGGGTGCGGTCAGGGTAGCGTGCCCTAGAGGCAGCAGATCAAACATATCTTGTCGCTAATGGCCAATGGGAATGCGAGGCATGCTGTACAGGGATCCATCCTTCGAACCCTGCTCTCCAGTCCTTCCGTATGGTATGTCCTGGAGCAATGCAACAGGACTCGAATGTCCCGCGGAAGGAAACCTTGTGGTTTGGGGCAACCTCCAAACTCAGCGTGGGAAAACTTCCTTGGCCTCATAAGGCCCCCGCTTCATGAAGGTGCCATCATGGACACATACTCCAGCCTCAGCCAACGTCTGATCCTCAGCCTGACTTCAGATGCAGGAGATTTCGATTCATCCTCTGCAGAGTAGGCCTGCTTTGCCATTGGCTCCTAACCTCACCCTAGCTTGTGTTTTAAGACTTCCGTCCTCAAACTCCTGGCCGACAAACCCTCTCAACTTGGAATTCTGGGACCACAATGAAGCACTCTGCCTGCCTCACAGTAGAAAAACATTGTCTATGGTGCTGCCCAGAAACCCCAAATGAGGATCAAACTGCTTGGCCCTCGGCAACACCCCAATTGCATAGGCTACATTAAATACTGATGCTCTGTTGCGAATAGCCTGAGCCCAGACCTTCCAACAGACACCGACACAGCTGGCTGCACACCCAGCACATTGTCCTGCCACTGCCATAGGCCACCATGCATTCCCAACCTGGGTTTTCAGTCATCGGAACCTAGACCTTATCTCCAATCCCTGCACAGACAGAACCTGATGCACAAGTCAGAACCCCTCCTTCCCCATGGCAAGAAACCTTGCTGCTGGCAGTGAGTCAAACCTTCAGTGTAGGAGAAAACGTCATGGCCCATGAGGCCACGCCCATGCGTGAGGGCCGCCTTGGGCACAAACACACATTGTGACCCTCAGCGTGAGTACCTTATTCAAGTAACGCCTCTAAGTTTTACTGGACCAAGAGCCCGCATATGTGGCTTGTCATGGCCATAGTCACCCAGGTCTAACTAGATGGTGTGTATTGCAGTTGAGGGAACCCACTGCTGTGCTCTAGAGTCCCTCTCCTGGGGGGTCCCCTGTGGCAGAAAACAGTACTCTTCCCTTCCCACAGAATGAACCCACACACTTGGGAGCTTGGATAATCCCAGGAGAGGAAGGCTCTTCCTCTGCCCCTGAAGCAACCCCTACCCTGCACGGCCACTCTGAACACAACACCCAGAGACAAAAGCCTGAGTGACTGCCTCCCACGTACCCTCCTTTGATATCCAGAGGATCTCCCCTCACGGACTTGAGATCAGGCCTGCCATTACCTTGCCCCCTAGTTGAGCCAAGTTGGCTTTCTCAGGCATCAGTCCCCACAGCCCTGGCAAACACAGCCTCTAGGCTGGGTCCTCTGGAGCCATACCACAGGACCGTGCCTGCTCTCTCCTGGGAAACTGTGTCCATTCCTTTGGCCACACACCTCCAGAATATGAGAAACCTCAAGGCCCCCGAGGACATCCCACTACTGGGAGCCTCCCTGGACACAAAGGGGCTTTCGGACACAAGGTGAGCAACTACCTCCACGAAGGCATGCACACAGATGTCAACAGAGATAGAAGGTTGAGCCGGACAGGCCCTTAGGCCCTAATCTCAACTCTTGCTTTGGTTTCCAGGTGTCACTCCTCAGAGGCTTTGGTTCGAAGAACAGGATATGGGGCTTTCCTGAGGCACTGAACAGAACTCCTCTCGTCTCCACATGGGAAGCTTTCTTGTTGGAGCCGTGTCAAACACCTCAGGTTGGAGAATCCTGCAGAGTCCCTGAGCCACCTCCACATTCCAAGGTCTCCCAGGCCACCAAGCCACAGTAGGACTCATCTTCAGGAGAGTCCATTTCAACTCTTCCCTAGGTAACTCACCCAGGATCCCGCAGATTGAGCCTGCCTGGTCCTGACTAAAGAGTGGGAATATGAGGTGGCGTTCCCAGGCATCCATGCTTAGACACCTGCTCTCGAGTCTTTCCGTATGGGGCCTCCTGGAACCATCCAATAGGACTCGACTCTCGTGCAGAAGGAAATCTTGAGGTTTGGAGTAGTTCACAAATGCCATCGAAGGCAAAGCTCCCTGGCGTCATGAAGCCCCCACACCCTTCAGGAAGAGGCTATGCTGGACAAAAACTCTAGCCTGAGGCACGTCTCATAGTAGACATGACCTCAGTGCAGGAGTCTCGATTCAGCCTCTGCAGAGTGGGCCTGCCGTGCCCTCGGTCCCAAACCTCACGCTAGCTTGTGTTTTCAGACTTCCTTCCTCACACTCCTGGCAAACAAGCCCTCCAGACTAGGAACTCCAGAACCACAACCCAGCCCAGTGTCTGCCCAACAGAAGAAAAACGTTTCCCTGTGGGGCTCTCCAGAAAACACAGATGAGGATCAACCTGCTCGGGCCTCGACGGTACCCGAACTGGATAGGCTGCTCTGGGCACTCATGCTCTGTCTGCCACAGCCTGAAGCCAGACGTACAGACAGACAAGGAGACAGCTGGCCGCACACCCAGCACTTCGGACACGCCATGGTCTTATGCCGTCACCTCTTCCTAACCTTAGTTTCCAGATATCTGAACCTAGACATTATATCAATTCTCCACACAGCTGGGTATCGCAAGCACAAAACAGAACTTCTCCTTCCCCATGGCTGTAAAGCTTGCTCTTGGCATTTAGTCACACTTTCAGGGTGGGAGAATCGTTCATGGCCCCCGATGCCACGCCCAAACATGAGTGCGGCTTGGGCACAAATTCACACTGTGACCCTCAGCATGAGCCCCATGTCAAAGAAAGGCCTGTCAGGGCCTGGACCAAGAGCCCGCTTTTGGGGCTTGCCAAGGCCCTATGCACCCAATCCTCACCAGTGTTTGAATTTTCCAGTCGCCCCACCCGTACCTGGGGCTCTGCTCTGGAATCCCTTACTTGGAGAGACACATGAGCCAGACAACACGAATCCAACCTTCCCACAAAATGACCCCAAACTCTTGGGAGCTGGGACAAATCCCCAGAGAGGGATACTCGTCCAGTCCCTGTGGCCACCCGTCCAATCCACGGCTATCCCGGACACAACATCCATTGACAAAAACCTGAGGGAACGCCTCCCCCTCGCCCTGGTTTCAGAGGCCCAGGAGCTCCCTCTCGGGCTGAACATACGGCCTGCCATACCCTAGGCGCCACGCATAAGCTGAGTTTGTGTATTCAGACTTCTGTGCCCACAGCCTGGACCCACACAACCTCCAGGCTAGGGCCTCTTGGGCCACAGTGAAAGATTGTGCCTGCCCTCTCCAAGGAAAGTGTGCCAAATCCATTGACCACAACCCTACAGGTTAGGGAAAAGTTCCAAGGCCCCTGAGGCCATCAATAGAGTAGGCCACCCTGGACTAAGAGGGGCTCTCTGACACCAGCGGAGCAACTATCTCCACTTAGACTCTCAGACAGTGTCCCCAGAGACAGAAGGTTGAAATGGACAGGCCCCCAGGCCCTAATCTGAACCTTAGCTTTCGTTTCCATGTGTCCGTTTTCAGAGGACTGTTTTCGTAGACCAGCACACGGGGCTTTTCTGAGGTACCAAACCAAACCTCTCTCGTCTCCACATGGGGAGCTTTCTTACTGAGGATGTATCAAAACCTTCAGGTAGGAGAGTTCCGCAGGGCCACTGAACAACCAGCACATTCCAAGGTCTCCATGGACCGTAACGTACATTATGACGCCTCCTCAGGAGAGGCCATTTCAACTCAGCCCCCTGGGTAGCGTGCCCCAGAGGCAGCAGATCAAACATATCTTGTCGCTAATGGGCAATGGGAATGCGAGGCATGCTGTGCAGGGATCCATCCTTCAAACCCTGCTCTCCAGTCCTTCCTAATGGTATGTCCTGGAGCCATGCAACAGGACTCGAATGTCCCGCGGAAGGAAACCTTGTGGTTTGGGGCAACCTCCAAACTCAGCATGGGAAAACTTCCTTGGCCTCATGAGGCCCCCGCATCATGAAGGTGCCATCATGGACACATACTCCATCCTCAGCCAACGTCTGATCCTCAGCCTGACTTTAGATGCAGGAGATTTCGATTCAGCCTCTGCATAGTGGGCCTGCTCTGCCCTTGGCTCCAATCCTCACCCTAGCTTGTGTTTTCAGACTTTCGTCCTCACAGTCCTGGCCCACAAACCCTCCCTACTGGGAATTCTGGGGCTACACTGGAGCACTCTGCCTGCCTCCCAGGAGAAAAACATTGTCTATGGAGCTGCCCAGAAACCCCAAATGAGGATCAAACTGCTTGGCCCTCGACAACACCCCAATTGCATAAGCTACCTTAAACACTGATGCTCTGTCGCAAATAGCCTGAGCCCTGACATTCCAACAGACACCGACACAGCTGGCTGCACACCCAGCACATTTTACCCGCCACTGCCATAGGCCACCATGCATTCCCAACCTGGGTTTTCAGTCATCGGAACCTAGACCTTATCTCCAATCCCTGCACAGGGCGGAACCTGATGCACAAGTCAGAACCCCTCCTTCCCCATGGCAAGAAACCTTGCTGCTGGCAGTGAGTCAAACCTTCAGTGTAGGAGAAAACGTCATGGCCCATGAGGCCACGCCCATGCGTGAGGGCCGCCTTGGGCACAAACACACATTGTGACCCTCAGCGTGAGTACCTTATTCAAGTAACGCCTCTACGTTTTACTGGACCAAAAGCCCACATATGTGGCTTGTCATGGCCATAGTCACCCAGGTCGAACTAGATGGTGTGTATTCCAGTTGAGGGAACCCACTGCTGTGCTCTAGAGTCCCTCTCCTGGGGGGTCCCCTGTGGCAGAAAACAGTACTCTTCCCTTCCCACAGAATGAACCCACACACTTGGGAGCTTGGATAATCCCCCGAGAGGAAGGCTCTTCCTCGGCCCCTGAAGCAACCCCTACCCTGCACGGCCACTCTGAACGCAACACCCAGAGACAAAAGCCTGAGTGACTGCCTCACACGTGCCCTCCTTTGATATCCAGAGGATCTCCCCTCACGGACTGGAGATCAGGCCTGCCATTACCTTGCCCCCTAGTTGAGCCAAGTTGGCTTTCTCAGACATCTGTCCCCACAGCCCTGGCAAACACAGCCTCTAGGCTGGGTCCTCTGGAGCCATACCACAGGACCGTGCCTGCTCTCTCCTGGGAAACTGTGTCCATTCCTTTGGCCACACACCTCCAGAATATGAGAAACCTCAAGGCCCCCGAGGACATCCCACTACTGGGAGCCTCCCTGGACACACAGGGGCATTCGGACACAAGGTGAGCATCTACCTCCACGAAGGCATGCACACAGATGTCAACAGAGATAGAAGGTTGAGCCGGACAGGCCCTTAGGCCCTAATCTCAACTCTTGCTTTGGTTTCCAGGTGTCACTCCTCAGAGGCTTTGGTTCGAAGAACAGGATATGGGGCTTTCCTGAGGCACTGAACAGAACTCCTCTCGTCTCCACATGGGAAGCTTTCTTGTTGGAGCCGTGTCAAACACCTCAGGTTGGAGAATCCTGCAGAGTCCCTGAGCCACCTCCACATTCCAAGGTCTCCCAGGCCACCAAGCCACAGTAGGACTCATCTTCAGGAGAGTCCATTTCAACTCTTCCCTAGGTAGCCCCCCCAGGAGCCCGCAGATTGAGCCTGCCTGGTCCTGACTAAAGAGTGGGAATATGAGGTGGCGTTCCCAGGCATCCATGCTTAGACACCTGCTCTCGAGTGTTTCCGTATGGGGCCTCCTGGAACCATCCAATAGGACTCGACTCTCGTGCAGAAGGAAATCTTGAGGTTTGGAGTAGTTCACAAATCCCATCGAAGGCAAAGCTCCCTGGCGTCATGAAGCCCCCACACCCTTCAGGAAGAGGCTATGCTGGACAAAAAGTCTAGCCTGAGGCACGTCTCATAGTAGACATGACCTCAGTGCAGGAGATCTCGATTCAGCCTCTGCAGAGTGGGCCTGCCGTGCCCTCGGTCCCAAACCTCACGCTAGCTTGTGTTTTCAGACTTCCTTCCTCACACTCCTGGCAAACAACCCCTCCGGACTAGGAACTCCAGAAGCACAACCCAGCCCAGTGTCTGCCCAACAGAAGAAAAACGTTTCCCTGTGGGGCTCTCCAGAAAACACAGATGAGGATCAACCTGCTCGGGCCTCGACGGTACCCGAACTGGATAGGCTGCTCTGGGCACTCATGCTCTGTCTGCCACAGCCTGAAGCCAGACGTACAGACAGACAAGGAGACAGCTGGCCGCACACCCAGCACTTCGGACACGCCATGGTCTTATGCCGTCACCTCTTCCTAACCTTAGTTTCCAGATATCTGAACCTAGACATTATATCAATTCTCCACACAGCTGGGTATCGCAAGCACAAAACAGAACTTCTCCTTCCCCATGGCTGTAAAGCTTGCTCTTGGCATTTAGTCACACTTTCAGGGTGGGAGAATCGTTCATGGCCCCCGATGCCACGCCCAAACATGAGTGCGGCTTGGGCACAAATTCACACTGTGACCCTCAGCATGAGCCCCATGTCAAAGAAAGGCCTGTCGGGGCCTGGACCAAGAGCCCGCTTTTGGGCTTGCCAAGGCCCTATGCACCCAATCCTCACCAGTGTTTGAATTTTCCTGTCGCCCCACCCGTACCTGGGGCTCTGCTCTGGAAACCCTTACTTGGAGAGACACATGAGCCAGACAACACGACTCCAACCTTCCCACAAAATGACCCCAAACTCTTGGGAGCTGGGACAAATCCCCAGAGAGGGATACTCGTCCAGTCCCTGTGGCCACCCGTCCAATCCACGGCTATCCCGGACACAACATCCATTGACAAAAACCTGAAGGAACGCCTCCCACTCGCCCTGGTTTCAGAGGCCCAGGAGCTCCCTCTCGGGCTGAACATACGGCCTGCCATACCCTAGGCGCCACGCATAAGCTGAGTTTGTGTATTCAGACTTCTGTGCCCACAGCCTGGACCCACACAACCTCCAGGCTAGGGCCTCTTGGGCCACAGTGAAAGATTGTGCCTGCCCTCTCCAAGGAAAGGAGACATGCCAGGACATACCATTAGGAAGGACTGCCAAATCCATTGACCACAACCCTACAGGTTAGGGAAAAGTTCCAAGGCCCCTGAGGCCATCAATAGCGTAGGCCACCCTGGACTAATAGGGGCTCTCTGACACCAGCGGAGCAACTATCTCCACTTAGACTCTCAGACAGTGTCCCCAGAGACAGAAGGTTGAAATGGACAGGACCCCAGGCCCTAATCTGAACCTTAGCTTTCGTTTCCATGTGTCCGTTTTCAGAGGACTGTTTTCGTAGACCAGCACACGGGTCTTTTCTGAGGTACCAAACCAAACCTCTCTCGTCTCCACATGGGGAGCTTTCTTACTGAGGATGTATCATAACCTTCAGGTAGGAGAGTTCCGCAGGGCCACTGAACAACCAGCACATTCCAAGGTCTCCATGGTCCCAAACGTACATTATGACGCCTCCTCAGGAGAGGCCATTTTAACTCAGCCCCCTGGGTAGCGTGCCCAAGAGGCAGCAGATCAAACATATCTTGTCGCTAATGGGCAATGGGAATGCGAGGCATGCTGTGCAGGGATCCATCCTTCAAACCCTGCTCTCCAGGCCTTCCTAATGGTATGTCCTGGAGCCATGCAACAGGACTCGAATGTCCCACGGAAGGAAACCTTGTGGTTTGAGGCAACCTCCAAACTCAGCGTGGGAAAACTTCCTTGGCCTCATGAGGCCCCCGCTTCATGAAGGTGCCATCATGGACACATACTCCAGCCTCAGCCAACGTCTGATCCTCAGCCTGACTTCAGATGCAGGAGATTTCGATTCAGCCTCTGCAGAGTGGGCCTGCTCTGCCCTTGGCTCCAATCCTCACCCTAGCTTGTGTTTTCAGACTTTCGTCCTCAGTCCTGGCCCACAAACCCTCCCTACTGGGAATTCTGGGGCTACACTGGAGCACTCTGCCTGCCTCCCAGGAGAAAAACATTGTCTATGGTGCTGCCCAGAAACCCCAAATGAGGATCAAACTGCTTGGCCCTCGGCAACACCCAAATTCCATAAGCTACCTTAAACACTGATGCTCTGTCGCAAATAGCCTGAGCCCAGACATTCCAACAGACACCGACAAAGCTGGCTGCACACCCAGCACATTGGACCCGCCCCTCGGCAACACCCCATTTGCATAAGCGACCTTAAACACTGATGCTCTTTAGCAAATAGCCTGAGCCCAGACTTTCCAACAGACACCGACACAGCTGGCTGCACAACCAGCACATTGGACCCACCATTGCCATAGGCCACCATGCATTCCCAACCTGGGTTTTCAGTCATCGGAACCTAGACCTTATCTCCAATCCCTGCACAGGGCGGAACCTGATGCACAAGTCAGAACCCCTCCTTCCCCATGGCAAGAAACCTTGCTGCGGGCAGTGAGTCAAACCTTCAGTGTAGGAGAAAACGTCATGGCCCATGAGGCCACGCCCATGCGTGAGGGCCGCCTTGGGGACAAACACACATTGTGACCCTCAGCGTGAGTACCTTATTCAAGTAACGCCTCTAAGTTTTACTGGTCCATGAGCCCGCATATGTGGCTTGTCATGGCCGTAGTCACCCAGGTCTAACTCTATGGTGTGTATTCCAGTTGAGGGAACCCACTGCTGTGCTCTAGAGTCCCTCTCCTGGGGCGTCCCCTGTGGCAGAAAACATTACTCTTCCCTTCCCACAGAATGAAACCACACACTTGGGAGCTTGGATAATCCCCCGAGCGGAAGGCTCTTCCTCTGCCCCTGAAGCAACCCCTACCCTGCACGGCCACTCTGAACGCAACACCCAGAGACAAAAGCCTGAATGACTGCCTCCCACGTGCCCTCCTTTGATATCCAGAGGATCTCCCCTCACGGACTGGAGATCAGGCCTGCAATTACCTTGCCCCCTAGTTGAGCCAAGTTGGCTTTCTCAGACATCTGTCCCCACAGCCCTGGCAAACACAGCCTCTAGGCTGGGTCCTCTGGAGCCATACCACAGGACCGTGCCTGCTCTCTCCTGGGAAACTGTGTCCATTCCTTTAGCCACACCTCCAGAATATGAGAAACCTCAAGGCCCCCGAGGACATCCCACTACTGGGAGCCTCCCTGGACACACAGGGGCATTCGAACACAAGGTGAGCAACTACCTTCACGATGGCATGCACACAGATGTCAACAGAGATAGAAGGTTGAGCCGGACAGGCCCTTAGGCCCTAATCTCAACTCTTGCTTTGGTTTCCAGGTGTCACTCCTCAGAGGCTTTGGTTCGAAGAACAGGTTATGGGGCTTTCCTGAGGCACTGAACAGAACTCCTCTCGTCTCCACATGGGAAGCTTCCTTGTTGGAGCCGTGTCAAACACCTCAGGATGGAGAATCCTGCAGAGTCCCTGAGCCATCTCCACATTCCAAGGTCTCCCAGGCCAACAACCCACAGTAGGACTCATCTTCAGGAGAGTCCATTTCAACTCTTCCCTAGGTAGCTCACCCAGGAGCCCACAGATTGAGCCTGCCTGGTCCTGACTAAAGAGTGGGAATATGAGTTGGCGTTCCCAGGCATCCATGCTTAGACACCTGCTCTCGAGTCTTTCCGTATGGGGCCTCCTGGAACCATCCAATAGGACTCGACTCTAGTGCAGAAGGAAACCTTGAGTTTCGGAGTAGTTCACAAATCCCATCGAAGGCAAACCTCCCTGGTGTCATGAAGCCCCCACACCCTTCAGGAAGAGGACATGCTGGACAAAAACTCTAGCCTGAGGCACGTCTCATAGTAGACATGACCTCAGTGCAGGTGATCTCTATTCAGCCTCTGCAGAGTGGGCCTGCCGTGCCCTCGGTCCCAAACCTCACACTAGCTTGTGTTTTCAGACTTCCTTACTCACACTCCTGGCAAACAACCCCTCCGGACTAGGAACTCCAGAAGCACAACCCAGCCCAGAGTCTGCCCAACAGAAGAAAAACGTTTCCCTGTGGCGCTCTCCAGAAAACACAGATGAGGATCAACCTGCTCGGGCCTCGTCGGTACCCGAACTGGATAGGCTGCTCTGGGCACTCATGCTCTGTCTGCCACAGCCTGAATCCAGACGTACAGACAGACAAGGAGACAGCTGGCCGCACACCCAGCACTTCGGACACGCCATGGTCTTATGCCGTCACCTCTTCCTAACCTTAGTTTTCAGATATCTGAACCTAGACATTCTATCAATTCTCCACACAGCTGGGTATCGCAAGCACAAAACAGAACTTCTCCTTCCCCATGGCTGTAAAGCTTGCTCTTGGCATTTAGTCACACTTTCAGGGTGGGAGAAAACTTCATGGCCCCGGATGCCACACCCAAACATGAGTGCGGCTTGGGCACAAATTCACACTGTGACCCTCAGCATGAGCCCCATGTCAAAGAACGGCCTATCAGGGCCTGGACCAAGAGCCCGCTTTTGGGGCTTGCCAAGGCCATATGCACCCAATCCTCACCAGTGTTTGAATTTTCCTGTCGCCCCACCCGTACCTGGGGCTCTGCTCTGGAATCCCTTACTTGGAGAGACACATGAGCCAGACAACACGACTCCAACCTTCCCACAAAATGACCCCAAACTCTTGGGAGCTGGGACAAATCCCCAGAGAGGGATACTCGTCCAGTCCCTGTGGCCACCCGTCCAATCCACGGCTATCCCGGACACAACATCCATTGACAAAAACCTGAAGGAACGCCTCCCACTCGCCCTGGTTTCAGAGGCCCAGGAGCTCCCTCTCGGGCTGAACATACGGCCTGCCATACCCTAGGCGCCACGCATAAGCTGAGTTTGTGTATTCAGACTTCTGTGCCCACAGCCTGGACCCACACAACCTCCAGGCTAGGGCCTCTTGGGCCACAGTGAAAGATTGTGCCTGCCCTCTCCAAGGAAAGTGTGCCAAATCCATTGACCACAACCCTACAGGTTAGGGAAAAGTTCCAAGGCCCCTGAGGCCATCAATAGAGTAGGCCACCCTGGACTAATAGGGGCTCTCTGACACCAGCGGAGCAACTATCTCCACTTAGACTCTCAGACAGTGTCCCCAGAGACAGAAGGTTGAAATGGACAGGCCCCCAGGCCCTAATCTGAACCTTAGCTTTCGTTTCCATGTGTCCGTTTTCAGAGGACTGTTTTCGTAGACCAGCACACGGGGCTTTTCTGAGGTACCAAACCAAACCTCTCTCGTCTCCACATGGGGAGCTTTCTTACTGAGGATGTATCAAAACCTTCAGGTAGGAGAGTTCCGCAGGGCCACTGAACAACCAGCACACCAAGGTCTCCATGGACCGAAACGTACATTATGACGCATCCTCAGGAGAGGCCATTTCAACTCAGCCCCCTGGGTAGCGTGCCCCAGAGGCAGCAGATCAAACATATCTTGTCGCTAATGGGCAATGGGAATGCGAGGCATGCTGTGCAGGGATCCATCCTTCAAACCCTACTCTACAGTCCTTCCTAATGGTTTGTCCTGGAGCCATGCAACAGGACTCGAATGTCCCGCGGAAGGAAACCTTGTGGTTTGGGGCAACCTCCAAACTCAGCGTGGGAAAACTTCCTTGGCCTCATGAGGCCCCCGCTTCATGAAGGTGCCATCATGGACACATACTCCAGCCTCAGCCAACGTCTGATCCTCAGCCTGACTTCAGATGCAGGAGATTTCGATTCAGCCTCTGCAGAGTGGGCCTGCTCTACCCTTGGCTCCAATCCTCACCCTAGCTTGTGTTTTCAGACTTTCGTCCTCACAGTCCTGGCCCACAAACCCTCCCTACTGGGAATTCTGGGGCTACACTGGAGCAGTCTGCCTGCCTCCCAGGAGAAAAACATTGTCTATGGTGCTGCCCAGAAACCCCAAATGAGGATCAAACTGCTTGGCCCTCGGCAAAACCCCAATTCCATAAGCTACCTTAAACACTGATGCTCTGTCGGAAATAGCCTGAGCCCAGACATTACAACAGACACCGACAAAGCTGGCTGCACCACAGCACATTGGACCCGCCCCTCGGCAACACCCCATTTGCATAGGCTACCTTAAACACTGATGCTCTTTCCCAAATAGCCTGAGCCCAGACATTCCAACAGACACCGACACAGCTGGCTGCACACCCAGCACATTGGACCCGCCACTGCCATAGGCCACCATGCATTCCCAACCTGGGTTTTCAGTCATCGGAACCTAGACCTTATCTCCAATCACTGCACAGGGCAGAACCTGATGCACAAGTCAGAACCCCTCCTTCCCCATGGCAAGAAACCTTGCTGCTGGCAGTGAGTCAAACCTTCAGTGTAGGAGAAAACGTCATGGCCCATGAGGCCACGCCCATGCGTGAGGGCCGCCTTGGGCACAAACACACATTGTGACCCTCAGCGTGAGTACCTTATTCAAGTAACGCCTCTAAGTTTTACTGGACCAAGAGCCCGCATATGTGGCTTGTCATGGCCATAGTCACCCAGGTCTAACTAGATGGTGTGTATTCCAGTTGAGGGAACCCACTGCTGTGCTCTAGAGTCGCTCTCCTGGGGCGTCACCTGCTGCAGAAAACAGTACTGTTCCCTTCCCACAGAATGAACCCACACACTTGGGAGCTTGGATAATCCCCCGAGAGGAAGGCTTTTCCTCTGCCCCTGAAGCAACCCCTACCCTGCACGGCCACTCTGAACGCAACACCCAGAGACAAAAGCCTGAGTGACTGCCTCCCACGTGCCCTCCTTTGATATCCAGAGGATCTCCCCTCACGGACTGGAGATCAGGCCTGCCATTACCTTGCCCCCTAGTTGAGCCAAGTTGGCTTTCTCAGACATCTGTCCCCACAGCCCTGGCAAACACAGCCTCTAGGCTGGGTCCTCTGGAGCCATACCACAGGACCGTGCCTGCTCTCTCCTGGGAAACTGTGTCCATTCCTTTGGCCACACACCTCCAGAATATGAGAAACCTCAAGGCCCCCGAGGACATCCCACTACTGGGAGCCTCCCTGGACACACAGGGGCATTCGGACACAAGGTGAGCAACTACCTCCACGAAGGCATGCACACAGATGTCAACAGAGATAGAAGGTTGAGCCGGACAGGCCCTTAGGCCCTAATCTCAACTCTTGCTTTGGTTTCCAGGTGTCACTCCTCAGAGGCTTTGGTTCGAAGAACAGGATATGCGGCTTTCCTGAGGCACTGAACAGAACTCCTCTCGTCTCCACATGGGAAGCTTCCTTGTTGGAGCCGTGTCAAACACCTCAGGTTGGAGAATCCTGCAGAGTCCCTAAGCCACCTCCACATTCCAAGGTCTCCCAGGCCACCAAGCCACAGTAGGACTCATCTTCAGGAGAGTCCATTTCAACTCTTCCCTAGGTAACTCACCCAGGATCCCGCAGATTGAGCCTGCCTGGTCCTGACTAAAGAGTGGGAATATGAGGTGGCGTTCCCAGGCATCCATGCTTAGACACCTGCTCTCGAGTGTTTCCGTATGGGGCCTCCTGGAACCATCCAATATGACTCGACTCTAGTGCAGAAGGAAACCTTGAGGTTTGGAGTAGTTCACAAATCCCATCGAAGGCAAACCTCCCTGGCGTCATGAAGCCCCCACACCCTTCAGGAAGAGGACATGCTGGACAAAAACTCTAGCCTGAGGCACGTCTCAAAGTAGACATGACCTCAGTGCAGGAGATCTCTATTCAGCCTCTGCAGAGTGGGCCTGCCGTGCCCTCGGTCCCAAACCTCACGCTAGCTTGTGTTTTCAGACTTCCTTTCTCACACTCCTGGCAAACAAGCCCTCCGACTAGGAACTCCAGAACCACAACCCAGCCCAATGTCTGCCCAACAGAAGAAAAACGTTTCCCTGTGGGGCTCTCCAGAAAACACAGATGAGGATCAACCTGCTCGGGCCTCGACGGTACCCGAACTGGATAGGCTGCTCTGGGCACTCATGCTCTGTCTGCCACAGCCTGAAGCCAGACGTACAGACAGACAAGGAGACAGCTGGCCGCACACCAAGCACTTCGGACACGCCATGGTCTTATGCCGTCACCGCTTCCTAACCTGAGTTTTCAGATATCTGAACCTAGACATTCTATCAATTCTCCACACAGCTGGGTATCGCAAGCACAAAACAGAACTTCTCCTTCCCCATGGCTGTAAAGCTTGCTCTTGGCATTTAGTCACAATTTCAGGGTAGGAGAAAACTTCATGGACCCCGATGCCACGCCCAAACATGAGTGCGGCTTGGGCACAAATTCACACTGTGACCCTCAGCATGAGCCCCATTTCAAAGAACGGCCTGTCAGGGCCTGGACCAAGAGCCCGCTTTTAGGGCTTGCCAAGGCCCTATGCACCCAATCCTCACCAGTGTTTGAATTTTCCAGTCGCCCCACCCGTACCTGGGGCTCTGCTCTGGAATCCCTTACTTGGAGAGACACATGAGCCAGACAACACGACTCCAACCTTCCCACAAAATGACCCCAAACTCTTGGGAGCTGGGACAAATCCCCAGAGAGGGATACTCGTCCAGTCCCTGTGGCCACCCGTCCAATCCACGGCTATCCCGGACACAACATCCATTGACAAAAACCTGCTGGAACGCCTCCCACTCGCCCTGGTTTCAGAGGCCCAGGAGCTCCCTCTCGGGCTGAACATACGGCCTGCCATACCCTAGGCGCCACGCATAAGCTGAGTTTGTGTATTCAGACTTCTGTGCCCACAGCCTGGACCCACACAAACTCCAGGCTAGGGCCTCTTGGGCCACAGTGAAAGATTGTGCCTGCCCTCTCCAAGGAAAGTGTGCCAAATCCATTGACCACAACCCTACAGGTTAGGGAAAAGTTCCAAGGCCCCTGAGGCCATCAATAGAGTAGGCCACCCTGGTCTAATAGGGGCTCTCTGACACCAGCGGAGCAACTATCTCCACTTAGACTCTCAGACAGTGTCCCCAGAGACAGAAGGTTGAAATGGACAGGCCCCCAGGCCCTAATCTGAACCTTAGCTTTCGTTTCCATGTGTCCGTTTTCAGAGGACTGTTTTCGTAGACCAGCACACGGGTCTTTTCTGAGGTACCAAACCAAACCTCTCTCGTCTCCACATGGGGAGCTTTCTTACTGAGGATGTATCAAACCCTTCAGGTAGGAGAGTTCCGCAGGGCCACTGAACAACCAGCACATTCCAAGGTCTCCATGGACCGTAACGTACATTATGACGCCTCCTCAGGAGAGGCCATTTCAACTCAGCCCCCTGGGTAGCGTGCCCCAGAGGCAGCAGATCAAACATATCTTGTCGCTAATGGGCAATGGGAATGCGAGGCATGCTGTGCAGGGATCCATCCTTCAAACCCTGCTCTCCAGTCCTTCCTAATGGTATGTCCTGGAGCCATGCAACAGGACTCGAATGTCCCGCGGAAGGAAACCTTGTGGTTTGGGGCAACCTCCAAACTCAGCGTGGGAAAACTTCCTTGGCCTCATGAGGCCCCCGCTTCATGAAGGTGCCATCATGGACACATACTCCAGCCTCAGCCAACGTCTGATCCTCAGCCTGACTTCAGATGCAGGAGATTTTGATTCAGCCTCTGCAGAGTGGGCCTGCTCTGCCCTTGGCTCCAATTCTCACCCTAGCTTGTGTTTTCAGACTTTCGTCCTCACAGTCCTGGCCCACAAACCCACCCTACTGGGAATTCTGGGGCTACACTGGAGCACTCTGCCTGCCTCCCAGGAGAAAAACATTGTCTATGGAGCTGCCCAGAAACCCCAAATGAGGATCAAACTGCTTGGCCCTCGGCAACACCCCAATTGCATAAGCTACCTTAAACACTGATGCTCTGTCGCAAATAGCCTGAGCCCAGACATTCCAACAGACACCGACACAGGTGGCTGCACACCCAGCACATTGGACCCGCGACTGCCATAGGCCACCATGCATTCCCAACCTGAGTTTTCAGTCATCGGAACCTAGACCTTATCTCCAATCCCTGCACAAGGCAGAAGCTGATGCACAAGTCAGAACCCCTCCTTCCCCCTGGCAAGAAACCTTGCTGCTCCAGTGAGTCAAACCTTCAGTGTAGGAGAAAACGGCATGGCCCATGAGGCCACGCCCATGCGTGAGGGCCGCCTTGGGCACAAACACACATTGTGACCCTCAGCATGAGTACCTTATTCAAGTAACGCCTCTCAGTGACTGGACCAAGAGTCCGCATATGTGGCTTGCCATGCCCATAGGCCCCCAGGACTAACAAGATGGTGTGTATTCCAGTTGAGGAAACCCACTGCTCTGCTCTAGAGTCCCTCTCCTGGGGGGTCCCCTGTGGCAGAAAACAGTACTCTTCCCTTCCCACAGAATGAACCCACACACTTGGGAGCTTGGACAATCCCCCGAGAGGAAGGCTCTTCCTCGGCCCCTGAAGCAACCCCTACCCTGCACGGCCACTCTGAACGCAACACCCAGAGACAAAAGCCTGAGTGACTGCCTCCCACGTGCCCTCCTTTGATATCCAGAGGATCTCCCCTCACGGACTGGAGATCAGGCCTGCCATTACCTTGGCCCCTAGCTGAGCCAAGTTGGCTTTTTCAGACATCTGTCCCCACAGCCCTGGCAAACACAGCCTCTAGGCTGGGTCCTCTGGAGCCATACCACAGGACCGTGCCTGCTCTCTCCTGGGAAACTGTGTCCATTCCTTTGGCCACACACCTCCAGAATATGAGAAACCTCAAGGCCCCCGAGGACATCCCAGTACTGGGAGCCTTTCTGGACACACAGGGGCATTCGGAAACAAGCTGAGCAGCTACCTCCACGAAGGCATGCACACAGATGTCAATAGAGATAGAAGGTTGAGCCGGAGAGGCCCTTAGGCCCTAATCTCAACTCTTGCTTTGGTTTCCAGGTGTCACCCCTCAGAGGCTTTGGTTCGAAGAACAGGATATGCGGCTTTCCTGAGGCACTGAACAGAACTCCTCTCGTCTCCACATGGGAAGCTTCCTTGTTGGAGCCGTGTCAAACACCTCAGGTTGGAGAATCCTGCAGAGTCCCTGAGCCACCTCCACATTCCAAGGTTTCCCAGGCCACCAAGCCACAGTAGGACTCATCTTCAGGAGAGTCCATTTCAACTCTTACCTCTAGGTAGCTCATCCTGGAGCCCGCAGATTGAGCCTGCCTTGTCCTGACTAAAGAGTGGGAATATGAGGTGGCATTCCCAGGCATCCATACTTAGACACCTGCTCTCGAGTCTTTCCGTATGGGGCTCCTGGAACCATCCAATAGGACTCGACTCTCGTTCTGAAGGAAATCTTGAGGTTTGGAGTAGTTCACAAATCCCATCGAAGGCAAACCTCCCTGGCGTCATGAAGCCCCCACACACTTCAGGAAGAGGCCATGCTGGACAAAAACTGTAGCTTGAGGCACGTCTCATAGTTGACATGACCTCAGTGCAGGAGATCTCGATTCAGCCTCTGCAGAGTGGTCCTGCCATGCCCTCGGGCCCAAACCTCACCCTAGCTTGTGTTTGCAGACTTCCTTCCTCACACTCTGGCAAACAAGCCATCTGGACTAAGAACTTCAGAACCACAACCCAGCCCAGTGTCTGCCCAACGGAAGAAAAACGTTTCCATTTGGGCCTCTCCAGAAAACCCAGATGAGGATCAACCTGCTCGGGCCTTGACTTTAACCCGAAATTTATAGGCTGCTCTGAGCACTCAAGCTCTGTCTGACACAGCCTGAAGCCAGACGTCCAGACAGACAAGGAGACAGCTGGCCGCACACCCAGCACTTCAGACACGCCATGGTCTTATGCCGTCACTTCTTCCTAACCTTGGTTTTCAGATATCTGAACCTAGACATTCTATCAATTCTCCACACAGCTGGGTATCGCAAGCACAAAACAGAACTCCTCCTTCTCCATGGCTGTAAAGCTTGCTCTTGGCATGGAGTCACACATTCAGGGTGGGAGAAACCTTCATGACCCCTGATGCCATGCCCAAACTTGAGTGCAGCTTGGGCACAAATTCACACTGTGACCCACAGCATGAGCCCCATGTCAAAGAAAGGCCTTTCAGGGCCTGGACCAAGAGCCCGCATATGTGGCTTGCCAAACCACTATGCACCCAATCCTCACCAGTGTTTGAGTTTTCCAGTCGCCCCGCCCGTACCTGGGGCTCTGCTCTGGAATCCCTTTCTTGGAGAGACACATGAGCCAGACAACACGACTCCACCCTTCCCACAAAATGACCCCAAACTCTTGGGAGCTGGGACAAATCCGCAGAGAGGGATACTCGTCCACAGTCCCTGAGGCCACCCCTCCAATCCACGGCTATCCCGGACACAACATCCAGAGACAAAAACCTGAAGGAACGCCTCCCACTCGCATTGGTTTCAGAGGCTCAGGAGCTCCCTCTCGGGCTGTACATGCGGCCTGCCATACCCTAGGCGCCACGCATAAGCTGAGTTTGTGTTTTCAGACTTCTGTGCCCACAGCCTGGACCCACTCAACCTCCAGGCTAGGGCCTCTGGAGCAACAGCGAAATATTGTGCCTGCCCTCTCCAAGGAAAGTGTGCCCAGTCCATTGACCACAACCCTACAGGTTAGGGAAAAGCTCCAAGGCCTCTGAGGCCATCAATAGTGTAGGCCACCCTGGACTAAGAGGTGCTCTCTGACACCAGCGGAGCAACTAACTCCACTTAGACTCTCAGACAGTGTCCCCAGTGACAGAAGGTTGAAATGGACAGGCCCCCAGGCCCTAATCTGAACCTTAGCTTTGGTTTCCATGTGTCCGTCCTCAGAGGACTTTTTTCGTAGACCAGCACACGGGGCTTTTCTGAGGCACCAAACCAAACCTCTCTCGTCTCCACATGGGGAGCTTTCTTACTGGGAATGTATCAAACCCTTCAGGTAGGAGAGTTCCGCAGGGCCACTGAACAACCAGCACATTCCAAGGTCTCCATGGACCCAAAGGCAGATTATGACGCATCCTCTGGAGAGGCCATTTCAACTCAGCCCCCAGGGTAGCATGCCCCAGAGGCAGCAGATCAAACATATCTTGTCCCTAATGGCCAATGGGAATGTGAGGCATGCTGTGCCGGGATCCATCCTTCAAACCCTGCTCTCCAGTCCTTCCTAATGGTATGTCCTGGAGCCATGCAACAGGACTCGAATGTCCCGCAGAAGGAAACCCTGTGGTTTGGGGCAACCTCCAAACTCAGCGTGGGAAAACTTTCTTGGCCTCATGAGGCCCCCGCTTCATGAAGGTGCCATCATGGACACATACTGCAGCCTCAGCCAACGTCTGATCCTCAGCCTGACTTCAGATGCAGGAGATTTCGATTCAGCCTCTGCAGAGTGGGCCTGCTCTGCCCTTGGCTCCAATCCTCACCCTAGCTTGTGTTTTCAGACTTCCGTCCTCACACTCCTGGCCCACAAACCCTCCCTACTGGGAATTCTGGGGCCACTATGAAGCACTCTGCCTGCCTCCCAGGAGAAAAACATTGTCTATGGTGCTGCCCAGAAACCCCAAATGAGGATCAAACTGCTTGGCCCTCGGCAACACTCCAATTGCATAGGCTAGCTTAAACACTGATGCTCTGTCGCAAAGAGCCTGAGCCCAGACCTTCCAACAGACACCGACACAGCTGGCTGCACACCCAGCACATTGGTCCCGCCACTGCCATAGGCCACCATGCATTCCCAACCTTGGTTTTCAATCATCGGAACCTAGACCTTATCTCCTATCCCTGCACAGGGCAGAACCTGATGCACAAGTCAGAACCCCTCCTTCCCCATGGCAAGAAACCTTGCTGCTGGCAGTGAGTCAAACCTTCAGTGTATGAGAAAACGGCATGGCCCATGAGGCCACTCCCATGCGTGAGGGCCGCCTTGGGCACAAACACACATTGTAACCCTCAGCATGAGTACCTTATTCAAGTAACGCCTCTAAGTTTTACTGGCCCAAGAGCCCGCATATGTGGCTTTTCATGGACATAGTCACCCAGGTCTAACTAGATGGTGTGTATTCCAGTTGAGGGAACCCACTGCTGTGCTCTAGAGTCCCTCTCCTGGGGGGTCCCCTGTGGCAGAAACCAGTACTCTTCCCTTCCCACAGAATGAACCCACACACTCGGGAGCTTGGATAACCCCCGAGAGGAAGGCTCTTCCTCTGCCCCTGAAGCAACCCCTACCCTGCACGGCCACTTTGAACGCAACACCCAGAGACAAAATCCTGAGTGACTGCCTCCCACGTGCCCTCCTTTGATATCCAGAGGATCTCCCCTCACGGACTGGAGATCAGGCCTGCCATTTCCTTGCCCCCTAGTTGAGCCAAGTTGGCTTTCTCAGACATCTGTCCCCACAGCCTTGGCAAACACAGCCTCTAGGCTGGGTCCTCTGGAGCCATACCACAGGACCGTGCCTGCTCTCTCCTGGGAAACTGTGTCCATTCCTTTAGCCACACACCTCCAGAATATGAGAAACCTCAAGGCCCCCGAGGACATTCCACTACTGTGAGCCTCCCTAGACACACAGGGGCATTCGGACACAAGGTGAGCTACCACCTCCATGAAGGGATGCACACAGATGTCAACAGAGATAGAAGGTTGAGATGGGAGGCCCTTAGGCCCTAATCTCAACTCTTGCTTTGGTTTCCAGGTGTCACTCCTCAGAGGCTTTGGTTCGAAGAACAGGATATGGGGCTTTCCTGAGGCACTGACCAGAATTCCTCTCGTCTCCACATGGGAAGCTTCCTTGTTGGAGCCGTTTCAATCACCTCAGCTTGGAGAATCCTGCAGAGTCCCTGAGCCACCTCCACATTCCAAGGTCTCCCAGGCCACCAAGCCACAGTAGGACTCATCTTCAGGAGAGTCCATTTCATCTCTTCCCTAGGTAGCTCACCCAGGAGCCCGCAGATTGAGCCTGCCTTGTCCTGACTAAAGAGTGGGAATATGAGGTGGCGTTCCCAGGCATCCATGCTTAGACACCTGCTCTCGAGTCTTTCCGTATGGGGCCTCCTGGAACAATCCAATAGGACTCGACTGTCTTGCAGAAGGAAACCTTGAGGTTTGGAATAGTTCACAAATCCCATCGTAGGCAAACCTCCCTGGCCTCATGAAGCCCCCACACACTCCAGGAAGAGGCGATGCTGGACAAAAACGCTAGCCTGAGGCAGGTCTCATAGTTGACAGGACCACAGTGCAGGAGATCTCGATTCAGCCTCTGCAGAGTGGGCCTGCCGTGCCCTCGGTCCCAAACTTCACGCTAGCTTGTGTTTTCAGAATTCCTTTCTCACACTCCTGGCAATCAAGCCCTCCGGACTAGGAAATCCAGAACCACAACCCAGCCCAGTGTCTGCCCAACGGAAGAAAAACGTTTCCCTTTGGGGCTCTCCAGAAAACCCAGATGAGGATCAACCTGCTCGGACCTCGACGGTACCCGAAATTTATAGGCTGCTCTGGGCACTCAAGCTCCGTCTGACACAGCCTGAAGCCAGACGTCCAGACAGACAAGGAGACAGCTGGCCGCACACCCAGCACTTCAGACACGCCATGGTCTTATGCCGTCACTTCTTCCTAACCTTGGTTTTCAGTTATCTGAACCTAGACATTATATCAATGTTCCACACAGCTGGGTATCGCAAGCACAAAAGAGAACTCCTCCTTCCCCATGGCTGTAGCTTGCTCTTGGCGTGGAGTCACACCTTCAGGGTGGGAGAAAACTTTATGGCCCCTGATGCCACGCCCAAACTTGAGTGCTTCTTGGGCACAAATTCACATTGTGACCCTCAGCATGAGCCCCATGACAAAGAAAGGCCTGTCAGGGCCTGGACCAGGAGCCCGCATATGGGGCTTGCCAAGCCCCTATGCAACCAATGCTCACCCGTGTTTGAGTTTTCCAGTCGCCCCGCCCGTACCTGGGGCTCTGCTCTGGATTCCCTTTCTTGGAGAGAAACATGAGCCAGAAAACACGACTCCATCTTTCCCACAAAATGACCCCAAACTCTTGGGAGCTGGGACAAATCCCCAGAGAGGGATACTCGTCCACAGTTCCTGAGGCCACCGCTCCAATCCACGGCTATCCCGGAAACAACATCCAGAGACAAAAACCTGAAGGAACGCCTCCCACTCGCCCTGGATTCAGAGGCCCAGGAGCTTCCTCTCGGGCTGTACATACGGCCTGCCATACCCTCGGCGCCACGCATAGGCTGCATTTGTGTTTTTAGACTTCTGTGCTCACAGCCTGGACCCACACAACTTCCAGGCTAGGGCCTCTGGGACACAGCGAAAGATTGTGCCTGCCCTCTCCAAGGAAAGTGGGCCCAATCCATTGACCACAACCCTACAGGTTAGGGAAAAGCCCCAAGGCCCCTGAGGCCATCAATAGTGTAGGCCACCCTGGACTAAAGGGGCTCTCTGACACCAGCGGAGCAACTATCTCCACTTAGACTCTCAGACAGTGTCCCCAGAGACAGAAGGTTGAAATGGACAGGACACCAGGCCCTAATCTGAACCTTAGCTTTGGTTTCCATGTGTCCGTCCTCAGAGGACTGTTTTCGTAGACCAGCACACGGGGCTTTTCTGAGGCACCAAACCAAAACTCTGTCGTCTCCACATGGGGAGCTTTCTTACTGGGGATGTATCAAACCCTTCAGGTGGAGAGTTCCGCAGGGCCACTGAACAACCAGCACATTCCAAGGTCTCCCTGGACCCAAACGCACATGATGACGCATCCTCAGGAGAGGCCACTCAGCCCCCTGGGTAGCGTGCCCCAGAGGCCGCAGATCAAACATATCTTGTCACTAATGGCCAATGGGAATGCGAGGCATGCTGTGCAGGGATCCATCCTTCAAACCCTGCTCTCCAGTCCTTCCTAATGGTATGTCCTGGAGCCATGCAACAGGACTCGAATGTCCCGCAGAAGGAAACCTTGTGGTTTGGGGCAACCTGCAAACTCAGCGTGGGAAAACTGCCTTGGCCTCATGAGGCCCCCGCTTCATGAAGGTGCCATCATGGACACATACTCCAGCCTCAGCCAACGTCTGATCCTCAGCCTGAATTCAGATGCAGTTGATTTCGATTCATCCTCTGCAGAGTGGGCCTGCTCTGCCCTTGGCTCCAATCCTCACCCTAGCTTGTGTTTTCAGACTTCCGTCCTCACACTCCTGGCCCACAAACCCTCCCTCCTGAAAATTCTGGGGCCACTATGAAACACTCTGCCTGCCTCCCAGGAGAAAAACATTGTCTATGGTGCTGCCCAGAAACCCCAAATGAGGATCAAACTGCTTGGCCCTCGGCAACACCCCAATTGCATAGGCTACCTTAAACACTGATGCTCTGTCGCAAAGAGCCTGAGCCCAGACCTTCCAACAGACACCGACACAGCTGGCTGCACACCCAGCACATTGGACCCGCCACTGCCTTAGGCCACCATCCATTTCCAACCTGGGTTTTCAGTCATCGGAACATAGACCTTATCTCCAATCCCTGCACGGGGGGGAACCTGATGCACAAGTCAGAACCCCTCCTTCCCCATGGCAAGAAACCTTGCTGCTGGCAGTGAGTCAAACCTTAAGTGTAGGAGAAAACGGCATGGCCCATGAGGCCACGCCCATGCGTGAGGGCCGCCTTGGGCACAAACACACATTGTGACCCTCATCGTGAATACCTTATTCAAGTAACGCCTCTCAGTGACTGGACCAAGAGCCCGCATATGTGGCTTGTCATGGCCATAGGCACCCAGGACTAACTAGATGGTGCGTATTCCAGTTGAGGGAACCCACTGCTCTGCTCTAGAGTCCTTCTCCTAGGGGGTACCCTGTGGCAGAAACCAGTACTCTTCCCTTCCCACAGAATGAACCCAAACACTTGGGAGCTTGGACAATCCCCCGAGAGGAAGGCTCTTCCTCGGCCCCTGAAGCAACCCCTACCCTGCACGGCCACTGTGAACGCAACACTCAGAGACAAAAGCCTGAGTGACTGCCTTCCACGTGCCCTCCTTTGATATCCAGAGGATCTCCCCTCACGGACTGGAGATCAGGCCCTCCATTACCTTGGCCCCTAGCTGAGCCAAGTTGGCTTTTTCAGACATCTGTCCCCACAGCCCTGGCAAACACAGCCTCTAGGCTGGGTCCTCTGGAGACATACCCAGGACCATGCCTGCTTTCTCCTGGGAAACTGTGTCCATTCCTTTGGCCACACACCTCCAGAATATGAGAAACCTCAAGGCCCCCGAAAACATCCCACTACTGGGAGCCTCCCTGGACACACAGGGGCATTCGGACACAAGGTGAGCCACTACCTCCACGAAGGCATGCACACAGATGTCAACAGAGATAGAAGGTTGAGCTGGACAGGCCCTTAGGCCCTAATCTCAACTCTTGCTTTGGTTTCCAGGTGTCACTCCTCAGAGGCTTTGGTTCGAAGAACAGAATATGGGGCCTTCCTGAGGCACTGAACAAAACTCCTCTCGTCTCCACATGGGAAGCTTCCTTGTTGGAGCCGTGTCAAACACCTCTGTTTGGAGAATCCTGTAGATTCCCTGAGCCACCTCCACATTCCAAGGTATCCCAGGCCACCAAGCCAGAGTAGGTCTCATCTTCAGGAGAGTCCATTTCAACACTTCCCTCTAGGTAGCTCACCCAGGAGCCCGCAGATTGAGCCTGCCTTGTCCTGACTAAAGAGTGGGAATATGAGGTGGCGTTCCCAGGCATCCATGCTTAGACACCTGCTCTCGAGTGTTTCCGTATGGGGCCTCCTGGAACCATCCAATAGGACTCGACTCTTTTGCAGAAGGAAACCTTGAGGTTTGGAGTAGTTCACAAATGCCATCGAAGGCAAACCTCCCTGGCGTCCTGAAGCCCCACACCGTTCAGGAAGAGGCCATGCTGGACAAAAACTCTAGTCTGAGGCACGTCTCATAGTTGACATGACCTAAGTGCAGGAGATCTCTATTCAGCCTCTGCAGAGTGGGCCTGCCGTGCCCTCGGTCCCAAACCTCACGCTAGCTTGTGTTTTCAGACTTCCTTCCTCACACTCCTGGGAAACAAGCCCTTCGGACTAGGAACTCCAGAACTACAACCCATCCCAGTGTCTGCCCAACGGAAGAAAAATGTTTCCTTTGGGGATCTCCAGAAAACCCAGATGAGGATCAACCTGCTCGGGCCTCGACGGTACCCGAAATTTATAGGCTGCTCTGGGCACTCAAGCTGTGTCTGACACAGCCTGAAGCCAGACGTCCAGACAGACAAGGAGACAGCTGGCCGCACAACCAGCACTTCAGACACGCCATGGTCTTATGCCGTCACCTCTTCCTAACATTGGTTCTCAGATATCTGAACTTAGACATTTTATCAATTCTCCACACAGCAGGGTATCACATGCACAAAACAGAACTCCTCCGTCCCCATGGCTGTAAAGCTTGCTCTTGGCATGGAGTCACACCTTCAGGGTGGGAGAAAACTTTATGGCCCCTGATGCCACGCCGAAACATGAGTGTTGCTTGGGCACAAATCACACTGTGACCCTCAGCATGAGCCCCATGTCAAAGAAAGGCCTGTCTGGGCCTGGAGCAAGAGCACGCATATGGGGCTTGCCAAGCCCCTATGCACCCAATGCTCACCAGTGTTTGAGTTTTCCAGTCGCCCCGCCCACCTGGGGCTCTGCTCGGTTATCCCTTTCTTGGAGAGACACATGAGCCAGACAACACGACTCCACCCTTCCCACAAATTGACCCCAAACTCTTGGGAGCTGGGACAAATCCCCAGAGAGGGATTCTAGTCCACAGTCCCTGAGGACACCGCTCCAATCCACGGCATTCCAGGACACAACATCCAGAGACAAAAGCCTGAAGGAACGCCTCCCACTCGCCCTGGTTTCAGAGGCCCAGGAGCTCCCTCTCGGGCTGTACATGCGGCCTGCCATACCCTAGGCGCCACGCATAAGCTGAGTTTGTGTATTCAGACTTCTGTGCCCACAGCCTGGACCCACACAACCTCCAGGCTAGGGCCTCTGGAGCCACAGCGAAAGATTGTGCCTGCCCTCTCCAAGGAAATTGGGCCCAATCCATTGACCACAACGCTACAGGTTAGGGAAAATCTCCAAGGCCCCTGTGGCCATCAGTAGTGTAGGCCACCCTGGACACCAGCGGAGCAACTATCTCCACTTAGACTCTCAGACAGTGTCCCCAGAGACAGAAGGTTGAAATGGACAGGCCCCCAGGCCCTAATCTGAACCTTAGCTTTGGTTTCCATGTGTCCGTCCTCAGAGGACTGTTTTCGTAGACCAGCACACGGGGCTTTTCTGAGGCACCAAACCAAAACTCTGTCGTCTCCACATGGGGAGCTTTCTTACTGGGGATGTATCAAACCTTTCAGGTAGGAGAGTTCTGCAGGGCCACTGAACAACCAGCACATTCCAAGGTCTCCCTGGACCCAAACGCACATGATGACGCATCCTCAGGAGAGGCCACTCAGCCACCTGGGTAGCATGCCCCAGAGGCCGCAGATCAAACATATCTTGTCGCTAATGGCCAATGGGAATGCGAGGCATGCTGTGCAGGGATCCATCCTTCAAACCCTGCTCTCCAGTCCGTCTTAATGGTATGTCCTGGAGCCATGCAACAGGACTCGAATGTCCCGCAGAAGGAAACTTTGTGGTTTGGGGCAACCTCCAAACTCAGCGTGGTTAAACTTCCTTGGCCTCATGAGGCCCCCGCTTCATGAAGGTGCCATCATGGACACATACTCCAGCCTCAGCCAACGTCTGATCCTCAGCCTGACTTCAGATGCAGGAGATTTTGATTCAGCCTCTGCAGAGTGGGCATGCTCTGCCCTTGGCTCCAATCCTCACCCTAGCTTGTGTATTCAGACTTCCGTCCTCACACTCCTGGCCCACAAACCCTCCCTCCTGAAAATTCTGGGGCCACAATGAAACACTCTGCCTGCCTCCCAGGAGAAAAACATTGTCTATGGTGCTGCCCAGAAACCCCAAATGAGGATCAAACTGCTTGGCCCTCGGCAACACCCCAATTGCATAGGCTACCTTAAACACTGATGCTCTGTCGCAAATAGCCTGAGCCCAGACTTCCAACAGACACCGACACAGCTGGCTGCACACCCAGCACATTGGACCCGCCACTGCCTTAGGCCACCATGCATTTCCAACCTGGGTTTTCAGTCATCGGAACATAGACCTTATCTCCAATCCCTGCACAGGGGGGAACCTGATGCAAAGTCAGAACCCCTCCTTCCCCATGGCAAGAAACCTTGCTGCTGGCAGTGAGTCAAACCTTCAGTGTAGGAGAAAACGGCATGTCCCATGGGCCAGGCCCATGCGTGAGGGCCGCCTTGGGCACAAACACACATTGTGACCCTCATCGTGAGTACCTTATTCAAGTAACGCCTCTCAGTGACTGGACCAAGAGCCCCCATATGTGGCTTGTCACGGCCATAGGCACCCAGGACTAACTAGATGGTGCGTATTCCAGTTGAGGGAACCCACTGCTGTGCTCTAGAGTCCCTCTCCTGGGGGGTACCCTGTGGCAGAAACCAGTACTCTTCCCTTCCCACAGAATGAACCCAAACACTTGGGAGCTTGGACAATCCCCCGAGAGGAAGGCTCTTCCTCGGCCCCTGAAGCAACCCCTACCCTGCACGGCCACTGTGAACGCAACACTCAGAGACAAAAGCCTGAGTGACTGCCTTCCACGTGCCCTCCTTTGATATCCAGAGGATCTCCCGTCACGGACTGGAGATCCGGCCTGCCATTACTTTGGCCCCTAGCTGAGCCAAGTTGGCTTTTTCAGACATCTGTCCCCACAGCCCTGGGAAACACAGCCTCTAGGCTGGGTCCTCTGGAGCCATACCCAAGACCGTGCCTGCTCTCTCCTGGGAAACTGTGTCCATTCCTTTGGCCACACACCTCCAGAATATGAGAAACCTCAAGGCCCCCGAGGACATCCTACTACTTGGAGCCTCCCTGGACACACAGGGGCATTCGGACACAAGCTGAGCAACTACCTCCACGAAGGCATGGACACAGATGTCAACAGAGATAGAAGGTTGAGCCGGACAGGCCCTTAGGCCCTAATCTCAACTCTTGCTTTGGTTTCCAGGTGTCACTCCTCAGAGGCTTTGGTTCGAAGAACAGAATATGGGGCCTTCCTGAGGCACTGAACAAAACTCCTCTCGTCTCCACATGGGAAGCTTCCTTGTTGGAGCCGTGTCAAACACCTCAGTTTGGAGAATCCTGCAGAGTCCCTGAGCCACCTCCACATTCCAAGGTCTCCCAGGACACCTAGCCAGAGTAGGACTCATCTTCAGGAGAGTCCATTTCAACTCTTCCCTCTACGTAGCTCCCCAGGAGCCCGCCGATTGAGCCTGCCTTGTCCTGACTAAAGAGTGGGAATATGAGGTGGCGTTCCCAGGCATCCATGATTAGACACCTGCTCTCGAGTGTTTCCGTATGGGGCCTCCTGGAACCATCCAATGGACTGGACTCTTGTGCAGAAGGAAACCTTGAGGTTTGGAGTAGTTCACAAATCCCATCGAAGGCAAACCTCCCTGGCGTCCTGAAGTCCCACACCGTTCAGGAAGAGGCCATGCTGGACAAAAACTCTAGCCTGAGGCACGGCTCATAGTTGACGTGACCTAAGTGCAGGAGATCACTATTCAGCCTCTGAAGAGTGGGCCTGCCGTGCCCTCGGTCCCAAACCTCACGCTAGCTTGTGTTTTCAGACTTCCTTCCTCACACTCCTGGCAAACAAGCCCTCCGGACTAGGAACTCCAGAACCACAACCCAGCCCAGTGTCTGCCCAACAGAAGAAAAATGTTTCCTATGGGGATCTCCAGAAAACCCAGATGAGGATCAACCTGCTCGGGCCTCGACGGTACCCAAAATTTATAGGCTGCTCTGGGCACTCAAACTGTGTCTGACACAGCCTGAAGCCAGACGTCCAGACAGACAAGGAGACAGCTGGCCGCACAACCAGCACTTCAGACACGCCATGGTCTTATGCCGTCACCTCTTCCTAACATTGGTTTTCAGATATCTGAACCTAGACATTCTATCAATCTCCACACAGCTGGGTATCGCAAGCACAAAACAGAACTCCTCCGTCCCCATGGCTGTAAAGCTTGCTCTTGGCATGGAGTCACACCTTCAGGGTGGGAGAAAACTGTATGGCCCCTGATGCCACGCCGAAACATGAGTGCTGCTTGGGCACAAATCACACTGTGACCCTCAGCATGAGCCCCATGTCAAAGAAAGGCCTGTCTGGGCCTGGAGCAAGAGCACGCATATGGGGCTTGCCAAGCCCCTATGCACCCAATACTCACCAGTGTTTGAGTTTTCCAGTCGCCCCGCCCACCTGGGGCTCTGCTCGGGAATCCCTTTCTTGGAGAGACACATGAGCCAGACAACACGACTCCACCCTTCCCACAAAATGACCCCAAACTCTTGGGAGCTGGGACAAATCCCCAGAGAGGGAAACTTGTCCACAGTCCCTGAGGCCACCCCTCCAATCCACGGCTATCCCGGACACAACATCCAGAGACAAAAGCCTGAAGGAACGCCTCCCACTCGCCCTGGTTTCAGAGGCCCAGGAGCTCCCTCTCGGGCTGTACATGCGGCCTGCCATACCCTAGGCGCCACGCATAAGCTGAGTTTGTGTATTCAGACTTCTGTGCCCACAGCCTGGACCCACACAACCTCCAGGCTAGGGCCTCTGGAGCCACAGCGAAAGATTGTGCCTGCCCTCTCCAAGGAAATTGGGCCCAATCCATTGACCACAACGCTACAGGTTAGGGAAAATCTCCAAGGCCCCTGTGGCCATCAGTAGTGTAGGCCACCCTGGACACCAGCGGAGCAACTATCTCCACTTAGACTTTCAGACAGTGTCTCCAGAGACAGAAAGTTGAAATGGACAGGCCCCCAGGCCCTAATCTGAACCTTAGCTTTGGTTTCCATGTGTCCGTCCTCAGAGGACTGTTTTCGTAGACCAGCACACGGGTCTTTTCTGAGGTACCAAACCAAACCTCTGTCGTCTCCCCATGGGGAGCTTTCTTACTGGGGATGTATCAAACCCTTCAGGTAGGAGAGTTCCGCAGGGCCACTGAACAACCAGCACATTCCAAGGTCTCCCTGGACCCAAACGCACATAATGACGCATCCTCAGGAGAGGCCATTTCAACTCAGCCCCCTGGGTAGCGTGCCCCAGAGGCAGCAGATCAAACATATCTTGTCGCTAATGGCCAATGGGAATGCGAGGCATGCTGTGCAGGGATCCATCCTTCAAACCCTGCTCTCCAGTCCTTCCTAATGGTATGTCCTGGAGCCATGCAACAGGACTCGAATGTCCCGCAGAAGGAAACCTTGTGGTTTGGGGCAACCTCCAAACTCAGCGTGGGAAAACTTCCTTGGCCTCATGAGGCCCCCGCTTCATGAAGGTGCCATCATGGACACATACTCCAGCCTCAGCCAACGTCTGATCCTCAGCCTGACTTCAGATGCAGGAGATTTCGATTCAGCCTCTGCAGAGTGGGCCTGCTCTGCCCTTGGCTCCAATCCTCACCCTAGCTTGTGTTTTCAGACTTCCGTCCTCACACACCTGGCCCTCAAACCCTCCCTCCTGAAAATTATGGGGCCACAATGAAGCACTCTGCCTGCCTCCCAGGAGAAAAACATTGTCTATGGTGCTGCCCAGAAACCCCAAATGAGGATCAAACTGCTTGGCCCTCGGCAACACCCCAATTGCATAGGCTACCTTAAACACTGATGCTCTGTCACAAATAGCCTGAGCCCAGACCTTCCAACAGACACCGACAAAGCACACCCAGCACATTGGACCCGCCACTGCCATAGGCCACCATCCATTCCCAACCTGGGTTTTCAGTCATCGGAACCTAGACCTTATCTCCAATCCCTGCACAGGGGGGAACCTGATGCACAAGTCAGAACCCCTCCTTCCCCATGGCAAGAAACCTTGCTGCTGGCAGTGAGTCAAACCTTCAGTGTAGGAGAAAACGGCATGGCCCATAGGCCAGGCCCATGCGAGAGGGCCGCCTTGGGCACAAACACACATTGTGACCCTCATCGTGAATACCTTATTCAAGTAACGCCTCTCAGTGACTGGACCAAGAGCCCCCATATGTGGCTTGTCACGGCCATAGGCACCCAGGACTAACTAGATGGTGCGTATTCCAATTGAAGGAACCCACTGCTGTGCTCTAGAGTCCCTCTCCTGGGGGGTCCCCTGTGGCAGAAATCAGTACTCTTCCCTTCCCACAGAATGAACCCAAACACTTGGGAGCTTGGACAATCCCCCGAGAGGAAGGCTCTTCCTCGGCCCCTGAAGCAACCCCTACCCTGCACGTCCACTGTGAACGCAACACCCAGAGACAAAAGCCTGAGTGACTGCCTCCCACGTGCCCTCCTTTGATATCCAGAGGATCTCCCCTCACGGACTGGAGATCAGGCCTGCCATTACCTTGGCCACTAGCTGAGCCAAGTTGGCTTTTACAGACATCTGTCCCCACAGCCCTGGCAAACACAGCCTCTAGGCTGGGTCCTCTGGATCCATACCCAGGACCGTGCCTGCTCTCTCCTGGGAAACTGTGTCCATTCCTTTGGCCACACACCTCCAGAATATGAGAAACCTCCAGGCCCCCGAGGACATCCCAATACCTGGAGCCTCCCTGGACACACAGGGGCATTCGGACACAAGGTGAGCAACTACCTCCACGAAGGCATGCACACAGATGTCAACAGAGATAGAAGGTTGAGCCGGACAGGCCCTTAGGCCCTAATCTCAACTCTTGCTTTGGTTTCCAGGTGTCACTCCTCAGAGGCTTTGGTTCGAAGAACAGGATATGGGGCTTTCCTGAGGCACTGAACAGAACTCCTCTCGTCTCCACATGGGAAGCTTCCTTGTTGGAGCCGTGTCAAACACCTCAGCTTGGAGAATCCTGCAGAGTCCCTGAGCCACCTCCACATTCCAAGGTCTCCCAGGACACCAAGCCAGAGTAGGACTCATCTGCAGGAGAGTCCATTTCAACTCTTCCCTCTAGTTAGCTCACCCAGGAGCCCGCAGATTGAGCCTGCCTTGTCCTGACTAAAGAGTGGGAATATGAGGTGGCGTTCCCAGGCATCCATGCTTAGACACCTGCTCTCGAGTGTTTCCGTATGGGGCCTCCTAGAACCATCCAATAGGACTCGACTCTTGTGCAGAAGGAAACCTTGAGGTTTGGAGTAGTTCACAAATCCCATCGAAGGTAAACCTCCCTGGCGTCATGAAGCCCCCACGCCCTTCAGGAAGAGGCCATGCTGGACAAAAACTCTAGCCTGAGGCACGTCTCATAGTTGACATGACCTCAGTGCAGGAGATCTCGATTCAGCCTCTGCAGAGTGGGCCTGCTGTGCCCTCGGTCCCAAACCTCACGCTAGCTTGTGTTTTCAGACTTCCTTCCTCACACTCCTGGCAAACAAGCCCTCCGGACTAGGAACTCCAGAACCACAACCCAGCCCAGTGTCTGCCCAATGGAAGAAAAATGTTTTTTGGGGCTCTCCAGAAAACCCAGATGAGAATCAACCTGCTCGGACCTCGACGGTACCGGAAATTTATAGGCTGCTCTGGACACTCAAGCTCTCTCTGACACAGCCTGAAGCCAGACGTCCAGACAGACAAGGAGACAGCTGGCCGCACACCAAGCACTTCAGACACGCCATGGTCTTATGCCGTCACTTCTTCCTAACCTTGGTTTTCAGATATCTGAACCTAGACATTATATCAATTCTCCACATAGCTGGGTATCGCAAGCACAAAACAGAACTCCTCCGTCCCCATGGCTGTAAAGCTTGCTCTTGGCATGCAGTCACACCTTCAGGGTGCGAGAAAACTTCATGGCCCTTGATGCCACGCCGAAACTTGAGTGCTGCTTTGGCACAAATCACAATGTGACCCTCAGCATGAGCCCCATGTCAAAGAAAAGCCTGTCAGGGCCTGGACCTAGGGCCCGCATATGCGGCTTGCCAAGGCCCTATGCACCCAATCCTCACCGGTGTTTGAGTTTTCCAGTCGCCCCGCCCATACCTGGGGCTCTGCTCGGGAATCCCTTTCTTGGAGAGACAAATGAGCCAGACAACACGACTCCACCCTTCCCACAAAATGACCCCAAACTCTTGGGAGCTGGGACAAATCCCCAGAGAGGGATACTCGTCCACAGTCCCTGAGGCCACCCCTCCAATCCACGGCTATCCCAGACACAACATCCAGAGACAAAAGCCTGAAGGAACGCCTCGACTCGCCCTGGTTTCAGAGGCCCAGGAGCTCCCTCTCGGGCTGTACATGCGGCCTGCCATACCCTAGGCGCCACGCATAAGCTGAGTTTGTGTATTCAGATTTCTGTGCCCACAGCCTGGACCCACACAAACTCCAGGCTAGGGCCTCTGGAGCCACAGCGAAAGATTGTGCCTGCCCTCTCCAAGGAAAGTGTGCCCAATCCATTGACCACAACCCTACAGGTTAGGGAAAAGCTCCAAGGCCCCTGAGGCCATCAATAGTGTAGGCCACCCTGGACACCAGCGGAGCAACTATCTCCACTTAGACACTCAGAAAGTGTCCGCAGAGACAGAAAGTTGAAATGGACAGGCCCCCAGGCCCTAAACTGAACCTTAGCTTTGGTTTCCATGTGTCCGTCCTCAGAGGACTGTTTTTGTAGACCAGCACACGGGGCTTTTCTGAGGTACCAAACCAAACCTCTCTCGTCTCCACATGGGGAGCTTTCTTACTGAGGATGTATCAAACCCTTCAGGTAGGAGAGTTCCGCAGGGCCACTGAACAACCAGCACATTCCAAGGTCTCCCTGGACCCAAACGCACATTATGACGCATCCTCAGGAGAGGCCATTTCAACTCAGCCCCCTGGGTAGCGTGCCCCAAAGGCAGCAGATCAAACATATCTTGTCGCTAATGGCCAATGGGAATGCGAGGCATGCTGTGCAGGGATCCATCCTTCAAACCCTGCTCTCCAGTCCTTCCTAATGGTATGTCCTGGAGCCATGCAACAGGACTCGAATGGCCCGCAGAAGGAAACCTTGTTGTTTGGGGCAACCTCCAAACTCAGCGTGGGAAAACTTCCTTGGCCTCATGAGGCCCCCGCTTCATGAAGGTGCCATCATGGACACATACTCCAGCCTCAGCCAACGTCTGATCCTTAGCCTGACTTCAGATGCAGGAGATTTCGATTCAGCCTCTGCAGAGTGGGCCTGCTCTGCCCTTGGCTCCAATCCTCACCCTAGCTTGTGTTTTCAGACTTCCGTCCTCACACTTTGGCCCACAAACCCTCCCTCCTGAAAATTCTGGGGTCACAATGAAGCACTCTGCCTGCCTCCCAGGAGAAAAACATTGTCTATGGTGCTGTCCAAAAACCCCAAATGAGGATCAAACTGCTTGGCCCTCGGCAACACCCCAATTGCATAGGCTACCTTAAACACTGATGCTCTGTCGCAAATAGCCTGAGCCCAGACCTTCCAACAGACACCGACAAAGCACACCCAGCACATTGGACCCGCCACTGCCATAGGCCACCATCCATTCCCAACCTGGGTTTTCAGTCATCGGAACCTAGACCTTATCTCCAATCCCTGCACAGGGGGGAACCTGATGCACAAGTCAGAACCCCTCCTTCCCCATGGCAAGAAACCTTGCTGCTGGCAGTGAGTCAAAACTTCAGTGTAGGAGAAAACGGCATGGCCCATGGTCCAGGCCCATGCGAGAGGGCCGCCTTGGGCACAAACACACATTGTGACCCTCATCGTGAATACCTTATTCAAGTAACGCCTCTCAGTGACTGGACCAAGAGCCCCCATATGTGGCTTGTCACGGCCATAGGAACCCAGGACTAACTAGATGGTGCGTATTCCAGTTGAGGGAACCCACTGCTGTGCTCTAGAGTCCCTCTCCTGGGGGGTCCCCTGTGGCAGAAAACAGTACTCTTCCCTTCCCACAGAATGAACCCAAACACTTGGGAGCTTGGACAATCCCCTGAGAGGAAGGCTCTTCCTCGTCCCCTGAAGCAACCCCTACCCTGCACGGCCACTCTGAACACAACACCCAGAGACAAAAGCCTGAGTGACTGCCTCCCACGTGCCCTCCTTTGATATCCAGAGGATCTCCCCTCACGGACTGGAGATCAGGCCTGCCATTACCTTGGCCACTAGCTGAGCCAAGTTGGCTTTTACAGACGTCTGTCCCCACAGCCCTGGCAAACACAGCCTCTAGGCTGGGTCCTCTGGATCCATACCCAGGACCGTGCCTGCTCTCTCCTGGGATACTGTGTCCATTCCTTTGGCCACACACCTCCAGAATATGAGAAACCTCCAGGCCCCCGAGGACATCCCAATACCTGGAGCCTCCCTGGACACACAGGGGCATTTGGACACAAGCTGAGCAGCTACCTCCACGAAGGCATGCACACAGATGTCAACAGTGATAGAAGGTTGAGCCGGACAGGCCCTTAGGCCCTAATCTCAACTCTTGCTTTAGTTTCCAGTTGTCACTCCTCAGAGGCTTTGGTTCGAAGAACAGGATATGGGTCTTTCCTGAGGCAATGAACAAAACTCCTCTCGTCTTCACATGGGAAGCTTCCTTGTTGGAGCCGTGTCAAACACCTCAGGTTGGAGAATCCTGAAGAGTCCCTGAGCCACCTCCACATTCCAAGGTCTCCCAGGCCACCAAGCCAGAGTAGGACTCATCTTCAGGAGAGTCCATTTCAACTCTTACCTCTAGGTAGCTCACCCAGGAGCCCGCAGATTGAGCCTGCCTTGTCCTGACTAAAGAGTGGGAATATGAGGTGGCGTTCCCAGGCATCCATGCTTAGACACCTGCTCTCGAGTGTTTCCGTATGCGGACTCCTGGAACCATCCAATAGGACTCGACTCTTGTGCAGAAGGAAACCTTGAGGTTTGGAGTAGTTCACAAATCCCATCGAAGGTAAACCTCCCTGGCGTCATGAAGCCCCCACGCCCTTCAGGAAGAGGCCATGCTGGACAACAACTCTAGCCTGAGGCACGTCTCATAGTTGACATGACCTCAGTGCAGGAGATCTCGATTCAGCCTCTGCAGAGTGGGCCTGCCGTGCCCTCAGTCCCAAACCTCACGCTAGCTTGTGTTTTCAGACTTCCTTCCTCACACTCCTGGCAAACAAGCCCTCCGGACTAGGAACTCCAGAACCACAACCCAGCCCAGTGTCTGCCCAACGGAAGAAAAATGTTTCCATTGGGGCTCTCCAGAAAACCCAGATGAGGATCAACCTGCTCGGACCTCGACGGTACCGGAAATTTATAGGCTGCTCTGGACACTCAAGCTCTGTCTGACACAGCCTGAGGCCAGACGTCCAGACAGACAAGGAGACAGCTGGCCGCACACCAAGCACTTCAGACACGCCATGGTCTTATGCCGTCACCTCTTCCTAACCATGGTTTTCAGATATCTGTACCTAGACATTATATCAATTCTCCACAGAGCTGGGTATCGCAAGCACAAAACAGAACTCCTCCGTCCCCATGGCTGTAGAGCTTGCTCTTGGCATGGAGTCACACCTTCAGGGTGGGAGAAAACTTCATGGCCCCTGATGCCACGCCGAAACTTGAGTGCTGCTTGGGCACAAATCACACTGTGACCCTCAGCATGAGCCCCATGTCAAAGAAAAGCCTGTCAGGGCCTGGACCAAGAGCACGCATATGCGGCTTGCCAAGCCCCTATGCACCCAATCCTCACCGGTGTTTGAGTTTTCCAGTCGCCCCGCCCATACCCGGGGCTCTGCTCGGGAATCCCTTTCTTGGAGAGACACATGAGCCAGACAACACGACTCCACCCTTCCCACAAAATGACCCCAAACTCTTGGGAGCTGGGACAAATCCCCAGAGAGGGATACTTGTCCACAGTCCCTGAGGCCACCCCTCCAATCCACGGTTATCCCGGACACAACATCCAGAGACAAAAGCCTGAAGGAACGCCTCCCACTCGCCCTGGTTTCAGAGGCCCAGGAGCTCCCTCTCGGGCTGTACATGCGGCCTGCCATACCCTCGGCGCCACGCATAAGCTGAGTTTGTGTATTCAGACTTCTGTGCCCACAGCCTGGACCCACACAACCTCCAGGCTAGGGCCTCTGGGGCCACAGCGAAAGATTTTGCCTGCCCTCTCCAAGGAAAGTGTGCCCAATCCATTGACCACAACCCTACAGGTTAGGGAAAAGCTCCAAGGCCCCTGAGGCCATCAATAGTGTAGGCCACCCTGGACACCAGCGGAGCAACTATCTCCACTTAGACTCTCAGACAGTGTCCGCAGAGACAGAAAGTTGAAATGGACAGGCCCCCAGGCCCTAATCTGAACCTTAGCTTTGGTTTCCATGTGTCCGTCCTCAGAGGACTGTTTTCGTAGACCAGCACACGGGTCTTTTCTGAGGTACCAAACCAAACCTCTGTCGTCTCCACATGGGGAGCTTTCTTACTGGGGATGTATCAAACCCTTCAGGTAGGAGAGTTCCGCAGGGCCACTGAACAACCAGCACATTCCAAGGTCTCCCTGGACCCAAACGCACATTATGACGCATCCTCAGGAGAGGCCATTTCAACTCAGCCCCCTGGGTAGCGTGCCCCAGAGGCAGCAGATCAAACATATCTTGTCGCTAATGGCCAATGGGAATGCGAGGCATGCTGTGCAGGGATCCATCCTTCAAACCCTGCTCTCCAGTCCTTCCTAATGGTATGTCCTGGAGCTATGCAACAGGACTCGAATGTCCCGCAGAAGGAAACCTTGTGGTTTGGGGCAACCTCCAAACTCAGCGTGGGAAAACTTCCTTGGCCTCATGAGGCCCCCGCTTCATGAAGGTGCCATCATGGACACATACTGCAGCCTCAGCCAACGTCTGATCCTCAGCCTGACATCAGATGCAGGAGATTTCGATTCAGCCTCTGCAGAGTGGGCCTGCTCTGCCCTTGGCTTCAATCCTCACCCTAGCTTGTGTTTTCCGACTTCCGTCCTCACACTCTGGCCCACAAACCCTCCCTCCTGAAAATTCTGGGGCCACAATGAAGCACTCTGCCTGCCTCCCAGGAGAAAAACATTGTCTATTTTGCTGCCCAGAAACCCCAAATGAGGATCAAACTGCTTGGCCCTCGGCAACACCCCAATTGCATAGGCTACCTTAAACACTGATGCTCTGTCACAAATAGCCTGAGCCCAGACCTTCCAACAGACACCGACAAAGCACACCCAGCACATTGGACCCGCCACTGCCATAGGCCACCATCCATTCCCAACCTGGGTTTTCAGTCATCGGAACCTAGACCTTATCTCCAATCCCTGCACAGGGGGGAACCTGATGCACAAGTCAGAACCCCTCCTTCCCCATGGCAAGAAACCTTGCTGCTGGCAGTGAGTCAAACCTTCAGTGTAGGAGAAAACGGCATGGCCCTTGGTCCAGGCCCATGCGAGAGGGCCGTCTTGGGCACAAACACACATTGTGACCCTCATCGTGAATACCTTATTCAAGTAACGCCTCTCAGTGACTGGACCAAGAGCCCCCATATGTGGCTTGTCACGGCCATAGGCACCCAGGACTAACTAGATGGTGCGTATTCCAGTTGAGGGAACCCACTGCTGTGCTCTAGAGTCCCTCTCCTGGGGGGTCCCCTGTGGCAGAAAACAGTACTCTTCCCTTCCCACAGAATGAACCCAAACACTTGGGAGCTTGGACAATCCCCCGAGAGGAAGGCTCTTCCTCCTCCCCTGAAGCAACCCCTACCCTGCACGGCCACTCTGAACGCAACACCCAGAGACAAAAGCCTGAGTGACTGCCTCCCACGTGCCCTCCTTTGATATCCAGAGGATCTCCCCTCACGGACTGGAGATCAGGCCTGCCATTACCTTGGCCACTAGCTGAGCCAAGTTGGCTTTTACAGACATCTGTCCCCACAGCCCTCGCAAACACAGCCTCTAGGCTGGGTCCTCCGGATCCATACCCAGGACCGTGCCTGCTCTCTCCTGGGAAACTGTGTCCATTCCTTTGGCCACACACACCCAGAATATGAGAAACCTCCAGGCCCCCGAGGACATCCCAATACCTGGAGCCTCCCTGGACACACAGGGGCATTTGGACACAAGCTGAGCAGCTACCTCCATGAAGGCATGCACACAGATGTCAACAGAGATAGAAGGTTAAGCCGGACAGGCCCTTAGGCCCTATTCTCAACTCTTGCTTTGGTTTCCAGGTGTCACTCCTCAGAGGCTTTGGTTCGAAGAACAGGATATGGGGCTTTCCTGAGGCACTGAACAAACTCCTCTCGTCTCCACATGGGAAGCTTCCTTGTTGGAGCCGTGTCAAACACCTCAGGTTGGAGAATCCTGAAGAGTCCCTGAGCCACCTCCACATTCCAAGGTCTCCCAGGCCACCAAGCCAGAGTAGGACTCATCTTCAGGAGAGTCCATTTCAACTCTTACCTCTAGGTAGCTCACCCAGGAGCCCACAGATTGAGCCTGCCTTGTCCTGACTAAAGAGTGGGAATATGAGGTGGCGTTCCCAGGCATCCATGCTTAGACACCTGCTCTCGAGTGTTTCCGTATGGGGCCTCCTGGAACCATCCAATAGGACTCGACTCTTGTGCAGAAGGAAACCTTGAGGTTTGGAGTAGTTCACAAATCCCATCGAAGGTAAACCTCCCTGGCGTCATGAAGCCCCCACGCCCTTCAGGAAGAGGCCATGCTGGACAAAAACTCTAGCCTGAGGCACGTCTCATAGTTGACATGACCTCAGTGCAGGAGATCTCGATTCAGCCTCTGCAGAGTGGGCCTGCCATGCCCTCGGTCCCAAACCTCACGCTAGCTTGTGTTTTCAGACTTCCTTCCTCACACTCCTGGCAAACAAGCCCTACGGACTAGGAACTCCAGAACCACAACCCAGCCCAGTGTCTGCCCAACGGAAGAAAAATGTTTCCATTGGGGCTCTCCAGAAAACCCAGATGAGGATCAACCTGCTCGGACCTCGACGGTACCGGAAATTTATAGGCTGCTCTGGACACTCAAGCTCTGTCTGACACAGCCTGAAGCCAGACGTCCAGACAGACAAGGAGACAGCTGGCCGCACACCAAGCACTTCAGACACGCCATGGTCTTATGCCGTCACTTCTTCCGAACCTTGGTTTTCAGATATCTGAACCTAAACATTATATCAATTCTCCACACAGCTGGGTATCCCAAGCACAAAACAGAACTCCTCCGTCCCCATGGCTGTAAAGCTTGCTCTTGGCATGGAGTCACACCTTCAGGGTGGGAGAAAACTTCATGGCACCTGATGCCACGCCGAAACTTGAGTGCTGCTTGGGCACAAATCACACTGTGACCCTCAGCATGAGCCCCATGTCAAAGAAAAGCCTGTCAGTTCCTGGACTAAGAGCCCGCATATGGGGCTTGCCAAGCCCCTATGCACCCAATCCTCACCGGTGTTTGAGTTTTCCATTCGCCCCGCCCATACCCGGGGCTCTGCTCGGGAATCCCTTTCTTGGAGAGACACATGAGCCAGACAACACGACTCCACCCTTCCCACAAAATGACCCCCAACTCTTGGGAGCTGGGACAAATACCCAGAGAGGGATACTCGTCCACAGTCCCTGAGGCCACCCCTCCAATCCACGGCTATCCCGGACAAAACATCCAGAGACAAAAGCCTGACGGAACGCCTCCCACTCGCCCTGGTTTCAGAAGCCCAGAGCTCCCTCTCGGGCTGTACATGCGGCCTGCCATACCCTCGGCGCCACGCATAAGCTGAGTTTGTGTATTCAGACTTCTGTGCCCACTGCCTGGACCCACACAACCTCCAGGCTAGGGCCTCTGGAGCCACAGCGAAAGATTGTGCCTGCCCTCTCCAAGGAAAGTGTGCCCAATCCATTGATCACAACCCTACAGGTTAGGGAAAAGCTCCAAGGCCCCTGAGGCCATCAATAGTGTAGGCCACCCTGGACACCAGAGGAGCAACTATCTCCACTTAGACTCTCAGACAGTGTCCGCAGAGACAGAAAGTTGAAATTGACAGGCCCCCAGTCCCTAATCTGAACCTTAGCTTTGGTTTCCATGTGTCCGTCCTCAGAGGACTGTTTTCGTAGACCAGCACACGGGTCTTTTCTGAGGTACCAAACCAAACCTCTGTCCTCTCCACATGGGGAGCTTTCTTACCTGGGATGTATCAAACCCTTCAGGTAGGAGAGTTCCGCAGGGCCACTGAACAACCAGCACATTCCAAGGTCTCCCTGGACCCAAACGCACATTATGACGCATCCTCAGGAGAGGCCATTTCAACTCAGCCCCCTGGGTAGCGTGCCCCAGAGGCAGCAGATCAAACATATCTTGTCGCTAATGGCCAATGGGAATGCGAGGCATGCTGTGCAGGGATCCATCCTTCAAACCCTGCTCTCCAGTCCTTCCTAATGGTATGTCCTGGAGCCATGCAACAGGACTCGAATGTCCCGCAGAAGGAAACCTTGTGGTTTGGGGCAACCTCCAAACTCAGCGT
Organism: Mustela nivalis; assembly: GCF_964662115.1. Taxonomy (NCBI): domain Eukaryota; kingdom Metazoa; phylum Chordata; class Mammalia; order Carnivora; family Mustelidae; genus Mustela; species Mustela nivalis. Next base: position 170,094 of record NW_028136271.1, on the reverse strand, counting down.
GGGAAAACTTCCTTGGCCTCATGAGGCCCCCGCTTCATGAAGGTGCCATCATGGACACATACTGCAGCCTCAGCCAACGTCTGATCCTCAGCCTGACATCAGATGCAGGAGATTTCGATTCAGCCTCTGCAGAGTGGGCCTGCTCTGCCCTTGGCTCCAATCCTCACCCTAGCTTGTGTTTTCCGACTTCCGTCCTCACACTCTGGCCCACAAACCCTCCCTCCTGAAAATTCTGGGGCCACAATGAAGCACTCTGCCTGCCTCCCAGGAGAAAAACATTGTCTATGGTGCTGCCCAGAAACCCCAAATGAGGATCAAACTGCTTGGCCCTCGGCAACACCCCAATTGCATAGGCTACCTTAAACACTGATGCTCTGTCGCAAATAGCCTGAGCCCAGACCTTCCAACAGACACCGACAAAGCACACCCAGCACATTGGACCCGCCACTGCCATAGGCCACCATCCATTCCCAACCTGGGTTTTCAGTCATCGGAACCTAGACCTTATCTCCAATCCCTGCACAGGGGGGAACCTGATGCACAAGTCAGAACCCCTCCTTCCCCATGGCAAGAAACCTTGCTGCTGGCAGTGAGTCAAACCTTCAGTGTAGGAGAAAACGGCATGGCCCATGGGCCAGGCCCATGCGAGAGGGCCGTCTTGGGCACAAACACACATTGTGACCCTCATCGTGAATACCTTATTCAAGTAATGCCTCTCAGTGACTGGACCAAGAGCCCCCATATGTGGCTTGTCACGGCCATAGGCACCCAGGACTAACTAGATGGTCCAAATTCCAGTTGAGGGTACCCACTGCTGTGCTCTAGAGTCCCTCTCCTGGGGGGTCCCCTGTGGCAGAAAACAGTACTCTTCCCTTCCCACAGAATGAAGCCAAACACTTGGGAGCTTGGACAATCCCCCGAGAGGAAGGCTCTTCCTCGGCCCTTGAAGCAACCCCTACCCTACACGGCCACTCTGAACGCAACACCCAAAGACAAAAGCCTGAGTGACTGCCTCCCACGTGCCCTCCTTTGATATCCAGAGGATCTCCCCTCACGGACTGGAGATCAGGCCTGCCATTACCTTGGCCACTAGCTGAGCCAAGTTGGCTTTTACAGACATCTGTCCCCACAGCCCTGGCAAACACAGCCTCTAGGCTGGGTCCTCTGGATCCATACCCAGGACCGTGCCTGCTCTCTCCTGGGAAACTGTGTCCATTCCTTTGGCCACACACCTCCAGAATATGAGAAACCTCAAGGCCCCCGAGGACATCCCAATACCTGGAGCCTCCCTGGACACACAGGGGCATTCGGACACAAGCTGAGCAGCTACCTCCACGAAGGCATGCACACAGATGTCAACAGAGATAGAAAGTTAAGCCGGACAGGCCCTTAGGCCCTAATCTCAACTCTTGCTTTGGCTTCCAGGTGTCACTCCTCAGAGGCTTTGGTTCGAAGAACAGGATATGGGGCTATCCTGAGGCACTGAACAAAACTCCTCTCGTCTCCACATGGGAAGCTTCTTTGTTGGAGCCGTGTCAAACACCTCAGTTTGGAGAATCCTGCAGAGTCCCTGAGCCACCTCCACATTCCAAGGTCTCCCAGGTCACCAAGCCAGAGTAGGACTCATCTTCAGGAGAGTCCATTTCAACTCTTCCCTCTAGGTAGCTCACCCAGCAGCCCGCAGATTGAGCCTGCCTTGTCCTGACTAAAGAGTGGGAATATGAGGTGGCGTTCCCAGGCATCCAGGCTTAGACACCTGCTCTCGAGTGTTTCCGTATGGGGACTCCTGGAACCATCCAATAGGACTCGACTCTTGTGCAGATGGAAACCTTGAGGTTTGGAGTAGTTCACAAATCCCATCGAAGGCAAACCTCCCTGGCGTCATGAAGCCCCCACACCCTTCAGGAAGAGGCCATGCTGGACAAAAACTCTAGCCTGAGGCACGTCTCATAGTTGACATGACCTCAGTGCAGGAGATCTCGACTCAGCCTCTGCAGAGTGGGCCTGCCGTGCCCTCGGTCCCAAACCTCACGCTAGCTTGTGTTTTCAGACTTCCTTCCTCACACTCCAGCAAACAAGTCCTCCGGACTAGGAACTCCAGAACCACACCCAGCCCAGTGTCTGCCCAACGGAAGAAAAATGTTTCCTTTGGGGCTCTCCAGAACACCCAGATGAGGATCAACCTGCTCGGGCCTCGACGGTACCGGAAATTTATAGGCTGCTCTGGACACTCAAGCTCTGTCTGACACAGCCTGAAGCCAGACGTCCAGACAGACAAGGAGACAGCTGGCCGCACACCCAGCACTTCAGACACGCCATGGTCTTATGCCGTCACCTCTTCCTAACATTGGTTTTCAGATATCTGAACCTAAACATTATATCAATTCTCCACACAGCTGGGTATCGCAAGCACAAAACAGAACTCCTCCTTCCCCTTGGCTGTAAAGCTTGCTCTTGGCATGGAGTCACACCTTCAGGGTGGGAGAAACATTCATGGCCCCTGATGCCACGCCGAAACTTGAGTGCTGCTTGGGCACAAATCACCCTGTGACCCTCAGCATGAGCCCCATGTCAAAGAAAAGCCTGTCAGGGCCTGGACCAAGAGCCCGCATATGGGGCTTGCCAAGCCCCTATGCACCCAATCCTCACCGGTGTTTGAGGTTTCCAGTCGCCCCGCCCGTACCCGGGGCTCTGCTCGGGAATCCCTTTCTTGGAGAGACACATGAGCAAGACAACACGTCTCCACCCTTCCCACAAAATGACCCCAAACTCTTGGGAGCTGGGACAAATCCCCAGAGAGGGATACTCGTCCACAGTCCCTGAGGCCACCCCTCCAATGCACGGCTATCCCGGACACAACATCCAGAGACAAAAGCCTGAAGGAACGCCTCCCACTCGCCCTGGTTTCAGAGGCCCAGGAGCTCCCTCTCGGGCTGTACATGCGGCCTGCCATACCCTAGGCGCCACGCATAAGCTGAGTTTGTGTATTCAGACTTCTGTGCCCACAGCCTGGACCCACACAACCTCCAGGCTAGGGCCTCTGGAGCCACAGCGAAAGATTGTGCCTGCCCTCTCCAAGGAAAGTGTGCCCAATCCATTGACCACAACCCTACAGGTTAGGGAAAAGCTCCAAGGCCCCTGAGGCCATCAATAGTGTAGGCCACCCTGGACACCAGCGGAGCAACTATCTCCACTTAGACTCTCAGACTGTGTCCGCAGAGACAGAAAGTTGAAATGGACAGGCCCCCAGGCCCTAATCTGAACCTTAGCTTTGGTTTCCATGTGTCCGTCCTCAGAGGACTGTTTTCGTAGACCAGCACACGGGTCTTTTCTGAGGTACCAAACCAAACCTCTGTCCTCTCCACATGGGGAGCTTTCTTACCTGGGATGTATCAAACCCTTCAGGTAGGAGAGTTCCGCAGGGCCACTGAACAACCAGCACATTCCAAGGTCTCCCTGGACCCAAACGCACATTATGACGCATCCTCAGTAGAGGCCATTTCAACTCAGCCCCCTGGGTAGCGTGCCCCAGAGGCAGCAGATCAAACATATCTTGTCGCTAATGGCCAATGGGAATGCGAGGCATGCTGTGCAGGGATCCATCCTTCAAACCCTGCTCTCCAGTCCTTCCTAATGGTATGTCCTGGAGCCATGCAACAGGACTCGAATGTCCCGCAGAAGGAAACCTTGTGGTTTGGGGCAACCTCCAAACTCAGCGTGGGAAAACTTCCTTGGCCTCATGAGGCCCCCGCTTCATGAAGGTGCCATCATGGACACATACTCCAGCCTCAGCCAACGTCTGATCCTCAGCCTGACTTCAGATGCAGGAGATTTCGATTCAGCCTCTGCAGAGTGGGCCTGCTCTGCCCTTGGCTCCAATCCTCACCCTAGCTTGTGTTTTCAGACTTCCGTCCTCACACTCTGGCCCACAAACCCTTCCTCCTGAAAATTCTGGGGCCACAATGAAGCACTCTGCCTGCCTCCCAGGAGAAAAACATTTTCTATGGTGCTGCCCAGAAACCCCAAATGAGGATCAAACTGCTTGGCCCTCGGCAACACCCCAATTGCATAGGCTACCTTAAACACTGATGCTCTGTCGCAAATAGCCTGAGCCCAGACCTTCCAACAGACACCGACAAAGCACACCCAGCACATTGGACCCGCCACTGCCATAGGCCACCATCCATTCCCAACCTGGGTTTTCAGTCATCGGAACCTAGACCTTATCTCCAATCCCTGCACAGGGGGGAACCTGATGACCAAGTCAGAACCCCTCCTTCCCCATGGCAAGAAACCTTGCTGCTGGCAGTGAGTCAAACATTCACTGTAGGAAAAAACGGCATGGCCCATGGGCCAGGCCCATGCGAGAGGGCCGCCTTGGGCACAAACACACATTGTGACCCTCATCGTGAATACCTTATTCAAGTAACGCCTCTCAGTGACTGGACCAAGAGCCCCCATATGTGACTTGTCACGGCCATAGGCACCCAGGACTAACTAGATGGTGCGTATTCCAGTTGAGGGATCCCACTGCTGTGCTCTAGAGTCCCACTCCTGGGGGGTCCCCTGTGGCAGAAAACAGTACTCTTCCCTTCCCACAGAATGAACCCAAACACTTGGGAGCTTGGACAATCCCCCGATAGGAAGGCTCTTCCTCGGCCCCTGAAGCAACCCCTACCCTGCACGGCCACTCTGAACGCAACACCCAGAGACAAAAGCCTGAGTGACTGCCTCCCACGTGCCCTCCTTTGATATCCAGAGGATCTCCCCTCACGGACTGGAGATCAGGCCTGCCATTACCTTGGCCCCTAGCTGAGCCAAGTTTGCTTTTTCAGACATCTGTCCCCACAGCCCTGGCAAACACAGCCTCTAGGCTGGGTCCTCTGGATCCATACCCAGGACCGTGCCTGCTCTCTCCTGGGAAACTGTGTCCATTCCTTTGGCCACACACCTCCAGAATATGAGAAACCTCCAGGCCCCCGAGGACATCCCAATACCTGGAGCCTCCCTGGACACACAGGGGCATTCGGACACAAGCTGAGCAGCTACCTCCACGAAGGCATGCACACAGATGTCAACAGAGATAGGAGGTTGAGCCGGACAGGCCCTTAGGCCCTAATCTCAACTCTTGTTTTGGTTTCCAGGTGTCACTCCTCAGCGGCTTTGGTTCGAAGAACAGGATATGGGGCTTTCCTGAGGCACTGAACAAAACTCCTCTCGTCTCCACATGGGAAGCTTCCTAGTTGGAGCCGTGTCAAACACCTCAGGTTGGAGAATCCTGCAGAGTCCCTGAGCCACCTCCACATTCCAAGGTCTCCCAGGCCACCAAGCCAGAGTAGGACTCACCTTCCGGAGAGTCCATTTCAACTCTTCCCTCTAGGTAGCTCACCCAGGAGCCCGCAGATTGAGCCTGCCTTGTCCTGACTAAAGAGTGGGAATATGAGGTGGCGTTCCCAGGCATCCATGCTTAGACACCTGCTCTCGAGTGTTTCCGTATGGGGCCTCCTGGAACCATCCAATAGGACTCGACTCTTGTGCTGAAGGAAACCTTGAGGTTTGGAGTAGTTCACAAATCCCATCGAAGGCAAACCTCCCTGGCGTCCTGAAGCCCCAAAACCGTTCAGGAAGAGGCCAAGCTGGACAAAAACTCTAGCCTGAGGCACGTCTCATAGTTGACATGACCTCAGTGCAGGAGATCTCGATTCAGCCTCTGCAGAGTGGGCCTGCCGTGCCCTCGGTCCCAAACCTCACGCTAGCTTGGTTTTCAGACATCCTTCCTCACACTCCTGGCAAACAAGCCCTCCGGACTAGGAACTCCAGAACCACAACCCAGCCCAGTGTCTGCCCAATGGAAGAAAAATGTTTTTTGGGGCTCTCCAGAAAACCCAGATGAGAATCAACCTGCTCGGACCTCGACGGTACCGGAAATTTATAGGATGCTCTGGACACTCAAGCTCTGTCTGACACAGCCTGAAGCCAGACGTCCAGAAAGACAAGGAGACAGCCGGCCGCACACCCAGCACTCCAGACACGCCATGGTCTTATGCCGTCACCTCTTCCTAACATTGGTTTTCAGATATCTGAACCTAGACATTATATCAATTCTCCACACAGCTGGGTATCGCAAGCACAAAACAGAACTCCTCCGTCCCCATGGCTGTAAAGCTTGCTCTTGGCATGGAGTCACACCTTCAGGGTGGGAGAAAACTTCATGGCCCCTGATGCCACGCCGAAACTTGAGTGCTGCTTGGGCACAATCACACTGTGACCCTCAGCATGAGCCCCATGTCAAAGAAAAGCCTGTCAGGGCCTGGACCATGAGCACGCATATGGGGCTTGCCAAGCCCCTATGCACCCAATCCTCACAGGTGTTTGAGTTTTCCAGTCGCCCCGCCCGTCCCCGGGGCTCGGCTCGGGAATCCCTTTTTTGGAGAGACACATGAGCCAGACAACACGACTCCACCCTTCCCACAAAATGACCCCCAACTCTTGGGAGCTGGGACAAATCCCCAGAGAGGGATACTCGTCCACAGTCCCTGAGGCCTCCCCTCCAATCCACGGCTATCCCGGACACAACATCCAGAGACAAAAGCCTGAAGGAACGCCTCCCACTCGCCCTAGTTTCAGAGGCCCAGGAGCTCCCTCTCGGGCTGTACATGCGGCCTGCCATACCCTAGGAGCCACGCATAAGCTGAGTTTGTGTATTCAGAATTCTGTGCCCACAGCCTGGACCCACACAACCTCCAGGCTAGGGCCTCTGGAGCCACAGCGAAAGATTGTGCCTGCCCTCTCCAAGGAAAGTGTGCCCAATCCATTGACCACAACCCTACAGGTTAGGGAAAAGCTCCAAGGCACCAGAGGCCATCAATACTGTAGGCCACCCTGGACAACAGCGGAGCAACTACTCCACTTAGACTCTCAGACAGTGTCCGCAGAGACAGAAAGTTGAAATGGACAGGCCCCCAGGCCCTAATCTGAACCTTAGCTTTGGTTTCCATGTGTCCGTCCTCAGAGGACTGTTTTCGTAGACCAGCACACGGGTCTTTTCTGAGGTACCAAACCAAACCTCTGTCCTCTCCACATGGGGAGCTTTCTTACTGGTGATGTATCAAACCCTTCAGGTAGGAGAGTTCCGCAGGGCCACTGAACAACCAGCACATTCCAAGGTCTCCCTGGACCCAAACGCACATTATGACGCATCCTCAGGAGAGGCCATTTCAACTCAGCCCCCTGGGTAGCGTGCCCCAGAGGCAGCAGATCAAACATATCTTGTCGCTAATGGCCAATGGGAATGCGAGGCATGCTGTGCAGGGATCCATCCTTCAAACCCTGCTCTCCAGTCCTTCCTAATGGTATGTCCTGGAGCCATGCAGCAGGACTCGAATGTCCCGCAGAAGGAAACCTTGTGGTTTGGGGCAACCTCCAAACTCAGCGTGGGAAAACTTCCTTGGCCTCAAGAGGCCCCCGCCTCATGAAGGTGCCATCATGGACACATACTCCAGCCTCAGCCAACGTCTGATCCTCAGCCTGACTTCAGATGCAGTTGATTTCGATTCATCCTCTGCAGAGTGGGCCTGCTCTGCCCTTGGCTCCAATCCTCTCCCTAGCTTGTGTTTCCAGACTTCTGTCCTCACACTCCTGGCCCACAAACCCTCCCTACTGGGAATTCTGGGGCCAGAATGAAGCACTCTGCCTGCCTCCCAAGAGAAAACCATTGTCTATGGTGCTGCCCAGAAACCTCAAATGAGGATCAAACTGCTTGGCCCTCGGCAACACCCCAATTGCATAGGCTACCTTAAACACTGATGCTCTGTGGCAAAGAGCCTGAGCCCAGACCTTCCAACAGACACCGACACAGCTGGCTACACACCCAGCACATTGGACCCGCCACTGCCTTAGGCCACCATCCATTCCCAACCTGGGTTTTCAGTCATCGGAACCTAGACCTTATTCCAATCCCTGCACAGGGGGGAACCTGATGCACAAGTCAGAACCCCTCCTTCCCCATGGCAAGAAACCTTGCTGCTGGCAGTGATTCAAACCTTCTGTGTAGTAGAAAACGGCATGTCCATGAGGTCACGCCCATGCGTGAGGGCCGCCTTGGGCACAAACACACATTGTGACCCTCAACGTGAGTACTTTATTCAAGTAACGCCTCTCAGTGACTGGACCAAGAGCCAGCAGATGTGGCTTGTCATGGCCATAGGCACCCAGGACTAACTAAATGGTGTGTATTCCAGTTGAGGGAACCCACTGCTGTGCTCTAGAGTCCCTCTCCTGGGGGGTCCCTAGTGGCAGAAATCAGTACTCTTCCCTTCCCACAGAATGAACCCAAACACTTGGGAGCTTGGACAATCCCCCGAAAGGAAGGCTCTTCCTCGGCCCCTGAAGCAACCCCTACCCTGCACGGCCACTCTGAACGCAACACCCAGAGACAAAAGCCTGAGTGACTGCCTCCCACGTGCCCTCCTTTGATATTGAGAGGATCTCCCCTCACGGACTGGAGATCAGGCTTGCCATTACCTTGGCCCCTGGCTGAGGCAAGTTGGCTTTTTCAGACATCTGTCCCCACAGCCCTGGCAAACACAGCCTCTAGCCTGGCTCCTCTGGAGCCATACCACAGGACCGTGCCTGCTCTCTCCTGGGAAATGTGTCCATTCCTTTGGCCACACACCTCCAGAATATGAGAAACCTCAAGGCCCCCAAGGACATCCTAATACTGGGAGCCTCCTTGGACACACAGGGGTATTCGGACACAAACTGAACACCTACCTCCACGAAGGCATGCACACAGATGTCAACAGAGATAGAAGGTTGAGCCGGACAGGCCCTTAGGCCCTAATCTCAACTCTTGCTTTGGTTTCCAGGTGTCACTCCTCAGAGGCTTTGGTTCCAAGAACAGGATATAGGGCTTTCCTGAGTCACTGAAAAGAAAACCTCTCGTCTCCACATGGGAAGCTTCCTTGTTGGAGCCGTGTCAACACCTCAGGTTGGAGAATACTGGAGAGTCCCCGAGCCACCTCCACATTCCAAGGTCTCCCAGGCCACCAAGCCACAGTAGGACACATCTTCAGGAGAGTCCATTTCAACACTTCCCTCGAGGTAGCTCACTCAGGAGCCCGCAGATTGAGCCTGCCTTGTCCTGACTAAAGAGTGGGAATATGAGGTGGCGTTCCCAGGCATCCATGCTTAGACACCTGCTCTCGAGTCATTCCGTATGGGGCCTCCTGGAACCATCCAATAGGACTCGACTCTCATTCAGAAGGAAACCTGAGGTTTGGAGTAGTTCACAAATCCCATCGAAGGAAAACCTACCTGGCGTCATGAAGCCCCCACACCCTTCAGGAAGAGGCCATGCTGGACAAAAACTCTAGCCTGAGGCACGTCTCATAGTTGACATGACCTCAGTGCAGGAGATCTCGATTCAGCCTCTGCAGAGTGGGCCTGCCGTGCCCTCGGTCCCAAACCTCACGCTAGCTTGTGTTTTCAGACTTCCTTCCTCACACTCCTGGCAAACAAGCCCTCCGGACTAGGAACTCCAGAACCACAACCCAGCCCAGGTTCTGCTCAATGGAAGAAAAACGTTTCCCTTTGGGGCTCTCCAGAAAACCCAGATGAGGATCAACCTGCTCGGACCTCGACGGTACCCGAAATTTATAGACTGCTCTGGGCACTCAAGCTCTGTCTGACACAGCCTGAAGCCAGACGTCCAGACAGACAAGGAGACAGCTGGCCGCACACCCAGCACTTCAGACATGCCATGGTCTTATGCCGTCACCTCTTCCTAACCTTGGTTTTCAGATATCTGAACCTAGACATTCTATCAATTCTCCACACAGCTAGGTATCGCAAGCACCAAACAGAACTCCTCCGTCCCCATGGCTATAAAGCTTGCTCTTGACATGGAGTCACACCTTCAGGGTGGGAGAAAACTTCATGTCCCCTGATGCCACGCCTAAACTTGAGTGCTGCTTGGGCACAAATTCACACTGTGACCCTCAGCATGAGCCCCATGTCAAAGAAAGGCCTGTCATGGCCTGGACCAAGAGCCCGCATATGGGGCTTGCCAAGCCCCTATGCACCCAATCCTCACCAGTGTTTGAGTTTTCCGTCGCCCCACCCATACCTGGGCCTCTGCTCGGGAATCCCTTTCTTGGAGAGACACATGAGCCAGACAACACGACTCCACCCTTCCCACAAAATGACCCCAAACTCTTGGGAGCTGGGACAAATCCCCAGAGAGGGATACTCGTCCACAGTCCCTGAGGCCACCCCTCCAATCCACGGCTATCCCGGACACAACATCCAGAGACAAAAGCCTGAAGGAACGCCTCCCACTCGCCCTGGTTTCAGAGGCCCAGGAGCTCCCTCTCGGGCTGTACATACAGCCTGCCATATCCTAGGCGCCACGCATAAGCTGATTTTGTGTTTTCAGACTTCTGTGCCCACATCCTGGACCCACACAACCCCCAGGCTAGGGCCTCTGGAGCCACAGCGAAAGATTGTGCCTGCCCTCTCCAAGGAAAGTGTGCCCAATCCATTGACAACAACACTACAGGTTAGGGAAAAGCTCCAAGGCCCCTGAGGCCATCAATAGTGTAGGCCACCCTGGACTAAGAGGGGCTATCTGACACCAGCGGAGCAACTATCTCCACTTAGACTCTCAGACAGTGTCCCCAGAGACAGAATGTTGAAATGGAGAGGCCCCCAGGCCCTAATCTGAACCTTAGCTTTGGTTTCCATGTGTCCCTCCTTAGGGGACTGTTTTCGTAGACCAGCACACGGGGTTTCTCTGAGGCACCAAACCAAAACTCTCTCGTCTCCAAATGGGGAGCTTACTTACTGGGGATGTATCAAACCCTTCAGGTAGGAGAGTTCCGCAGGGCCACTGAACAATCTGCACATTCCAAGGTCTCCCTGGACCCAAACGCACATTATGACGCATCCTCAGGAGAGGCCATTTCAACTCAGCCCCCTGGGTAGCGTGCCCCAGAGGCAGCAGATCAAACATATCTTGTCGCTAATGGCCAATGGGAATGCGAGGCATGCTGTGCAGGGATCCATCCTTCAAACCCTGCTCTCCAGTCCTTCCTAATGGTATGTCCTGGAGCCATGCAACATGACTCGAATGTCCAGCAGAAGGAAACCTTGTGGTTTGGGGCAACCTCCAAACTCAGCGTGGGAAAACTTCCTTGGCCTCATGAGGCCCCCGCTTCATGAAGGTGCCATCATGGACACATACTCTAGCCTCAGCCGTCTGATCCTCAGCATGACTTCAGATGAAAGAGATTTCGATTCAGCCTCTGCAGAGTGGGCCTGCTCTGCCCTTGGCTCCAATCCTCACCCTAGCTTGTGTTTTCCGACTTCCGTCCTCACACTCTGGCCCACAAACCCTCCCTCCTGAAAATTCTGGGGCCACAATGACGCACTCTGCCTGCCTCCCAGGAGAAAACCATTGTCTATGGTGCTGCCCAGAAACCCCAAATGAGGATCAAACTGCTGGGCCCTCGGCAACACCCCAATTGCCTAGGCTACCTTAAACACTGATTTCTGTCGCAAATAGCCTGAGCCCAGACCTTCCAACAGACACCGACACAGCTGGCTGCACACCCAGCACATTGGACCCGCCACTGCCTTAGGCCACCATCCATTCCCAACCTGGGTTTTCAGTCATCGGAACCTAGACCTTATCTCCAATCCCTGCACAGGGGGGAACCTGATGCACAAGTCAGAACCCCTCCTTCCCCATGCCAAGGAACCTTGCTGCTGGCAGTGAGTCAAACCTTCAGTGTATAGAAAACGGCATGGCCCATGAGGCCACGCCCATGCGTGTGGGGCGCCTTGGGCACAAACACACATTGTGACCCTCAGCGTGAGTACCTTATTCAAGTAACGCCTCTCAGTGACTGGACCAATAGCCCACATATGTGGCTTGTCATGGCCATAGGCACCCAGGACTAACTAGATGGTGTGTATTCCAGTTGAGGGAACCCACTGCTGGGCTCTAGAGTCCCTCTCCTGGGGGGTCCCCTGTGGCAGAAACCAGTATTATTCCCTTCCCACAGAATGAACCCAAACACTTGGGAGCTTGGACAATCACCCGAGAGGAAGGCTCTTCCTCGGCCCCTGAAGCAACCCCTACCCTGCACGGCCACTCTGAACGCAACACCCAGAGACAAAAGCCTGAGTGACTGCCTCCCACGTGCCCTCCTTTGATATCGAGAGGATCTCCCCTCACGGACTGGAGATCAGGCCTGCCATTACCTTGGCCCCTGGCTGAGGCAAGTTGGCTTTTTCAGACATCTGTCCCCACAGCCCTGGCAAACACAGCCTCTAGGCTGGGTCCTCTGGAGCCATACCACAGGATCGTGCCTGCTCTCTCCTGGGAAACTGTGTCCATTCCTTTGGCCACACACCTCCAGAATATGAGAAACCTCAAGGCCCCCGAGGACATCCCACTACTGGGAGCCTCCCTGGACACACAGGGGCATTCAGACACAAGCTGAGCAGCTACGTCCACGAAGGCATGCACACAGATGTCAACAGAGATAGAAGGTTGAGCCGGACAGGCCCTTAGGCCCTAATCTCAACTCTTGCTTTGGTTTCCAGGTGTCACTCCTCAGAGGCTTTGTTTCCAAGAACAGGATATGGGGCTTTCCTGAGGCACTGAACAGAACTCCTCTCGTCTCCACATGGGAAGCTTCCTTGTTGGAACCGTGTCAAACACCTCAGGTTGAGAATCTTGCAGAGTCCCTGAGCCACCTCCACATTCCCAGGTCTCCCAGGCCACCAAGCCACAGTAGGACTCATCTTCAGGAGAGTCCATTTCAACACTACCCTCTAGGTAGCTCACCCAGGAGCCCGCAGATTGAGCCTGCCTTGTCCTGACTCAAGAGTGGGAATATGAGTTGGCGTTCCCAGGCATCCATGCTTTGACACCTGCTCTCGAGTCTTTCCGTATGGGGCCTCCTGGAACCATCCAATAGCACTCGACTGTCGTGCAGAAGGAAACCTTGAGGTTTGGAGTAGTTCAATAATCCCATCGAAGGTAAACCTCCCTGGCCTCATGAAGCCCCCACACCCTTCAGCAAGAGGCCATGCTTGACAAAAACTCTAGTCTGAGGCACGTCTCATAGTTGACATGACCTCAGTGCAGGAGATCTCGATTCAGCTTCTGCAGAGTGGTCCTGCCGTGCCCTCGGTCCCAAACCTCACGCTAGCTTGTTTTTACAGACTTCCTTCCTCACACTCCTGGCAAACAAGCACTCCGGACTAGGAACTCCTGAACCACAACCCAGCCCAGTGTCTGCCCAACAGAAGTAAAACGTTTTCCTGTGGGGCTCTCCAGAAAACCCAGATGAGGATCAACCTGCTCGGGCCTCGACGATTCCCGAACTGGATAGGCTGCTAGGGGCACCCATGCTCTGTCTGACACAGCCTGAAGCCAGGCGTCCAGACAGACAAGGATACAGCTGGCTGCAAACCCAGCACTTCGGACACGCAATGGTCTTATGCCGTCAGTTCTTCCTAACCTTGGTTTTCAGATATCTGAACCTAGACATTCTATCAATTCTCAACACAGCTGGGTAACGGAAGCACAAAACAGAACGCTTCCTTCCCCATTGCTGCCTATGCAATAGGGGTGTTGCCGAGGGCCAAGCAGTTTTATCCTCATTTGGGGTTTCTGGGCAGCACCATAGACAAAGTTTTTCTCCTGGGAGGTAGGCAGAGTGCTTCTTTGTGGCACCAGAATTTCCAGTAGGGAGGGTTTGTGGGCGAGGAGTGTGAGGACGGAAGACTGAAAACACAAGCTAGGGTGAGGATTGGAGCCAAGGGCAGAGCAGGCCCACTCTGCAGAGGATGAATCGAAATCTCCGGCATCTAAAATCAGGCTGAGGATCAGACGTTGATTGAGAATGGAGTATGTTTCCATGATGGCACCTTCATGAAGCGGGGGCCCCATGAGACCAAGGAAGTTTTCCCACGCTGAGTTTGGAGGTTGCCCCAAACCACAAGGTTTCCTTCTGCGGGACATTCGAGTCCTGTTGCATGGCTCCAGGACATACCATACGGAAGGAATGGAGAGCAGGGTTTGAAAGATGGATCCCTGTACAGTATGCCTCGCATTCCCATTGGCCATTAGGGACAAGATATGTTTGATCTACTGCCTATGGGGCACGCTACCCAGGGGGCTGAGTTGAAATGGCCTCTCCTGAGGATGCGTCATAATGTGCGTTGGGGTCCATGGAGACATTGGAATGTGCTGGTTGTTCAGTGGCCCTGCGGAACTCTCCTACCTGAAGGGTCTGATACATCACCAGTAAGAAAGCTCCCCATGTGGAGACTAGAGAGGTTTGGTTTGGTGCCTCAGAAAAGCCCCGTGTGCTGGTCTACGAAAACAGACCTCTGAGGACGGACACATGGAAACCAAAGCTAAGGTTCAGATTAGGGCCTGGGGGCCTGTCCATTTCAACCTTCTGTCTCTGGGGACACTGTCTGAGAGTCTACGTGGAGATAGTTGCTCCGCAGGTGGCAGAGAGCCCCTCTTAGTCCAGGGAGGTCTACACTAGTGATGGTTAAGGGGCCTTGGAGCTTTTCCCTAACCTGTAGCGTTGTGGTCAATGGATTGGGCACACTTTCCTTGGAGAGGGCAGGCACAATCTTTGGTTGTGGCTCCAGAGGCCCTAGCCTGGAGGTGGTGTGGGTCCTGGCTGTGGGCACAGAAGTCTGAAAACACAAACTCAGATTATGCGTGGCGCCTAGGGTATGGCAGGCCGCATGTACAGCCTGAGAGGGAGCTCCTGGGCCTCTGAAACCAGGGCGAGTGGGAGGCGTTCCTTCAGGCTTTTGTCTCTGGATGTTGTGTCCGGGATAGCCGTAGATTAGAGGGGTGGCCTCAGGGTTGTGGAAGAGTATCCCTCTCTGGGGATTTATCCCAGCTCCCTAGAATTTGGGGTCATTTTGTGGTAACGGTGGAGTCGTATTGTCTGGCTCATGTGTCTCTCCAAGAAAGGGATTCCAGAGCAGAGCCCCAGGTACGGGCGGGGAGACTGGAAAACTCAAACACTGGTGAGGATTGGGTGCATAGGGGCTTGGTAAGCCCCATATGCGGGCTCTTGGTCCAGGCCTCGACAGGCCTTTCTTTGACATGGGGCTCATGCTGAGGGTCACCGTGTGAATTTGTGCCAAAGCAGCACTCAAGTTTGGGCTTGGCATCAGGGGCCATGAGGGTTTCTCCCACCCTGAAGGTGTGACTCCATGCCAAGAGCAAGCTTTACAGCCATGGGGAAGGAGGAGTTCTGTTTTGTGCTTGCGATACCCAGCTGTGTGGTATTGATATAATGTCTAGGTTCAGTTATCTGAAAACCAAGGTTAGGAAGAGGTGACGGCATAAGGCCATGGCGTGTCTGAAGTGCTGGGTGTGCAGCCAGCTGTCTCCTTGTCTGTCTGGACGACTGGCTTCAGGCTGTGTCACACAGAGCATGAGTGCCCAGAGCAGCCTATCCAGTTCAGGTACCGTCGATGCCTGAGCAGGTTGATCCTCATCTGGGTTTTCTGGAGAGCCCCACAGGGAAACATTTTTCTTCCGTTGGGCAGACACTGGGCTGGGTTGTGGTTCTGGAGTTCCTTGTCCGGAGGGCTTGTTTTCTAGGAGTGTGAGGTAGGAAGTCTGAAAACACAAGCTAGCGTGAGGTTTGGGACCGAGGGCACGGCAGGCCCACCCTGCAGAGGCTGAATCGAGATCTCGTGCACTGAGGTCATGTCAACTATGAGAAGTGCCTCAGGCTAGAGTTTTTGTCCAGCATGGCCTCCTCCTGAAGGGCATGGGGGCTTCATGAGGCCAGGGAGGATTGTCTACGATGGGATTTGTGAACTACTCCAAACCTCAAGGTTTCCTTCTGCACGACAGTCGAGTGCTATTGGATGGTTCCAGGAGGCCCCATGCTGAAAGACTCGAGAGCAGGTGTCTAAGCATGGATGCCTGGGAACGCCACCTCATATTCCCACTCTTTAGTCAGGACAAGGCAGGCTCAATCTGCGGGCTCCTGGGTGAGCTTCCCAGAGGGGAGAGTTGAAATGGACTTTCCTGAAGATGAGTCCTACTGTGGCTTGGTGGCCTGGGAGACCTTGGAATGTGGAGGTGGCTCAGGGACTCTGCAGGATTCTCCAACATGAGGTGCTTGACAAGGCTCCAACAAGGAAGCTTCCCAAGTGGAGACGAGAGGAGTTCTGTTCAATGCCTCAGGAAAGCCCCATATCCTGTTCTTGGAACCAAAGCCTCTGGGGAGTGACACCTGGAAAAAAGCAAGAGTTGAGATTAGAGCCTAAGGGCCTGTCTGGCTCAACCTTCTATCTCTGTTGATATCTGTGTGCATGTCTTCATGGAGGTAGCCTCTCAGCTTGTGTCCGATTGCCCCTGTGTGTCCAGGGAGGCTCCAGGTATTGGGATGTCCTCGGGGGCCTTGAGGTTTCTCATATGCTGGAGGTGTGTGGCCAAAGGAATGGACACAGTTTCCCAGGAAAGAGCAGGCACGGTCCTGTGGTATGGCTCCAGAGGACCCAGCCTAGAGGCTGCGTTTGCCAGGGCTGTGGGGACAGATGTCTGAAAAAGCAAACTTAGCTCAGCTAGTGGCCAAGGTAATGGCAGGCCTGATGTCCAGGCCGTGAGGGGAGATCCTCTGGATATCAAAGGAGGGCAAGTGGGAGGCAGTCGCTCAGGCTTTTGTCTCTGCATGTTGTGTTCACAGTGGCCGTTCAGGGTAGGGGTTGCTTCAGAGACGAGGAAGAGCCTTCCTCTCGGGGGATTGTCCAAGGTCCCAAGTGTTTGGGTTCATTCTGTGGGAAGGGAAGAGTACTGCTTTCTGCCACAGGGGACCCCCCAGGAGAGGGACTCTAGAGCACAGCAGTGGGTTCCCTCAACTGGAATACACACCATCTATTTAGTCCTGGGTGCTTATGGGCATGGCAAGCCACATAGGCGGGCTCTTGGTCCAGTCACTGAGAGGCGTTACTTGAATAAGGTACTCACGCTGAGGGTCACAATGTGTGTTTGTGCCCAAGGCGGCCCTTATGCATGGGCGTGGCCTCATGGCCCATGCTGTTTTCTCCTACACTGAAAGTTTGACTCACTGGCAGCAGCAAGGTTTCTTGCCATGGGTAAGGAGGGGTTCTGATTTGTGCATCAGGTTATCCCCTGTGCAGGGATTGGAGATAAGGTCTAGGTTCCGATGACTGAAAACCCAGGTTGGGAATGGATGGTGGCCTCAGGCCGTGGCGGGTCTAATGTGCTGAGAGTGCAGCCAGCTGTGTCGGTGTCTGTTGGAAGGTCTGGGCTCAGGCTATTTGCGACAGATCATCAGTGTTTAAGATAGCCTATGCAATTGGGGTGTTGCCGAGGGCCAAGCAGTTTGATCCTCATTTGGGGTTTCTGGGCAGCACCATCGACAATGTTTTTCTCCTGGGAGGCAGGCAGAGTGCTTCATTGTGGCCCCAGAATTCCCAGTAGGGAGGGTTTGTGGGCCAGGAGTGTGAGGACAGAAGTCTGAAAACACAAGCTAGGGTGAGGATTGGAGCCAAGGGCAGAGCAGGCCCACTCTGCAGAGGATGAATCGAAATCTCCTGCATCTGAAGTCAGGCTGAGGATCAGACGTTGGCTGAGGCTGGAGTATGTGTACATGATGGCACCTTCATGAAGCGGGGGCCCCATGAGACCAAGGAAGTTTTCCCACGCTGAGTTTGGAGGTTGCCCCAAACCACAAGGTTTCCTTCTGCGGGACATTCGAGTCCTGTTGCATGGCTCCAGGACATACCATACGGAAGGAATGGAGAGCAGGGTTTGAAAGATGGATCCCTGTACAGTATGCCTCGCATTCCCATTGGCCATTAGGGACAAGATATGTTTGATCTACTGCCTATGGGGCACGCTACCCAGGGGGCTGAGTTGAAATGGCCTCTCCTGAGGATGCGTCATAATGTGCGTTGGGGTCCATGGAGACATTGGAATGTGCTGGTTGTTCAGTGGCCCTGCGGAACTCTCCTACCTGAAGGGTCTGATACATCACCAGTAAGAAAGCTCCCCATGTGGAGACTAGAGAGGTTTGGTTTGGTGCCTCAGAAAAGCCCCGTGTGCTGGTCTACGAAAACAGACCTCTGAGGACGGACACATGGAAACCAAAGCTAAGGTTCAGATTAGGGCCTGGGGGCCTGTCCATTTCAACCTTCTGTCTCTGGGGACACTGTCTGAGAGTCTACGTGGAGATAGTTGCTCCGCTGGTGTCAGAGAGCCCCTCTTAGTCAAGGGAGGTCTACACTAGTGATGGTTAAGGGGCCTTGGAGCTTTTCCCTAACCTGTAGCGTTGTGGTCAATGGATTGGGCACACTTTCCTTGGAGAGGGCAGGCACAATCTTTGGCTGTGGCTCCAGAGGCCCTAGCCTGGAGGTGGTGTGGGTCCTGGCTGTGGGCACAGAAGTCTGAAAACACAAACTCAGATTATGCGTGGCGCCTAGGGTATGGCAGGCCGCATGTACAGCCCGAGAGGGAGCTCCTGGGCCTCTGAAACCAGGGCGAGTGGGAGGCGTTCCTTCAGGCTTTTGTCTCTGGATGTGTGTCCGGGATAGTCGTGGATTGGAGGGGTGGCCTCAGGAACTGTGGACGAGTATCCCTCTCTGGGGATTTGTCCCGCCTCCCAAGAATTTGGGGTCATTTTTTGGGGAGGGTGGAGTCGTGTTGTCTGGCTCATGTGTCTCTCCAAGAAAGGGATTCCAGAGCAGAGCCCCAGGTACGGGCGAGGCGACTGGAAAACTCAAACACTGGTGAAGATTGGGTGCATAGGGGCTTGGCAAGCCCCATATGCGGGCTCTTCGTCCAGGCCCTGACAGCCCTTTCTTAGACATGGGGCTCATGCTGAGGGTCACCGTGTGAATTTGTGCCAAAGCAGCACTCAAGTTTGGGCGTGGCATCAGGGGCCATGAAGGTTTCTCCCACCCTGAAGGTGTGACTCCATGCCAAGAGCAAGCTTTACAGCCATGGGGAAGGAGGAGTTCTGTTTTGTGCTTCCGATACCCAGCTGTGTGGTATTGATATAATGTCTAGGTTCAGATATCTGAAAACCAAGGTTAGGAAGAGGTGACGGCATAAGGCCATGGCGTGTCTGAAGTGCTGGGTGTGCGGCCAGCTGTCTCCTTGTCTGTCTGGACGACTGGCTTCAGGCTGTGTCACACAGAGCATGAGTGCCCAGAGCAGCCTATCCAGTTCAGGTACCGTCGATGCCTGAGCAGGTTGATCCTCATCTGGGTTTTCTGGAGATCCCACAGGGAAACATTTTTCTTCCGTTGGGCAGACACTGGGCTGGGTTGTGGTTCTGGAGTTCCTTGTCCGGAGGGCTTGTTTTCTAGGAGTGTGAGGTAGGAAGTCTGAAAACACAAGCTAGCGTGAGGTTTGGGACCGAGGGCACGGCAGGCCCACCCTGCAGAGGCTGAATCGAGATCTCGTGCACTGAGGTCATGTCAACTATGAGAAGTGCCTCAGGCTAGAGTTTTTGTCCAGCATGGCCTCCTCCTGAAGGGCGTGGGGGCTTCATGAGGCCAGGGAGGATTGTCTACGATGGGATTTGTGAACTACTCCAAACCTCAAGGTTTCCTTCTGCACGACAGTCGAGTGCTATTGGATGGTTCCAGGAGGCCCCATGCTGAAAGACTCGAGAGCAGGTGTCTAAGCATGGATGCCTGGGAACGCCACCTCATATTCCCACTCTTTAGTCAGGACAAGGCAGGCTCAATCTGCGGGCTCCTGGGTGAGCTTCCCAGAGGGGAGAGTTGAAATGGACTTTCCTGAAGATGAGTCCTACTGTGGCTTGGTGGCCTGGGAGACCTTGGAATGTGGAGGTGGCTCAGGGACTCTGCAGGATTCTCCAACATGAGGTGCTTGACAAGGCTCCAACAAGGAAGCTTCCCAAGTGGAGACGAGAGGAGTTCTGTTCAATGCCTCAGGAAAGCCCCATATCCTGTTCTTGGAACCAAAGCCTCTGGGGAGTGACACCTGGAAAAAAGCAAGAGTTGAGATTAGAGCCTAAGGGCCTGTCTGGCTCAACCTTCTATCTCTGTTGATATCTGTGTGCATGTCTTCATGGAGGTAGCCTCTCAGCTTGTGTCCGATTGCCCCTGTGTGTCCAGGGAGGCTCCAGGTATTGGGATGTCCTCGGGGGCCTTGAGGTTTCTCATATGCTGGAGGTGTGTGGCCAAAGGAATGGACACAGTTTCCCAGGAAAGAGCAGGCACGGTCCTGTGGTATGGCTCCAGAGGACCCAGCCTAGAGGCTGCGTTTGCCAGGGCTGTGGGGACAGATGTCTGAAAAAGCAAACTTAGCTCAGCTAGTGGCCAAGGTAATGGCAGGCCTGATGTCCAGGCCGTGAGGGGAGATCCTCTGGATATCAAAGGAGGGCAAGTGGGAGGCAGTCGCTCAGGCTTTTGTCTCTGCATGTTGTGTTCACAGTGGCCGTTCAGGGTAGGGGTTGCTTCAGAGACGAGGAAGAGCCTTCCTCTCGGGGGATTGTCCAAGGTCCCAAGTGTTTGGGTTCATTCTGTGGGAAGGGAAGAGTACTGCTTTCTGCCACAGGGGACCCCCCAGGAGAGGGACTCTAGAGCACAGCAGTGGGTTCCCTCAACTGGAATACACACCATCTATTTAGTCCTGGGTGCCTATGGGCATGGCAAGCCACATAGGCGGGCTCTTGGTCCAGTCACTGAGAGGCGTTACTTGAATAAGGTACTCACGCTGAGGGTCACAATGTGTGTTTGTGCCCAAGGCGGCCCTTATGCATGGGTGGCCTCATGGCCCATGCTGTTTTCTCCTACACTGAAAGTTTGACTCACTGGCAGCAGCAAGGTTTCTTGCCATGGGTAAGGAGGGGTTCTGATTTGTGCATCAGGTTATCCCCTGTGCAGGGATTGGAGATAAGGTCTAGGTTCCGATGACTGAAAACCCAGGTTGGGAATGGATGGTGGCCTCAGGCCGTGGCGGGTCTAATGTGCTGAGAGTGCAGCCAGCTGTGTCGGTGTCTGTTGGAAGGTCTGGGCTCAGGCTATTTGCGACAGATCATCAGTGTTTAAGATAGCCTATGCAATTGGGGTGTTGCCGAGGGCCAAGCAGTTTGATCCTCATTTGGGGTTTCTGGGCAGCACCATCGACAATGTTTTTCTCCTGGGAGGCAGGCAGAGTGCTTCATTGTGGCCCCAGAATTCCCAGTAGGGAGGGTTTGTGGGCCAGGAGTGTGAGGACAGAAGTCTGAAAACACAAGCTAGGGTGAGGATTGGAGCCAAGGGCAGAGCAGGCCCACTCTGCAGAGGATGAATCGAAATCTCCTGCATCTGAAGTCAGGCTGAGGATCAGACGTTGGCTGAGGCTGGAGTATGTGTACATGATGGCACCTTCATGAAGCGGGGGCCCCATGAGACCAAGGAAGTTTTCCCACGCTGAGTTTGGAGGTTGCCCCAAACCACAAGGTTTCCTTCTGCGGGACATTCGAGTCCTGTTGCATGGCTCCAGGACATACCATACGGAAGGAATGGAGAGCAGGGTTCCAAGGAAGGATCCATGTACAGTATGCCTCGCATTCCCATTGGCCATTAGGGACAAGATATGTTTGATCTACTGCCTATGGGGCACGCTTCCCAGGGGTCTGAGTTGAAATGGCCTCTCCTGAGGATGCGTCATAATGTGCGTTTGGGTCCATGGAGTCCTTGGAATGTGCTGGTTGTTCAGTGGCCCTGTGGAACTCTCCTACCTGAAGGGTCTGATACATCCCCAGTAAGAAAGCTCCCCATGTGGAGACGAGAGAGATTTGGTTTGGTGCCTCAGAAAAGCCCCGTTTGCTGGTCTACAAAAACAGTCCTCTGATGACGGACACATGGAAACCAAAGTTAAGATTCAGATTAGGGCCTGGGGGCCTGTCCATTTTAACCTTCTGTCTCTGGGGACACTGTCTGAGAGTCTAAGTGGAGATAGTTGCTCCACTGGTGTCAGATAGCCCCTCTTAGTCCAGGGTGGCCTACACTATTGATGGCCTCAGGAGCCTTGGAGCTTTTCCCTAACCTGTAGCGTTGTGGTCAATGGATTGGGCACACTTTCCTTGGAGAGGGCACGCACAATCTTTCGCTGTGGCTCCAGAGGCCCTAGCCTGGAGGTTGTGTGGGTCCAGGCTCTGGGCACAGAAGTCTGAAAACACAAACTCAGCTTATGAGTGGCGCCTAGGGTATGGCAGGCCGGATGTAAAGCCCGAGAGGGAGCTCCTGGGCCTCTGAAACCAGGGCGAGTGGGAGGCGTTCCTTCAGGCTTTTGTCTCTGGATGTTGTGTCCGGGATAGCCGTGGATTGGAGGGGTGGCCTCAGGGACTGTGGACGAGTATCCCTCTCTGGGGATTTGCTCCTGCTCCCAAGAGTTGGGGGACATTTTGAGGGAAGGGTGGAGTTGTATTTTCTGGCTCATGTGTCTCTCCAAGAAAGGGATCCAGAGCAGAGCCCCAGGTACGTGAGGGGCGACTGGTAAAATCAAACACTGGTGAGGATTGGGTGCATAGGGGCTTGGCAAGCCCCATATGCGGGCTCTTGGTCCAGGCCCTGACAAGGCTTTCTTTGACATGGGGCTCATGCTGAGGGTCACAGTGTGAATTTGTGCCCAAGCAGCACTAAAGTTTCGGCGTGGCATCAGGGGCAATGAAGGTTTCTCCCACCCTGAAGGGGTGACCTCATGCCAAGAGCAAGCTTTACAGCCATGGGGAAGGAGGAGTTCTGTTTTTTGCTTGCGATACCCAGCTTTGTGGAGAATTGATATAATGTCTAGGTTCAGATATCTGAAAACCAAGGTTAGGAAGAGGTGACGGCATAAGGCCATGGCGTGTCCGAAGTGCTGGGTGTGCGGCCAGCTGTCTCCTTGTCTGTCTGGACGTCTGGCTTCAGGCTGTGTCAGACAGAGCATAGTGCCCAGAGCAGCCTATCCAGTTCGGCTACCGTCGATGCCTGAGCAGGTTGATCCTCATCTGGGTTTTCTGGAGAGCCCCACAGGGAAACGTTTTTCTTCCATTGGGCAGACACTGGGCTGGGTTGTGTTTCTGGAGTTCCTAGTCCGGAGGGCTTGTTTTCTAGGAGTGTGAGGTAGGAAGTCTGAAAACACAAGCTAGCGTGAGGTTTGGGACCGAGGGCACGGCAGGCCCACTCTGCAGAGGCTGAATCGAGAACTCCTACACTGAGGTCATGTCAACTATGAGACGTGTCTCAGGCTAGAGTTTTTGTCCAGCATGGACTCTTCCTGAAGGGCGTAGGGGCTTCATGAGGCCAGGGAGGTTTGCCTACGATGGGATTTGTGAAGTACTCCAAACCTCAAGGTTTCCTTTTGCACGACAGTCGAGTCCTATTGGATGGTTCCAGGAGGCCCCATACGGAAACACTCGAGAGCAGGAGTCTAAGCATGGATGCCTGGGAACGCCACCTCATATTCCCACTCTTTAGTCAGGGAAGGCAGGGTCAATCTGCGGGCTCCTGGGTGAGCTACCCAGAGGGGAGAGTTGAAATGGACTCTCCTGAAGATAAGTCCTACTGTGGCTTGGTGGCCTGGGAGACCTTGGAATGTGGAGGTGGCTCAGGGACTCTGCAGGATTCTCCAACCTGAAGTGTTTGACAAGGCTCCAACAAAGAAGCTTCCCATTGGAGACGAGAGGAGTTCTGTTCAGTGCCTCAGGAAAGCCCCATATCCTGTTCGTGGAACCAAAGCCTCTGAGGAGTGACACCTGTAAACCAAAGCAAGAGTTGAAGTTAGGGCGTAAGGGCCTGTCCGGCTCAACCTTCTATCTCTGTTGACATCCGTGTGCATGCCTTCGTGGAGGTAGCTGCTCAGCTTGTGTTCGAATGCCGCTGTGCGTCCAGGGAGTCTCCCAGTAGTGGGATGTCCTCGGGGGCCTTGAGTTTTCTCATATTCTGGAGGTGTGTGGCCAAAGGAATGGACACAGTTTCCCAGGAGAGAGCAGGCACGGTCCTGTGGTATGGCTCGAGAGAACCCAGCCTAGAGGCTGTGTTTGCCAGGGCTGTGGGGACAGATGTCTGAAAAAGCAAACTTGGCTCAGCTAGGCCCCAAGGTAATGGCAGACCTGATGTCCAGGCCCTGAGGGGAGATCCTCTGGATATCAAAGGAGGGCAAGTGGGAGGCAGTCGCTCAGGCTTTTGTCTCTGGGTGTTGCGTTCACTGTGGCCGTTCAGGGTAGGGGTTGCTTCAGGGGCTGAGGAAGAGCCTTCCTCTCGTGGGATTGTCCAAGCTCCCAAGTGTTTGTGTTCATTCTGTGGGAAGGGAAGAGTACTGATTTCTGCCACAGTGGACCCCCCAGGAGAGGGACTCTAGAGCACAGAAGTGGGTTCCCTCAACTGGAATACACACCATCTAGTTAGTACTGGGTGCCTATCGGCATGGCAAGCCACACAGGCGGAATCTTGGTCCAGTCACTGAGAGGCGTTACTTGAATAAGGTACTCACGCTGAGGGTCACAATGTGTGTTTGTGCCCAAGCCGGCCCTCAGGCATGGGCATGGCCTCATGGGCCATGCCGTTTTCTCCTACACTGAAGGTTTGACTCACTGCCAGCAAAGGTATCTTGCCATGGGGAATGAGGGGTTCTGACTTGTGCATCAGGTTCCCCTCTGTGCAGGGAAAGGAGATAAGGTCTAGGTTCCGATGACTGAAAACCCAGGTTGGGAATGGATGGTGGCCTAAGGCAGTGGCGGGTCCAATGTGCTGGGTGGGCAGCCAGCTGTGTCAGTGTCTGTTGGAAGGTCTGGTCTCAGGCTATTTGCGACAGAGCATCAGTGTTTAAGGTAGCCTATGCAATTGGGGTGTTGCCGGGGTCCAAGCAGTTTGATCCTCACATGGGGTTTCTGGTCAGCACCATAGACAAAATTTTTATCCTGGGAGGCAGGCAGAGTGCTTCATAGTGGCCCCAGAATTCCCAGTAGGGAGAGTTTGTGGGCCAGGAGTGTGAGGACGGAAGTCTGAAAACACAAGCTAGGGTGAGGATTGGAGCCAAGGGCAGAGCAGGCCCACTCTGCAGAGGCTGAATCAAAATCTCCTGCATCTGAAGTCAGGCTGAGGATCAGACGTTGGCTGAGGCTAGAGTATGTGTACATGATGGCACCTTCATGAAGCGGGGGCCATATGAGGCCAAGGAAGTTTTCCCACACTGAGTTTGGAGGTTGCCCCAAACCACAAGGTTTCTTTCTGCGGGACATTCGAGTCCTGTTGCATGGCTCCAGGACATACCATACGGAAGGACTGGAGAGCAGGGTTCCAAGGAAGGATCCATGTACAGTATGCCTCACATTCCCATTGGCCATTAGCGACAAGATATGTTTGATCTGCTACCTCTGGGGCACGCTACCCAGGGGGCTGAGTTGAAATGGCCTCTCCTGAGGATGCGTCATAACGTGCGTTTGGGTGCATGGAGACCTTGGAATGTGCTGGTTGTTCAGTGGCCCTGCGGAACTCTCCTACCTGAAGGGTCTGATACATCCCCAGTAAGAAAGCTGCACATGTGGAGACGAGAGAGGTTTGGTTTGGTGCCTCAGAAAAGCCCCGTGTGCTGGTCTACGAAAAAGGTCCTCTGATGACGGACACATGGAAACCAAAGCTAAGATTCAGATTAGGGCCTGGGGGCCTGTCCATTTTAACCTTCTGTCTCTGGAGACACTGTCTGAGAGTCTAAGTGGAGATAGTTGCTCCGCTGGTGTCAGATAGCCCCTCTTCTTCCAGGGTGGCCTACACTATTGGTGGCCTCAGGATCCTTGGAGCTTTTCCCTAACCTGTAGAGTTGTGGTCAATGGATTGGGAACATTTTCCTTGGAGAGGGCAGGCACAATCTTTGGCTGTGGCTCCAGAGGCCCTAGCCTGGAGGTTGTGTGGGTCCAGGCTGTGGGCACAGAAGTCTGAAAACACAAACTCAGCTTATGAGTGGCGCCTAGGGTATGGCAGGCCGGATGTACAGCCCGAGAGGGAGCTCCTGGGCCTCTGAAACAAGGGCGAGTGGGAGGCGTTCCTTCAGGCTTTTGTCTCTGGATAGCCGTGGATTGGAGGGGTGGCCTCAGGAAATGTGGACGAGTATCCCTCTCTTGGGATTTGTCACTGCTCCCAAGAGTTTGGGGACATTTTGAGGGAAGGGTGGAGTCGTGTTGTCTGGCTCATGTGTCTCTCCAAGAAAGGGATCCAGAGCAGAGCCCCAGGTACGTGAGGGGCGACTGGTAAACTCAAACACTGGTGAGGATTGGGTGCATAGGGGCTTGGCAAGCCCCATATGCGGACTCTTGGTCCAGGCCCTGACAGGGCTTTCTTTGACATGGGGCTCATGCTGAGGTTCACAGTGTGAATTTGTGCCCAAGCAGCACTAAAGTTTCGGCGTGGAATCAGGGGCCATGAAGTTTTCTCTCACCCTGAAGGAGTGACTCCATGCCAAGAGCAAGCTTTACAGCCATGGGGACGGAGGAGTTCTGTTTTGTGCTTGCGATACCCAGCTGTGTGGAGAATTGATAGAATGTCTAGGTTCAGATATCTGAAAACCAAGGTTAGGAAGAGGTGACGGCATAAGGCCATGGCGTGTCCGAAGTGCTTGGTGTGCGGCCAGCTGTCTCCTTGTCTGTCTGGACGTCTGGCTTCAGGCTGTGTCAGACAGAGCATGAGTGCCCAGAGCAGCCTATCCAGTTCGGGTACCGTCGAGGCCCGAGCAGGTTGATCCTCATCTGGGTTTTCTGGAGAGCCCCACAGGGAAACATTTTTCTTCCGTTGGGCAGACACTGGGCTGGGTTGTGGTTCTGGAGTTCCTAGTCCGTAGGGCTTGTTTGCCAGGAGTGTGAGGAAGGAAGTCTGAAAACACAAGCTAGCGTGAGGTTTGGGACCGAGGGCACGGCAGGCCCATTCTACAAAGGCTGAATCGAGATCTCCTGCAGTGAGGTCATGTCAACTATGAGACGTGCCTCAGGCTAGAGTTTTTGTCCAGCATGGACTCTTCTTGAAGGGCGTGGGGGCTTCATGGGGCCAGGGAGGTTTGCCTACGATGGGATTTGTGAACTACTCCAAACCTCAAGGTTTCCTTCTGCACGACAGTCGAGTCTTTTTGGATGGTTCCAGGAGGCCCCATACGGAAACACTCGAGAGCAGGTGTCTAAGCATGGATGCCTGGGAACGCCACCTCATATTCCCACTCTTTAGTCAGGACAAGGTAGGCTCAATCTGCGGGCTCCTGGGTGAGCTACCCAGAGGGGAGAGTTGAAATGGACTCTCCTGAAGATAAGTCCTACTGTGGCTTGGTGGCCTGGGAGATCTTGGAATGTGGAGGTGGCTCAGGGACTCTGCAGGATTCTCCAACCTGAAGTGTTTGACAAGGCTCCAACAAGAAAGCTTCCCATTGGAGACGAGAGGAGTTCTGTTCAGTGCCTCAGGAAAGCCCCATATCCTGTTCTTGGAACCAAAGCCTCTGAGGAGGGACACCTGTAAACCAAAGCAAGAGTTGAGATTAGGGCGTAAGGGCCTGTCCGGCTCAACCTTCTATCTCTGTTGACATCTGTGTGCATGCCTTCGTGGAGGTAGCTGCTCAGCTTGTGTCCGAATGCCGCTGTGCGTCCAGGGAGGCTCCCAGTAGTGGGATGTCCTCGTTGGCCTTGAGTTTTCTCATATTCTGGAGGTGTGTGGCCAAAGGAATGGACACAGTTTCCCAGGAGAGAGCAGGCACGGTCCTGTGGTATGGCTCGAGAGAACCCAGCCTAGAGGCTGCGTTTGCCAGGGCTGTGGGGACAGATGTCTGAAAACGCAAACTTGGCTCCACTAGGGGCCAAGGTAATGGCAGACCTGATGTCCAGGCCGTGAGGGGAGATCCTCTGGATATCAAAGAAGGGCAAGTGGGAGGCAGTCGCTAAGGCTTTTGTCTCTGGGTGTTGCGTACACTGTGGCCATTCAGGTTAGGGGATGCTTCAGGGCCTGAGGAAGAGCCTTCCTCTCGTGGGATTGTCCAAGCTCCCAAGTGTTTGTGTTCATTCTGTGGGAAGGGAAGTGTACTGATTTCTGCCACAGTGGACCCCCCAGGAGAGGGACTCTAGAGCACTGAAGTGGGTTCCCTCAACTGGAATACACACCATCTAGTTAGTCCTGGGTGCCTATCGGCATGTCAAGCCACACAGGCGGGCTCTTGGTCCAGTCACTGAGAGGCGTTACTTGAATAAGGTACTCACGCTGAGGGTCACAATGTGTGTTTGTGCCCAAGCCGGCCCTCACGCATGGGCATGGCCTCATGGGCCATGCTGTTTTCTCCTACACTGAAGGTTTGACTCACTGCCAGCAAAGGTATCTTGCCATGGGGAATGAGGGGTTCTGACTTGTGCATCAGGTTCCCCCCTGTGCAGGGATTGGAGATAAGGTCTAGGTTCCGATGACTGAAAACCCAGGTTGGGAATGGATGGTGGCCTAAGGCAGTGGCGGGTCCAATGTGCTGGGTGGGCAGCCAGCTATTTCAGTGTCTGTTGGAAGGTCTGGTCTCAGGCTATTTGCGACATAGCATCAGTGTTTAAGGTAGCCTATGCAATTGGGGTGTTGCCGAGGGCCAAGCAGTTTGATCCTCACATGGGGTTTCTGGTCAGCACCATAGACAAAGTTTTTCTCTTGAGAGGCAGGCAGAGTGTTTCATAGTGGCCCCAGAATTCCCAGTAGGGTGGGTGTGTGGGCCAGGAGTGTGAGGACAGAAGTCTGAAAACACAAGCTAGGGTGAGGATTGGAGCCAAGGGCAGAGCAGGCCCACTCTGCAGAGGCTTAATCAAAATCTCCTGCATCTGAAGTCAGGCTGAGGATCAGACGTTGGCTGAGGTAGGAGTATGTGTCCATGATGGCACCTTCATGAAGTGGGGGCCCCATGAGGCCAAGAAAGTTTTCCCACGCTGAGTTTGGAGGTTGCCCCAAACCACAAAGTTTCCTTCTGCGGGACATTCGAGTACTGTTCCATGGCTCCAGGACATACCACACGGAAGGACTGGAGAGCAGGGTTCCAAGGATGGATCCCTGTACATTATGCCTCACATTCCCATTGGCCATTAGTGACAAGATATGTTTGATCTGCTGCCTCTGGGGCACGCTATCCAGGGGGCTGAGTTGAAATGGCCTCTCCTGAGGATGCGTCATAATGTGCGTTTGGGTCCATGGAGACCTTGGAATGTGCTGGTTGTTCAGTGGCCCTGCGGAACTCTCCTACCTGAAGGGTCTGATACATCCCCAGTAAGAAAGCTCCCCATGTGGAGACGAGAGAGGTTTGGTTTGGTTCCTCAGAAAAGCTCCGTGTGTTGGTCTACCAAAACAGTCCTCTGAGAACGGACACATGGAAACCAAAGCTAAGGTTCAGATTAGGGCCTGGGGGCCTGTCCATTTCAACCTTCTGTCTCTGGGGACACTGTCTGAGAGTCTAAGTGGAGATAGTTGCTCCGCTGGTGTCAGAGAGCCCCTCTTAGTCCAGCGTGGCCTATAATATTGATGGCCTCAGGGGCCTTGGAGCTTTTCCCTAACCTGTAGGGTTGTGGTCAATGGATTGGGCACACTTTCCTTGGAGAGGGCAGGCACAATCTTTCGCTGTGGCTCCAGAGGCCCTAGCCTGGAGGATATGTGGGTCCAGGCTGTGGGCACAAAAGTCTGAAAACACAAACTCAGCTTATGAGTGGCGCCTAGGGTATGGCAGGCGGGATGTACAGCCCAAGAGGGAGCTCCAGGGCCTCTGAAACAAGGGCGAGACGGAGGCGTTCCTTCAGGCTTTTGTCTGTGGAAGTTGTGACCGGGATAGCCGTGGTTTGGAGGGGTGGCATTAGGGACTGTGGACGATTATCCCTCTCTGGGGATTTGCCCCTGCTCGCAAGAGTTTGGGGTCATTTTGAGGGAAGGGTGGAGTCGTGTTGTCTGGCTCATTTGTCTCTCCAAGAAAGGGATCCATAGCAGAGCCCCAGGTACGGGCGGGGTGACTGGAAAACTCAAACGCTGGTGAGGATTGGGTGCATAGGGCCTTGGCCAGCCCCGTATGCGGCCTCTTGGTCCAGGCCTTGACAGGGCTTTCTTTACATGGGGCTCATTCTGAGGGTCACAGTGTGAATTTGTGCCCAAGCAACACTGAAGTTTCAGCGTGGCATCAGGGGCCATGAAGGTTTCTCCCACCCTGCGGGGTGGACTCCATGCCAAGAGCATGATTTACAGCCATGGGGAAGGAGGAGTTCTGTTTTGTGCTGGCGATACCCAGCTGTGTGGGGAATTGATAGAATGTCTTCCTTCAGATATCTGAAAACCAAGGTTAGGAAGAGGTGACGGAATAAGGCCATGGCGTATCCGAAGTGCTGGGTGTAAGGCCAGCTGTCTTCTTGTCTGTCTGAACGTCTGGCTTCAGGCTGTGTCAGACAGAGCATGAGTGCCCAGAGCAGCCTATCCAGTTCGGGTACCGTCGAGGCCCGAGCAGGTTGATCCTCATCTGGGTTTTCTGGAGCCCCACAGGGAAACGTTTTTCTTCCGTTGGGCAGACACTGGGCTGGGTTGTGGTTCTGGAGTTCCAAGTCCGGAGGGCTTGTTTGCCAGGAGTGTGAGGAAGGAAGTCTGAAAACACAAGCTAGCGTGAGGTTTGGGACCGAGGGCACGGCAGGACCAATCTGCAGAAGCTGAATCGAGATCTCCAGCACTGAGGTCATGTCAACTATGAGAAGTGACTCAGGCTAGAGTTTTTGTCCAGCATGGCCTCTTCCTGAAGGGCGTGGGGCTTCATGAGGCCAGGGAGATTTGCCTACGATGGGATTTGTTAACTTCCCCAAACTTCAAGGTTTCCTTCTGCACGACAGTCGAGTCCTATTGGATGGTTTCAGGAGGCCCATTACGGAAACACTCGAGAGTAGGTGTCTAAGCATGGATGCCTGGGAACGCCAACTCATATTCCCACTCTTTAGTCAGGACAAGGCAGTCTCAATCTGCGGGCTCCTGGGTGAGCTACCCAGAGGGGAGAGTTTAAACGGACTCTCCTGAAGATGAGTCCTACTGTGGCTTGGTGGCCTGGGAGACCTTGGAATGTGGAGGTGGCTCAGGGACTCTGCAGGATTCTGCAACCTGAGGTGTTTGACACGGCTCCAACATGGAAGCTTCCCATGTGGAGACGAGAGGAGTTCTGTTCAGTGCCTCAGGAAATCCCCATATCCTGTTCTTGGAACCCAAGCCTCTGAGGAGTGACACCTGGAAACCAAAGCAAGAGCTGAGATTAGGGCCTAAGGACCTGTCCGGCCCAACCTTCAATCTCTGTTGACATCTGTGTGCATGCCTTCGTGGAGGTAGCTGCTCAGCTTGTGTCCGAATGCACCTGTGCGTCCAGGGAGGCTCACAGTAGTGAGATGTCCTCGGGGGCCTTGAGGATTCTCATATTCTGGAGGTGTGTGGCCAAAGAATGGATACAGTTTCCCAGGAGAGTGCAGGCACGGTCCTGTGGTATGGCTCCAGAGGACCCAGCCTAGAGGCTGTGTTTGCCAGGGCTGTGGGGACAGATGTATGAAAAAGCAAACTTGGCTCAGCTAGGGGCCAAGGTAATGGCAGGGCTGATGTCCAGGCCGTGAGGGGAGATCCTTTGGATATCAAAGGAGGGCAAGTGGGAGGCAGTCGCTCAGGCTTTTGTCTCTGGGTGTTGCGTTCACTGTGGCCGTTCAGGTTAGGGGTTCCTTCAGGGGCCGAGGAAGAGCCTTCCTCTCGGGGGATTGTACAAGCTCCCAAGTGTTTGGGTTCATTCTGTGGGAAGGGAAGAGTACTGTTTTCTGCCACAGGGGACCCCCCAGGAGAGGGACTCTAGAGCACAGCAGTGGATTCCCCCAACTGGAATACACACCATCTAGTTAGTACAGGGTGCCTAGCGGCATGGCAAGCCACATAGGCGGGCTCTTGGTCCAGTCACTGAGAGGCGTTACTTGAATAAGGTACTCACGCTGAGGTTCACAATGTGTGTTTGTGCCCAAGGCGGCACTCACGCATGGGCATGGCCTCATGGGCCATGCCGTTTTCTCCTAAACTGAAGGTTTGACTCACTGCCAGCAGCAAGGTTTCTTGCCATGGGGAAGGAGGGGTTCTGACTTGTGCATCAGGTTCCCCCCTGTGCAGGGATTGGAGATCAGATCTAGGTTCCGATGATGAAAACCCAGGTTGGGAATGGATGGTGGCCTAAGGCAGTGGCGGTTCCAATGTGCTGGGTGTGCAGCCAGCTGTGTCGGTGTCTGTTGGAAGGTCTGGGCTCAGGCTATTTGCGACAGAGCATCCGTGTTTAAGGTAGCCTATGCAATTGGGGTGTTGCCGAGGGCCAAGCAGTTTGATCCTCATTTGGGGTTTCTGGGCAGCACCATAGACAATGTTTTTCTCCTGGGAGGCAGGCAGAGTGCTTCACTGTGGCCCCAGAATTCCCAGTAGGGTGGGTTTGTGGGCCAGGAGTGTGAGGACGGAAGTCTGAAAACACAAGCTAGGGTGAGGATTGGAGCCAAGGGCAGAGCAGGCCAACTCTGCAGAGGCTGAATCAATATCTCCTGCATCTGAAGTCAGGCTGAGGATCAGACGTTGGCTGAGGCTGGAGTATGTGTCCATGATGGCACCTTCATCAAGCGGGGGCCCCATGAGGCCAAGGAAGTTTTCCCACGCTGAGTTTGGAGGTTGCCCCAAACCACAAGGTTTCCTTCTGCGGGACATTCGAGTCCTGTTGCATGGCTCCAGAACATACCATACGGAAGGACTGGAGAGCAGGTTTCGAAGGATGGATCCCTGTACAGCATGTCTCGCATTCCCATTGGCCATTAGCGACAAGATATGTTTGATCTGCTGCCTCTGGGGCACGCTACCCAGGGGACAGAGTTGAAATGGCCTCTCCTGAGGATGCGTCATAATGTGCGTTTGGGTGCATGGAGACCTTGGAATGTGCTGGTTGTTCAGTGGCCCTGCGGAACTCTCCTACCTGAAGGGTTTGATACATCCCCAGTAAGAAAGCTCCCCATGTGGAGACGAGAGAGGTTTGGTTTGGTGCCTCAGAAAAGCCCCGTGTGCTGGTCTACGAAAACAGTCCTCTGTGGACGGACACATGGAAACCAAAGTTAAGGTTCAGATTAGGGACTGGGGGCCTGTCCATTTCAACCTTCTGTCTCTGGGGACACTGTCTTAGAGTCTAAGTGGAGATAGTTGCTCCGCTGGTGTCATACAGCCCCTCTTAGTTTAGGGTGGCCTACACTATTGATGGCCTCAAGGGCCTTGGAGCATTTCCCTAACCTGTAGGGTTGTGGTCAATGGATTGGGCACACTATTCTTGGAGAGGGCATGCAAATCTTTCGCTGTGGCTCCAGAGGCCCTAGCCTGGAGGTTGTGTGGGTCCAGGCTGTGGGCACAGAAGTCTGAAAACACAAACTCAGCTTATGAGTGGCGCCTATGGTATGGCCAGCAGGATGTACAGCCCGAGAGGGAGCTCCTGGGCCTCTGAAACAAGGGCGAGTGGGAGGCGTTCCTTCAGGCTTTTGTCTCTGGAAGTTGTGTCCGGGATAGCCGTGGATTGGACGGGTGGCCTCAGGAAATGTGGGCGAGTATACCTCTCTGGGGATTTGTCCCTGTTCCCAATAGTTTGGTGTCATTTTGAGGGAAAGGTGGAGTCGTGTTGTCTGGCTCATGTGTCTCTCCAAGAAAGGGATCCAGAACAGAGCCCCAGGAACGGGCGGGACGACTGGAAATCTCAAACACTGGTGAGGATTGGGTGCATAGGGGCTTGGCAAGCCCCATATGCGGGCTCTTGGTCCAGGCCCTGACAGGGCTTTCTTTGAAATAGGGCTCATTCTGAACGTCACAGTGTGAATTTGTGCCCAAGCAGCACTCAAGTTTCGGCGTGGAATCAGGGGCCGTGAAGGTTTCTCCCACCCTGAAGGGGTGAGTCCATGCCAAGAGCATGCTTTACAGCCATGGGGAAGGAGGAGTTCTGTTTTGTGCTTGCGATACCCAGCTGTGTGGAGAATTGATAGAAAGTCTAGGTTCAGATATCTGAAAACCAAGGTTAGGAAGAGGTGACGGCATAAGGCCATGGCGTGTCCGAAGTGATGGGTGTGCGGGCAGATGTCTCCTTGTCTGTCTGGACGTCTGGCTTCAGGCTGTGTCAGACAGAGCATGAGTGCCCAGAGCAGCCTATCCAGTTCGGGTACCGTCGAGGCCCGAGCAGGTTGATCCTCATCGGGGTTTTCTGAAGAGCACCACAGGGAAACGTTTTTCTTCCGTTGGGCAGACACTGGGCTGGGCTGTGGTTCTGGAGTTCCTAGTGCGGAGGTCTTGTTTTCCAGGAGTGTGAGGAAGGAAGTCTGAAAACACAAGCTATCGTGACATTTGGGACCGAGGGCACGGCAGGCCCAATCTGCAGAGGCTGAATCAAAATCTCCTGCATCTGAAGTCAGGCTGAGGAAGAGACGTTGGCTGAGGCTGGAGTATGTGTCCATGATGGCACCTTCATGAAGCGGGGGCCCCATGAGGCCAAGGAAGTTTTCCCACGCTGAGTTTGGAGGTTGCCCCAAACCACAAGGTTTCCTTCTGCGGGACATTCGAGTCCTGTTGCATGGCTCCAGGACAAACCATACGGAAAAACTGGAGAGCAGGGTTCGAAGGATGGATCCCTGTACAGCATGCCTCGCATTCCCATTGGCCATTAGCGACAAGATATGTTTGATCTGCTGCCTATGGGGCACGCTACCCAGGGGTCTGAGTTGAAATGGCCTCTCCTGAGGATGCGTCATTATGTGCGTTTGGGTGCATGGAGACCTTGGAATGTGCTGGTTGTTCAGTGGCCCTGCGGAACTCTCCTACCTGAAGTGTCTGATACATCCCCAGTAAGAAAGCTCCCCATGTGGAGACGAGAGAGGTTTGGTTTGGTTCCTCAGAAAAGTCCCGTGTGCTGGTCTATGAAAACAGTCCTCTGAGCACGGACACATGGAAAACAAAGCTAAGGTTCAGATTAGGGCCTGGGGGCCTGTCCATTTCAACCTTCTGTCTCTGGGGACACTGTCTTAGAGTAAGTGGAGATAGTTGCTCCGCTGGTGTCAGAGAGCCCCTCTTAGTCCAGGGTGGCCTAGACTATTGATGGCCTCAGGGGCCTGGGAGCATTTCCCTAACCTGTAGGGTTTGGTCAATGGATTGGGCACACTTTTCTTGGAAAGAGCAGGCAAATCATTCGCCGTGGATCCAGAGGCCCTAGCCTGGAGGTTGTGTGGGTCCAGGCTGTGGGCACAGAATTCTGAAAACACAAACTCAGCTTATGAGTGGCGCATAGGGTATGGCCGGCCGGAAGTACAGCCTGAGAAGGAGCTTCTGGGCCTCTGAAACAAGGGCGAGTGGGAGGCGTTCCTATAGGCTTTTGTCTCTGGAAGTTGTGTCCGGGATAGCCGTGGATTGGAGGGGTGGCCTCAGGGACTGTGGACGAGTATCCCTCTCTGGGGATTTGTCCCTGCTCCCAAGACTGTGGGGTCATTTTGAGGGAAGGGTGGAGTCGTGTTGTCTGGCTCATGTGTCTCTACAAGAAAGGGATCCAGAGCAGAGTCCCAGGACGGTCGAAGCGACTGGAAATCTCAAACACTGGTGAGGATTGGGTGCATAGGGGCTTGGCAAGCCCCATATGCGGGCTCTTGGTCCAGGCCCTGACAGGCCTTTCTTTGACATGGGGCTCATGCTGAGGGTCACAGTGTGAATTTGTGCCCAACAGCACTCAAGTTTCGGCGTGGAATCAGGGGCCATGAAGGTTTCTCCCACCCTGAAGTGGTGACACCATGCCAAGAGCAAGCTTTACAGCCATGGGGAAGGAGGAGTTCTGTTTTCTGCTTGCGATACCCTGCTGTGTGGAGAATTGATAGAATGTCTAGGTTCAGATATCTGAAAAGCAAGGTTAGGAAGAGGTGACGGCATAAGGCCATGGCGTGTCCGAAGTGATGGGTGTGCGGCCAGCTGTCTCCTTGTCTGTCTGGACGTCTGGCTTCAGGCTGTGTCAGACAGAGCATGAGTGCCCAGAGCAGCCTATCCAGTTCGGGTACCGTCGAGGCCCGAGCAGGTTGATCCTCATCTGGGTTTTCTGGAGAGCCCCACAGGGAAACGTTTTTCTTCCCTTGGGCAACACTGGGCTGGGTTGTGGTTCTGGAGTTTCTAGTCCGGAGGGCTTGTTTGCCGGGAGTGTGAGGAGGAAGTCTGAAAACACAAGCTAGCGTGAGGTTTGCTACCGAGGGCACGACAGACCCACTCTGCAGAGGCTGAATCGAGATCTCCTGCACTGAGGTCATGTCAACTATGAGACGTTCCTCAGGCTAGAGTTTTTGTCCAGCATGGCCTCTTCCTGAAGGGCGTGGGGGCTCCATGAGTCCAGGGAGGTTTGTCTACGATGGGATTTGTGAACTACTCTAAACCTCATGGTTTCCTTCTGCACGACAGTCGAGTCCTATTAGATGATTCCAGGAGGCCCCATACGGAAACACTCGAGAGCAGGTTTCTAAGCATGGATGCCTGGGAACGTCACCGCATATTCCCACTCTTTAGTCAGGACAAGCCAGGGTCAATCTGCGGGCTCCTCGGTGAGCTACCCAAAGGGGAGAGTTGAAATGGATTCTCCTGAAGATGAGTCCTACTGTGGCTTCGTGGCCTGGGAGATCTTGGAATGTGGAGGTGGCTCAGGGACTCTGCAGGATTCTCCAACCTGAGGTGTTTGACACGGCTTCAACAGGGAAGCTTCCCATGTGGAGACGAGAGGAGTTCTGTTCAGAGCCTCAGGAAAGCCCCATATCCTGTTCTTGGAACCAAAGCCTCTGAGGAGTAACACCTGGAAACCAGAACAAGAGTTGAGATTAGGGCCTAAGGGCCTGTCCGGCTCAACCATCTATCTCTGTTGACATCTGTGTGCTAGACTTCGTGGTGATAGCTGCTCAGCTTGAGTCCGAATGCCCCTGTGTGTCCAGGGAGGTTCCGAGTAGAGGGATGTCCTCGGGGGCCTTGAGGTTTCTCATATTCAAGAGGTGTGTGGCCAAAGGAATGGATAAAATTTTCCCAGGAGAGAGCAGGCACGGTCCTATGGTATGGCTCCAGAGGACCCAGCCTAGAGGCTGTGTTTGCCAGGGCTGTGGGGACAGATGTCTGAAAAAGCAAACTTGGCTCAGCTAGGGGCCAAGGTAATGGCAGGCCTGATGTCCAGGCCATGAGGGGAGATACTCTGGATATCAAAGGAGGGCAAGTGGGAGGCAGTCGCTCAGGATTTTGTCTCTGGGTGTTGCGTTCATTGTGGCTGTTCAGGGTAGGGGTTGCATCAGGGGCCGAAGAAGAGCCTTACTCTCGGGGAATTGTCCAAGCTCCCAAGTGTTTGGGTTCATTCTGTGGGAAGGGAAGAGTACTGTTTTCTGCCACAGGGGACTCCCCAGGAGAGGGACTCTAGAGCACAGAAGTGGGTTCCCTCAACTGGAATACACACCATCTAGTTAGTCCTGGGTGCCTATGGGCATGGCAAGCCACACAGGCGGGCTCTTGGTACAGTCACTGAGAGGCGTTTCTTGAATAAGGTACTCACACTGAGGGTCACAATGTGTGTTTGTGCCCAAGGCGGCCCTCACGCATGGGCATGGCCTCATGGGCCATGCCGTTTTCTCCTACACTGAAGGTTTGACTCACTGCCAGCAGCAAGGTTTCTTGCCATGGGGAAGGAGGGGTTCTGACTTGTGCATCAGGTTCCCCCCTGTGCAGAGATTGGAGATAAGGTCTAGGTTCCGATGACTGAAAACCCAGGTTGGAAATGGATGGTGGCATAAGGCAGTGGGGGGTCCAATATGCTGGATGTTCAGCCAGCTGTGTCAGTGTCTGTTGGAAGGTCTGGGCTCAGGCTCTTTGCGACAGAGCATCAGTGTTTAAGGTAGCCTATGCAATTGGGGTGTTGCCGAGGGCCAAGCAGTTTGATCCTCATTTGGGGTTTCTGGGCAGCACCATAGACAATATTTTTCTCCTGAGAGGCAGGCAGAGTGCTTCATAGTGGCCCCAGAATTCCCAGTAGGGAGGGTTTGTGGGCCAGGAGTGTGAGGACGGAAGTCTGAAAACACAAGCTAGGGTGAGGATAGGAGCCAAGGGCAGAGCAGGCCCACTCTGCAGAGGCTGAATCAAAATCTCCTGCATCTGAAGTCAGGCTGAGGATGAGACGTTGGCTGAGGCTGGACTATGTGTCCATGTTGGCACCTTCATGAAGCCAGGGCCCCATGAGGCCAAGGAAGTTTCCCCAGGCTGTGTTTGGAGGTTGACCCAAACCACAAGGTTTCCTACTGTGGGACATTCGTGTCCTGTTGCATGGCTCCAGGAAATACCATATGGATGGACCGGAGAGCAGGGTTCGAAGGATGGATCCCTGTACAGCATTCCCATTGGCCATTAGCGACAAGATATGTTTGATCTGCTGCCTCTGGGGCACGCTACCCAGGGGTCTGAGTTGAAATGGCCTCTCCTGAGGATGCGTCATAATGTGCGTTTGGGTGCATGGAGACCTTGGAATGTGCTGGTTGTTCAGTGGCCCTGCGGAACTCTCCTACCTGAAGGGTTTGATACATCCCCAGTAAGAAAGCTCCCCATGTGGAGACGAGAGAGGTTTGGATTGGTGCCTCAGAAAAGTCCCGTGTGCTGGTCTATGAAAACAGTCCTCTGAGCACGGACACATGGAAAACAAAGCTAAGGTTCAGATTAGGGCCTGGGGGCCTGTCCATTTCAACCTTCTGTCTCTGGGGACACTGTCTGAGGGCCTGTCTATTTCAACCTTCTGTCTCTGGGGACACTGTCTTAGAGTAAGTGGAGATAGTTGCTCCGCTGGTGTCAGAGAGCCCCTCTTAGTCCAGGGTGGCCTAGACTATTGATGGCCTCAGGGGCCTGGGAGCATTTCCCTAACCTGTAGGGTTTGGTCAATGGATTGGGCACACTTTTCTTGGAAAGAGCAGGCAAATCATTCGCCGTGGCTCCAGAGGCCCTAGCCTGGAGGTTGTGTGGGTCCAGGCTGTGGGCACAGAATTCTGAAAACACAAACTCAGCTTATGAGTGGCGCATAGGGTATGGCCGGCCGGAAGTACAGCCTGAGAAGGAGCTTCTGGGCCTCTGAAACAAGGGCGAGTGGGAGGCGTTCCTATAGGCTTTTGTCTCTGGAAGTTGTGTCCGGGATAGCCGTGGATTGGAGGGGTGGCCTCAGGGACTGTGGACGAGTATCCCTCTCTGGGGATTTGTCCCTGCTAGACTATTGATGGCCCTCAGGGGCCTGGGAGCATTTCCCTAACCTGTAGGGTTTGGTCAATGGATTGGGCACACTTTTCTTGGAAAGAGCAGGCACAATCTTTCGCTGTGGCTCCCGAGACCCTAGCCTGGAGGTTGTGTGGGTCCAGGCTTTTTGCACAGAAGTCTGAAAACACAAACTCAGCTTATGAGTGGATGCCTAAGGTATGGCAGGCTGGATGTACAGCCCGAGAGGGAGCTCCTGGGCCTCTGAAACAAGGGCGAGTGGGAGGCGTTCCTACAGGCTTTTGTCTCTGGAACTGTGACCGGGATAGCCGTGGATTGGAGGGGTGGCCTCAGGGACTGTGGACGAGTATCCCTCTCTGGGGATTTGTACCTGCTCCCAAGAGTTTGGGGTCATTTTGAGGGAAGGGTGGAGTCGTGTTGTCTGGTTCATGTGTCTCTCCAAGAAAGGGAACCAGAGCAGAGCCCCAGGTACGGGCTGGGCGACAGGAAAACTCCAACACTGGTGAGGATTGGGTGCATAGCCAGCTGTGTCGGTGTCTGTTGGAAGGTCTGGGCTCAGGCTCTTTGCGACAGAGCATCAGTGTTTAAGGTAGCCTATGCAATTGGGGTGTTGCTGAGGTCCAAGCAGTTTGATCCTCATTTGGGGTTTCTGGGCAGCACCATAGACAAAGTTTTTCTCCTGGGAGGCAGGCAGAGTGCTTCATAGTGGCCCCAGAATTCCCAGTAGTGTGGGTTTGTGGGCCAGGAGTGTGAGGACGGAAGTCTGAAAACACAAGCTAGGGTGAGGATTGGAGCCAAGGGCAGAGCAGGCCCACTCTGCAGAGGCTGAATCAAAATCTCCTGCATCTGAAGTCAGGCTGAGGATCAGACGTTGGCTGAGGCTGGAGTATGTGTCCATGATGGCACCTTCATGAAGCGGGACCCCCATGATGCGAAGGATGTTTTCCACGCTGAGTTTGGAGGTTGCCCCAAACCAAAAGGCTTCCTTCTGAGGGACATTCGAGTCCTTTTGCATGGCTCCAGGACATACCATACGGAAGGACTGGAGAGCCGGGTTCGAAGTATGGATCCCTGTACAGCATGCCTCGCATTCCCATTGGCCATTAGCGACAAGATATGTTTGATCTGCTGCCTCTGGGGCACGCTACCCAGGGGGCTGAGTTGAAATGGCCTCTACTGAGGATGCGTCATAATGTGCGTTTGGGTCCAGGGAGACCTTGGAATGTGCTGGTTGTTCAGTGGCCCTGCGGAACTCTCCTACCTGAAGGGTTTGATACATCCCCAGTAAGAAAGCTCCCCATGTGGAGACGAGAGAGGTTTGGTTTGGTGCCTCAGAAAAGCCCCGTGTGCTGGTCTACGAAAACAGTCCTCTGAGGACGGACACATAGAAACCAAAGCTAAGGTTCAGATTAGGGCCTAGGGGCCTGTCTTTTTCAACCTTCTGTCTCTGGGGACACTGTCTGAAAGGCTAAGTTGAGATAGTTGCTCCGCTGGTGTCAGAGAGACCCTCTTCTTCCAGGGTGGCCTACACTATTGATGGCCTCAGGGGCCTTGGAGCTTTTCCCTAAACTGTTGGGTGTGGTCAATGGATTGGGCACACTTTCCTTGGAGAGGGCAGGCACAATCTTTCGCTGTGGCTCCAGAGGCCCTAGCCTGGAGGTTGTGTGGGTCCAGGCTGTGGGCACAGAAGTCTGAAAACACAAACTCAGCTTATGAGTGGCGCCTAGGGTATGGCAGGCCGGATGTACAGCCCGAGAGGGAGCTCCTGGGCCTCTGAAACAAGGGCGTGTTGGAGGCATTTCTTCAGGCTTTTGTCTCTGGAAGTTGTGACCGGGATAGCCGTGGATCGGAGGGGTGGCCTCAGGGACTGTGGACGAGTATCCCTCTCTGGAGATTTGTCCCTGCTGCCAAGAGTTTGGGGTCATTTTGAGGGAAGGGTGGAGTCGTGTTGTCTGGCTCATGTGTCTCTCCAAGAAAGGATCCAGTGCAGAGCCCCAGGTACGGGCGAGGCGACTGGAAAACTCAAACACTGGTGAGGATTGGGTGCATAGGGGCTTGGCAAGCCCCATATGCGGGCTCTTGGTCCAGGCCCTGACAGGGTTTTCTTAGACATGGGGCTCATGCTGAGGGTTACAGTGTGAAATTGTGCCCAAGCAGCACTCAAGTTTCGGCGTGGCATCAGGGGCCATGAAGGTCTCTCCCACCCTGAAGTGGTGACTCCATGCCAAGAGCAAACTTTACAGCCATGGGGAAGGAAGAGTTCTGTTTTGTGCTTGCGATACCCAGCTGTGTGGAGAATTGATAGAATGTCTAGGTTCAGATATATGAAAAGCAAGGTTAGGAAGAGTGATGTCATAAGGCCAAGGCGTGTCCGAAGTGTTGGGTGTGCGGCCAGATGTCTCCTTGTCTGTCTGGACGTCTGGTACAGGCTGTGTCAGACAGAGCATGAGTGCCCAGAGCAGCCTATCCAGTTCGCGTACCGTCGAGGCCTGAGCAGGTTGATCCTCATTTGGGTTTTCTGGAGAGCCCCACAGGGAAACGTTTTTCTTCCGTTGGGCAGACACTGGGCTGGGTTGTGGTTCTGGAGTTCCTAGTCTGGCGGGCTTGTTTGCCAAGAGTGTGAGGAAGGAAGTCTGAAAACACAAGCTAGCATGAGGTTTGGGACCGAGGGCACGGCAGGCCCACTCTGCAGAGGCTGAATCGAGATCCCCTGCACTGAGGTCATGTCAACTATGAGACGTGCCTCAGGCTAGAGTTTTTGTCCAGCATGGCCTCTTCCTGAAGGGCGTGGGGGCTTCATGAGGCCAGGGAGATTTGCCTACGATGGGATTTGTGAACTACTCCAAACCTCAAGGTTTCCTTCTGCACGACAGTCGAGTCCTATTGGATGGTTCCAGGAGGCCCCATACGGAAACACTCGAGAGCACGTGTCTAAGCATGGATGCCTGTGAACGCCACCTCATATTCCCACTCTTTAGTCAGGACAAGGCAGGCTCAATCTGCGGGCTCCTGGGTGAGCTACCCAGAGGGGAGAGTTGAAATGGACTCTCCTGAAGATGAGTCCTACTGTGGCTTCATGGCCTGGGAGACCTTGGAATGTGGAGGTGGCTCAGGGACTCTGCAGGATCCTCCAACCTGAGGTGTTTGACACGGCTCCAACAAGGAAGCTTCCCATTGGAGACGAGAGGAGTTCTGTTCAGTGCCTCAGGAAAGCCCCATATCCTGTTCTTGGAACCAAAGCCTCTGAGGAGTTACACCTGAAAACCAAAGCAATAGTTGAGATTAGGGCGTAAGGGCCTGTCTGGCTCAACCTTCTATCTCTGTTGATATCTATGTGCATGCCTTCGTGGAGGTAGCTGCTGAGCTTGTGTCCGAATGCCACTGGGTGTCCAGGGAGGCTCCCAGTAGTGGGATGTCCTCGGGGGCCTTAAGTTTTCTCATATTCTGGAGGTGTGTGGAAAAAGGAATGGACACAGTTTCCCAGGTGAGAGCAGGCACGGTCCTGGTTATGGCTCCAGAGGACCCAGCCTAGAGACTGTGTTTGCCAGGGCTGTGGGGACAGATGTCTGAAAAAGCTAACTTGGCTCAGCTAGGGGCCAAGGTAATGGCAGGCCTGATGTCCAGGCCATGAGGGGAGATCCTCTGGATATCAAAGGAGGGCAAGTGGGAGGAAGTCGTTCAGGCTTTTGTCTCTGGGTGTTGCGTTCACTGTGGCCGTTCAGGGTAGGGGTTG
Source organism: Mustela nivalis (assembly GCF_964662115.1). NCBI lineage: Eukaryota > Metazoa > Chordata > Mammalia > Carnivora > Mustelidae > Mustela > Mustela nivalis. The sequence continues at coordinate 127,058 of NW_028136271.1, read as the reverse complement.
ATTCAGGGGCCGAGGAAGAGCCTTCCTCTCGGGGGATTGTCCAAGCTCCCACGTTTTTGGGTTCATTCTGTGGGAAGGAAAGAGTACTGTTTTCTGCCACAGGGGACCCCCCAGGAGAGGGATTCTAGAGCACAGAATTGGGTTCCCTCAACTGGAATACACACCATCTATTAGTCCTGGGTGCATATCGGCATGGCAAGCCACACAGGCGGGCTCTTGGTCCAGTCACTGAGAGGCGTTACTTGAATAAGGTACTCATGCTGAGGGTCACAATGTGTGTTTGTGCCCAAGGCGCCCCTCACGCATGGGCGTGGCCTCATGGGCCATGCCGTTTTCTCATACACTGAAGGTTTGACTCACTGCCAGCAAAGGTTTCTTGCCGTGGGGAAGGAGGGGTTCTGTCTTGTGCATCAGGTCCCCCCTGTGCAGGGATTGGAGATAAGTTCTAGGTTCCGATGACTGAAAACCCAGGTTGGGAATGGATGGTGGCCTAAGGCAGTGGCGGGTCCAATGTGCTGGGTGTGCAGCCAGCTGTGTCGGTGTCTGTTGGAAGGTCTGGGGTCAAGCTCTTTGCGACAGAGCATCAGTGTTTAAGGTAGCCTATGCAATTGGGGTGTTGCCGAGGGCCAAGCAGTTTGATCCTCATTTGGGGTTTCTGGGCAGCACCATAGACAAAGTTTTTCTCCTGGGAGGCAGGCAGAGTGCATCATAGTGGCCCTAGAATTCCCAGTAGTGTGGGTTTGTGCGCCAGGAGTGTAAGGACGGAAGTCTGAAAACACAAGCTAGGGTGAGGATTGGAGCTAAGGGCAGAGCAGGCCCACTCTGCAGAGGCTGAATCGAAATCTCCTGCATCTGAAGTCAGGCTGAGGATCAGACGTTGGCTGAGGCTGGAGTATGTGTCCATGATGGCACCTTCATGAAGCGGGGGCCCCATGAGGCCAAGGAAGTTTTCCCACGCTGAGTTTGGAGGTTGCCCCAAACCACAAGGTTTTCTTCTGCGGGACATTCGAGTCCTGTTGCGAGGTTCCAGGACATACCATACGGAAGGACTGGAGAGCAGGGTTCGCAGGATGGATCACTGTACAGCATGCCTCGCATTCCCATTGGCCATTAGCGACAAGATATGTTTGATCTGCTGCCTCTGGGACACGCTTCCCAGGGGTCTGAGTTGAAATGGCCTCTCCTGAGGATGCGTCATAATGTGCGTTTGGGTCCATGGAGACCTTGGAATGTGCTGGTTGTTCATTGGCCCTGCGGAACTCTCCTACCTGCAGGGTTTGATACATCCCCAGTAAGAAAGCTCCCCATGTGGAGACGAGAGAGGTTTGGTTTGGTGCCTCAGAAAAGCCCCGTGTGCTGGTCTACGAAAACAGTCCTCTGAGGACGGACACATGGAAACCAAAGCTAAGGTTCAGATTAGGGCCTTGGGGCCTGTCCATTTCAACCTTCTGTCTCTGGGGACACTGTCTGAGAGTCTAAGTGGAGATAGTTGCTCCGCTGGTGTCAGAGCGCCCCTCCTAGTCCAGGTTGGCCTACACTATTGATGGCCTCAGGGGCCTTGGAGCTTTTCTCTAACCTGTAGGGTTGTGGTCAATGGATTGGGCACACTTTCCTTGGAGAGGGCAGGCACAATCTTTCGCTCTGGCTCCAGAGGCCCTAGCCTGGAGGTTGTGTGGGTCGAGGCTGTGGGCACAGAAGTCTGAAAACACAAACTCAGCTTATGAGTGGCGCCTAGGGTATGGCAGGCCGGATGTACAGTTCGAGAGGGAGCTCCTGGGCCTCTGAAACAAGGGCGAGTGGGAGGCGTTCCTTCAGTCTTTTGTCTCTGGATGTTGTGTCTGAGATAGCCGTGGATTGGAGGGGTGGCCTCAGGGACAGTGGACCGGTATCCCTCTCTGGAAATTTGTCCCTCCTCCCAAGAGTTTGGGGTCATTTTGAGGGAAGGGTGGAGTCGTGTTATCTGGCTCATGTGTCTCTCCAAGAATGGGATCCAGAGCAGAGCCCCAGGTACGGGCGGTGCGACTGGAAAACTCAAACACTGGTGAGGATTGGGTGCATAGGGGCTTGGCAAGCCCCATATGCGGGCTCTTGGTCCAGGCCCTGACAGGGCTTTCTTTGACATGGGGCTCATGCTGAGGGTCACAGTGTCAATTTGTGCCCAAGCAGCACTCAAGTTTCGGCGTGGCATCAGGGGCCATGAAGGTTTCTCCCACCCTGAAGGGGTGACTCCATGCCAAGAGCAAGCTTTACAACCAAGGGGAAGGAGGAGTTCTGTTTTGTGCTTGCGATACCCAGCTGTGTGGAGAATTGATAGAATGTCTAGGTTCAGATATCTGAAAACCAAGGTTAGGAAGAGGTGACAGCATAAGGCCATGGCGTGTCCGAAGTGCTGGGTGTGCGGCCAGCTGTCTCCTTGTCTGTCTGGACGTTTGGCTTCAGGCTGTGTCACACAGAGCATGAGTGCCCAGAGCAGCCTATCGAGTTCTGGTACCGTCGAGGCCCTTGCAGGTTGATCCTCATCTGGGTTTTCTGGAGAGCCCCACAGATAAACGTTGTTCTTCCGTTGGGCAGACACTGGGCTGGGTTGTGGTTCTGGAGTTCCTAGTCCGGAGGCCTTGTTTGCCAGGAGTGTGAGGAAGGAAGTCTGAAAACACAAGCTAGCGTGAGGTTTGGGACCGAGGGCACGGCAGGCCCACTCTGCAAAGGCTGAATCGAGATCTCCTGCACTGAGGTCATGTCAACTATGAGACGTGCCTCAGGCTAGAGTTTTTGTCCAGCATGGCCTCTTCCTGAAGGGCGTGGGGGCTTCATGAGTCCAGGGAGGTTTGCCTACGATGGGATTTGTGAACTACTCCAAAACTCAAGGTTTCCTTCTGCACGACAGTCGAGTCCTATTGGATGGTTCCAGGAGGCCCCATACGGAAACACTCGAGAGCAGGTGTCTAAGCATGGATGCCTGGAACGCCACCTCATATTCCCACTCTTTAGTCAGCACAAGGCAGTCTCAATCTGCGGGCTCCTGAGTGAGCTACCCAGAGGGGAGAGTTGAAACGGACTCTCCTGAAGATGCGTCCTACTGTGGCTTGGTGGCCTGAGAGACCTTGAAATGTGGAGGTGGCTCAGGAACTCTGCAGGATTCTCCAACCTGAGGTGTTTGACACGGCTCCAACAAGGAAGCTTCCCATGTGGAGACGAGAGGAGTTCTGCTCAGTGCCTCAGGAAAGCCCCATATCCTGTTCTTGGAACTAAAGTCTGAGGAGTGACACCTGGATACCAAAGCAAGAGTAGAGATTAGGGGCTAAGGGCCTGTCCGGCTCAACCTTCTATCTCTGTTGACATTTATGTGCATGCCTTCATGGAGGTAGCTGCCAAGCTGGTGTCCGAATGCCCCTGTGGGTCCAGGGAGGCTTTCAGTAGTGGGATGTCCTCGGGGGCCTTGAGGTTTCTAATATTCTGGAGGTGTGTGGCCAAAGGAATGGACACAGTTTCCCAGGAGAAAGCAGGCACGGTCCTGTGGTATGGCTCCAGAGGACCCAGCCTAGAGGCTGTGTTTGCCAGGGCTGTGGGGACAGATGTCTGAAAAAGCAAACTTGTCTCAGTAGGTGCCAAGGTAGTGGCAGGCCTGATGTCCAGGCCATGAGGAGAGATCCTCTGGATATCAAAGGAGGGCAAGTGGGAGGCAGTCGCTCAGGCTTTTGTCTCTGGGTGTTGCGTTCATTGTAGCTGTTCAGGGTAGGGGTTGCTTCAGGGGCCGAAGAAGAGCCTTACTCTTGGGGAATTGTCCAAGCTCCCAAGTGTTTGGGTTCATTCTGTGGGAAGGGAAGAGTAATGTTTTCTGCCACAGGGGACCCCCCAGGAGAGGGACTCTAGAGCACAGAAGTGGGTTCCCTCAACTGGAATACACACCATCTAGTTAGTCCTGGGTGCCTATGGGCATGGCAAGCCCCATAGGCGGGCTCTTGGACCAGTCACTGAGAGGCGTTACTTGAATAAGGTACTCACGCTGAGGGTCACAATGTGTGTTTGTGCCCAAGGCGGCCCTCACGCATGGGCGTGGTCTCATGGGCCATGCCGTTTTCTCCTACACTGAAGGTTTGACTCACTGCCAGCAGCAAGGTTTCTTGCCATGGGGAAGGATGGGTTCTGATTTGTGCATCAGGTTCCCCCCTGTGCAGGGATTGGAGATAAGGTCTAAGTTCCGATGACTGAAAACCCAGGTTGGGAATGGATGGTGGCCTAAGGCAGTGGCGGGTGCAATGTGCTGGGTGTACAGCCAGCTGTGTCGGTGTCTGTTGGAAGGTCTGGGCTCAAGCTATTTGCGAAAGAGCATCAGTGTTTAAGGTAGCCTATGCAATTGGGGTGTTGCCGAGGGCCAAGCAGTTTGATCCTCATTTGGGGTTACTTGGCAATACCATAGACAAAGTTTTTCTCCTGGGAGGCAGGCAGAGTGCTTCATAGTGGCCCCAGAATTCCCAGTAGGGAGGGTTTGTGGGCCAGGAGTGTGGTGACGGAAGTCTGAAAACACAAGCTAGGGTGAGGATTGGAGCTAAGGGCTGAGCAGGCCCACTCTGCAGAGGCTTAAACAAAATCTCCTGCATCTGAAGTCAGGCTGAGGATCAGACGTTGGCTGAGGCTGGAGTATGTGTCCATGATGGCACCTTCATGAAGCGGGGGCCCCATGAGGCCAAGGAAGTTTTCCCATGCTGAGTTTGGTGGTTGCCCCAAACCACAAGGCTTCCTTCTGCGGGACATTCGAGTCCTGTTGCATGGCTCCAGGACATACCATACGGAGGGACTGGAGAGCAGGGTTCGCAGGATGGATCCCTGTACAGCATGCCTCGCATTCCCATTGGCCATTAGCGACAAGATATGTTTGATCTGCTGCCTCTGGGACACGCTTCCCAGGGGTCTGAGTTGAAATGGCCTCTCCTGAGGATGCGTCATAATGTGCGTTTGGGTCCATGGAGACCTTGGAATGTGCTGGTTGTTCATTGGCCCTGCGGAACTCTCCTACCTGCAGGGTTTGATACATCCGCAGTAAGAAAGCTCCCCATGTGGAGATGAGAGAGGTTTGGTTTGATGCCTCAGAAAAGCCTCGTGTGCTGGCCAACGAAAACAGTCCTCTGAGGACGGACACATGGAAACCAAAGCTAAGTTTCAGATTAGGGCCTTGGGGCCTGTCCATTTCAACCTTCTGCCTCTGGGCACACTGTCTGAGAGTCTAAGTGGAGATAGTGGCTCAGCTGGTGTCAGAGCGCCCCTCCTAGTCCAGGATGGCCTACACTATTGATGGCCTCAGGGGCCTTGGAGCTTTTCTCTAACCTGTAGGGTTGTGGTCAATGGATTGGGCACACTTTCCTTGGAGAGGGCAGGCACAATCTTTCGCTGTGGCTCCAGAGGCCCTAGCCTGGAGGTTGTGTGGGTCCAGGCTTTTTGCACAGAAGTCTGAAAACACAAACTCAGCTTATGAGTGGCGCCTAGGGTATGGCAGGCCGGATGTACAGCCCGAGAGGGAGCTCCTGGGCCTCTGAAACAAGGGCGAGTGGGAGGCGTTCCTTCGTCTTTTGTCTCTGGATGTTGTGTCCGGGATAGCCGTGGATTGGATGGGTGGCCTCAGGGACAGTGGACCGGTATCCCTCTCTGGAAATTTGTCCCTCCTCCCAAGAGTTTGGGGTCATTTTGAGGGAAGGGTGGAGTCGTGTTGTCTGGCTCATGTGTTTCGCCAAGAATGGGATCCAGAGCAGAGCCCCAGGTATGGGCGGTGCGAATGGAAAACTCAAACACTGGTGAGGATTGGGTGCATAGGGGATTGGCAAGCCCCATATGCGGGCTCTTGGTCCAGGCCCTGACAGGGCTTTCTTTGACATGGGGCTCATGCTGAGGGTCACAGTGTCAATTTGTGCCCAAGCAGCACTCAAGTTTCGGCGTGGCATCAGGGGCCATGAAGGTTTCTCCCACCCTGAAGGGGTGACTCCATGCCAAGAGCAAGCTTTACAACCAAGGGGAAGGAGGAGTTCTGTTTTGTGCTTGCGATACCCAGCTGTGTGGAGAATTGATAGAATGTCTAGGTTCAGATATCTGAAAACCAAGGTTAGGAAGAGGTGACGGCATAAGGCCATGGCGTGTCCGAAGTGCTGGGTGTGCGGCCAGCTGTCTCCTTGTCTGTCTGGACGTTTGGCTTCAGGCTGTGTCACACAGAGCATGAGTGCCCAGAGCAGCCTATCGAGTTCTGGTACCGTCGAGGCCCTTGCAGGTTGATCCTCATCTGGGTTTTCTGGAGAGCCCCACAGATAAACGTTGTTCTTCCGTTGGGCAGACACTGGGCTGGGTTGTGGTTCTGGAGTTCCTAGTCCGGAGGCCTTGTTTGCCAGGAGTGTGAGGAAGGAAGTCTGAAAACACAAGCTAGCGTGAGGTTTGGGACCGAGGGCACGGCAGGCCCACTCTGCAAAGGCTGAATCGAGATCTCCTGCACTGAGGTCATGTCAACTATGAGACGTGCCTCAGGCTAGAGTTTTTGTCCAGCATGGCCTCCTCCTGAAGGGCGTGGGGGCTTCATGAGTCCAGGGAGGTTTGCCTACGATGGGATTTGTGAACTACTCCAAAACTCAAGGTTTCCTTCTGCACGACAGTCGAGTCCTATTGGATGGTTCCAGGAGGCCCCATACGGAAACACTCGAGAGCAGGAGTCTAAGCATGGATGCCTGGAACGCCACCTCATATTCCCACTCTTTAGTCAGGACAAGGCAGTCTCAATCTGCGGGCTCCTGGGTGAGCTACTCAGAGGGGAGAGTTGAAACGGACTCTCCTGAAGATGCGTCCTACTGTGGCTTGGTGGCCTGAGAGACCTTGAAATGTGGAGGTGGCTCAGGAACTCTGCAGGATTCTCCAACCTGAGGTGTTTGACACGGCTCCAACAAGGAAGCTTCCCATGTGGAGACGAGAGGAGTTCTGCTCAGTGCCTCAGGAAAGCCCCATTCCCTGTTCTTGGAACCAAAGCCTCTGAGGAGTGACACCTGGAAACCAAAGCAAGAGTAGAGATTAGGGCCTAAGGGCCTGTCCGGCTCAACCTTCTATCTCTGTTGACATTTATGTGCATGCCTTCGTGGAGGTAGCTGCCAAGCTCGTGTCCGAATGCCCCTGTGGGTCCAGGGAGGCTCCCAGTAGCGGGATATCCTCGGGGGCCTTGAGGTTTCTAATATTCTGGAGGTGTGTGGCCAAAGGAATGGACACAGTTTCCCAGGAGAAAGCAGGCACGGTCCTGTGGTATGGCTCCAGAGGACCCAGCCTAGAGGCTGTGTTTGCCAGGGCTGTGGGGACAGATGTCTGAAAAAGCAAACTTGTCTCAGTAGGTGCCAAGGTAATGGCAGGACTGATGTCCAGGCCATGAGGAGAGATCCTCTGCATATTAAAGGAGGGCAAGTGGGAGGCAGTCGCTCAGGCTTTTGTCACTGGGTGTTTCGTTCACAGTGGCCTTTCAGGGTTGGGGTTGCTTCAGGGGCCTAGGAAGAGCATTCCTCTCGGGGGATTGTTCAAGCTCCCAAGTGTTTGGGTTCATTCTGTGGGAAGGTAAGAGTACTGTCTTCTGCCACAGGGGACCCCCCAGGAGAGGGACTCTAGAGCACAGCAGTGGATTCCCTCAACTGGAATACACACCATCTTGTCTTGGGTGCCTATGGGCATGGCAAGCCCCATAGGCGGGCTCTTGGTCCAGTCACTGAGAGGCTTTACTTGAATAAGGTACTCACGCTGAGGGTCACAATGTGTGTTTGTGCCCAAGGCGGCCCTCACGCATGGGCATGGTCTCATGGGCCATGCCGTTTTCTCCTACACTGAAGGTTTGACTCACTGCCAGCAGCAAGGTTTCTTGCCATGGGGAAGGATGGGTTCTGATTTGTGCATCAGGTTCCCCCCTGTGCAGGGATTGGAGATAAGGTCTAGGTTCCGATGACTGAAAACCCAGGTTGGGAATGGATGGTGGCCTAAGGCAGTGGCGGGTCCAATGTGCTGGGTGTGCAGCCAGCTGTGTCGGTATCTGTTGGAAGGTCTGGGCTCAAGCTATTTGCGACAGATCATCAGTGTTTAAGGTAGCCTATGCAATTGGGGTGTTGCCGAGGGCCAAGCAGTTTGATCCTCATTTGGGATTTCTGGGCAGCACCATAGACAAAGATTTTCTCCTGGGAGGCAGGCAGAGTGCTTCATAGTGGCCCCAGAATTCCCAGTAGGGAGGGTTTGTGGGCCAGGAGTGTGGGGACGGAAGTCTGAAAACACAAGCTAGGGTGAGGATTGGAGCCAAGGGCTGAGCAGGCCCACTCTGCAGAGACTTAATCAAAATCTCCTGCATCTGAAGTCAGGCTGAGGATCAGACGTTGGCTGAGGCTGGAGTATGTGTCCATGATGGCACCTTCATGAAGCGGCGGCCCCATGAGGCCAAGGAAGTTTTCCCACGCTGAGTTTGGTGGTTGCCCCAAACCACAAGGTTTCCTTCTGCGGGACATTCGAGTCCTGTTGCATGGCTCCAGGACATACCATACGGAGGGACTGGAGAGCAGGGTTCGAAGGATGGATCCCTGTACAGCATGCCTCGCATTCCCATTGGCCATTAGCGACAAGATATGTTTGATCTGCTGCCTCTGCGGCATGCTACCCAGGGGGCTGAGTTGAAGTGGCCTCTCCTGAGGATGCGTCATAATGTGCGTTTGGGTCCATGGAGACCTTGGAATGTGCTGGTTGTTCAGTGGCCCTGCGGAACTCTCCTTCCTGAAGGGTTTGATACATCCGCAGTAAGAAAGCTCCCCATGTGGAGATGAGAGAGGTTTGGTTTGGTGCCTCAGAAAAGCCCCGTGTGCTTGTCTACGAAAACAGTCCTCTGAGGACGGACACATGGAAACCAAAGCTAAGGTTCAGATTAGGGCCTGGGGGCCTGTCCATTTCAACCTTCTGTCTCTGGGGACACTGTCTGAGAGTCTAAGTGGAGATAGTTGCTTCGCTGGTTTCAGAGAGCCCCTCTTAGTCCAGGGTGGCCTTCACTATTGATGGCATCAGGGCCTTGGAGCTTTTCCCTAACCTGTATGTTTGTGGTAAATGGATTGGGCACACTTTCCTCTGAGAGGGCAGGCACAATCTTTGGCTGTGGCTCCAGAGGCCCTAGCCTGGAGGTTGTGTGGATCCAGGCTGTGGGCACAGAAGTCTGAAAACAAAAACTCAGCTTATGAGTGGTGCCTAGGGTATGGCAGGCCGGATGTACAGCCCGAGAGGGAGCTCCTGGGCCTGTGAAACAAGGGCGAGTGGGAGGCGTTCCTTCAGGCTATTGTCTCTGAATCTTGTGTCCAGGATAGGGGTGGATTGGAGGGGTGGCCCAGGGACTGTGGACCGGTATCCCTCTCTGGGGATTTGTCCCTCCTCCCAAGAGTTTGGGGTCATTTTGAGGGAAGGGTGGAGTCATGTTGTCTGGCTCATGTGTCTCTCCAAGAAAGGGATCCAGAGCAGAGCCCCAGGTACGGGCGGGGCGACTGGAAAACTCAAACACTGGTGAGGATTGGGTGCATAGGGGCTTGGCAAGCCCCATATGCGGGCTCTTGGTCCAGGCCCTGACAGGGCTTTCTTTGACATGGGGCTCATGCTGAGGGTCACAGTGTGAATTTGTGCCCAAGCAGCACTCAAGTTTCGGCGTGGCATCAGGGGCCATGAAGGTTTCTCCCACCCTGATGGGGTGACTCCATGCCAAGAGCAAGCTTTACAGCCATGGGGAAGGAGGAGTTCTGTTTTGTGCTTGCGATACCCAGCTGTGTGGAGAATTGATAGAAAGTCTAGGTTCAGATATCTGAAAACCAAGGTTAGGAAGAGGTGACGGCATAAGGCCATGGCGTGTTCGAAGTGCTGGGTGTGCGGACAGCTGTCTCCTTGTCTATCTGGACGTCTGGCTTCAGGCTGTGTCAGACAGAGCATGAGTGCCCAGAGCAGACTATTCAGTTCGGGTACCGTCGAGGCCCGAGCAGGTTGATCCTCATCTGGGTTTTCTGGAGAGCCCAACAGGGAAACGTTTTTCTTCCGTTGGGAGGACACTGGGTTGGGTTGTGGTTCTGGAGTTCCTAGTCCGGCGGGCTTGTTTGCCAGGAGTGTGAGGAAGGAAGTCTGAAAACACAAGCTAGCGTGAGGTTTGGGACCGAGGGCACGGCGGGCCCACTCTGCAGAGGCTGAATCGAGATCTCCTGCACTGAGGTCATGTCAACTATGAGACGTGCCTCAGGCTAGAGTTTTTGTCCAGCATGTCCTCTTCCTGAAGGGCGTGGGGGCTTCATGAGTCCAGGGAGATTTGCCTACGATGGGATTTGTGAACTACTCCAAACCTCAAGGTTTCCTTCTGCACGACAGTCGAGTCCTATTGGATGGTTCCAGAGGCCCCATACGGAAACACTCGAGAGCAGGTGTCTAAGCATGGATGCCTGGGAACGCCACCTCATATTCCCACTCTTTAGTCAGGACAAAGCAGGCTCAATCTGCGGGCTCCTGCATGAGCTACCCAGAGGGGAGGGCTGAAATGGACTCTCCTGAAGATGAGTCCTACTGTGGCTTGGTGGCTTGGGAGACTTTGGAATGTGGAGGTGGCTCAGGAACTCTGCAGGATTCTCCAACCTGAGGTGTTTGACACGGCTCCAACAAGGTACCTTCCCATGAGGAGACGAGAGTTCTGTTCAGTGCCTCAGGAAAGCCCCATATCCTGTTCTTGGAACCAAAGCCTCTGAGGAGTGAAAACTGGAAACCAAAGCAAGAGTTGAGATTATGGCCTAAGGGCCTGACCGGCTCAACCTTCTATCTCTGTTGATATCTGTGTGCATGTGTTCGTGGAGGTAGCTGCCCAGCTTGTTTCCAAATGCCCCTGTTGGTCCAGGGAAGCTCCCAGTAGCGGATGTCCTCGGGGCCTTGAGGTTTCTCATATACTGGAGGTTTGTGGCCAAAGGAATAGACACAGTTTCCCAGGAGGGAGCAGGCACGGTCCTGTGGTATGGCTCCAGAGGACCCAGCCGAGAGGCTGTGTTTGCCAGGGCTGTGGGGACAGATGTCTGAAAAAGCAAACTTGGCTCAGCTAGGTGCAAAGGTAATGGCAGGCCTGATGTCCGGGCCATGAGGAGAGATCCTCTGGATATCAAAGGAGGGCAAGTGGGAGGCAGTCGCTCAGGATTTTGTCGCTGGGTGTTGCGTTCACCGTGGCCGTTCAGGGTAGGGGTTGCTTCAGGGGCCGAGGAAGAGCCTTCCTCTCGGGAGATTGTCTAAGCTCCCAAGTGTTTGAGTTCATTCTGTGGGAAGGGAAGAGTACTGTATTATGCCACAGGAGACCCCCCATGAGAGGGACTCTAGAGCACAGCAGTGGATTCCCTCAACTGGAATACACACCATCTAGGTAGTCCTGGGTGCCTATGGGCATGGCAAGCCCCATAGGCGGGCTCTTGGTCCAGTCACTGAGAGGCGTTACTTGAATAAGGTACTCACGCTGAGGGTCACAATGTGTGTTTGTGCCCAAGGCGACCCTCACGCATGGGCGTGGTCTCATGGGCCATGCCGTTTTCTCCTACACTGAAGGTTTGACTCATGCCAGCAGCAAGGTTTCTTGCCATGGGGAATGATGGGTTCTGACTTGTGCATCAGGTTCCCCCCTGTGCAGGGATTGGAGATAAGGTCTAGGTACCGATGACTGAAAACCCAGGTTGGGAATGGATGGTGGCCTAAGGCAGTGGCGGGTCCAATGTGCTGGGCGTGCAGCCACCTGTGTCGGTGTCTGTTGGAAGTCTGGGCTCAGGCTATTTGCGACAGAGCATCAGTGTTTAAGGTAGCCTATGCAATTGGGGTGTTGCCGAGGGCCAAGCAGTTTGATCCTCATTTGGGGTTTCTGGGCAGCACCATAGACAATGTTTTTCTCCTGGGAGGCAGGCAGAGTGCTTCATAGTGGCCCCAGAATTCCCAGTAGGGAGGGTTTGTGGGCCAGGAGTGTGAGGACGGAAGTCTGAAAACACAAGCTAGGGTGAGGATTGGAGCCAAGGGCAGAGCAGGCCCACTCTGCAGAGGCTGAATCAAAATCTCCTGCATCTGAAGTCAGGCTGAGGATCAGACGTTGGCTGAGGCTCGAGTATGTGTCCATGATGGCACCTTCCTGAAGCGGGGGCCCCATGAGGCCAAGGAAGTTTTCCCACACTGAGTTTGGAGGTTGCCCCAAACCACAAGGTTTTCTTCTGCGGGACATTCGAGTCCTGTTGCAAGGTTCCAGGACATACCATACGGAAGGACTGGAGAGCAGGGTTCGCAGGATGGATCACTTTAAGCATGCCTCGCATTCCCATTGGCCATTAGCGACAAGATATGTTTGATCTGCTGCCTCGGGGACACGCTACCCAGGGGTCTGAGTTGAAATGGCCTCTCCTGAGGATGCGTCATAATGTGCGTTTGGGTCCATGGAGACCTTGGAATGTGCTGGTTGTTCATTGGCCCTGCGGAACTCTCCTACCTGCAGGGTTTGATACATCCCCAGTAAGAAAGCTCCCCATGTGGAGACGAGAGAGGTTTGGTTTGGTGCCTCAGAAAAGCCCCGTGTGCTGGTCTACGAAAACAGTCCTCTGAGGACGGACACATGGAAACCAAAGCTAAGGTTCAGATTAGGGCCTTGGGGCCTGTCCATTTCAACCTTCTGTCTCTGGGGACACTGTCTGAGAGTCTAAGTGGAGATAGTTGCTCCGCTGGTGTCAGAGCGCCCCTCCTAGTCCAGGATGGCCTACACTATTGATGGCCTCAGGGGCCTTGGAGCTTTTCTCTAACCTGTAGTGTTGTGGTCAATGGATTGGGCACACTTTCCTTGGAGAGGGCAGGCACAATCTTTCGCTGTGGCTCCAGAGGCCCTAGCCTGGAGGTTGTGTGGGTCCAGGCTGTGGGCACAGAAGTCTGAAAACACAAACTCAGCTTATGAGTGGCGCCTAGGGTATGGCAGGCCGGATGTACAGCCCGAGAGGGAGCTCCTGGGCCTCTGAAACAAGGGCGAGTGGGAGGCGTTCCTTCAGTCTTTTGTCTCTGGATGTTGTGTCCGAGATAGCCGTGGATTGGAGGGGTGGCCTCAGGGATAGTGGACCGGTATCCCTCTCTGGAAATTTGTCCCTCCTCCCAAGAGTTTGGGGTCATTATGAGTGAAGGGTGGAGTCGTGTTTTCTGGCTCATGTGACTCCCCAAGAATGGGATCCAGAGCAGAGCCCCAGGTACGGGCGGTGCGACTGGAAAAGTCAAACACTGGTGAGGATTGGGTGCATAGGGGCTTGGCAAGCCCCATATGCGGGCTCTTGGTCCAGGCCCTGACAGGGCTTTCTTTGACATGGGGCTCATGCTGAGGGTCACAGTGTCAATTTGTGCCCAAGCAGCACTCAAGTTTCGGCGTGGCATCAGGGGCCATGAAGGTTTCTCCCACCCTGAAGGGGTGACTCCATGCCAAGAGCAAGCTTTACAGCCAAAGGGAAGGAGGAGTTCTGTTTTGTGCTTGCGATACCAGGCTGTGTGGAGAATTGATAGAATGTCTAGGTTCAGATATCTGAAAACCAAGGTTAGGAAGACGTGACGGCATAAGGCCATGGCGTGTCCGAAGTGCTGGGTGTGCGGCCAGCTGTCTCCTTGTCTGTCTGGACGTTTGGCTTCAGGCTGTGTCACACAGAGCATGAGTGCCCAGAGCAGCCTATCGAGTTCTGGTACCGTCGAGGCCCTTGCAGGTTGATCCTCATCTGGGTTTTCTGGAGAGCCCCACAGAGAAACGTTGTTCTTCCGTTGGGCAGACACTGGGCTGGGTTGTGGTTCTGGAGTTCCTAGTACGGAGGCCTTGTTTGCCAGGAGTGTGAGGAAGGAAGTCTGAAAACACAAGCTAGCGTGAGGTTTGGGACCGAGGGCACGGCAGGCCCACTCTGCAGAGGCTGAATCGAGATCTCCTGCACTGAGGTCATGTCAACTATGAGACGTGCCTCAGGCTAGAGTTTTTGTCCAGCATGGCCTCTTCCTGAAGGGCGTGGGGGCTTCATGAGTCCAGGGAGGTTTGCCTACGATGGGATTTGTGAACTACTCCAAACCTCAAGGTTTCCTTCTGCACGACAGTCGAGTCCTATTGGATGGTTCCAGGAGGCCCCATACGGAAACACTCGAGAGCAGGTGTCTAAGCATGGATGCCTGGAACGCCACCTCATATTCCCACTCTTTAGTCAGGACAAGGCAGTTTCAATCTGCGGTCTCCTGGGTGAGCTACCCAGAGGGGAGAGTTGAAATGGACTCTCCTGAAGATGAGTCCTACTGTGGCTTGGTGGCCTGAGAGACCTTGAAATGTGGAGGTGGCTCAGGAACTCTGCAGGATTCTCCAACCTGAGGTGTTTGACACGGCTCCAACAAGGAAGCTTCCCATGTGGAGACGAGAGGAGTTCTGCTCAGTGCCTCAGGAAAGCCCCATACCCTGTTCTTGGAACCAAAGCCTCTGAGGAGTGACACCTGGAAACCAAAGCAAGAGTAGAGATTAGGGCCTAAGGGCCTGTCCGCCTCAACCTTCTATCTCTGTTGACATTTGTGTGCATGCCTTCGTGGAGGTAGCTGCCAAGCTGGTGTCCGAATGCCCCTGTGGGTCCAGGGAGGCTCCCAGTAGTGGGATGTCCTCGGGGGCCTTGAGGTTTCTAATATTCTGGAGGTGTGTGTCCAAAGGAATGGACACAGTTTCCCAGGAGAAAGCAGGCACGGTCCTGTGGTATGGCTCCAGAGGACCCAGCCTAGAGGCTGTGTTTGCCAGGGATGTGTGCAAAGATGTCTGAAAAAGCAAATTTGGCTCAGCTAGGGGCCAATGTAATGGCAGGCCTGATGTCCAGGCCGTGATGGGAGAACCTCTGGATATCAAAGGAGGGTAAGTGGGAGTCAGTCGCTCAGGCTTTTGTCACTGGGTGTTGCATTCACAGTGGCCGTTCAGGGTAGGGGTTGCTTCAGGGGCCGAGGAATAGCATTCCTCTCAGGGGATTGTCCAAGCTCCCAAGTGTTTGGGTTCATTCTGTGGGAAGGGAAGAGTACTGTCTTCAGCCACAGGGGACCCCCCAGGAGAGGGACTCTAGAGCACAGCAGTGGGTTCGCTCAACCGGAATACACACCATCTAGTTAGTCCTGGGTGCCTCTGGGCATGGCAAGCCCCATAGGCGGGCTCTTGGTCCAATCACTGAGAGGCGTTACTTGAATAATGTACTCACGCTGAGGGTCACAATGTGTGTTTGTGCCCAAGGCGCACCTCACGCATGGGCGTGGCCTCATGGGCCATACCGTTTTCTCCTACACTGAAGGTTTGACTCACTGCCAGTGCAAGGTTTCTTGCCATGGGGAAGGAGGGGTTCTGACTTGTGCATCAGGTTCCCCCCTGTGCAGGGATTGGAGATAAGGTCTAGGTTCCGATGACTGAAAACCCAGGTTGGGAATGGATGGTGGCCTATGGCAGTGGCGGGTCCAATGTGCTGGGTGTAATTTGTCGGTGTCTGTTGGAAGGTCTGGGCTCAGGCTATTTGCGACAGAGCATCAGTGTTTAAGGTAGCCTATGCAATTGGGGTGTTGCCGAGGGCCAAGCATTTTGATCCTCATTTGGGGTTTCTGGGCAGCACCATAGACAATGTTTTTCTCCTGGGAGGCAGGCAGAGTGCTTCATAGGGGCCCCAGAATTCCCAGTAGGGAGGGTTTGTGGGCCAGGAGTGTGAGGACGGAAGTCTGAAAACACAAGCTAGGGTGAGGATTGGAGCCAAGGGCAGAGCAGGCCCACTCTGCAGAGGCTGACTCAAAATCTCCTGCATCTGAGGTCAGGCTGAGGATCAGACGTTGGCTGAGGCTGGAGGATGTGTCCATGATGGCACCTCATGAAGCCGGGGCCCCATGAGGCCAAGGAAGTTTTCCCACGCTGAGTTTGGAGGTTGCCCCAAATTACAAGGTTTCCTTCTGCGGGACTTTTGAGTCCTGTTGCATGGCTCCAGGACATACCATACGGAAGGACTGGAGAGCAGGGTTCCAGTATCCCTGTAAAGCATGCCTCACATTCCCATTGGCCATTAGCGACAAGATATGTTTGATCTGCTGCCTCTAGGGCACGCTACCCAGGGGGCTGAGTTGAAATGGCCTCCCCGGAGGATGCGTCATAATGTGCGTTTGTGTCCATGGAGACCTTGGAATGTGCTGGTTGTTCAGTGGCCCTGCGGAACTCTCCTACCTGAAGGGTTTGATACATCCCCAGTAAGTAAGCTCCCCATGTGGAGACGAGAGAGGTTTGGTTTGGTGCCTCAGAAAAGCCCCGTGTGCTGGTCTACGAAAACAGTCCTCTGGGGACGGACACATGGAAACCAATGCTAAGGTTCAGATTAGGGCCTGGGGTGTCTGTCCATTTCAACCTTCTGTCTCTGGGGAAACTGTCTGAGAGTCTAAGTGGAGATAGTTGCTCCACTGGTGTAGGAGAGCCCCTCTTAGTCCAGGATGGCCTACATTATTTGATGGCCTCAGGGGCCTTGGAGCTTTTCCCTCACTGTAGTGTTGTGGTCAATGGATTTGGCAAAGTTTCCTTGGAGAGGGCAGGCACAATCTTTCGCTGTGGCTCTAGAGGCCCTAGCTTGGAGGTTGTGGGAGTCCAGGCTGTGGGCACAGATGTCTGAAAACACAAACTCAGCTTATGAGTGGCGCCTAGGGTATGGCAGGCCAGATGTACAGCCGAGAGGGAGCTCCTGGGCCCCTGAAACAAGGGCGAGTGGGAGGCTTTCCTTCAGGCTTTTGTCTCTGGATTTTGTGTCCGGGATAGCCGTGGATTGGAGGGGTGGCCTCAGGGACTGTGGATGAGTATCCCTCTCTGGAGATTTGTCCAAGCTCCCAAGAGTTTGAAGTCATTTTTTAGGAAGGGTGGATTCGTGTTGTCTGGCTCATGTGTCTCCGATACACAAACTCAGCTTTGGTTTGGGGACGTCAATATGGCAGCCCAAATCTTCAAACCATGAGAACAACTCATGTGGATTTGAATATAGAGCGAGTCTGAGGCGCTTACTCAGGCTTTTGTCTCTGGATTTTGTATCAGCGATGGCCGTGGAATGTCGGGGAGTCCTCAAGGGCCATGGACGAATCTTCCTCTCTGAGGATTTGGCCCGATACCCAATCGTTTTCGTCAATCTGTGGGATGGGAGGACTCCTTTCAGTTTTGTTACCTTAAGTGTTCCACCAGAAGAGGAATTCCAAAGCATAGCCGTGGGGAAGACTGAAGGGGCAACCCGAAATATGGTTAAAAATTGGGGCCTAGGGGCATGGCAAGCCCTATATGCTATCTATTCATCCAGCCACTGAGAGGCCTTACTTGAGGACTGGGCATAGGCTGAGGGTCACAATGTGTGTTTGGGACCAATGTGGCCCGGGAGCATGGGTGGGGCCTCATGGGCCACACTGGTTTCAACTACACTGAACGTTGGACAACATGCCAACCTCAAGGTTTCTTGCCATGGGGAAGGAGTTCTGTATTCTGCATCATGTTCAACCGTGGGCAGTGATTGGAGATAAGGTCCAGGTTCTGAAGCCTGAAAACCAAGGTTGGGAAGAGATGACGACGTAAGGCCATGGCGGCTCGATGTGCTCAGTGTGCGGCCAGCTGTCTGGATGGGGCCAGGAGGTCAAGGCTCAGGCTGTGTCAGAAAAGGCATTAGTGCCCTGGTCAGCCTATGTATTTTGGGTACATCCTAGGTAGGTGCAGGTTGATCCTCACTTGGGGATACTGGGTAGCCCCAGAGGGCAATGTTTTCCTTCTTGAGGTCAGGCAGAGTGCTGCATTGTAGTTCTGATTGCCAAAATGGAGGGCTTGTGGGCCAGTAGTCTAAACAGAAATCTGAGAACACAAGCTAGGCTTAGGATTCTGGTGAGGCCATGGCAGGCACAATGTAAAGACCGGAATCGAGATCTCGTGCATCTGAAGACAGGGCTAGGGTCAGACGATCGCTCAGGTTGGAGTTTCTGTCCCTGATGGCCCCTTCATGAATGGGGGGCTCACGAAGCCATGGGACTTTTCCCACGATGGGAGTTGTGAGAAGCTCCAAACTGCAAAGAGTCTTCTGCAGGACAATTGAGACCTGTTGTTTGGCTCCAGGCCAATGATTCTGAGTAGGGTTCTCAGGATGGATGGCTGGGTAGCCCACCTCGCATTCCAATTGTCTCCTAGCAACAAGACAGGTTAGATCTGCTGCATCTGGGGCAGCAACCTAGGAGGCTGAGTTGAAATGGACTCTCCTGGGGATTGGTCCTAATGTGCTTTTGTGTCTATGGAGAGCTTGGAATGACGTGGTGGCACTGGGGCCCTGAAGGGTTCTCCTAAACAGAGGCTTTGACACAGCTCCAACGTGCAAGTTTCCCATGTGTAGATGAGATGTTTTCTGATGGGTGAGTCAAGAAACAGCCATATGCTGGTTTTGAAATCCAGGCCTCTGAGGAGAGATGCCTGGAAACCAAAGCAATGGATATGATTAGTGCATAGGGCATGTTCTTTCCTTTTTACCTCGGGACATCTGTCTATGGGTCTGAGTGCAGGGAGGTGCTCCAATGCGCTCAGATTGCCCCTGTTTTTCCTGGGAAGCCACCACTATTGAGATGGGTTAGGGACTTTGGAGGTTTATAGTATTAGAAGGGTTGTGTCCATTGGAATGGGCACACACAATTCCCTTGGAGAGGGCAAGTACAGTCCTAAGGTTTGGCGCCAGGGGCCTGAGCCAGTCGGTTGTGTAGGCCAGGGCTGTTTGGACAGTTGTCTGAAAACACAAACTCGGCTTATGTTTCGGGTCATAGGTATGGCAGGACTGATCTAGAGACCATGAGGAGAACTCTTCGGGATTTGATAAAAGGGCGAGTGTGAGGCTCTTGCTCAAGTTTTCGTCTCTGGATATCGTGTCACTCATGGTCGTGAAATTTCTGGGTGACT
Source organism: Mustela nivalis (assembly GCF_964662115.1). Lineage (NCBI taxonomy): Eukaryota > Metazoa > Chordata > Mammalia > Carnivora > Mustelidae > Mustela > Mustela nivalis. The sequence goes on along the minus strand of NW_028136271.1, from coordinate 108,100 downwards.
TCATGCGAAATGGACGAGTCTTACTCTCTGGCGGTTTGGCCCAGGCCAAAGAGTTTGGGGTCATTCTGTGGGAAGGAAGAAGTCCGTTTTGTTGTTGTTGTTGTTTTCTTTTTTAACCTCAGGTGTCCCACAAATGAGGGATTCCAGTGTAGAGCCCTCGGGAGGGGCGATGGACAATCAGAAATCTGGTTAAAAATTGGGGCCTAGGGACATGTCAAGCCCATTATGACATCTAATGGTGCAGCCACTGAGAGGATTTCCTAGAGGACAGGACTCATGCTGAGGGTCACAATGCGTGTTTATGCCCTCGTCGCACTCAAGAATGGGCGGGGCCTCATGGTGAATGCTGGTTTCTCCTACACTGAACTTTGGACAACGTGCCAACCACAAGGTTTCTTGCCATGGGTAAGGAGGAGTTCTGATTTCTGCATCACACTCACCCCTGGGCAGTGATTGGAGATAAGGTCTCGGTTCTGAAGCCTGAAATCTGAGATAGGGAAGAGATGATGACCTAAGGCCATGGTGGGTTTTATGTGCTCAGTGTGCGGTCAGCTTTCTGGGTGTTGATCAGGAGGTCCGGGCTCAGGTAGTGTCCGACAGTGCATTAGTGCCCAGGTTAGACTACATAATTTGGGTAAAGTCGAGTGCTGTGTAGGTTTATCCTCATTTAAGGTGCCTGGGCAGCTATTAGGCAATAGTTTTTTTTCTGGAGGGCAGGCAGAGTGCTGCATTGTGTGTCCGGAATTGCCAAAATTGAGAGCTTCGGGGCCAGAGGTGTGAGTACGGAAGTCTGAGAAGACAAGCTAGACTTGGGTTTCAGGGCGAGGGCACGGCAGGTACCCCCTGCAGATCTGAACCAATATCTCATGCATCTGAAGTCAGGGCGAGGATCAGACGTTGGCTCAGGTTGGAGTACCCTTGCATGACGGCTGCTTCATGAAGGGAGCGGAATCTCGAGGCCATTGAGGTTTTCCCACTTTGGGAGTTGTGGAATGCCCCCTTCATGGATACCTTCTGTGGGACAATTGAGACCTGTTGGACAGCTCCAGGACATCCCATATGGAATGACTCCAGAGCACCGTTCGAGGATGGATGCCTGGGAACCCCACCTCACATTCCAATTGTCGCCTAGCAACAAGACGGTTGAGATCTGATGGCTCTGCGGGAGCAACCGGGTTGGCTGAGTTGAAATGGACTTTCCTGCGGATGGATCCTAATGTGTTTTTGGGTGTAAGAGGGACTTGGAATGGGGTGGTGGCACCGGGACCCAATCCTGGTTTGGGCAGAACACTCGTGAGAATTGGCCGGCGTAGGGCAGCTCTGCGGACCGCCCTGCTCTCCATGTCCCAGGGCCCTTTCTCGCCCAGGGCATATTGCTGCCGCCCAGAAATGGCACGGAAAAGACGCGGCCCAACTGGGCACGCCGGCGCAGTGGAGTGTTCCCGGATCAGAGTTGAAGGACGGGTGGTGGCCTGGTGTGCGCCTCCGACTTTCGGGTAGATCGGGCAGCCAAGGATGGGGATGACCTCATTTTGGTCATACAGGTTTATCACACTCTGAGCGTTGTCTGAAGCACCAGGAGGTGCCAATGGAGACTGCGTGGTTGGGAGTTGCGTGGCTACGGGACTAAGGGTTTCCGATATGGAGGCCATCAGGGACAGGACCCCGGAAGCAGAAGGTTGGGGAAGCAGGCGAGCGTTCCAGACCGGACTTTGTGATGGGCCTGGCCCCATGTTAGACCGCCAGGGATGTGACCCCCGCAGGTCGAGGATCCACGGGCGTCGTCCTCGGTGCATTCCATCTTGTGGAGTGCCTCCTGGCGGCGATCGGTTGCGGACACTCACAATGCCCTTCAAAGCTCCGGTGGGGTCGGCCCAGCAGACGTGCAGCGCCCGAATGACTTCGCCCGGCGTTTTCCGGCCAATTCTCACGAGCGTTCTGCCCAAACCAGGATTGGTTTGGGCAGAACGCTCGTGAGAATTGGCCGGCGTAGGGCAGCCCTGCGGACAGCCCTGCTCTCCATGGCCCAGGGCCCTTTCTCGCCCAGGGCTTGTTGCTGCCGCCCAGAAATGGCTCGGAAAAGAAGCGGCCCACCCGGGCACGCCGGCGCAGTGGAGCGTTCCCGGAGCAGAGTTGAAGGACGGGTGGTGGCCTGGTGTGCGCCTCTGTCTTTCGGGTAGATCGGGCGGCCAAGGATGGGGATGACCTCATTTTGGTCATACAGGTTTAACACACTCTGAGCGTTGTCTGAAGCACCAGGAGGCGCCGATGGAGACTGCGTGGTTGGGAGATGCGTGGCTGCGGGACTAAGGGTTTCCGATATGAAGGCCATGAGGGACAGGACCCCGGAAGCAGAAGGTTGGGGAAGCAGGCGAGCGTTTCAGACCGGTCCTTGAGATGGGCCTGGCCCCATGTTACACCGCCTGGGATGTGACCCCCGCAGGTCGAGGATCCACGGGCGTCGTCCTCGGTGCATTCCATCTTGTGGAGTGCCTCCTGGCGGCTATCGGTTGCGGACACTCACAATGCCCTTCAAGGCCCCGGGGGGTTCGGCCCAGCAGACGTGCAGCGCCCGAATGACTTCTCCCGGCGTTTTCCGGCCAATTCTCACGAGCGTTCTGCCCAAACCAGGATTGGTTTGTGCAGAACGCTCGTGAGAATAGGCCGGCGTAGGGCAGCTCTGCGGAACGCCCTGCTCTCCATGTCCCAGGGCCCTTTCTCGCCCAGGGCATATTGCTGCCGCCAGAAATGGCACGGAAAAGACGTGGCCCAACTGGGCACTCCGGCGCAGTGGAGTGTTCCCGGATCAGAGTTGAAGGACTGTTGGTGGACTGTTGTGCGCCTCCGTCTTTCGGGTAGATCGGGCGGCCAAGGATGGGGATGACCTCATTTTGGTCATACAGGTTTATCACACTCTGAGCGTTGTCTGAAGCACCAGGAGGCGCCGATGGAGACTGCGTGGTTGGGAGATGCGTGGCTGCGGGACTAAGGGTTTCCGATATGGAGGACATGAGGGACAGGACCCCGGAAGCAGAAGGTTGGGGAAGCAGGCGAGCGTTCCAGACCGGATTTTGTGATGGGCCTGGCCCCATGTTAGACCGCCAGGGATGTGACCCCCGCAGGTCGAGGATCCACGGGCGTCGTCCTCGGTGCAATCCATCTTGTGGAGTGCCTCTTGGCGGCGATCGGTTGCGGGCACTCAAAATGCCTTCAAGGCCCGGGGGGGGGGCGGCCCAGCAGACGTGCGGCGCCCGAATGACTTCGCCGGGGGTTTTCCGGCCAATTCTCACGAGCGTTCTTCCCAAACCAGGATTGGTTTGGGCAGAACGCTCGTGAGAATTGGCCGGCGTAGGGCAGCTCTGCGGAACGCCCTGCTCTCCATGTCCCAGGGCCCTTTCTCGCCCAGGGCATATTGCTGCCGCCCAGAAATGGCACGGAAAAGACGCGGCCCAACTGGGCACGCCGGCGCAGTGGAGTGTTCCCGGATCAGAGTTGAAGGACGGGTGGTGGACTGGTGTGTGCCTCCGTCTTTCAGGTAGATGGGGCGGCAAAGGATGAGGATGACCTCATTTTGGTGAACAGGTTTATCTCACTCTGAGGGTTGTCCGAAGCACCAGGGGACGCCGATGCAGACTGCGTGGTTGGGAGATGCGTGGCTGCGGGACTAAGGGTTTCCGATATGGAGGCCATGAGGGACAGGACCCCGGAAGCAGAAGGTTGGGGCTGCAGGTGAGCGTTCCAAACCGGACTTCGTGATGGGCCTGGCCCTATGGTAGAGCGCCAGGGATGGTACCCCCGCAGGTCGAGGATCCACGGGCGTTGTCCTCGCTGCATTCCATCTTGTGGATTTCCTCCTGGCGGCGATCGGTTGCGGACACTCACAATGCCCTTCAAGGCCCCGGGGGGGTCGGCCCAGCAGACGTGCAGCGCCCGAATGACTTCGCCGGGCGTTTTCCGGTCAATTCTCACGAGCGTTCTGCCCAAACCAGGATTGGTTTGGGCAGAACGCTCGTGAGAATTGGCCGGCGTAGGGCACCTCTGCGGACCGCCCTGCTCTCCATGTCCCAGGGCCCTTTCTCGCCCAGGGCTTGTTGCTGCCGCCCAGAAATGGCACGGAAAAGAAGCGGCCCACCCGGGCACGCCAGCGCAGTGGAGCGTTCCCGGAGCAGAGTTGAAGGACGGGTGGTGGCCTGGTGTGCGCCTCCGTCTTTCGGGTAGATCGGGCGGCCAAGGATGGGGATGACCTCATTTAGGTCATACAGGTTTATCACACTCTGAGCGTTGTCTGAAGCACCAGGAGGCGCCGATGGAGACTGCGTGGTTGGGAGATGCGTGGCTGTGGGACTAAGGTTTTCCGATATGGAGGCCATCAGGGACAGGACCCCGGAAGCAGAAGGTTGGGGAAGCAGGCGAGCGTTCCAGACCGGACTTTGTGATGGGCCTGGCCCCATGTTAGACCGCCAGGGATGTGACCCCCGCACGTCGAGGATCCACGGGCGTCGTCCTCGGTACAATCCATCTTGTGGAGTGTCTCTTGGCGGCGATCGGGTGCGGGCACTCAAAATGCCTTCAAGGCCCGGGGAGGGGCGGCCCAGCAGACGTGTGGCGCCCGAATGACTTCGCCGGGGGTTTTCCGGCCAATTCTCACGAGCGTTCTTCCCAAACCAGGATTGGTTTGGGCAGAACGCTCGTGAGAATTGGCCGGCGTAGGGCAGCTCTGCGGACCGCCCTGCTCTCCATGTCCCAGGGCCCTTTCTCGCCCAGGGCATATTGCTGCCGCCCAGAAATGGCACGGAAAAGACACGGTCCAACTGGGCACGCCGGCGCAGTGGAGTGTTCCCGGATCAGAGTTGAAGGACGGGTGGTGGACTGGTGTGCGCCTCCGTCTTTCAGGTAGATGGGGCGGCAAAGGATGGGGATGACCTCATTTTGGTGAACAGGTTTATCTCACTCTGAGGGTTGTCCGAAGCACCAGGGGACGCCGATGCAGACTGCGTGGTTGGGAGATGCGTGGCTGCGGGACTAAGGGTTTCCGATATGGAGGCCATGAGGGACAGGACCCCGGAAGCAGAAGGTTGGGGAAGCAGGCGAGCGTTCCAGACCGGACTTTGTGATGGGCCTGGCCCCATGGTAGACCGCCAGGGATGTGACCCCCGCAGGTCGAGGATCCACGGGCGTCGTCCTCGGTGCAATCCATCTTGTGCAGTGCCTCTTGGCGGCGATCGGGTGAGGACACTCACAATGCCCTTCAAGGCCCCGGGGGGGTCGGCCCAGCAGATGTGCAGCGCCCGAATGACTTCGCCCGGCGTTTTCCGGCCAATTCTCACGAGCGTTCTGCCCAAACCAGGATTGGTTTGGGCAGAACGCTCGTGAGAATTGGCCGGCGTAGGGCAGCCCTGGGGACAGCCCTGCTCTCCATGGCCCAGGGCCCTTTCTCGCCCAGGGCTTGTTGCTGCCGCCCAGAAATGGCACGGAAAAGAAGCGGCCCACCCGGGCACGCCGGCGCAGTGGAGCGTTCCCGGAGCAGAGTTGAAGGACGGGTGGTGGCCTGGTGTGCGCCTCCGTCTTTCGGGTAGATCTGGCGGCCAAGAATGGGGATGACCTCATTTTGGTCATACAGGTTTATCACACTCTGAGCGTTGTCTGAAGCACCAGGAGGCGCCGATGGAGACTGCGTGGTTGGGAGATGCGTGGCTGCGGGACTAAGGGTTTCCGATATGGAGGCCATGAGGGACAGGACCCCGGAAGCAGAAGGTTGGGGAAGCAGGCGAGCGTTCCAGACCGGACTTTGTGATGGGCCTGGCCCCATGTTAGACCGCCAGGGATGTGATCCCGCAGGTCGAGGATCCACGGGCGTCGTCCTCGGTGCATTCCATCTTGTGGAGTGCCTCCTGGCGGCGATCGGTTGCGGACACTCACAATGCCCTTCAAGGCCCCGGGGGGGTCGGCCCAGCAGACGTGCAGCGCCCGAATGACTTCGCCGGGCGTTTTCCGGCCAATTCTCACGAGCGTTCTTCCCAAACCAGGATTGGTTTGGGCAGAACGCTCGTGAGAATTGGCCGGCGTAGGGCAGCCCTGCGGACAGCCCTGCTCTCCAAGGCCCAGGGCCCTTTGTCGCCCAGGGCTTGTTGCTGACGCCCAGAAATGGCACGGAAAAGAAGCGGCCCACCCGGGCACGCCGGCGCAGTGGAGCGTTCCCGGAGCAGAGTTGAAGGACGGGTGGTGGCCTGGTGTGCGCCTCCGTCTTTCGGGTAGATCGGGCGGCCAAGGATGGGGATGACCTAATTTTGGTCATACAGGTTTATCACACTCTGAGCGTTGTCTGAAGCACCAGGAGGCGCCGATGGAGACTGCATGGTTGGGAGATGTGTGACTGCGGGACTAAGGGTTTCCGATATGGAGGCCATGAGGGACAGGACCCCGAAAGCAGAAGGTTGGGGAAGCAGGCGAGCGTTCCAGACCGGACTTTGTGATGGGCCTGGCCCCATGTTACACCGCCAGGGATGTGACCCCCGAAGGTCGAGGATCCACGGGCGTCGTCCTCGGTGCAATCCATCTTGCGGAGTGCCTCTTGGCGGCGATCGGGTGCGGGCACTCAAAATGCCTTCAAGGCCCGGAGGGGGGCGGCCCAGCAGACGTGTGGCGCCCGAATGACTTCGCCGGGGGTTTTCCGGCCAATTCTCACGAGCGTTCTTCCCAAACCAGGATTGGTTTGGGCAGAACGCTCGTGAGAATTGGCCGGCGTAGGGCAGCTCTGCGGACCGCCCTGCTCTCCATGTCCCAGGGCCCTTTCTCGCCCAGGGCATATTGCTGCCGCCCAGAAATGGCACGGAAAAGACGCGGCCCAACTGGGCACGCCGGCGCAGTGGAGTGTTCCCGGATCAGAGTTGAAGGACGGGTGGTGGACTGGTGTGCGCCTCCGTCTTTCAGGTAGATGGGGCGGCAAAGGATGGGGATGACCTCATTTTGGTGAACAGGTTTATCTCACTCTGAGGGTTGTCCGAAGCACCAGGGGACACCGATGCAGACTGCGTGGTTGGGAGATGCGTGGCTGCGGGACTAAGGGTTTCCGATATGGAGGCCATGAGGGACAGGACCCCGGAAGCAGAAGGTTGGGGAGGCAGGTGAGCGTTCCAAACCGGACTTCGTGATGGGCCTGGCCCTATGGTAGAGCGCCAGGGATGGGACCCCCGCAGGTCGAGGATCCACGGGCTTTGTCCTCGCTGCATTCCATCTTGTGGATTGCCTCCTGCCGGCGATCGGTTGCGGACACTCACAATGCCCTTCAAGGCCCCGGGGGGGGGGCGGCCCAGCAGACGTGCAGCGCCCGAATGACTTCGCCCGGCGTTTTCCGGCCAATTCTCACGAGCGTTCTGCCCAAACCAGGATGGGTTTGGGCAGAACGCTCGTGAGAATTGGCCGGCGTAGGGAAGCCCTGCGGACAGCCCTGCTCTCCAAGGCACAGGGCCCTTTCTCGCCCAGGGCTTGTTGCTGCCGCCCAGAAATGGCACGGAAAAGAAGCGGCCCACCCGGGCACGCCGGCGCAGTGGAGCATTCCCGGAGCAGAGTTGAAGGACGGGTGGTGGCCTGGTGTGCGCCTCGGTCTTTCGGGTAGATCGGGCGGCCAAGGATGGGGATGACCTCATTATGGTCATACAGGTTTATCACACTCTGAGCGTTGTCTGAAGCACCAGGAGGCGCCGATGGAGACTGCATGGTTGGGAGATGCGTGGCTGCGGGACTAAGGGTTTCCGATATGGAGGCCATGAGGGACAGGACCCCGGAAGCAGAAGGTTGGGGAAGCAGGCGAGCGTTCCAGACCGGACTTTGTGATGGGCCTGGTTCCATGGTAGACCGCCAGGGATGTGACCCCCGCAGGTGAGGATCCACGGGCGTCGTCCTCGGTGCAATCCATCTTGTGAAGTGCCTCTTGGCGGCGATCGGGTGCGGGCACTCAAAATGCCTTCAAGGCCGGGGGGGGGTGCGGACCAGCAGACGTGCGGCGCCCGAATGACTTCGCCGGGAGTTTTCCTGCCAATTCTCACGAGCGTTCTGCCCAAACCAGGATTGGTTTGGGCAGAACACTCGTGAGAATTGGCCGGCGTAGGGCAGCTCTGCGGACCGCCCTGCTCTCCATGTCCCAGGGCCCTTTCTCGCCCAGGGCATATTGCTGCCGCCCAGAAATGGCACGGAAAAGACGCGGCCCAACTTGGCACGCCGGCGCAGTGGAGTGTTCCCGGATCAGAGTTGAAGGACGGGTGGTGGACTGGTGTGCGCCTCCGTCTTTCAGGTAGATGGGGCGGCAAAGGATGGGGATGACCTCATTTTGGTGAACAGGTTTATCTCACTCTGAGGGTTGTCCGAAGCACCAGGGGACGCCGATGCAGACTGCGTGGTTGGGAGATGCGTGGCTGCGGGACTAAGGGTTTCCGATATGGAGGCCATGAGGGACAGGACCCCGGAAGCAGAAGGTTGGGGAGGCAGGTGAGCGTTCCAAACCGGACTTCGTGATGGGCCTGGCCCTATGGTAGAGCGCCAGGGAAGGGACCCCCGCAGATCGAGGATCCACGGGCGTTGTCCTCGCTGCATTCCATCTTGTGGATTGCCTCCTGGCGGCGATCGGTTGTGGACACTCACAATGCCCTTCAAGGCCCCGGGGGTTCGGCCCAGCAGACGTGCAGCGCCCGAATGACTTCGCCGGGCGTTTTCCGGCCAATTCTCACGAGCGTTCTGCCCAAACCAGGATTGATTTGGGCAGAACGCTCGTGAGAATTGGCCGGCGTAGGGCAGCCCTGCGGACAGCCCTGCCCACCATGGCCCAGGGCCCTTTCTCGTCCAGGGCTTGTTGCTGCCGCCCAGAAATGGCACGGAAAAGAAGCGGCCCACCCGGGCATGCCGGCGCAGTGGAGCGTTCCCGGAGCAGAGTTGAAGGACGGGTGGTGGCCTGGTGTGCGCCTCCGTCTTTCGGGTAGATCGGGTGGCCAAGGATGGTGATGACCTCATTTTGGTCATACAGGTTTATCACACTGTGAGCGTTGTCTGAAGCACCAGGAGGCGCCGATGGAGACTGCGTGGTTGGGAGATGCGTGGCTGCGGGACTAAGGGTTTCCGATATGGAGGCCATGAGGGACAGGACCCCGGAAGCATAAGGTTGGGGAAGCAGGCGAGCGTTCCAGACCGGACTTTGTGATGGGCCTGGCCCCATGTTAGACCGCCAGGGATGTGACCCCCGCAGGTCGAGGATCCACGGGCGTCGTCCTCGGTGCATTCCATCTTGTGGAGTGCCTCCTGGTGGCGATCCGGTGCGGACACTCACAATGCCCTTCAAGGCCCCGGGGGGGGCAGCCCAGCAGATGTGCGGCGCCCGAATGACTTCGCCGGGGGTTTTCCGGCCAATTCTCACGAGCGTTCTTCCCAAACCAGGATTGGTTTGGGCAGAACGCTCGTGAGAATTGGCCGGCGTAGGGCAGCTCTGCGGACAGCCCTGCTCTCCATGTCCCAGGGCCCTTTCTCGCCCAGAGCATATTGCTGCCGCCCAGAAATGGCACGGAAAAGACGCAGCCCAACTGGGCACGCCGGCGCAGTGGAGTGTTCCCGGATCAGAGTTGAAGGACGGGTGGTGGACTGGTGTGCGCCTCCGTCTTTCAGGGAGATGGGGCGGCAAAGGATGGGGATGACCTCATTTTGGTGAACAGGTTTATCTCATTCTGAGGGTTGTCCGAAGCACCACAGGACGCCGATGCAGACTGCGTGGTTGGGAGATGCGTGGCTGCGGGACTAAGGGTTTCCGATATGGAGGCCATGAGGGACAGGACCCCGGAAGCAGAAGGTTGGGGAGGCAGGTGAGCGTTCCAACCGGACTTCGTGATGGGCCTGGCCCTATGGAAGAGCGCCAGGGATGGGACCTCCGCCGGTCGAGGATCCACGGGCGTTGTCCTTGCTGCATTCCATCTTGTGGATTGCCTCCTGGCGGCGATCGGTTGCGGACACTCACAATGCCCTTCAAGGCCCCGGGGGGGTCGGCACAGCAGACGTGCAGCGCCCGAATGACCTCGCCGGGCATTTTCCGGCCTATTCTCATGAGGATTGGTTTGGGCAGAACGCTCGTGAGAATTGGCCGGCGTAGGGCAGCCCTGCGGACAGCCCTGCTCTCCATGGCCCAGGGCCCTTTCTCGCCCAGGGCTTGTTGCTGCCGCCCAGAAATGGCACGGAAAAGAAGCGGCCCACCCGGGCACGCCGGCGCAGTGGAGCGTTCCCGGAGCAGAGTTGAAGGACGGGTGGTGGACTGGTGTGCGCCTCCGTCTTTCGGGTAGATCGGGCGGCCAAGGATGGGGATGACCTCATTTTGGTCATACAGGTTTATCACACTCTGAGCGTTGTCTGAAGCACCAGGAGGCGCCGATGGAGACTGCATGGTTGGGAGATGCGTGGCTGCGGGACTAAGGGTTTCCGATATGGAGGCCATGAGTGACAGGACCCCGGAAGCAGAAGGTTGGGGAAGCAGGCGAGCGTTCCAGACCGGACTTTGTGATGGGCCTGGCCCCATGGTAGACCGCCAGGGATGTGACCCCCGCAGGTCGAGGATCTACGGGCGTCGTCCTCGGTGAAATCCATCTTGTGGAGTGCCTCTTGGCGGCGATCGGGTGCGGGCACTCAAAATGCCTTCAAGGCCCCGGGGGGGGGGGCGGACCAGCAGACGTGCGGCGCCCGAATGACTTCGCCGGGAGTTTTCCTGCCAATTCTCACGAGCGTTCTGCCCAAACCAGGATTGGTTTGGGCAGAACGCTCGTGAGAATTGGCCGGCGTAGGGCAGCTCTGCGGACCGCCCTGCTCTCCATGACCCAGGGCCCTTTCTCGCCCAGGGCATATTGCTGCCGCCCAGAAATGGCACGGAAAAGACGCGGCCCAACTGGGCACGCCGGCGCAGTTGAGTGTTCCCGGATCAGAGTTGAAGGATGGGTGGTGGCCTGGTGTGCGCCTCCGTCTTTCGGGTAGATCGGGCGGCCAAGGATGGGGATGACCTCATTTTGGTCATACAGGTTTATCACACTCTGAGCGTTGTCTGAAGCCCCAGGAGGCGCCGATGGAGACTGCGTGGTTGGGAGATGCGTGGCTGCGGGACTAAGGATTTCCGATATGGAGGCCATGAGGGACAGGACCCCGGAAGCAGACGGTTGTGGAAGCAGGAGAGCGTTGCAAATCGGACTTCGTGATGGGCCTGGCCTCATGGTAGAGCGCCAGGAATGGGACCCCCGCAGGTCGAGGATCCACGGGCGTTGTCCTCGCTGCATTCCATCTTGTGGAGTGCCTCCTGGCGGCGATCCGGTGCGGACACTCACAATGCCCTTAAAGGCCCCGGGGGAGGGGCGGCCCATCAGACGTGCAGCGCCGGAATGAATTCACCCTGCATTTTCCGGCCAATTCTCACGAGCGTTCTGCCCAAAGCAGGATTGGTTTGGGCAGAACGCTCGTGAGAATTGGCTGGCGTAGGGCAGCCCTGCGGACAGCCCTGCTCTCCATGGCCCAGGGCCCTTTCTCGCCCAGGGCTTGTTGCTGCCGCCCAGAAATGGCACGGAAAAGAAGCGGCCCACCCGGGCACGCCGGCGCAGTGGAGCGTTCCCGGATCAGAGTTGAAGGACGGGTGGTGGACTGGTGTGCGCCTCCGTCTTTCAGGTAGATGGGGCGTCAAAGGATGGGGATGATCTCATTTTGGACATACAGGTTTATCTCATTCTGAGGGATATCCGAAGCACCAGGATGCCCGATGGAGACTGCGTGGTTGGGAGATTCGTGGCTGCGGGACTAAGGGTTTCCGATATGGAGGCCATGAGGGACAGGACCACGGAAGCAAAAGGTTGGGGAAGCAGGCGAGCGTTGCAAATCGGACTACGTGACGGGCCTGGCCTCATGGTAGAGCGCCCGGAATGGGACCCCCGCAGGTCGAGGATACACGGGCGTTGTCCTCGCTGCATTCCAATTAGTGGAGTGCCTCCTGGCGGCGATCCGGTGCGGACACTCACAATGCCCTTCAAGGCCCCGGGGGGAGGGCGACCCAGCAGACGTGCAGCGCCCGAATGACTTCGCCGGGCGTTTTCCGGCCAATTCTCATGAGCGTTCTTCCCAAACCAGGATTGTTTTGCGCAGAACGCTCGTGAGAATTGGCCGGCGTAGGGCAGCCCTGCGGACCGCCCTGCTCTCCATGGCCCAGGGCCCTTTCTAGCCCAGGGCATGTTGCTGCCGCCCAGAAATGGCACGGAAAGAAGCGGCCCACCCGGGCACGCCGGCGCAGTGGAGCGTTCCCGGAGCAGAGTTGAAGGACGGGTGGTGGCCTGGTGTGCGCCTTCGTCTTTCGGGTAGATCGGGCGGCCAAGGATGGGGATGAGCTCATTTTGGTCATACAGGTTTATCACACTCTGAGCGTTGTCTGAAGCACCAGGAGGCGCCGATGGAGACTGCGTGGTTGGGAGATGCGTGGCTGCGGGACTAAGGATTTCCGATATGGAGGCCATGAGGGACAGGACCCCGGAAGCAGAAGGTTGGGGAAGCAGGCGAGCGTTCCAGACCGGACTTTGTGATGGGCCTGGCCCCATGTTAGTCCGCCAGGGATGTGACCCCCGCAGGTGAGGATCCACGGGCGTCGTCCTCGGTGCAATCCATCTTGTGGAGTGCCTCTTGGCGGCGATTCGGTGCGGGCACTCAAAATGCCTTTTAGGCCCCGGGGGGGGCGGCCCAGCAGACGTGCGGCGCCCGAATGACTTCGCCGGGGGTTTTCCGGCCAATTCTCACGAGCGGTCATCCCAAACCAGGATTGGTTTGGGCAGAACGCTCGTGAGAATTGGCTGGCGTAGGGCAGCTCTGCGGCCCGCTCTGCTCTCCATGGCCCAGGGCCCTTTCTCGCCCAGGGCATATTGCTGCCGCCTAGAAATGGCACGGAAATGACGCGGCCCAACTGGGCACGCCAGCGCAGTGGAGTGTTCCCGGATCAGAGTTGAAGGACGGGTGGTGGACTGGTGTGCGCCTCCGTCTTTCAGGTAGATGGGTCGGCAAAGGATGGGGATGACCTCATTTTGGTGAACAGGTTTATCTCAATCTGAGGGTTGTCCGAAGCACCAGGAGACGCCGATGCAGACTGCGTGGTGGGGAGATGCGTGGGTGCGGGACTAAGGGTTTTCGATATGGAGGCCATGAGGGACAGGACCCCGGAAGCAGAAGGTTGGGGAGGCAGGTGAGCGTTCCAAACCGGACTTCGTGATTGGCCTGGCCCTATGGTAGAGCGCCAGGGATGGGACCCCCACAGGTCGAGGATCCACGGGCGTTGTCCTCGCTGCATTCCATCTTGTGGATCGCCTCCTGGCTGCGATCGTTTCGGACACTCACAATGCCCTTCAAGGCCCCGGGGGGGTCGGCCCAGCAGACGTGCAGCGCCCTAATGACTTCGCCGGGCGTTTTCCGGCCAATTCTCACGAGCGTTGTGCCCAAACCAGGATTCAGGATTGGTTTGGGCAGAACGCTCGTGAGAATTGGCCGGCGTAGGGCAGCCCTGCGGACAGCCCTGCTCTCCACGGCCCAAGGCCCTTTCTCGCCCAGGGCTTGTTGCTGCCGCCCAGAAATGGCACGGAAAAGAAGCGGCCCACCCGGGCACGCCGGCGCAGTGGAGCGTTCCCTGAGCAGAGTTGAAGGACGGGTGGTGGCCTGGTGTGTGCCTCCGTCTTTCGGGTAGATCGGGTGGCCAAGGATGGGGATGACCTCATTTTGGTCATACAGGTTTATCACACTCTGAGCGTTGTCTGAAGCACCAGGAGGCGCCGATGGAGACTGCGTGTTTGGGAGATGCGTCGCTGCGGGACTAAGGATTTCCGATATGGAGGCCATGAGGGACAGGACCCCGGAAGCAGAAGGTTGGGGAAGCAGGCGAGCGTTCCAGACCGGACTTTGTGATGGGCCTGGCCCCATGGTAGACCGCCAGGGATGTGACCCCCGCAGGTCGAGGATCCACGGGCGTCGTCCTCGGTGCAATCCATCTTGTGGAGTGCCTCTTGGCGGCGATCGGGTGCGGGCACTCAAAATGCCTTCAAGGCCCGTGGGGGGCGTCCCAACAGACGTGCGGCGCCTGAATGACTTCGCCGGGGGTATTCCGGCCAATTCTCACGAGCGTTCTTCCCAAACCAGGATTGGTTTGGGCAGAACGCTCGTGAGAATTGGCCGGCGTAGGGCAGCTCTGCGGACCGCCCTGCTCTCCATGGCCCAGGGCCCTTTCTCGCCCAGGGCATATTGCTGCCGCCCAGAAATGATACGGAAAAAACGCGGCCCAACTGGGCACGCCGGCGCAGTGGAGTGTTCCCGGATCAGAGTTGAAGGACGGGTGGTGGACTGGTCTGCGCCTCCGTCTTTCAGGTAGATGGGGCGGCAAAGGATGGGGATGACCTCATTTTGGTGAACAGGTTTATCTCACTCTGAGGGTTGTCCGAAGCACCAGGGACGCTGATGCAGACTGCGTGGTTGGGAGATGCGTGGCTGCGGGACTAAGGGTTTCCGATATGGAGGCCATGAGGGACAGGACCCCGGAAGCAGAAGGTTGGGGAAGCAGGCGAGCGTTCCAGACCGGACTTTGTGATGGGCCTAGCCCCATGGTAGACCGCCAGGGATGTGACCCCCGCAGGTCGAGGATCCACGGGCGTCGTCCTCGGTGCATTCCATCTTGTGGAGTGCCTCCTGGTGGCGATCCGGTGCGGACACTCACAATGCCCTTCAAGGCCCCAGGGGGGGGCGGCCCAGCAGACGTGCAGCGCCCGAATGATTCGCCCGGCGTTTTCCGGCCAATTCTCACGAGCGTTCTGCCCAAACCAGGATTGGTTTGGGCAGAACGCTCGTGAGAATTGGCCGGCGTAGGGCAGCCCTGCGGACAGCCCTGCTTTTTCTGCATTGATTGAGAGGACCATGTAGTTCTTCTCTCTTCTCATATTAATTTTTTCAATGACATTGATTGATTTATGAATGTTGAACCATCCTTGTAGCCCAGGGATGAATCCCACCTGGTCATGGTAGATAATCTTTTTAATGTTCTTTTTGACCCTGTTTGCAAGGATCTTGTTGAGAATCTTAGCATCCATATTCATCAGTGATATTGGTCTGAAATTATCCATTTTGGTAGGGTCTTTGCCTGGTTTGGGGATAAGGGTAATTCTGGCTTCATAGAAAGAGTCTGGAAGTTTTCCTTCTGCTTCAATTTTTTGAAACAGCTTCAGGAGAATTGATGTTATTCTTCTTTGTAAGTTTGGTAGAATTCCCCAAGCAATCCATCAGGTCTTGGGCTCTTGTTTCTTGGGAGGTTTTTGATCACTGCTTATATCTCGTTACTAGATATCGGTCGATTCAGGTTGTCGATCTCTTCCTGGTTCAATTTTGGAAGTTTATAATTTTCCAAGAATGCTTCCATTTCATCAAGGTTGCTAAGCTTATTGGCATATAACTATTGATAATAACTTCTGATGATTGTTTCTACTTCCTCCTTGTTAGTTGTGATCTCTCCGTTTTCATTTATAATTTTGTGAATTTGGGCTTTCTCTCTTTTCTTTTGGATTAGTGTGGCCAGTGCCTTATTGATCTTATTGATTCTTTCAAAAAAAAAAAAACAACTTCTAGTTTCATTGATACGTTCTACTGTATCTTTGGTTTCTACCTCATTGATCTCAGCTCTAATCTGGATGATTTCTCTTCTTATGTGTGGAGTTGGTTTGATTTTTTTGTTGATTCTCCAGTTCTTTAAGGTGTAGAGACATCTGCTGTATTCTGGATTTTTCAAAATTTTGATGGAGGCTTGGATGTCTATGTATTTCCCCCTTAGAACCGCCTTTGCTGTATCCCATAGGGTTTGGATCGAAGTGTCTTTATTCTCATTGGTTTCCAATTGTTTCAGTTCTTCTTTAATCTCCTGGTTGATCCAAGCATTCTTAAGCAAGATGGTCTTTAGCTTCCAGGTGTTTGAGTTCCTTCTGTACTTTTCCTTGTGATTAAGCTCCAGTTTCAGAGCATTATGATCTGAGAATATGCAGGGAAAAATCTCAGTCTTTTGATATCAGTTTAGTCCTGATTTATGACCCAGCATGTGGTCTATTCTTGAGAAGGTTTCCTGTGCTCTTGAGAAGAATGAGTATTCTTTTGTTTTAGGGTGGAATGTTCTGCATATATCTATGAGATCCATCTGTTCCAATGTGTCATTCAATGCTCTTGTTTCTTTATTGATTTTCTGCTTCAATGATCTGTCTATTTCTGAGAGAGGCTTGTTAAGATCTCCAATGATGAGTGTATTCATATCAATATGACTCTTTATCTTGATTAACGTTTTCTTTTGTAATTGGATGCTCCCATATTGGAGGCATAGATATTTATAATTGTTAGATCATCTTGGTGGATTGTCACTTTAAGAATTATGAAGTGTCCTTCTTTATCTCTGACTACAGCCTTTAGTTTAAAATCTAATTTATCTGATATGAGAATTGCTACCCCAGCCTTCTTTTGAGGCCCATTGGCATGAAAGATGCTTCTCCATCCCTTCACTTTCAGTCTGGGTGTATCTTTAGGTTAAAAATGGGTCTCTTGTAGAGAAAATATGGATGGGTTCTGTCGTTTTATCCAATCTGCAACCCTGTGCTGTTTTTTTGGGCACATTTAGGCCATTCTCTTTGAGATTGATTATTGATAGATACATTTTTATTGACATCGAGTTACCTTTGAAGTCTTTCTTTCTGTAGATTGTCTCTATATTTCTCTTCCATGCTTTTATTAGGATTTTTACTCTTTTATAGAACCCCCCTTAATATTTCCTGCAGTGTCGGCTTGGTGGTAGCATAGTCTTTTAAGTCTTGCCGGTCTTGGAAACTATTTATATCTTCATCCATTTTGAATGTCAGTCTTGATGGATAAAGTATTCTTGGCTGCATGTTCTTCTCATTTAGTGCCCTGAATATATCTTACCAGCCTTTTCTGGATTGCCAGGCTTCTGTGGAAAGGTCTGATGTTATATTGATGGGCTTTCCTATGTAAGTAAGGAGCCTCTTTGCCCTAGCAGCTTTCAGGAGATTATACCTACAATTATAATTCCTCAATTTGACTATCAGGTGTCGTGGGTTTTTTTTTTTTTGAATGTATAATCTTGGGTGGAGACCATTTAGCCTCCAGTACATGAATTCTGGTTCCATTCGCGAGATTGGGAAAATTTTCTTGAAGGACTTGTTCCACTATATCTTCTAGATCTTTCTTTCTTCTCCCCTTCAGGGATTCCAGTAATTCTGAGGTTGGAACGTTTCATGGCATCATTTTTTTCCCTGATTCTGTTTTCGTGATTTCTAAGCTGTTTGTTCCAGGCTTCCTCCTGATCCTTTCTCTCTATCTGTTTGTCCTCCAGATCACTAATTCTATCTTCTGTCTCAGTTACCCTAGCTTTGAGAGAGTTTAGATTAGATTGGAACTCATTGAGAGCATTGTGGACCTCCTCCCTGGTAGCTTTAAGCTCCGCCCTAACATTGTGAACATCATGTCTCATCGCTTTCAGCTTGGCCCTAATCAATTATGTTTGGTCATCCATGCCTTTCTCCAAACTAGCTATTGCCTGGATTATTGTTAACCAGAATTCTCTTTCCAACATATTGTCTATGTTGATAGCCATTAGCTCTAGTGCAGAAGGACCATCCCCTGTATTTTTCTTCTGTTGGGCATTCCTCGTCCTAGTCATTTTGGTGAGAGATGACTGAACAGATGTAGCTGGATGTATCAACCATGGTGCAGTCAAGGTGCACCCTGGAAAACTTCTGAACAATCAGGATTCCCCACCCAAATGAGAGACAAAAGAAAAGAAAAAGAAAAAAAAAACAAACAAAAAAAGAGATAGAGAGAGAGACAGGAAAGAAAGGGCAGATTAAAGAGAAAGTTCAGCCCAAATGGGCCCTAAGGTAAGATTTATGAAGTAGACAAACAAAAAGACGGATAAAGGTATATGACAAGAGAAAAAAATATATATATATACAAAAAAAGGAAGACCCTCGTCAAAAAGAACCCCACGTGTAAGATTTATATACTATCAGGACAAACACAAAAACACAAGAAACACTGGTGGAAGATAAAGATTGGAGAGTGGTTATAAATTCTCAGTGTGTTCGAGGAAGGCTGTTTTAATTCTTCCTGGATGTATCCTGATACCTTTGTTAAAGGACTCAACTTTTCTAAGATAAAGGGGTATTAAAATTAGTTACCTATAGGGGTAGTATTGATTGGGGAAAGGGGACTACTTTGAAGTTTAACTCTATATGAATAATAGAAGATAAAAATAAAAAGGAAAAACCTAAACTAAACTAAAATATAAAAAAAAGTAGGAATAAAAAAATAGGAATGCATAAGGAAAACATAGGTGTATGTATCAAAAAGTTAAGGTTAGAAAGTTATTATGGAATTTGATGTACTGGACAGCTCGCTGTGATGGTAAATAAGTTAATAAAATTACATATATATATATATATATATATATATATATATATCAGAATAGTGGGAATGAATGAAAAAGAAAACTTTTCCTATGAAGTAGTGTTTGTACTCTTGTAGTCCTTTTTTATTTTTTTCTCTCTCTTTTTTTTTATTTCTTGGTTTGTTTTCTGGGGGAGGGGCCTGCCACGTGGGTTTTCAGTCAGTGATGTTCCCTGAGTTACGTTCTTGCGCCCCCCTCAAGGTGGTGGGCTCTGTGGAAACTGTTTTTTTTTTTTTTCCGACTTTTGTTCTCTGGAGGGTTTTATGTTTATTCACTTTTTTTCTCACTTTGACTGCTTTTGATGGTTTTTGTAGTTTTAGAGGAAAATAAACCACACCCTGATCTCCCTCTCAGAGAGAAGCCTCAGTCTGGCTGCAGAGTCTAAATAAGTTCCCCATGGGCCACTGGCAGAGCAGGTTTCAAGTCGCTGTTTCTGGGGTACCCAAAGCCAAGGAAGTAGCGGCTGTCTGGGAAGCTCCAGACCGCCAGAGAGGTTCCAAGCAGCAGTCATATTCCTGCTGGCCAGGGCTGGGAGTGCCTGGTCTTTCTGGGTCTAAGAGTGCCCAGCTTGCATGCACCAATTTCAGGGGAGGCTGAGGTTCACGCGCAGGTCTCAGGCTCTGAGAACAAGGTGCAGATCCGAGAGCACCAGGTTGGGCCTTCAAGCACCTCTCTCAGGGGAGAGTTTGATGCAGGCTCTGAAACAATGGCACATATGAAAGGGTACTGGCTGGGCCTTTATACCTCTCTCAGGGGAGTATGTCAGGCTCTATAACAGGGCTCATGCATTCTGCCATCCAGCATGGCTCCCATCCCCTCACAGGAGCCAGAACCCATGCATTCTCAGGTGCACTGGCGGCTTAGGGACCAAGACCTGGTTTCTTGGCTGCACTCTCTCTGGCTCAGCACCAGGGGAGGCTGTCCTGGGACCAGGGACTTAAGCCCCTGTCGCTAGCCATCCCAATTCCCACAATCCCCCCCCCCCCCACCGGAGATTCTTAGCTCTTTTGGAGTGCTTTCCACCAGTCTCCAAGTTAATGCTGGTCCCCAGATGCAGGGCACTCTCGCTCGTATTGGGGTATTACTTTCCAACTGATTGCCTCTGGTGGCTCCCTCCCCCTTTTGTTTATCTTCTGATATCAGTCCCCCATTCCCACTCCGCGTTACCTGCACACTGGTGTCTTCTGCCCCTGTAGAGAACCAGACGTGTATAATACTGATCTCAGGGTGATTTCATGGGTGATTGGAGTTCTTTGGTAGGTAATCAGCTCACTTTGGGGTACAGGTTGAAAAGCCATCTCCTCCTACTTCCCTGCCATCTTGTCGACCTCTCTCTGCTTCAATTTTTTGAAACAGTTTCAGGAGAATAGGTGTTATTTCTTCTTTGAATGTTTTATAGAATTCCCAAATGAATCCATCAGGGCCTGGGTTTTTGTTTTTTGGGAGGTTTTTGATCACCGCTTCAACCTCATTACTAGATATTGGTCTTCAGATTGTCCGTTTCTTCCTGGTTGAATTTTGCGAGTTTATAGTTTTCCAGGAATGCATCCATTTCATCTAGGTTGCTTAGCTTATTGGCATATAACTGTTGATAACTTCTGATAGTTGTTTCTATTTCCTTGGTGTTCGTTGTGATCTCTACCTTTTCATTCATAATTTTATTAATTTGAGCTTTCTCTCTTTTCTTTTGGATTAGTGTGGCCAATGGTTTCTCGATCTTATTGATTCTTTCAAAAAACCAGCTGCTAGTTTCACTGATATGTTCTACTGTATCTCTGGTTTCTACCTCATTGATCTCAGCTCTAATCTTGATTATTCCCCTTCTTGTGTGTGGAGTTGGTTTGTTTTGTTGTTGATTCTCCAGTTCTTTAAGGTGTAAAGACAGCTGCTGTCTTCTGGATTTTTCAATTTTTTTTTTTTTGAGGGATGCTTGGATGGCTATGTATTACCCCCTTAGGACCGCCTTTGCTGTATCCCATAGGTTTTGGATTGAAGTGTCTTCATTCTCATTGGTTTCCATGCATTATTTCAGTTCTTCTTTGATCTCCTGGTTGATCCAAGCATTCTTAAGCAAGGTGGTCTTTAGCTTCCAGGTGTTTGAGTTCCTTCTGAACTTTTCCTTGTGATTGAGCTCCAGTTTCAAAGCATTATGATCTGAGGATGTGCAGGGAATAATCTCAGTCTTTTGGTATCAGTTGAGTCCTGTTTTGTGACTCAGTATGTGGTCTATTCTTGAGAAGGCTCCATGTGGACTTGAGAAGAATGAGTATTTTGATGTTTTAGGGTGGAATGTTCTGTATATATCTATAAGGTCCATCTGGTCCAGTGTGTCATTCAATGCTCTTGTTTCTTTATTGATTTTCTGCTTCAATGATCTGTCTATTTCTGAGAGAGGCATGTTACGATCTCCTATGATGAGTGTATTCATATCAATATAACTCTTTATGTTGATTAACAGTTTTCTTATGTAATTGGCTGCTCCCATATTGGGAGCATAGATATTTATAATTGTTAGATCATCTTGATGGATAGTCCCTTTAAGAATTATGTAGTGTCCTTCTGTATCTCTGACTACAGCCTTTAGTTTAAAATCTAATTTATCTGATATGAGAATCGCTACCCCGGCCTTCTTTTGAGGCCCATTGGCATGAAAGATGCTTCTCCATCCCTTCACTTTCAGTCTGGGTGTATCTTTAGGTTCAAAATGGGTCTCTTGTAGACAACATATGGATGGGTCCTGTCATTTAATCCAGTCTGCAACCCTGTGCCATTTTATGTGCACATTTAGGCCATTCACATTTAGGATGATTATTGATAGATACGTTTTTATTGACATCGTGTTATCTTTGAAGTCTTTCTTTCTGTAGATGGTCTCTATATTTCTGTTCATACTACTCTGGGGTTTTTTGCTCTCTTATAGAACCCCCTTAATATTTCCTGCAGTGTCGGCTTGGTGGTTGCATAGTCTTTTAAGTCTTGCTGGTCTTGGAAACTCTTTATCTCTCCATCCATTTTGAATGTCAGTCTTGCTGGGTAAAGTATTCTTGGCTGCATGTTCTTCTCATTCAATGCCCTGAATATATCTTGCCAGCCCTCTCTGGCTTGCCAGGTGTCTGTTTAGAGGTCTGACATTATTCTGATGGGCTTTCCTCTGTACGTAAGGATCTTCTTTGTCCTAGCTACTTTCAAGAGGTTCTGCCTACAATTATATTTCTTCATTCTTACTGCTAGGTGTCTCGAGGACTTTTGAGAATCTGTAATCTTGGGGGGATACCGTTCGGCCTCTAGTACAGGAATGCTGGTTCCATTCATGAGATTCGGAAAATTTTCATGAAGAACTTGTTCCACTATATCTTCTAGACTTCTTTCTTTCTCCTCTCCTTCAGGGATTCTAATAATTCTGACGATGGAACATTTCATGGCATCATTTATTTCCGTGATTCTGTTTTCATGGCTCTAATCTGTTTGTTTAAGGCTTCCTCCTGATACTTCTCTATCTGTTCATTCTCCAGATCACTAATTCTATCTTCTGTCTCAGTTACTCTAGCTTTGAGAGAATTTAGATTAGAGGGGAACTCACTGAGAGCATTGTGAAGCTCATCCCTGGTAGTTTTCAGCTCTTCCCTAATATTGAAAACGTGATCTCTGGTCGTTTTAACTTAGGCTCTAATCAGTTCCTTTTGGTCACTCATGGCTTTCTCCAACCTAGCTATTGCTTGGATAATTGTTAGCCTGAATTCTCTTTCTGACACATTGTCTATGTTGATAGCCATTAGCTCTGTTGCAGAAGATCCATTTTTTGTATTTTTTTTTCTGTTGGGCATTCCTCCTCCTACTCATTTTGGTGAGAGATGGCTGAATGGGTGTATCTGGATGTATCGACAGTGGTGCAGTCAAGGTGCACCCTGGAACGCTTCTGATCAATCAGAGTTACCCACCCAAATAAGAGGAAAAAGAAAAGGAAAAGAAAAAAAGAGAGAGGGAGAGAGACAACAATGAAAGGTGAGATAAAAGAGAAGGTTCAGCCCAAATGGGTTCCAAGGTAAGATTTATGAAGTTTAAACAAAAACAGACAAACAAAATGACTGATAAAAGTATATGAGAAGAGAAATATATATATATATATATATATATATATATATATATATATATATATTTGCATATATATTCAAATAAAGGAATAACCTTATCAGAAAGAAACCCGAGTGTAAGATTTATATACTATCAGGACAAACACAAAAACACAGAAAAAGGGGTGCCTGGGTGGCTCAGTGGGTTAAGCCGCTGCCTTCGGCTCAGGTCATGATCTCAGGGTCCTGGGATCAAGTCCCGCATCGGGCTCTCTGCTCAGCAGGGAGCCTGCTTCCTCCTCTCTCTCTCTCTGCCTGCCTATCTCCCTACTTGTGATCTCTCTCTGTCAAATATATAAATAAAAAAAAACACAGAAATACTGGTGGAAGAAAAAGATTGTAGAGTGGTTGTAAATTCTCAGTGTGGGTGAGGAAGGTTTTTCTCTTGTTGTCTTTTTTTTTTTTTTCCTTTCCCAGTTGGTTTTCTGGGGGAGGGGCCTGCCACGTGGATTTTCAGTCAATGATGTTCTCTGAGTTAAGTCCTCCCAGCCCCCTCAAGGGGGTGGGCTCTTAGGAAACTGGTTTTTTTCAGGCTTTTGTTCTCTGGAGGTTTTTATATTTGTTCACTTTTGTTTTTCTCTCTTGCCTTGAGGGCTTTTGATGGTTTTTGTAGGTTTAGAGGAAAGAAAACTGTACCCTGACCTCCGTCTCATAGAGAAGCCTCAATCTGGCTGCAGAGCCCAAATAAATCCCCCCTTCAACACTGGCAGAGCAGGTTCCCAGTCGCGGTCCCTGGGGACTCAAGATTTTTTGCTTGTACCCAAAACCACAGCAGTGGCGGCTGTCTGGGCAGCTCCAGACTGCCAGAGAAGTTCCAAGCAGCAATCGCACACTGAGATTTTCCCACTGGCACAAGCTGGGAGTGCCTGTTCTTTCCAGGTCCGAGAGCACCAGGCTGGTGCCTGTGCCATCTCTCTCTGGGGAGGGCGCAGGGCATGACTCGGACTCTGATGGCATGGCAGGGCACTTGCATGGGGACTGCAAAAAGGCTGTGCTTCTGTTGGCTGGCGAGGCTCCCAGCCCCTCATGGGAGCTGGGCGCCACACGCTCTCAGGTGAGCTTGCTGGTGGTTCAGGGACCAAGACCTGGTTTCTCTGCCGCACTCTTTCTAACTCTGCACCAGGGGTGGCTGTCCTGGGTCTGGGGACTTAAGCCCCTGACCCTAACACCCCGATTCCTGCAATTTCTCCCCAGTGATCCTTTGCTCTTCTTGAGTGCTTTCTACTATACTTCTGAGATAATGCTGGTCCCCAGACGCAGGGCACTCTCGTATTGGGATATTACTTTCCGGTGGGTCACCTCTGGTAGCACCATGCCCCTTTTGTTTATCTTCCGATATCAGTCCGACTTTCCCACTCCGCTTTACCTGCCCACTGGCGTCTTCTGCTCCGGTAGAGATCCAGACGTGTATAATTCGGGTCTCAGGCTGATTTTGTCGGTGAGTGGAGTTCAATAGAAGTAATCAGCTCATTTTAGGGTCCAGATTGAAAGGGAGCCTCCTCCTACTTCTCCGCCATCTTGTCTCCAGTATAAACATATTAACAATTTTTTTAAATTAAATTAATTAATTTATTTTCATAAAAACAGTATTTATTATTTATTTCACCAACCCAGTGCTCCATGCAATCTGTGCACTCTATAATACCCACCACCTGGTACCCCAAGCTCCCACCTCCCCCGCCACTTCAATCCCCTTAGTTGTTTTTCAGAGTCCATAGTCTCTCCTGATTCACCTCCCCTTCCAATTTCCCCCAACTCCCTTCTCCTCTCTAAGACCCCTTGTCCTCCATGATATTTGTTATGCTCCACAAATAAGTGAAACCATATGATTAATTGACTCTCTCTGCCTTTCTTCATTCAGCACAATCTCTTCCAGTCCCGTCCATGCTGCTACAAAAGTTGGGTATTCATCCTTTCTGATGGAGGCATAATACCCCATAGTGTATAAGGACCACATCTTCCTTATCCATTCGTCCGTTGAAGGGCATCTTCATTCTTTCATAGTTTGGCGACCGTGGCCATTGCTCCTATATACATTAGGGTACAGATGGCCCTTCTTTTTACGACATCTGTATCTTTGGGGTAAATACCCAGTAGTGAAATTTCAGGGTCATAGGGAAGTTCTATTTTTAATTTCTTGAGGAATCTCCACACTGTTCTCCAGAGAGGCTGCACCAACTTGCAATCCCACCAACAGTGTAAAAGGGTTCCCCTTTCTCCACATCCTCTCCAACACATGTTGTTTCTTGTTTTGTTAATTTTGGCCATTCTAACTGGTGTAAGGTGATATCTCAATGTGGTTTTAATTTGAATCACCCTGAGGGCTAGTGATGATGTACATTTTTTCATGTGTCTGATTGCCGTTTGTATGTCTTCATTGGAGAATTGTCTGTTCATATCTTCTGCCCATTTTTTGATATGTTTGCCTATTTCCTATGTGTTGAATTTGAGGAGTTCATTATAGATCCTGGATATCAACCTTTTGTCTGTACTGTCATTTGCAAATATCTTATCACATTCCATGGGTTGCATCTTTGTTTTTTTGACTGTTTCCTTTGCTGTGCAGAAGCTTTTGATTTTGATGAAGTCCCAAAAGTTTATTTTGGCTTTTGTTTCCTTTGCCTTTGGATACATATCTTGAAAGAAGTTGCTGTGGGTGATATAGAAGAGATTACTGCCTATGTTCTCCTCTAGGGTTCTGATGGATTCCTGTCTTACATTGAGGTCTTTTATCCATTTTAACAATGTTTATTCTTCTGATCCTTGAGCATGGAATGGTCTTCTGTCTTTTTTGTTTTCTTCAATTTTTTTCATGAGTGTTCTGTAGTTCCTCGAGAAAAATCCTTTACTTCTTTGGTATGGTTTATTCCCAGGTATCTTATGGTTTCAGTGCTGTAGTAAATGAAATTGATTCTCTAATGTCCCTTTCTGTATTTTCATTGATAATGTAGAAGAAGGCCACTGATTTCTGTACAATAATTTCGTATCCTGCCACATTATTGAGTTGCTGTATGAGTTCTGGTAGTTTGGAGGTGGGGTGCTTTGGGTTTTCCATATAAAGTATGTCATCTGTGAGGAGAGAGTGTTTGACTTCTTCATTACCAATTTGGATACCTTTTATTTCTCTTTGTTGTCTGATTGCTGTTGCTAGGATTTCAAATAGTTTGTAGAACAAGAGGGGTGAGAGTGGGCATCCTTGTCATGTTCCTGATCTCAAAGGGAAGCCTGTCAGCTTTTACCCATCGAGGATGATATTCACTGTGGGTTTTTCATAGAAACATTTTATGAAGTTGACTAATGTTACCTCTATCCCTATACTTTGAAGCATTTTAATCAGGACCGGATGCTGGATTTTGTATAATGCTTTTTCTTCTTCAATGGAGAGGACCATGTTGTTCTCCTCTCTACGCTTCATAATTTGTTCTATGACATTGATTGATTTGTGAATGCTGAACCATCCTTGCAACCCAGGGATAGATCCCACCTGGTCATGGTGGATCATCTTTTGAATGTACTGTTGGATCCTGTGAGCTAGGATCTTGTTGAGAATCTTAGTATCCATATTCATCAGTGATATTGGTCTGAAATTCTCCTTTTGGTGAGGTCTTTGCCTGGTTTGTGGAGCAGGGTAATGCTGCCTTCATAAAAAGGGTCTGGAGGTTTTCTTTCTGCTTAATTTTTGGAACGGGCTTCAGGAGAAGACATGTTATTTCTTCTATGAAAGTCTGGTAGATTTCTCCTGTGAATCCATCAAGTCCTGGGCTCTTGTTTATTGGGAGGTTTTTGATCACTGCTTCAATCTGGTTACTGGGTAAAAGTCTATTCATGTTGTGAATTTCTTCCCGGTTCAATTTTGGGATTATACTTTTCTAAAAATGCATCCATTTCACAAAGGTTGCTTAGCATATTGGCATACAACTGTTTATTTTTTTAAATTATTTTCAGTGTAACCATATTCAATGTTTTAGCACAACTCCCAGTGTTCCATGCACTCCATACCATCTCTAATAAGCACCACTTGGTTCCCCCAAACTCCCACCCCCACCCATGCAAAGACCTCAGAGTCTTTTACAGAGTCCATAGTCTCTCATGGTTCACCTCCGCTTCCAATTTCCCTCAACTCCCTTCTCCTCTCCACCTCCCCTTGTCCTCCATGGTATTGTTTATGCTCCACACTTAATAAAACAATATGATAACTGACTCTGTCTGCTTATCTTATTCCACTAAGCATAATCTCTTCCAGTCCCGTCCATGTTGCTGCAAAATTTGGGTATTCAACCTTTCTGATGGAGGCATAATACTCCATTGTGTATATGGACTACATCTTCCTTATCCATTCGTCTTTTGAAGTGCATCTTCGTTTTTTCCACAGTTTGTTGACCATGGCCATTGCTGCTATAAACATTGGGGTACAGATGACCCTTCGTTTCACTCCATCTGTATCTTTGGGGTAAATACCCAGTAGTGCAATTGCAGGGTCCTAGGATAGCTCTGTTTTTAATTTCTTGAGGAATCTCCACACTGTTCTCCAAAGTGGCTGCACCAACTTGCGTTCCCACCAATAGTTTAAGAGGGTTTCCCTTTCTCCACATCCTCTCCAACACATGTTGTTTCCTGTCTTGCTTATTTTGGCTGTTCTAACTGGGGTAAGGTGGTATCTCAATGCGCTTTTAATGTGCATCAGCCTGATGGCTAGTGATGATGTACATTTTCTCATGTGTCTGATAGGCATTTGTATGTCTTCATTGGAGAAGTGTCTCTTCATATCTTCTGCCCATTTTTACAATATGATTGTCTGTTTTGTGTGTGTTGAGTTTGAGGAGTTCCTTATAGGTCCTGGATATCAACCATTTGTCTGTCCTGTCATTTGCAAGTATCTTCTTGCAATCCTTGGGTTGCTCTTTGTTTTGTTGACTGTTTCCTTTGCTATGCAGAAGGTTTAGATTTTGATGAAGTCCCAGAAATTTATTTTGGCTTTTGTTTCCTTTCCCTTTGGAGACATATCTTGAAAGAAGTTGTTGTGGCTGACATCGAAGAGATTACTGCCTATATTCTCCTCTATGATTCTGATGGATTTTGTCTCACATTGAGGTCTTTTATCCATTTTGAGTTTGTCTTTGTGTGCGGTGTAAGAGAATGGTCCAGTTTCATTCTTCTACGTATAGTTGCCCAGTTTTCTCTGCACCATTTATTGAAGAGACTGTCTTTTTTCCACTGTATATTTTTTTCTGTTTTGTCTCAGATTATTTGACCATAGAGTTGAGGGTCCATATCAGGGCTCTCTACTCTGTTCCACTGGCCTATATGTCTATTTTTTTGCCTGTACCATGCTGTCTTGGTTATCATAGCTTTGTAGTAAAGCTTAAAATCAGGAAATGTGATGCCCCCATTTGCATTTTCTTTTCTTTTCCAATTGATTTATTTTCAGAAAAACAGTACTCATTATTTTTTCACCACACCCAGTGCTCCATGCAATTTGTGCTCTCTATAATGCCCACCACCTGGTACCCAACCTCCCACACCCCCGCCACTTCAAAACCCTAAGATTGTTTTTCAGAGTCCATAGTCTCTCATGGTTCACCTCCCCTTGCAATTTCCCCAAACTCCCTTTTCCTCTCTAACTTCCCTTGTCCTCCATGCTATTTGTTATGCTCCACACATAAGTGGAACCTTATGATAATTTATTCTCTCTGCTTGACTTATTTCACTTATTTCACTCAGCAGAATCTCTTCCAGTCCCATTCATGTAGCTACATATGTTAGGTATTCATCCTTTCTGATGGAGGCCTAATACTCCATAGTGTATATGGACCACATATTCCTTATCCAATCGTCCATTGAAGGGCATCTTGGTTCTATCCACTGTTTGGCGACCATGGACATTGCTTCTATAAATTTGGGGGTAGAGATGGCCCTTCTTTTCACTCCATCTGTTTCTTGGGGGTAAATACCCAGTAGTGCAATTGCAGGGTCTTAGGGAAGTTCTATTTTTAATTTCTTGAGTAATCTCCACACTGTTCTCCAGAGTGGCTGCACCGACTTGCTTTCCCACCATCAGTGTAAGAGGGTTCCCCTTTCTCCACATCCTCTCCAACACATGTTGATTCCTATCTTTCTAAGGCCATTCTAACTGGTGTAAGGTGATATCTCAATGTGGTTTTAATTTGCATCTCCCTGATGGCTAGTGATGACAAACATTTTTTAATGTGTCTGATAGCCATTTGTATGTCTTCATTGGAGATATGTCTCTTTGTATCTTCTGCCCATTTTTTAATAGGATTATCTGTGTTGTATGTGTTGAGTTTCAGGAATTGTTTATAGATCCTGGATATCAAGGTTTTGTCAGTACTGTCATTTGCAAATATCTACTCGAATTCGGTGGGTTGCCTCATTGTTTTGTTGACTGTTTCCTTTGCTGTGTAGAAGCTTTTGATCTTTATGAAGTCCCAAACGTTCATCTTCACTTTTTTTTCCTTTGCCTTTGGAGACATATTTTGAAAGAAGTTGCTATGGCCAATGTTGAAGAGGTTTCTGCCTATGTTCTCCTCCAAGATTCTGATGGATTCCTGCCTCAGGTTGAGGTCTTTTATCCATTTCGAGTTTCTCTTTGTGTATGGTGTCAGAGAATGGTCGAGTTTCATTCATCTACACAAAGCTGTCCCAATTTTCTCAGCAGCATTTATTGAAAAGACTTTGTTTTTCCTTTGTATATTTTTTCCTGCTTTCTTGAAAATTATTTGACTATAGATTGATGGTCCATATCTGAGCTCTCTATTCTGTTACTCTGGTCTAATGGCCTGTTTTTATGCCAGTCCCCTGCTGTCTTGGTGATCACAGCTTTGTAGTAACCCTTGAAGCCAGGCAACAGGGTACACCCAGTTTTGTTCTTTTCTTTTTGGCATTTCCTTAGCAATACGGGATCTCCTCTGATTCCACACCAATTTTAGGCTTGGGTTGCTCCAGCTCTTTGAAAAATACCGGAGGAATTTTGATCAGAATGGCATTAAAAGGATAGATTTCTCTAGGCTGTATAGACTTTTTAAGACTGTTTATTCTTCTGATCCATGAGCATGGAATGGTCTTCCATCTTTATGGTTTTCTTCCATTTATTTCATGAGTGTTCTGTAGTTCCCTGAGTATAGATTGCTTATCACTTTGATTTGGTTTATTCCCAGGTATCTTATGGGTTGGGAGCTATAGTAAATGGAATTGATTCTCTAATTTCCCTTTCTGTATTTTCATTGTTAAAGGATAAGAAAACCACTGATTTTTGTACAAAGATTTTGTATCCTCCCGCATTATTGAAGTGCTGTATGAGTTCTAGTAGTTTTGGGGTGGATTCTTTTGGGTTTTCCATATAAAGTATGTCATCTGTGAAGAGAGAGTTTGACTTCTTCATTGCCAATTTGGATACATTTTATTTCTCCTTCTTGTCTGATTGCTGTTGCTAGGACTTCAAATACTATGTTGAATAAGAGTGGAGAGAGTGGGCATCCCTGTCATGATCCTGATCTCTAAAGGAAGGCTGTCAGCTTTTACCCATTGAGGATGGTATTCACTGTGGTGTTTTCATAGATACACTTAAGGAAGCTGATGAATGTTCCCTCTATCCCTACTTTGAAGTGTTTTATTCAGGAACGAAAGCCGGATTTTCTCAAATGTGTTCTTTTCACCAATTGAGATGACCATGTGGTTTTTCTGTCTTCGCTTATTAATTTGTTTCTGATGTTGATTGATTTGTGAATGATGAAGCATCCTTGCAACCCAGGGATAGATCCCACCTGGCCATGGTGGATCATCTTTTTAATATGCTGTTGGATCCTATGAGCTTGCCTATTGTTGAGAATCTTAGTATCGATATTCATCAGTGATATTGGTCTGAAATTCTCCTATTTGGTGAGGTCTTTTCCTGGTTTGGGGATCAGGGTAATGCTGGCTATATAAGAAGAGTCAGGAAGTTTTCTTCTGCTTCCATTTTTGGAAAGATCTTCAGGTGAATAGGTGTTATTTCTACTCTGAAAGTTTGGTAGAGATGCCCAGGGAAGCTGTCTGTTCCTGAGCTCTTGTTTTTTGGGAGGTTTTTGATCACTACTTCAATCTCGTTACTGGATAATGGTCTATTCAGGTTCTACATTGCTTACTGGTTCAATTTTGGAATTTTATACTTTCCTAGGAATGCAGCCATTTCACCTAGGTTGCTTAGCTTATTAGCATACAACTGTTTTTTTTTTTTTTAATTTTTAATTTCTTTAAGTGTAACATTATTCTTTGTTTTTCCACCACGGTCAGTGATCTATGTAATCCCTACCCTCTCTCTTATACATACCAATCGCTTCTGCCAACCTCTCACCCCCCGCTCTTTCAAAGCCCTCATATTGTTTTTCAGAGTCCATAGTCTGATAGTATCATAGTCTTATAGAGGGCACGGATTGCATGAAGCACTGGGCGTGGTGAAAAAATAATGAATACTTTTTTTTCTGAGAAAATAAATTAATTTAATTTTAAAAAAAGATATGTCTCCAAAGGCAAAGGAAACAAAGCGAAAATGAACTTTGGAAATTCATCAAAATCAAAAGCTTCTGCACAGCAAAGGAAACATTCAAGAAAACAATGGTAAACGATGGAATGGGAGAAGATATTTTCAAACCATTTTTAAACTGGATTATTTGTATTTTGGGGTGTTAAATTGTAGCCATTCCACATATTTTGGACACTATCCCCATACTGCATAGGGTTTTATTTTTTTAATGAATATTTTCTCCCTTTCAGTATGTTGTCTTTTTTTTAAATTAAATATATTTATTTTCAGCATAACAGTATTCAATATTTTTTTACCACACCCAGTGCTCCATGCAGTCCGTGCCCTCTACAGTACCTACCACCTGATACCCCAACCTCCCACACCCTTATTACTTCTTCCTTGCTCTTCTGCTGTGTGGAAACTTTATTGTGTTACAGTCCCAGTTGTTTATTTTTGCCTTTATTTCCTTGCCTCAGGAAACAGTCTAGAAAATGTTTGCTTTGGTCCATGTCAGGAAGTTACGGTCTGTGCCCTCTTGGATTTTTATGGTTTCAGGTCTCCCACTGAGGTCTTGAAACTGTTTTGAACTTCTATGTCTGTTTGGCATAAGGAAGCAGAGTAATTGCATTCTTCTGTGCATAGCTGTCCAGTTTTCCCAACACTATAGAGACTGTTCTTTTCCTTTCTATATTCTTGCCTGCTTTGTGGAAGACTAATAGGCCACAGAATTGCGGGTTTATATCTGAGCTTCTATCCTGTTCCCTAGGTCACTGTGTGTATTTTTGTGCCAGTGCCATAGTTAGGATGATCACAGCTATGTAGTATAACTTGAAATATGGAATTGTGATTCCTCCAGCATTGTTTTTCTTCTCGACATTGCATTGGCTGTTCAGTATCTTTGGTGGTTCCATACAAATTTTTAGGAGTGTTTGCTTGACTTTTTTTTGTTTAACTTAATTCAATGAGCCAACTTATAGGACACCACTAGTGTTATAGGACACTATAACACTTATAGGACAACTTATAGGACACCAACTTATAGGACACCTTTAGTGTTCAATAATAGATCAAATGTGTATACTGCCCAGTGCTCATTGCATCATGGGCCCTCTTTAAGGCCTACCACCCAGTTGCCCCATCCCCCACGCCACTGCCCTCCAGCAATCCTGAGTTGGTTTTTGTAATGAAGTGTCTCTCGTGGTTTTTCTCCCTCTCTGACGACTTCACATTCAGTTCCCCCCTTCCCCTCTGATCCTCTGTGGTGTTTCTTCTATTTTACATAGGTGAACCCATGTGACGCTTGCTTTTCTCTGATAGCCTTATTTCACTCAGCATAATACCCACCAGTTCCTTCCAGGTGGATGCGATGGTTAGTCTTCATCCTCTATGATGGATGAATAATATTCTATTGTAGATATGAACCACATCTTCTTTATCCATTCATCTGTCCATGGACATCAGCGCTCTGTCCATAGTTTGGCTAGAGTGGATAATGCTATAATGAACACTGGGGGGGGGGATGCCACTATTTTTCACTCAATCTGTATTTTTTTTCGATTTTATTTATTGACTTGACGGAGACAGAGAGAGATCACAAGCATGCAGAGAGGCAGGCAGAGGGATGGGGGGAAGCAGGCTCCCTTCTGAGCAGACAGCCTGATGTGGAGCTTGATCCCAGGACCCTGAGATCCTGAAGGCTTGACCCACTGAGCCACCCAGATGCCCCACAATCTGTATCTTTGGGTTAAATACCAAGCAGTGCAATTGCTGTGTTGTCTATTTTTAAGTTTGGGAAGAAACTCGATAACATGTGGCAGAGTGATTGTACGAGGGTGCATTGCCACCAGCAGTGTAAGAGTGTTCCCCTCTCACCATGTCCTCGCCAGCATTTGTTTTCCCTGCCTTGATCATTTTAGCCATGCCAGCTGTTGTAAGGTGGTATCTCACTGTGGTTTTGATTTGTATTTTCCTGATGGCTATTGCTGTAGAACACTTTTTTTGTGTGTCTCTTGGTCACTTCTATGTCCTCTTAGTAGAAAGGTATGTTCGTGTTTTTGCCTATGTCTTCAGCTAGATTAGGGCTAGTCCCAGGATCATGGAAGGTGTGATCTGCTTAGGTATGGAGACCTTCAGAGACATCTGAATTGAAGGCCAGAGTTAAGGAGAGTATCAGGCCCAGGCTCTGTGTTCAGTCTGGTATGAAAATATAAATAAGCAGGGAATGGTTCAATATGTCATTCAGATTTCTCCTGCTCTAAGTCCTTTCTGCAGTTCCAAAGGGCATGATTTCTGACTTTGTTGTAGGATGAGACTGTGCTTCGCTCAGGTGTCCCCATTCCCTGGGGATTTGGAGCCAGGCCTCTGGGTATGGTCCTTTAGGAACCAAACGTAGGGTTAGGATTGGGGCCTAGGATCATGGCAGGTTCAACCTTCCAGCTGTGTGGCAAGACTCCCAGAGGGCTGAGTTGAGGGTGTGGTTGGTGTCCAACAGGCCATGGAATGTGGGGGTGGCCTCAGGTGGCCATGAAGATTTCTCCTGCTCTGAATCATTTTCGGGGTTCCAAATGCCATGGTTTCCTTCTGGGAGGCAGGCGGATTCCTCTGAAATTGTTCAGGATTCCCCAGTTCCTGGGACTGTGGCGCCGCCAGGTCTCTGAGGAAATACCCCTGGTAGACCACCCGAGGGTCAGGGTTGGGTTCAGGATTTAGGGTCATGGGTTAGGGTTAGGGTTGAGGGGTTTTCTAGGGTTAATATGTTTGACTTTAACACAAGATGCCCATGCTTAAATAAGACATTTTCTGAGAGTATTTTACATTGAGTAAATTTAGCATGTAACCCAAATAGTTATGGAGAAGAATGGAAGGTTCCAAAGCAACACTTAAGACAATATTTCCTGACATTTATGTTTTATCATCAAAATAATTAAAAATTGAATTGCTCTGTGACTCTTCTCACAGATGAATTTGCTGTCCCTGTCTTTCCAGTCTTGGCCAAAAGCATCTTCTCATTGGGCTTCCTTAATGGGCGTCTCTGAGTGGAATGGTTCTCTTAGACCTTAGCCTGCATTCCTTCCTATTGTTGGTTTGTTGATTATATCCTACACTCATTGGAAGCTCCCAGGTGGGACTAGAGCTATACATTTGCACTAAGTAGATACTCCATACATACTTACTAATTCAACAAGTATGGTTTTCTTTTTAATCAAAAATATCCATGTTTTATCAATGATTTTTTTAACCATTTCAGAATATATTTGGAGAAAACTATTGCTCCATGACTATACATCTGTCAAGGCTGTGGCTTCATTATGTTCTGTGTCATGTTTCCATGAGCTGACCAGAATGCTCATGACCCATGTATGAAGCTCAACTTCAAACCTTAGGGGTGATTTCTGTGAAACCACTGGGAGGTGTTTGGGGGGCTTACACTGCTGAACACCACATATCATGCAGGGCCAGATGGGACGTGAGAAACCTTTCTTTCCCCAGCTTTTACATTTTCCTCCACCTTCTGTCAGCATGTTGCTTTCCCACCAACTGTATCTTTGCAGCAAACTCTGAGATGGCCTATGGCTTGGGACTCCATTGACATCTCAGAGTCTCATTAGAACCAGTGTCAGAGGTTTCTGTGGCACTGACATGACCCTTGTTCCCAGAATAGGTCCCATAAAGAGTCCCATGAGAATCTGTGTGTCCAGCAAAGATATATAGGTGATTGCATCTCTAGCTGAAACCGCTCTGGGGGAACCTGATGGAGGCCATCTCCAGGCTCAGTCTGGCTCTTTCACTGATTTCCCTTATGACCTAGGAGAGTCATTTTATCGGAGTTTGAGGATCATCATTTCTTTTTTTTTTAAGATTTTTTTACTAATTAGTTAGAGATTGAAACAGAGTGATCACAGGCAGATAGAATGGCAGGCAGAGGCAGAGAGAGAATCAGGCTCCTTGTCGAGCAAGTAGCCCAATGTGGGACTCGATCCCTGATGCTGGGAAGGCAGCGACGTAAACAACTGAACCACCTAGGCATCCCGAGACTCATCATTTCTAAAATGAGGAAATGTATTTAGATGAATTGATTCTTGCAAGACAATTGGATGAACTCCTAGGAAGTTCTGGGCAGTCCTCAAGGTGGATTCTCTCTCAGGAGTTCCGACTCCCATCGTCCCCACTCCTATTAATTTCCCCCTTTTGACACAATGGCTACTCCTTGTAAATTTCCCAGGGTGACACTGGACTAGCAAGTGTCTTCAGGGTGTGCCCCCATACCATCCGAAGTGGTTGAGAGGCCATGAGCCATTGTGATCCAAAACCCAGGTTTTGGCTGTGCTGCCTTACTTGCACAAAAACAGCAGTGCCTGTGTCAGGCCTTCACTGCGCCATCTGGGTTGGCTTAGTGAGGACCTAGTCCTGGACACTAGCCCCATGACACTGTGAGGGCACTCAGAATCCACAGTTCAGTCATGCAAAGCAACAAGTGATTCTACATCAGGATAAATGATGCAAGGTTTAGTTTTAGAGCAATTATGATAAAATTAGATTTAAATACAGAACAGAAAGTAGTTCAACTATAATCTGTATCATGGCCGTGATGAGAAAAGTGAACGATGGAGTCAAAAA
Source organism: Mustela nivalis (assembly GCF_964662115.1). Lineage (NCBI taxonomy): Eukaryota > Metazoa > Chordata > Mammalia > Carnivora > Mustelidae > Mustela > Mustela nivalis. The sequence goes on along the minus strand of NW_028136271.1, from coordinate 72,315 downwards.
GGGGAATGGGAGTTCCAAGAAGCAGGCTGGGGTCGTCCAGGGATAGGGGGTGTCTCGCGGAGGAAGGGACCAGGAGGCTTGTCATCGGTTCCAACAGTGCAGCATCAGGGTGTGTGCCGGGCCTGACCCACGATCCCCAGGGGCACTGGGGGCATTCTAGCTCCAGAAGACCTACAGAAATGCAAACTGGCCTGTGTAGAGCCTTTCTGGTCTGTTTCTTGGTTCCTGGGTGTGGCTCTTTCTCTGCTTCTGGAGGCTGTTGATTGTCCTTAGATACCTAAGGGGCTTTTAAAAAAATATAGTCACCAAAGCACTGAGCACATTCCCTGTCCCCAGAAATAGGTCACTAAACATAAATATTGTTTCATCTTAGCTGAGGACCAGGAGCTGGTGCTATATAGGTCCTCATGAGGTAGCATCTGTTGCCCACTGGCCATCACCCCATGACACCCACACCAAGCTCAGCCCATCCTCTGCTCTGCTCAAGGGCAGCAGACAGATGGACCAGGTGCAGGTGGGATTCCCTCCAGGCAGGCATGGCTTGCTTCCGACAGGTAGAGAAGTGGGCCTGTTCACAAGCACAAGATGTGTATTCTTTTGTTTCCTTGGTGTCTGCCTCCCCTGTCCATCATGTTGGTCATGAAGATTTAGCTCCTGGGAGAACTTGGGTTTTCAGATTTCTGTTGACATGTCAAAGTGTAGATCTGAGTTTCCTTTGTTTCCTGTGCTTGTGTTGGAGATGAAGGCAGGAAAAGTCATCATACTCTGAATGTAGAGTATGAAATATCCAGTGTGCTCTGACCCCCACCCCTCAGGCTTGAAAGCCACAGTCAACTACATACTTCATGTTCTACACAATCAGCTTTATGGTCTCCCAGACACATGTGACATGAAATCGTACTGAAAGATGATTCCCGAACTTTTGCCTTGCAGTTTGTGGAGAGATTAGGGACACTGCCCCTCGCCTGCACTGTTTTTTCTGGTCTGGCAAATGCCCAGTCACACTGCCACATGTAGCCACCCAAGGGCACAGCTGCCACATCCTCCCGGAGCACTCCCTGTCCTCGTGACCTCCATTCTGGCCAACCCAGCACACCCACAGTCCTCCTGAGTGTCCCATGTCATGGTACATGTCACACAAGGCTGTCAGTTTTTGTCTCTCGGTCTGTTCTTCATGCTTGGAGTAGATTTCTCTCACAGGTGCCTGGATGGATGGCAGGACCATTAATTATTTCAGAATCTTTTGTCCTGGAACAGCAGGCGTCCTTTAAATCCGGACGGGCAGGGGGAATCTCTGTCCCTCTGTGTGACCCCCGCCTCAGAGGGATCTAGTGTCCAGGACAAGGGATTTGGGAGTCCTCCCAGATGAAGTTTGTTCTGTGAAGGTGGCTTCCTTCCAGGATCATTATGGAACCACATGGCATGGCCATTCTGGGAGACAAAAAGCATGTTCCTGTATTGTATTCTCTTTGTACGCTGTAGCTACCAGAGAGGATACTTGTGGAAAAGGATACTGGGGATGAAAGTCTGAAAACCCAAGCTAGGGTTAGGGTTAGGGTTAGTGCGTAGGGCATGGCATGCCCAACCTATAGAGCTTGAAGTGATCTCCCCAGTACCTGAAGTTAGGGGGGAGTTTCACGTGGTCACTCAAGCTGTAGTTTATGTCCACAGGGGCCGCTGAATGTGGGGGTAGCCTCATGGGTCCATGGTTTTTTTTTCCCACTGTAGGGTTTTTGCACATGTCAAAATAGCAAGGTTTCATTCTGGGGGTCAGGAGGACTCCTAGTTTATGGCTCAAGGGCCCTCCATATGGAGGCATTCAAGAGCAGGGCTCTGGGTATGGATGCCTGAAAACCAAATCTTGGGTTAAGATTAGGGCCTAGGTACATGCAAACCTGATCTGCAATCTCTGCAGTAAGCTCCCCAGGGGACTGAATTGAAAAGGGGGCTCAGGCTGAGGGTCACAATATGGGTTTATGTCCAGGTCAGACTCCGAAGTGTGTGTGGCCTCAGGGACCATAAAGATTTCTCCTACTCTGAGGGTTTTACACAGCTCCAAATTACAAGACTTCCTCCTGGGGGGCATAGGTCAGGACGAGTTGTGTTTTGTGGCTCAGAGGTCCTCCACATGGAGGGATTCTAGACCAGGTCTCCGAGGACAGATGTCTGAAAACCCAATCTAGGATTAGGTTTAGGGCCGAGGCACATGCCAAATCCAAACTGCTGGCTCTTGGGCCAGCTACCTGGGTGTATGACTATTGGTTGGGGCTGTACCAGAATGTATTAGGTCCAATGCTGGCTTCCATAAATTGGGGTGGCCTCAGCAGCCATGCAGGTTTCTCCTCATCTGTGCAATTGTGCAGCTCTATAGAACACAGTTTTCTCTGGAGGGCAGGCAGAGTCCCTTGGTGTGGCTCTGGAATCCCCAATCTGGAGGGCTTGTGGGGCATGACTCTGGGGATGGAAGTTGGAAAATACAAGCTGGGGTTTGGGTTGGGGCCGAAGGCATGGCAGACCTGATCTTCAAACTCTGAAGCGAGCTCCTTGGGATCTGAATATAGAGGACTAATCAGGCGGTCGATCAGGCTGGAATTTGTATCCATGAGGGTTTCAGAATGTGGGGCTTGCCTCATGGAGCCATAGATGTTTCTCCCGCTCTGGCGGTTTTAAGCTGGGACAAAGTGCAAGGTATCCTTCTAGAGGACAGTAGGAGTCCCATTTTATGGCTCAGGGGTTCTCCATATGGAAGGATTGGAGACTAGGCCTATGGGTATGGATGCCTGAAAGCCAATTTAGACCTAGGATTAGGGCCTAGCGGCATGCCAGGACCAATCTGCTGGCTCTGTTGCAAGCTACCCAGGGGGCTGAATTGAAAATGGTTCCCAGGCTCAGGGTCACAATATGGATTTGTGTCCAATGTGGCCTATGAACTAGGGGACAACCTCAGGGGCCATGCATGTTTCTCCTAATCTGGGCTTTTTTTTGCAGCTCCATAGGACATAGTTTCCTTTTTGATGGCAGGCAGAATCTTGTGGTGCGCTTCCAGAGTCTCCAAGAGTTTGGAGACAGAAGTCTGAAAACCCCAACTAGGGTTTGAGTTAGAGAATAGGGCATGACTCTCTGATCTGCAGATGCTGAGGCAAACTCCCGGGGATCTGATGTAGGGGCAAGTGTGAGGCTGGAGTTTGTGTCTATGAGGTCTGCTGAATGTTGGGGTGCCCTAATGGAGCCATAGAGTTTTCTCCTGCTCTGGGGTTTATGTTCACCTGCAAAAAGCAAGGTTCCTTCTGGTGTACAGGAGTCCTGTTTTATGGTTCAGGTGTGTGCCATATGGAGGGATATGAGGAGGGTCCTGGGTATGGATGCCTGAATCCCCAATCTAGGTTTAGGATTAAGGTCTAGGGGCATTGCAGGTCCTATCTGCTGGCTCTGGGACCAGCTACCTGGGTGACTGACTGGAGGTCAGGGCTCAAGGTAAATGTCAGAATGTGTTTTACTGTCGAGGGATGGCCTCCATAAATGGGGTTAGAATCAGGAGCGTTCAGGTTTCTCCTAAACTGGGATTCTGTGCAGTTCCATATGGCATGGTTTCCTTCTGGAGGGCAGGCAGAGTCTTGTGGTGTGGCTCCAGAGATCCCAAACTAGATTGCTTGTGGTTCAGGACTCTGGGGACGGAAGTTTGAAACCCAAGCTAAGTTTATGATTAGGGCCTAGGACATTGCAGGCCCAATCTGCAGAAGCTGAGGCGAGGTCCCAGAATCTCAAATAGGGCAAGTGTCAAGCAGTTGCTCAGGCTGAAATTTGTTTCTATGAGGGCTGAAAAATGTGAGGGTGGTCTCATAGGGCCATGGAGGTTTCTCCTGCTCTAGAGGGTTTTGTGCAGTTGCAAAGAGGAAGCACTCCTTCTGGGGTACAGGCGAAGTCCTCTTTTATGGCTCAGGGGTTCCCACTATGGAGGGATTTGAGAGCAGGGCTCTGGATATAGATGCTGGAAAATCCAACCTAGGGTTAGGATTAAGGCATAGGGACATGGCAGGCCTGATCTGTTGGTTCTGTAGCAAGCTAACCAGGGTTCGGGGCCCTGAGTTGAGAATGGGGCTCAGGCTGAGGGTCTCAATTCGGGTATGTGTCCAGTACGGCCTCTGAATGTGAAGGTCGCCTCAGGGTCATGCAGGATTCCTCTATTCTTCCTCCTAATAGCAAGGTTTCCTTCTGTGGGGGCAGGAGGAGTTCTGTTTTGTGGCCCATGGGCCGCCTGTATGGAGGGAATCGAGACCAGGCCTCTAGGGACAGATGCCTGTTAACCAAAGGTAGGTTTAGGATTAGGCCCTAGGGGCATGGCAGGTAGGATCTGCTGGCTCTGGGGCCAGCTACCTGGGTGGCTGACTGGAGGTCAGGTCTCAAGCTGAGTGTAGGAATGTGCATTACTATCCAGGGATGGCCTCCATAAATGAGGGTGGTCTCAGAGTTTGTGCAGTTCTTTCCTAATCTGTGGGCTTTTGCAGCTCCTTAGGGCTTTGTTTCCCTCAAGAGGGAAGGCAGAAGTTCTGTGGTGTTGCTACACAATCCCCAATGTCGAGGGTTTGTCAGCCAGGACTCTGGTGATGGAAGACTGAAAACCCATGGTAGGGTGAGAGTTAGGGCCTAGGGCATGGCAGGCCTGATCTGTACATGCTGACATGAGCTCCCCAGGACCTGGAGTTGGGGCAAGTGTCAGGTGGTTGCTCAGGGTAGCGTTTGTGAACATGAGGGCCACCGAATGTGGGGCTGACCTAATGGACCCATGAAGGTTTCTCCCCCTCTGGGCACTTTGTGCAGCTCCAAATACCGAGGTTTCCTTCTGGGGGACAGGAGCAGTCCTGTTTTATGGCTCAAGGGATATACCATTTAGAGGGATTAGAGACCAGCTCTGTGGGTATGGATGCCTGAAAACCCAACTGAGGGTTAGCTTTAGGGTCTAGGGACATGTAAGGCCCAATCTGCTGGCTCTGGTGAGAGCTACCAAGGAAAGCAGCTCAGATGAGGGTCACAGTGTGGTTTTATGTCCAGGATGGTCTCCAAAAGTGGGGGTGCCCTCAGGAGCCATGCAGGTTTCTTTTCCTCTGAGGGTTTTACACAGCTCCAAATAGCAAGGTTTCTTTCTGGATGGCAGGAGGAGTTTTGTTTTGTGACTCAGGGGTCCTCCATATGGATGGATTCGAGACCAGCCCTCTGAGTATGAATGCTTAAAAACCCTATAGATTTAGGTCTTAGGAGCATGGCAGATCTGATTGGCTGGTGATGGGGCCAGCTACCAGGGACACTGAGTGGAGGTCAGTGCTCAAGCTGAGTGTCAGAATGCGTATCACTGTCCAGGGATGGTCTCTGTAAATGGGGGTGGCCTCGGGAGCCGTGCGGTTTTCTACTAATATGGGGCGTTTGTACAGCTCCATAGGGCATCGTTTCCTTCTGGATGGCAGGCAGAGTCCTGTTTTGTGGCTGCACACTCCCTGGTCTGGTGGCCATGTGGGCCAGGACTCTGGGGACAGAAGTCTGAAAACCAAAGCTAGGGTGAAGGTCAGGTCCTAGGGCATGGAAGGCTCGTTCTGCAGAAGCTGAGGCACACTGCACAGGATGTGCAGTTAGGATGCATGGACGGCAGTCACTTAGGCTGCTGTTTGGGTCCATGAGGGACGCCGAAAGTGAGGGTGGTCTCATGAAGCCATGGATGTTTCTCCCACTCTGGGGGTTCTGTGCAGCTCCAAATAGCAAGGTTTCCTCCTGGTGGGCAGAGGAGTCCTGTTTTATGGCTTGGGGGTCCCACAATTCAGGGATTTGAGAGCATTGCGCTAGGTATAGATGCCTGAAAACCCAACCGAGGTTTAGATTTAGGGCCTAGAGGCATGGCAGGCCTGATCTGCTTGCTCTGGGGTGAGCTACCCATGGGAATGAGTTGAATACTGGGCTTAGGTTGAGAGTCACAATGTGGATTTGTGGCCCAGGGCAGCCTCTGAACGTGGGGGTGCCCTCAGGGGACATGTAGGTTTCTCCTATGCTGAGGGTTTTACACAGCTCTAAATGGTAAGGTTTCCTTCTGGGGGTGGGGAGGGCGAGTTCTGTTTTGTGGCTCAGGCATTCCCATATGGAGGGATTTGAGACTAGGCCTCTAGGGACAGATGCCCGAAAACACATGCTAGGGTTAGGGTTTGGGCATTGGGCATGGCAGGCGTGATCGTCAGATGCTGAGCTGAGCCCCCTGGGATGCGAAGTTAGGGAGAATGTCAGGTGTTTGCTCAGGCTATAGTTTGTGTTCATGAAAGGCACTGAATGTGGGGTTGTGTTAATGGGGTCTTGGAGATTTCTCCCACTCTGGGTTTTTTTTGTTTTGTTTTGTTTTGTTTGTTTTTGTTTTTGTTTTTGTTTTTGTTTTGTAGCTCCAAATAGCAAAGTTTCATTCTCGGAGACAGGATATGTCCTGAATTCTGGCTCAATTATCCCCCATGTGGATATACTGAGAACAGGGCTCTGGGTATGGATAACTGAATTCCCAACTTAGGGTTAAGTAAGGCCTATGGTAATGGCAGCCTTGATCTACTGGTTCTAGGGTGAGCTACAGAAAGGGTTGATTTGATGGGCGCATCCCAGGCTGTGCCAGACTGTATTAGTGACAGTGGTGGCCTACAAATGTGGGGTGGAATTGGAGGTAGTGCATGTTTCTCCTAAGCTGTGGGCAGTGCATCTTCATATGTCAGGGTTTCCTTCTGGAGGGCAGGCAAATTATTTTGGTGTGGCTCAGAGTCCCCAGTCTGGAGGGCTTGTGGATCAGGACTCTGGGGAAGAAGTCTGAAAATCCAAGCGAGGGATAGGGTTAAGGCTTAGGGATGGCAGGCCTGATATGTAGATGCTGAGGTTAGCTCCCTGGGATCTGAAATTAGATCACGTGTCAGGTGGTCACTCAGGCTTGAGTTTATGTCCATATGGAACTGGCCAAATGAGGCCATGGAAATTTCTCCAGTTCTGTGGGTTTTGTGTAGTTCCTAATAGCACGGTTTCATTCTGGAGGAAAGAAGGAGTAGTGTTTATGTCTCAGCGGTCCCCTGTGTGGAAGTATTTGAGAGATGAGCACTGGGTATGGATGCCTAAAAACCCTATGGACGCCTGAAAACCCTGGAGTTAGAATTGCAGCCTAGAGGTATGGCAGACCTGATGTGCTGGCTCTGGGGTGAGATACCCAGGAGGATAATTTGAGGAGCACAGGCTGTGCCAGACTGCACTTTAGTGTCAAGGTTGGCTTAAATTCGAGGTTGAAATTGAGAGCCTTGCAGATTTCTCCTAAACAGGAGTTTCTGTGCAGCTCCATAGGACATGGTATCCATCTGCAGGGCAGGCAGAGTCCTGTGGTGTTTCTCCAGGGTCCCCAATCTGGAGAGCTTTTGGGCAAAACTCTTGGGATAAAAGTCTGAATACCCGGGCGCCTGGGTGGCTCAGTGGGTTAAGCCGCTGCCTTCGGCTCAGGTCATGATCTCAGGGTCCTGGGATCGAGTCCCACATCGGGCTCTCTGCTCTGTGGGGAGCCTGCTTCCTCCTCTCCCTCTCTGCTTGCCTCTCTGCCTGTGATCTCTCTCTGTCAAATAAATAAATAAAATCTTTAAAAAAAAAAGTCTGAATACCCAACCTAGGTTTAGGGTTAGGGACTAGGTCATGGCAGGCCTGAAATGCAGATGCTGAGAAGAGCTCCCGGGATTTCAACTTAAGGCAAGTGTCAGGTGGTCACTCAGGCGGGAGTTTATGTCCATGAGGGACACCAAATACTGGGGCTGGCCTAATGGGACCATGGATGTTTCTCCTGCTCCAGGGAGTTTGCACAGCTCCAAATAGCAAGATTTCCTTCTGGGGGACAGGAGGAGCCATGTTTTCTGGGTCAGGGGTACACCATGTTGAGGGATTTGAGTGCAGGATTCCAGGTATGGATGCCGGAAAAACCCAGCCTATTGCTGGCTTAGGGCCTAGGGCATTGGCAGGCCAGATATGTTGGCTTTCAGGCGAGCTCCTCAGAGGGATGAGTTGACAACCAGGATTAGGCTGAGGGTCACAATGCGGGTTTGTGTCCAGAACCGGCTCTGAAAGTGGGGGTGGCCTCAGGAGCTATGTAGGTTTCCCTACTCTGAGGGTTCTGCACAACTCCAAATAGGAAGGTTTCCTTCTGGGGAACAGGAGGAGTTCTGGTTTATGGCTAAGGGGGTCCCACATGTGGACGTATTTGAGACCAGGCCTTGGGGACAGATGCCTGAAAACAGAAGCTAGGGTAAGGATAGGACTAGTGGCATGAAAGGTCTAATCTTCTGGGTCTGGGACCAGCTACTTGGGTGGCTGACTGGAGGACGAGGCTCAAACTCTGTGTCCGAATGTGAATCACTATCCAGGGATGACCTCCATAAATGGGGGAGGCCTTGGGGACCATGCAGGTTTCTCCTAAACTGGGAGTTTTGTGCAGATCCATAGGGCATGGTTAACTTATGGAAGGCATTGCTGAGTGTTGTGATGTGGCTCCAGAGTCCCCAGTCTGGAGGGCTTGGAGGCCGGGCATCTTGGGATGGAAGCCTGAAAACCCAACCTAGGGTTAGAGTTGGGGCCTAGACACATGGCATGCCTGATCTCTCAGAACTGAGGAGGGCTCCCTGAAGGGCTGAGTTGAGGGCGGGCATCAGGCGGCAGATCAGTCTTGAAGTTTTGGGTCCATGGGGCTTAGATGCTGGTATTGCCCTCTGGGGGTATGCATGTTTCTCCCGCTCTGAGGTTTCTGTACAGCTCTAAATGGCACCATTTCTCCCTAGGTGGCCAGTGGAGTGCCTGCATGAGACTCAGGCATCTGCAATATGCAGGTCTTTGGTGCTTACCCTCTGCACAACACGCCTAGGGTAAGGATTAGGGCCTGCCGCATTACAGGCCCAATCTGCCAGCACTGAGTCTGGCTCCTCTCAGGGCTGAGTTGAGGCCATTTCTCCAGCCCTGTGGCGGAATCCGGCTTTATGGCTGGGGACTGCTGATGGTTGGGGGACATGCAGATTTCTCCTGCTCTGAGAGTTATGCACATCTCCTATGGGAACTGTTTCCTCCTGGGTAGCAGCCAGAGTCCTGGGGTGTGGCTCAGGTGTCCCCAATCTGAAGGGCTTGGGGGCCAGTTCTGTGGGGACAGAATTCTGAAAAGTCAACATAGGGTTAGGGCATGGGGCATGGCTGATCCAATCTTCTGGTGCTGAGGCAGCTCCCCTGACAGGCTGAGTTGAGGATGGGGGTCAAGTGGCATGTCAGACTCTGGATTTTTTTGTTGTGTGGGCCATCTGCATTGAGGGTGGCCTCAGGAATCCTTGTGGGTCTCTCACGGTCTGAGGGTTCAGGAAGGCTCCAAATGAAAGGGTTTCCATTCGATGCCAGACAGAGTCCTTAGGTGTGGCTCATGGTTCCTAATCTGGAGGGCTTGTTGGCAATGTCTCTGGGCACGGAAGCCTGAAAACACAAACTGGGGTTTGGGTTAGGACTTAGGAGTATCCAAACCCCATCTTCCAGCCCTGAGGTGAGAACCCTGGGGTTTGAGTCAAGCCCAGGAATCAGGAAACACGTCAGGCTGTGAGTTTGTGACTGGGGGTTGGTGCTGAGTTTGGGGATGTCCTCAGGGAGGCATGCAGGTTGCTCCATGTGGGTTGTTCCTAGGATTCTGTGTAGCTTAGAATGGCACGCTTTTCTTCTGGATTGCAGAAAGACTCGTGGGGTGTGATCTAGAGGTCCTAAATTGGAGGGGCAGTGCCAATGTGGCTTTAGACCTGTAGAGGGTTTGGGAGCTGCATTAGGAGTTCATGGAAGGCTCGGCAGTGCCGATTAACGCCACTGGAGGGAGAGGTGAACTGTGGTGCGAAAGTCCGTAATAAGGGTAGCAATGCTGCTTGCCACCACTGGAGGCACTGGAGGCAGTGCCGAGCTGCTGTGGGAAACATACCATAAGAGGAGACTGTGCAGTTTGCTGGCTCTGAGGGCAGTGGTGAGGTGCTGGGTGAGAAACCCTGAAACGTGAGTCACTGCAGCTTGTTTTTACAGGACGTAGTGCTGAGCTGAAGACTCTCTGTTTCCCCAGTCTCAAGAGTGGTGGTAACAACCGCTGGAGCCGGGCCCCTACTCAGCATTGTGAAACATTGCCCCAGGTTTGCTGGTAATGTGCTGTCAGGATAGTTCCGGAGGTTCCTCCTGGTGGGGGTCTGCAGCCAGGGAGAGCCAAACCCGTTTCATGATGCCTTTGGAACCGAGGACTTGAGTGTCTACTTAGAAGAGTCTATTTGCTTCTCTAAAAAGGACAAGGGCATTGGCCGGCTTGAGAAGGAAGTGAAAGAACACTTAAGGATCAAGCATGTGTCTCTCCTTCCTTCTCCCAGGAATCGGAGCAGGTGTGTAGGCTTTAGGTGGGAGGTGCCTACTTATCCGCACCTGACGACCCTTCTTCACTCTTGTTCCATGAGACGTGAAGTTTGGAAATCAGCGTCTGAATCCATCATGCAGCTTGTCCCAGGACGTCAGCATTCAGAGAAAAGAGCAGGCCGGTGGGGCACAGTGGCACATCCATGGCAGCATGGGAGGTAAAATTTCTCTTTCAGCCCAAACATCCTGGGTTTTCTCTCCTCTCCAATGGAGCCAAAAAGTCACATGAGCGCAGCTGTCAGAAATGGAGAGTGGGTGCTAGGGTTCCTGAGTTTCCTTGCAGGGAGCACCTGGCAGGGGATCTCATTTTCTCTGTTGGCTTCTGGCTTACACGGTATTTGGTACATCTCTTTCTAATCAAATCCCCTGGATTCAAAGGGGGAAGATGAGATGAACTTGGTGTGTGTTTGAAACATAGACCTCATTCCTTCATCTAACAGTGTTGATTCCATGGGTCCTAGGCTGTGGTGGAATGGCCAGCATCTAGAGTTAGGTGAATGTTTGTGGTCAGAGAGAAGCTTGGATGATGGCTTCTCCTTTGTCCATCATGATGTATCCTAAGGGATTCATGTTTTTTATCCAAAGAGTTCCAAGGAGGGCAGAGGGAAAATTCAAAAGGATTCCAAGGAGCCTTGGATGATTGAAAAGAGAAGCTTGGCTGTCTAGTTTCACTCGGTGGACCATTTAGAGAGTTGGACATGGCATCCTTTCTCTGCAGTTTCATGGGTGGGTGAAGTCAGGAGAGTCTTTGGTAATTCCCCTGGATAGAGGCATTCTGATGGCCTCACAGGGCATGACATCAGGAACCCTGGGTTGAATTTCTGGGGTTGCTTGCTGGACGCTGGGTGAGTCATGTTATCCCCAAGGTTTTTTGTTTCCTCCTTAGGAAATTTCTGGCAGGGAATGTTCTGCTTCCAGAAAAACCCTCCTGCACTGTCAGTGGGCATGCGGGTTGTTGCAGCCACTCTAGAAAAGAGCATCGTGGTTCCTTTGAAAGCTAAGAACTGAACAACCCTACAATCCAGCAGTTGCCCTCCTCGGTATCTCCCTATAAGGGAGGGTACACACTGTGATGAGCTCTGGGTGTTCTGTGCAGGTGAGGAATCACAAAATCCTACCGCTGAAGCAAAGGAATGAACACTGCATGGAAACATATTGGAACTGAAATAAAGGAAGGAAAGAAGAAGACCATGTTCTACTTCATGAAGAGCGAGGTAAAAATGGAGTGATTTTTCTTCTCCTTTTCTGTCAATGATCATTTTCAAAAACACTGTGGTGGGATACACTAGTTTCTGATTGCATAAGGAGCCCTCAGAAAGCTGCCAGGAAATGTTTAGACCTCAGAACATGTCCATGTTCCATTGATATGTTCCTTCCAGTTTGCAGGTACAATGGTAAGTGGAGAGAAATAGGGCAGAAGAGGAAAGGAGGTGCTGAACATTCAGGATGTAGCCTTCCCCTGTTTCTTTCTTTTTAAAAAGATTTTATTTTTTATATATTTGGTAGAGATTACAAATAGGCAGAGAAGGGGGGGAAGGAAAGGAGGCTCTAGACTGATCAGAGAACCCGATGCAGGGCTCGATCCCAGGACCTTGGGATCATGACCTGTGCTTAAGTCAGAGGCTTTAACCCACTGAGTCACCCAGGCTCCCCATCCTTCCCCCTTTCTCAAGAAAGCCCTGGGCCAGTTTATGTTGAGAAGATGGAGAGGGGATCCCAGCTTTGCAGCAGGCAGGGTAGTTCCAGGTCTTCCTAGAGCTGACAGGGTTCACTGAGGAGTGCTGAGCTGTGGGTGTGACAGGTCCAAACTGCTGGTCCAGAGGCGGGATCTCTGAGGAGCTGCGTTGAAGATGGGGTTCAGGTGGCGTACGAGGCTAGGGGGGCTGAAGAACATAGGGGAGTACTCATGGGGACACACAGGTTTCTCTCTTTCTGACAGTTCCTTGCAGGTCCAAACAGACTGGTTTCCTTCTAGGTGGCAGGTGGACTCCTATGGTGTGACTCTAGGGTTCCCAACCCAGAGGGCTTGCTGGACAGACCCCTGTAGAAGGAAGCCTGAAAACGCAACTTAGGTTTAGGGTAATGGCCTTGCGGAATTGCAGCTCTGATCCACCAGCGCTGATTCAGATTCCCCTCAGGGTTGAGTTGAGGGAGCTCATCCTGCAGTGTGGCAGAATCGGGGTTTCTGGCCAGGGGGGCTACTGATGTTGAGAGTGTTTTAGAAGGGTGTGCATGTTTCCTCCTCTCTGAGGGCACTGCAGAGCTCTAAATGGCACAGTCTCCCCCCGCATGGCAGTTGGATTCTTGGGTTTTCACAGAGGGGTCCTTAATCTGGGGAGTTTGGGGGCCAGGTCTCTTGAATTGGAAGCCTGAAAACAGAAACTAGAGTTATGGTAGGGCGTCAGGGCAGGCAGGCTTGATCAGCTGGTGCTGAGGCAGGCTTTCCAGTGGGCTGACGTCAGGCTGGGCATCAGGCATATCAGATTCCAAGTTTGTGTCTAGGGAGGCTATAGAAACTGGGAGCATCCTCAGAGTGGCATGCAAGTTTCTCCCAGTCTGAGGGCTCTGCTGAGCTCCAAAGGGCACAGTTTCCTCATGTGTGTGGGGCGCAGCCCTGGGGTGTCACTGAGGCATGCTTTATGCCACTGCGAGTCTCACAGGTGCCCATCATCAGGCTTAGGGAAAAGGCCTCTGGACATGGAAGCCTGTACACCATCATAGGGTTAGTGTTAGGGCCTTTGGGCACGGCAGGCCCAATGTACTGGTGCTGATGCAGGCTCTTCACAGGACTGAGTCCAGGCCATACATCTGGAGGCACAGCAGAATCCGGTTTTATGGCCATAAGGCCTCTCATGTTGAGGGAGGCTTTAGGGGGGATTGCAGGTTTCTCTCTGTCTGAGGGTTTGGTGCAGCCCAAACCACAAGAAGTTTGCCCACGTGGTCAGTGGAGTCACATGGTGTCACTCTGCTGTCCTTAATCTTGGGGATGTGGGAGCCAGGTCTCTTTGGATAGAAACCTAAAAACCCAAATTAGGGTTATGGTAAGGGCATAGGGTCATGGCAGGTCTGAACATTTCTTGCTGAGGTGGGGTCCCCGGTGTGCTGAGTTGAGAACAGGCACCAGGCAGGGGGTTAGATTCCGGGTTTGGGTCCAGGGGTTGAACAATGCTGGGTGTGGCCTTGGGGGGTCATGCAGGTTTCATAGCTCTGAGGAATGTGTGCACCTCCCAATGGCACTACTGCACCCTAGGAACCAGGGGAGTGCCAGAGTGAGTCTCAGGCATCCCCAATCTGGGGGCTGTGGGTGCCAGGCCTCAGGGTATGGAAGCTTGTATACCCCACCTAGTGTTCGGGTTAAACCTAGGGACATGGCAGGCCCAATTTGGCAACGCTGAAATTGGCTCCCATCAAGGCAGAGTTTAGGACATTCATCTGGCCACCTGAAGAATCAAGGTTTGTCTCTGGGGGGCCACTGATGGTAGGAGTGGCTTTAGGGGGACATGCAGGTTTCTGCCCCTCTGAAGGTTCAGCGCAGCTCCAAGTGGCATGGGTTCCATCCATGTGGAGGGAAGATTACTGAGGTGTTGCTCAGGGGTCCTTAATTCAGGGGGCCTGGGGGTCAGGCCCCTTGGAATGGAAGCCCGAAAACCCAAAGAAAGGTTCGAGTTAGGGCCTTGGAACATTGCAGGCCATATATACTGAATCTGAGGGGGCCTGCCCACAGGGATGAATTGGGGACACACCTCTTCCATCACAAGTATATAGCTTTATGGCCAAGGAGGGGCGTGATGATCAGGGAAGCTTTATGGGTGCAAGCAGGTTTCACCCCCTTGGAGGGCATGACACAACTCCAATCAGCATGAATCCCTACCACGTGGCAGGTGGAGTGGTGGGGTGTCACTCAGACCTCCTTTATCCGAGGGGATTTGGGGCCAGGAGCCTTAGAATGGAAGCATGAATAATGAAACTACAGTTTATTTAGAGCCTAGGGGCATGGTATGTCAGATCTTCTGGGACCAAGGCAGTCACCCAGGGCTCAGTAGGGAGAGTCATTGGCCTTGCATCCACTGGCTTGTGGAGGGCTTTCCCCGAGTTCTTGCCAAGCTCACTGAGGACAGGATTCTAGAAAAGGCCGTGTTCAGGCAGACATGAGCTGCGCAAAGTGAGGTCTCCAGGGAATTTCCTGCCAATTCTCATGAGCATTCTACCTAAACCCATATGGTGAGAATAGGCTGGCATTAATGGGTTATTTGGACCACCCATCTCTGGTGGACTATAGTTGTTTCTTGCACAGTGCATGCATAGCCATCAGGAAAACATGCAGAGACTATGCTGCTGATGGTGTGGAAAGGCCTTGTTGAGGGGAGGGCAGGCATGGGTCTCCACATACAATGGTTGACTCAGGCTCCAAAAGCCACGGTTTGCAAATAGGTGGCAAGAGGACTAATGGGGTGGGTTTCAGATTTCCTGCAGTGGAGGGTTCGAGAGACAGGACCCTGCGAAGGTAAGACTGAAAACTAGGTGAGGATTAGGACCAAGGAATAGGGGCATGGCAGACCCCATCTCCCAGCTCCAGGGAGGGAATCCATGATTGCCAAGGAGCAGGAGGCATTGGCCTCATCTCCCACTGATTCATGGAGGGCTTTTTGGCAGGGTCCGAGTCATGACAACATGGGATCCTGGGCCAGGCCCAACAGGCGGCCCTGCAGACATGTGTCACCCTTATCGAGAACGCAGGGTGTTTTCCGGCCAAATCTCAAGAACGTTTTGCCCAAATCTGGATCAATTTGGGCAGAACACTCATCAGAATTGGCCGGGGTTGGGCAGCCCTGAGTGACCGTGGGCCCTTCCTCAGGCGGGGCATGTCGCAGTCATCCAGTAAAGGCACTGAGACGATGAGCGCCACTCAGGGGCCCTAGTGCAGGGGACATTTCCCGGAGCAGAATGAGGAAGAGGTTGTGGCATCCACCTCTGACTTTTCCAGCCACTGGGGCACTGATGCTTGGGAGTGGCCTCAGTGGGGGAATGA
This sequence comes from Mustela nivalis, assembly GCF_964662115.1. NCBI lineage: Eukaryota > Metazoa > Chordata > Mammalia > Carnivora > Mustelidae > Mustela > Mustela nivalis. Next base: position 56,840 of record NW_028136271.1, on the reverse strand, counting down.
AGATTTCTCTGCCCCCAAGGCATTTCCAAAGTTCTAAAAGGCACTATTTCCACCTGGGTGGCTGGTGGATATGTGGCATGGGACTCAGGGTTTTCCAGTTGGAGGGCCCGAGGGAGAGGATCCTGGAAACAGAAGGCCAAGAAAGCAGGCAAGGGTTAATTCCTGGGCCACGGGGCTGTACCAGTCGAATTGGACAGTGCAATGGAGGGAACCTCCAGAGGTTAAGGAGCAGGAGGTGTCAGACTCAACTGAACCGGACTCACAGAGGGCTTTCTGGCCGGGTTCAGACGTAACATTCGGGATCCCAGGCCAGGCCCAGGCGGCAGCCCTGCAGACGTGTGGTGCCCAAAGCTTGTTTGCCGGGCATTTTCCGGCCAGTTCTCTCGAGCATTCTGCTCTAATTGGGATCGATTTGGGCAGAATATTCGTGAGAATTGGCCAGCGATAGGCAACCCTGCACATTGCCCCATTCCCCATGGCTGAGGGCCATTTCTCGCTCAGGGCATGTCGCAGCCACCCAGAAAACGTGCAGAGACATAGCGACCCACCCGGGGGCCCCGGCGGAGGGGAGTGTTCCAGGAGTAAAGTTGAGGGAGTGTTTGTGGCGGGGCATCTGCACCCGACTCTTTGGGTGACTTGGGAGCCCAAGGATGGGTCTGGCCTCAGTGGAGGCAGGAATGTACTTCTCACTCATAGGCTTTTCTGCAGCTCCGAAAGGCACCTTGACATAGGATCTTAGGATGCTCGTGGCGCAGGACTCAGGCTTTCCCAGTTGGGGCACCGAGGGACAGGACCCAGGAAATGGAAGGTTGAGCAAGCAGGCGAGGGCTTGTGCTTGGGCATCAGGGCTGTCCCAGACCCATGGGCCAGCGCAAGGGAGGGTACCCCTGGAGGCTGAGGAGCAGGAAGCATCTGCTTGGCCTGTGCCAGACTCAGAAGACGTTCCAGCAGAGTTTGACGTGATGACTGGGGATGACGGCCGATACCTACAGGGCTGCCCTGCAGACTTTCGGCGCCCAAAGCGATTTAGGCAGGCCTTTTCCAGCCAATACTCACGAGCGTTCTGCCCAAACCAATCCCGGTTGGGCAGAATGCTCATGAGGATTGGCTGGTGTTGGATTGCCCTCTGGACCACCCTTCTCCCCGTGGCTGAGGGCCCTTTCTCGCTGGGGGCATGTCACGGCCACCAGGAAAATGCGCCGAGACAAGGCCCACCGGGGGGCCTTGGTGTAGGGGAGCGTTCCTGAAGCAGAGTTGAGGGACGGGTGGTGGCTGGGCTCATGATGCCAGGCCATGCCCAGGGAGCTGCCGTGCAGATGCGCGGTGCCCGAAGTGATTTGGCCTGGCATTTTCGGGCCAATTCTCTCGAGCGTTCTGCCCAAACCAGGATGGGTTTGGACAGAATGCTCGTGAGAATTGGCTGGCATTGGGCAGCCCTGCGGACCACTCTACTCCACATGGCCGAGGGCCCTTTCTTGCTTGGGGCATGTCACAGTGACCCAGAAAACTTGCCGAGACGATGTGTCCCATCCGGGGGCACTGGCCCATGGGACCGTTCCTGGAGTAGAGTTGAGGGTTGCGGAGGTGTGGCACGGGACTCCTTGTTCCCCAGGTGGAGGCCCGGAGGGACAGCCCCCTGGAAACCAAATGCAGGGAGAGCAGGAGAGGTTTCATGCCCGGGCCTAGTGGCTGGACTAGCCCCATCGACAGCTCCAGGGAGGGTACCCCCGGAAGCTGAGGAGCAGGAGGCATCAGCGTCACTGGAGCCTGCCATCTAGAGGGTTTTCTGGCGGGGTTCTGACATGACTGCTCGTGGTGCCCGGCAAGACCTGGGGGCGGCCCTGCCGACGTGTGGCGCCCAAAGTGATTTTGCCAGGTGTTTTCCAGCCAGTTCTCACAAGCGTTCTCTTGCTCTGAGGCTTGTCCGAAGAGCGGAAAGGCACCGTGTGCACTGGGGTGGGATAGAGAGGCGTGGCAGGAGACTCAGGGTTCCCCAGTTGGAGGCACCAAAGGACAGGTCCCTGGAAATGGAAGACTGAGGAAGCAGGCCAGGGTTCTTGTCCAGGCCTCTGCTCAGGCCGAGCCCCAACGGACAGTATCAGGGATGGGATATTCGGAGGATGAGGAGCAGGAGGCGATAGCTTCACCACAGACTGACTACCGGATGGCTTTCTGGCATGTTTCAGACAGGACAGCTTGCCATGCCAGGCTAGGACCAGGGGGCGGCCCTGCAGACGTGCTACACCTGAAGCCAGTTCACCGGCATGTTCCAGCCAATTCTCAGGAGCATTCTGCCTAAACTGATCCCGGCGTTGGGCAGCCCTGCGTAGTGAACTGCTCTCCAAGACCCAGGGCCCTTTCTCGCCCAGGGCATGTTGCGGCTGCCCAGAAATGGCACGGAAAATATGCAGCCCACCCGCGAGCGATGGCACAGTGGAGCGTTCCGGGAGCAGAGTTGAAGGACGGATGGCGGCCAGGCGTGGGCCTCCTTCTTTCGGGAAGATGGGGCGCCCAAGGATGGGGATAACCTCATATTGGGCACGCAGGTTTATCTCATTCCGAGGGTTGTCTGAAGTGCCGGGAGGCGCCGTTTGTGCCTGCGTGTTCGGGAGTTGCGTGGAGGCAAGACTCAGGGTTCCAGATATGGAGGCCACGAGGAACAGGACCCCGGAAGCAGAAGGCTGGGGATGCGAGCGAGCGATCGATCCCGGGCTTCGTGATGGGACCGGACCCATGGTATAGTGCCAGGGACGGGACCCCAGAGGCCGAGGATCCCCAGGCGTTGTCCTAGCCACAGTCCGTCTCACAGAGTGCTTCTTGGCGTGTTGCGGGAGCGGCACTCACAATGCCCAGCCATGTCCTGGGGGGGCGGCCCTACAGACGTGCGGCTCCCGAGATGACTTTGCTGGGCATTTTCTGGCCAATTCTCACGAGCATTCTACCCAAATCGAGATCGGTTTGGGCAGAACGCTTGTGAGAATTGGACGGCACTGGGCAGCCCTGCGGACCACCCTGCTCTCCATCGCCCAGGGCCCTTTGTCGCCCCGGCATGTTGCGGCCGCCCGGAAATCAAACGGAAAAGACGTGGCTCGCACGGGGCCCCGGCGCAGTGGAGCGTTCCGGGAGCAGATTTGAGGGACAGATGGCGGCCATGTGTGCGCCTCCGTCTTTCGGGAAGATGGGGCGGCCAATGATGGGGATGACTTCATTTTGGGCCACACGTTTATCTCACTCCGAGGGTTTTCAGAAGATCCGGAAGGCATCATTGGCGCCTGCGTGGTTGGGAGATGCGTGGGTGCGGGACTCAGGCTTTCCGATTTTGGGTGATGAGGGACAGGACCCTGGAAGCAGAAGGCTGGGGAAGCGAGCGAGCGATCGATCCCGGTCTTTGTGATTGGCCCCGCCCCATGGTATAGCGCCAGGGATGGGACCCCCGCAGGCCGAGGATCCGCAGGCGTTGGTCTCGCCGCAGTTGGTCTCGTGCAGTGCCTATTGGCGGAGTTTGGGTGCGGGCAATCACAAAGCCTGGACAGGCCCCGGGAGGATGGCTCTGCAGAAATGCGGCGCCCGAGGAGTCTTCGCCGGGCATTTTCTGGCCAATTCTCACGAGCATTCTACCAAATCGAGATCGGTTTGGGCAGAGCGCTCCTGAGAATTGGACGGCATTGGGCAGCCCTGCGGACCGCCCTGCTCTCCATCGCCCAGGGCACTTTGTCTCTCCGGCATGTTGCGGTTGCCCGGAAATCGCACGGAAAAGAAGCGGCCCACCCGGGGGCGCCGGCGCAGTGAAGAGTTCTGGGAGCAGATTTGAGGGACAGATGGCGGCCGGGCGTGGGCCTCCGTCTTTCGGGAAGATGGGGCACCCAAGGATGGGGATAACCTCATATTGGGCACGCAGGTTTCTCTCACTCCGAGGGTTGTCCGAAGTTGCGGGAGGCGCCGTTTGTGCCTGCGTGGTGGGAGTTGCGTGGCGGCAAGACTCAGGTTTCCCGATATGGAGGCCAGGAGGAACAGGACCCCAAAAGCAGAAGGCTGGGAATGCGAGCCAGCGTTCGAGCCCAGGCTTCGAGATGGGCCCGGACCCATTGTACAGCGCCAGGGACAGGACACCCACAGGCCAAGGACCCATAGGCGTTGTCCTCGCCACAGTCTGTCTCACTGAGTTCCTCTTGGTGGGGTGCGGGGGCGGGCAATCACAATGCCCAGCCAGGCCCCGGGGGGACGGCCCAGCAGACGTGCGGCGCCTGAGGTGACTTCACCGGGCGTTTTCCGGCCAATTCTCACAAGCGTTCTGCCCAAACCGAGATCGGTTTGGGCAGAACGCTTGTGAGAATTGGCCGGCCTTGGGCAGCCCTGCAGACCGCCCTGCTCTCCAGGGCCCAGGGCCCTTTCTCACCCAGGGCATGTTGCGGCTGCCCAGAAATCGCACGGGGTAGATGCGGCCCACACGGGGGCACCGGCGCAGTGGAGCGTTCCGGGAGCAGATTTGAAGGACTGATGGCGGCGGGGCATGCGCCTCCGTCTTTCGGGATGATGGGGCGCCCAAAGATGGAGATGACCTCATTTTGGGCACACAGGTTTCTCTCACTCCGAGGGTTGTCCGAAGCATCTGGAGGCGCCGTTGACGCCTGCGTGGTTGGGAGATGCGTGACGGCAAGACTCACGGTTCCTGATATGGAGGCCACGAGGAACAGGACCCTGGAAGCAGAAGGCTGGGGATGCGAGCGAGTGTTCAAGCCCGGGTTTCGTGATGGGCCCAGACCCATTGTATAGCGCCAGGGATGGGACCCCCGCAGGCGGAGGATCAGCAGGCATTGGCCTCACCGCAGTCCATCTCACGGAGTGCCTCTTGGCGTGGTGCAGGAACGGGCACTCACAATGCCCGGCCAGGCCCCAGGGGGGGCCCTGCCGATGTGCAGCACCCGAAGAGACTTCGCCGGGCGTTTTCCTGCCAATTCTCACGAGCCTTCTGCCCAAACTGGGATCGTTTAGGGCAGAAGGCTCGTGAGAATTGGCCGGCGTAGGGCAGCCCTGCGGACCGCCCTGCTCTCCATGTCCCAGGGACCTTTCTCGCCCAGGGCATATTGCTGCCGCCCAGAAATGGCACGGAAAAGAAGCGGCCAACCCGGGCACGCCGGCGCAGTGGTGCGTTCCCGGAGCAGAGTTGAAGGACGGGTGGTGGCCTGGTGTGCGCCTCCGTCTTTCGGGTAGATCGGGCGGCCAAGGATGGGGATGACCTCATTTTGGTCATACAGGTTTATCACACTCTGAGCGTTGTCTGAAGCACCAGGAGGCGCCAATGGAGACTGCGTGGTTGGGAGATGCGTGGCTGCGGGACTAAGGGTTTCCGATATGGAGGCCATGAGGGACAGGACCCCGGAAGCAGAAGGTTGGGGAAGCAGGCGAGCGTTCCAGACCGGACTTTGTGATGGGCCTGGCCCCATGGTAGACCGCCAGGGATGTGACCCCCGCAGGTCGAGGATCCACGGGCGTCGTCCTCGGTGCAATCCATCTTGTGGAGTGCCCCTTGGCGGCGATCGGGTGCGGGCACTCAAAATGCCTTCAAGGCCCTGGGGGGGGCGGCCCAGCCGACGTGCGGCACCCGAATGACTTCGCCGGGGGTTTTCCGTCCAATTCTCACGAGCGTTCTTCCCAAACCAGGATTGGTTTGGGCAGAACGCTCGTGAGAATTGGCCGGCGTAGGGCAGCCCTGCGGACAGCCCTGCTCTCCATGTCCCAGGGCACTTTCTCGCCGAGGGCATATTGCTGCCGCCCAGAAATGGCACGGAAAAGACGCGGCCCAACTGGGCACGCCGGCGCAGTGGAGTGTTCCCGGCTCAGAGTTGAAGGACGGGTGGTGGACTGGTGTGCGCCTCCGTCTTTCAGGCAGATGGGGCGGCAAAGGATGGGGATGACCTCATTTTGGTGAACAGGTTTATCTCACTCTGAGGCTTGTCCGAAGCACCAGGGGACGCCGATGCAGACTGCGTGGTTGGGAGATGCGTGGCTGCGGGACTAAGGGTTTCCAATATGGAGGCCATGAGGGACAGGACCCCGGAAGCAGAAGGTTGGGGAGGCAGGTGAGCGTTCCAAACCGGACTTCGTGATGGGCCTGGCCCTATGGTAGAGCGCCAGGGATGGGATCCCCGCAGGTCGAGGATCCACGGGCGTTGTCCTCGCTGCATTCCATCTTGTGGATTGCCTCCTGGCGGTGATCGGTTGCGGACACTCAAATGCCCTTCAAGGCCCCGGGGGGGTCGGCCCAGCAGACGTGCAGCGCCCGAATGACTTCGCCGGGCGTTTTCCGGCCAATTCTCACGAGCGTTCTGCCCAAACCAGGATTGGTTTGGGCAGAACGCTCGTGAGAATTGGCCGGCGTAGGGCAGCCCTGCGGACAGCCCTGCTCTCCATGGCCCAGGGCCCTTTCTCGCCCAGGGCTTGTTGCTGCCGCCCCGAAATGGCACGGAAAAGAAGCGGCCCACCTGGGCACGCCGGCGCAGTGGAGCGTTCCCGGAGCAGAGTTGAAGGACGGGTGGTGGCCTGGTGTGCGCCTCCGTCTTTCGGGGAGATCGGGCGGTCAAGGATGGGGATAACCTCATTTTGGTCATACAGGTTTATCACACTCTGAGCGTTGTCTGAAGCACCAGGAGGCGCCGATGGAGACTGCGTGGTTGGGAGATGCGTGGCTGCGGGACTAAGGGTTTCCAATATGGAGGCCATGAGGGACAGGACCCCGGAAGCGGAAGGGTGGGGAAGCAGGCGAGCGTTCCAGACCGGACTTTGTGATGGGCCAGGCCCCATGGTAGACCGCCAGGGATGGGACCCCCGCAGGTCGAGGATCCACGGGCGTTGTCCTCGCTGCATTCCATCTTGTGGAGTGCCTCCTGGCGGCGATCCGGTGCGGACACTCAGAATGCCCTTCAAGGCCCTTGGGTGGGGCGGCCCAGCAGACGAGCAGCACCCGAATAACTTCGCCCGGCGTTTTCCGGCCAATTCTCACGAGCGTTCTGCCCAAACCAGGATTGGTTTGGGCAGAACGCTCGTGAGAATTGGCCGGCGTAGGTCAGTCCTGGGGACAGCCCTGCTCTCCATGGCCCAGGGCCCTTTCTCGCCCAGGGCTTGTTGCTGCCGCCCAGAAATGGCACGGAAAAGAAGCGGACCACCCGGGCACGCCGGTGCAGTGGAGCGTTCCCGGAGCAGAGTTGAAGGACGGGTGGTGGCCTGGTGTGCGCCTCCGCCTTTCGGGTAGATCGGGCGGCCAAGGATGGGGATGACCTCATTTTGGTCATACAGGTTTATCACACTCTGAGCGTTGTCTGAAGCACCAGGAGGTGCGGATGGAGACTGCGTGGTTGGGAGATGCGTGGCTGCGGTACTAAGGGTTTCCGATATGGAGGCCATGAGGGACAGGACCCCGGAAGCAGAAGGTTGGGGAAGCAGGCGAGAGTTCCAGACCGGACTTTGTGATGGGCCAGGCCCCATGGTAGACCGCCAGGGATGGGACCCCCGCAGGTCGAGGATCCACGGTCGTTGTCCTCGCTGCATTCCATCTCGTGGAGTGCCTCCTGGCGGCGATCCGGTGCGGACACTCACAATGCCCTTCAAGGCCCCGGGGTGGGGCGGCCCAGCAGACGTGCAGCGCCCGAATGACTTCGCCGGGCGTTTTCCGGCCAATTCTCACGAGCGTTCTGCCCAAACCAGGATTGGTTTGGGCAGAACGCTCGTGAGAATTGGTCGGCGTAGGGCAGCCCTGCGGACAGCCCTGCTCTCCATGGCCCAGGGCCCTTTCTCGCCCAGGGCCCTTTCTCGCCCAGGGCTTCTTGCTGCCGCCCCGAAATGGCACGGAAAAGAAGTGGCCCAACTGGGCACGCCGGCGCAGTGGAGTGTTCCCGGCTCAGAGTTGAAGGACGGGTGGTGGACTGGTGTGCGCCTCCGTCTTTCAGGTAGATGGGGCGGCAAAGGATGGGGATGACCTCATTTTGGTGAACAGGTTTATCTCACTCTGAGGGTTGTCCGAAGCACCAGGGGACGCCGATGCAGACTGCGTGGTTGGGAGATGCGTGGCTGCGGGACTAAGGGTTTCCAATATGGAGGCCATGAGGGACAGGACCCCGGAAGCAGAAGGTTGGGGAGGCAGGTGACCGTTCCAAACCGGACTTCGTGATGGGCCTGGCCCTATGGTAGAGCGCCAGGGATGGGACCCCCGCAGGTCGAGGAACCACGGGCGTTGTCCTCGCTGCATTCCATCTTCTGGATTGCCTCCTGGCGGTGATCGGTTGTGGACACTCACAATGCCCTTCAAGGCCCCGGGGGGGGTCGGCCCAGCAGACGTGCAGCGCCCGAATGACTTCGCTGGGCGTTTTCCGGCCAATTCTCACGAGCGTTCTGCCCAAACCAGGATTGGTTTGGGCAGAACGCTCGTGAGAATTGGCCGGCGTAGGGCAGCCCTGCGGACAGCCCTGCTCTCCATGGCCCAGGGCCCTTTCTCGCCCAGGGCTTGTTGCTGCCGCCCCGAAATGGCACGGAAAAGAAGCGGCCCACCTGGGCACGCCGGCGCAGTGGAGCGTTCCCGGAGCAGAGTTGAAGGACGGTTGGTGGCCTGGTGTGCGCCTCCGTCTTTCGGGTAGATCGGGCGGTCAAGGATGGGGATGACCTCATTTTGGTCATACAGGTTTATCACACTCTGAGCGTTGTCTGAAGCACCAGGAGGCGCCGATGGAGACTGCGTGGTTGGGAGATGCGTGGCTGCGGGACTAAGGGTTTCCAATATGGAGGCCATGAGGGACAGGACCCCGGAAGCGGAAGGTTGGGGAAGCAGGCGAGCGTTCCAGACCGGACTTTGTGATGGGCCGGGCCCCATGGTAGACCGCCAGGGATGGGACCCCCGCAGGTCGAGGATCCACGGGCGTTGTCCTCGCTGCATTCCATCTTGTGGAGTGCCTCCTGGCGGCGATCCGGTGCGGACACTCACAATGCCCTTCAAGGCCCCGGGGTGGGGCGGCCCAGCAGACGTGCAGCGCCCGAATGACTTCGCCAGGCGTTTTCCGGCCAATTCTCACGAGCGTTCTGCCCAAACCAGGATTGGTTTGGGCAGAACGCTCGTGAGAATTGGCCGGCGTAGGTCAGCCCTGCGGACAGCCCTGCTCTCCATGGCCCAGGGCCCTTTATCGCCCAGGGCCCTTTCTCGCCCAGGGCTTGTTGCTGCCGCCCAGAAATGGCACGGAAAAGAAGCGGCCCAACTGGGCACGCCGGCGCAGTGGAGTGTTCCCGGCTCAGAGTTGAAGGACGGGTGGTGGACTGGTGTGCGCCTCCGTCTTTCAGGTAGATGGGGCGGCAAAGGATGGGGATGACCTCATTTTGGTGAACAGGTTTATCTCACTCTGAGGGTTGTCCGAAGCACCAGGGGACGCCGATGCAGACTGCGTGGTTGGGAGATGCGTGGCTGCGGGACTAAGGGTTTCCAATATGGAGGCCATGAGGGACAGACCCCGGAAGCAGAAGGTTGGGGAGGCAGGTGACCGTTCCAGACCGGACTTCGTGATGGGCCTGGCCCTATGGTAGAGCGCCAGGGATGGGATCCCCGCAGGTCGAGGATCCACGGGCGTTGTCCTCGCTGCATTCCATCTTGTGGATTGCCTCCTGGCGGTGATCGGTTGCGGACACTCACAATGCCCTTCAAGGCCCCGGGGGGGGTCGGCCCATCAGACGTGCAGCGCCCGAATGACTTCGCCGGGCGTTTTCCGGCCAATTCTCACGAGCGTTCTGCCCAAACCAGGATTGGTTTGGGCAGAACGCTCGTGAGAATTGGCCGGCGTAGGGCAGCCCTGCGGACAGCCCTGCTCTCCATGGCCCAGGGCCCTTTCTCGCCCAGGGCTTGTTGCTGCCGCCCCGAAATGGCACAGAAAAGAAGCGGCCCACCTGGGCACGCCGGCGCAGTGGAGCGTTCCCGGAGCAGAGTTGAAGGACGGGTGGTGGCCTGGTGTGCGCCTCCGTCTTTCGGGTAGATCGGGCGGTCAAGGATGGGGATGACCTCATTTTGGTCATACAGGTTTATCACACTCTGAGCGTTGTCTGAAGCACCAGGAGGCGCCGATGGAGACTGCGTGGTTGGGAGATGCGTGGCTGCGGGACTAAGGGTTTCCTATATGGAGGCCATGAGGGACAGGACCCCGGAAGCGGAAGGTTGGGGAAGCAGGAGAGCGTTCCAGACCGGACTTTGTGATGGGCCAGGCCCCATGGTAGACCGCCAGGGATGGGACCCCCGCAGGTCGAGGATCCACGGGCGTTGTCCTCGCTGCATTCCATCTTGTGGAGTGCCTCCTGGCGGCGATCCGGTGCGGACACTCAGAATGCCCTTCAAGGCCCTTGGGTGGGGCGGCCCAGCAGACGAGCAGCACCCGAATAACTTCGCCCGGCGTTTTCCGGCCAATTCTCACGAGCGTTCTGCCCAAACCAGGATTGGTTTGGGCAGAACGCTCGTGAGAATAGGCCGGCGTAGGTCAGTCCTGGGGACAGCCCTGCTCTCCATGGCCCAGGGCCCTTTCTCGCCCAGGGCTTGTTGCTGCCGCCCAGAAATGGCACGGAAAAGAAGCGGACCACCCGGGCACGCCGGTGCAGTGGAGCGTTCCCGGAGCAGAGTTGAAGGACGGGTGGTGGCCTGGTGTGCGCCTCCGCCTTTCGGGTAGATCGGGCGGCCAAGGATGGGGATGACCTCATTTTGGTCATACAGGTTTATCACACTCTGAGCGTTGTCTGAAGCACCAGGAGGTGCGGATGGAGACTGCGTGGTTGGGAGATGCGTGGCTGCGGTACTAAGGGTTTCCGATATGGAGGCCATGAGGGACAGGACCCCGGAAGCAGAAGGTTGGGGAAGCAGGCGAGAGTTCCAGACCGGACTTTGTGATGGGCCAGGCCCCATGGTAGACCGCCAGGGATGGGACCCCCGCAGGTCGAGGATCCACGGTCGTTGTCCTCGCTGCATTCCATCTCGTGGAGTGCCTCCTGGCGGCGATCCGGTGCGGACACTCACAATGCCCTTCAAGGCCCCGGGGTGGGGCGGCCCAGCAGACGTGCAGCGCCCGAATGACTTCGCCGGGCGTTTTCCGGCCAATTCTCACGAGCGTTCTGCCCAAACCAGGATTGGTTTGGGCAGAACGCTCGTGAGAATTGGTCGGCGTAGGGCAGCCCTGCGGACAGCCCTGCTCTCCATGGCCCAGGGCCCTTTCTCGCCCAGGGCCCTTTCTCGCCCAGGGCTTCTTGCTGCCGCCCCGAAATGGCACGGAAAAGAAGTGGCCCAACTGGGCACGCCGGCGCAGTGGAGTGTTCCCGGCTCAGAGTTGAAGGACGGGTGGTGGACTGGTGTGCGCCTCCGTCTTTCAGGTAGATGGGGCGGCAAAGGATGGGGATGACCTCATTTTGGTGAACAGGTTTATCTCACTCTGAGGGTTGTCCGAAGCACCAGGGGACGCCGATGCAGACTGCGTGGTTGGGAGATGCGTGGCTGCGGGACTAAGGGTTTCCAATATGGAGGCCATGAGGGACAGGACCCCGGAAGCAGAAGGTTGGGGAGGCAGGTGACCGTTCCAAACCGGACTTCGTGATGGGCCTGGCCCTATGGTAGAGCGCCAGGGATGGGACCCCCGCAGGTCGAGGAACCACGGGCGTTGTCCTCGCTGCATTCCATCTTCTGGATTGCCTCCTGGCGGTGATCGGTTGTGGACACTCACAATGCCCTTCAAGGCCCCGGGGGGGGTCGGCCCAGCAGACGTGCAGCGCCCGAATGACTTCGCTGGGCGTTTTCCGGCCAATTCTCACGAGCGTTCTGCCCAAACCAGGATTGGTTTGGGCAGAACGCTCGTGAGAATTGGCCGGCGTAGGGCAGCCCTGCGGACAGCCCTGCTCTCCATGGCCCAGGGCCCTTTCTCGCCCAGGGCTTGTTGCTGCCGCCCCGAAATGGCACGGAAAAGAAGCGGCCCACCTGGGCACGCCGGCGCAGTGGAGCGTTCCCGGAGCAGAGTTGAAGGACGGTTGGTGGCCTGGTGTGCGCCTCCGTCTTTCGGGTAGATCGGGCGGTCAAGGATGGGGATGACCTCATTTTGGTCATACAGGTTTATCACACTCTGAGCGTTGTCTGAAGCACCAGGAGGCGCCGATGGAGACTGCGTGGTTGGGAGATGCGTGGCTGCGGGACTAAGGGTTTCCAATATGGAGGCCATGAGGGACAGGACCCCGGAAGCGGAAGGTTGGGGAAGCAGGCGAGCGTTCCAGACCGGACTTTGTGATGGGCCAGGCCCCATGGTAGACCGCCAGGGATGGGACCCCCGCAGGTCGAGGATCCACGGGCGTTGTCCTCGCTGCATTCCATCTTGTGGAGTGCCTCCTGGCGGCGATCCGGTGCGGACACTCACAATGCCCTTCAAGGCCCCGGGGTGGGGCGGCCCAGCAGACGTGCAGCGCCCGAATGACTTCGCCAGGCGTTTTCCGGCCAATTCTCACGAGCGTTCTGCCCAAACCAGGATTGGTTTGGGCAGAACGCTCGTGAGAATTGGCCGGCGTAGGTCAGCCCTGCGGACAGCCCTGCTCTCCATGGCCCAGGGCCCTTTATCGCCCAGGGCCCTTTCTCGCCCAGGGCTTGTTGCTGCCGCCCAGAAATGGCACGGAAAAGAAGCGGCCCAACTGGGCACGCCGGCGCAGTGGAGTGTTCCCGGCTCAGAGTTGAAGGACGGGTGGTGGACTGGTGTGCGCCTCCGTCTTTCAGGTAGATGGGGCGGCAAAGGATGGGGATGACCTCATTTTGGTGAACAGGTTTATCTCACTCTGAGGGTTGTCCGAAGCACCAGGGGACGCCGATGCAGACTGCGTGGTGGGGAGATGCGTGGCTGCGGGACTAAGGGTTTCCAATATGGAGGCCATGAGGGACAGGACCCCGGAAGCAGAAGGTTGGGGAGGCAGGTGACCGTTCCAGACCGGACTTCGTGATGGGCCTGGCCCTATGGTAGAGCGCCAGGGATGGGATCCCCGCAGGTCGAGGATCCACGGGCGTTGTCCTCGCTGCATTCCATCTTGTGGATTGCCTCCTGGCGGTGATCGGTTGCGGACACTCACAATGCCCTTCAAGGCCCCGGGGGGGGTCGGCCCATCAGACGTGCAGCGCCCGAATGACTTCGCCGGGCGTTTTCCGGCCAATTCTCACGAGCGTTCTGCCCAAACCAGGATTGGTTTGGGCAGAACGCTCGTGAGAATTGGCCGGCGTAGGGCAGCCCTGCGGACAGCCCTGCTCTCCATGGCCCAGGGCCCTTTCTCGCCCAGGGCTTGTTGCTGCCGCCCCGAAATGGCACAGAAAAGAAGCGGCCCACCTGGGCACGCCGGCGCAGTGGAGCGTTCCCGGAGCAGAGTTGAAGGACGGGTGGTGGCCTGGTGTGCGCCTCCGTCTTTCGGGTAGATCGGGCGGTCAAGGATGGGGATGACCTCATTTTGGTCATACAGGTTTATCACACTCTGAGCGTTGTCTGAAGCACCAGGAGGCGCCGATGGATACTGCGTGGTTGGGAGATGCGTGGCTGCGGGACTAAGGGTTTCCTATATGGAGGCCATGAGGGACAGGACCCCGGAAGCGGAAGGTTGGGGAAGCAGGAGAGCGTTCCAGACCGGACTTTGTGATGGGCCAGGCCCCATGGTAGACCGCCAGGAATGGGACCCCCGCAGGTCGAGGATCCACGGGCGTTGTCCTCGCTGCATTCCATCTTGTGGAGTGCCTCCTGGCGGCGATCCGGTGCGGACACTCACAATGCCCTTCAAGGCCCTGGGGTGGGGCGGCCCAGCAGACGTGCAGCGCCCGAATGACTTCGCCAGGCGTTTTCCGGCCAATTCTCACGAGCGTTCTGCCCAAACCAGGATTGGTTTGGGCAGAACGCTCGTGAGAATTGGCCGGCGTAGGTCAGCCCTGCGGACAGCCCTGCTCTCCATGGCCCAGGGCCCTTTATCGCCCAGGGCCCTTTCTCGCCCAGGGCTTGTTGCTGCCGCCCCGAAATGGCACGGAAAAGAAGCGGCCCAACTGGGCACGCCGGCGCAGTGGAGTGTTCCCGGCTCAGAGTTGAAGGACGGGTGGTGGACTGGTGTGCGCCTCCGTCTTTCAGGTAGATGGGGCGGCAAAGGATGGGGATGACCTCATTTTGGTGAACAGGTTTATCTCACTCTGAGGGTTGTCCGAAGCACCAGGGGACGCCGATGCAGACTGCGTGGTTGGGAGATGCGTGGCTGCGGGACTAAGGGTTTCCAATATGAAGGCCATGAGGGACAGGACCCCGGAGCAGAAGGTTGGGGAGGCAGGTGAGCGTTCCAAACCGGACTTCGTGATGGGCCTGGCCCTATGGTAGAGCGCCAGGGATGGGATCCCCGCAGGTCGAGGATCCACGGGCGTTGTCCTCGCTGCATTCCATCTTGTGGATTGCCTCCTGGCGGTGATCGGTTGCGGACACTCACAATGCCCTTCAAGGCCCCGGGGGGGGTCGGCCCAGCAGACGTGCAGCGCCCGAATGACTTCGCCGGGCGTTTTCCGGCCAATTCTCACGAGCGTTCTGCCCAAACCAATTGGGCAGAACGCTCGTGAGAATTGGCCGGCGTAGGTCAGCCCTGCGGTCAGCCCTGCTCTCCATGGCCCAGGGCCCTTTCTCGCCCAGGGCTTGTTGCTGCCGCCCCGAAATGGCACGGAAAAGAAGCGGCACACCTGGGCACGCCGGCGCAGTGGAGCGTTCCCGGAGCAGAGTTGAAGGACGGGTGGTGGCCTGGTGTGCGCCTCTGTCTTTCGGGTAGATCGGGCGGTCAAGGATGGGGATGACCTCATTTTGGTCATACAGGTTTATCACACTCTGAGCGTTGTCTGAAGCACCAGGAGGCGCCGATGGAGACTGCCTGGTTGGGAGATGCGTGGCTGCGGGACTAAGGGTTTCCAATATGGAGGCCATGAGGGACAGGACCCCGGAAGCGGAAGGTTGGGGAAGCAGGCGAGCGTTCCAGACCGGACTTTGTGATGGGCCAGGCCCCATGGTAGACCGCCAGGGATGGGACCCCCGCAGGTCGAGGATCCACGGGCGTTGTCCTCGCTGCATTCCATCTTGTGGAGTGCCTCCTGGCGGCGATCCGGTGCGGACACTCACAATGCCCTTCAAGGCCCCGGGGTGGGGCGGCCCAGCAGACGTGCAGCGCCCGAATGACTTCGCCAGGCGTTTTCCGGCCAATTCTCACGAGCGTTCTCCCAAACCAGGATTGGTTTGGGCAGAACGCTCGTGAGAATTGGCCGGCGTAGGTCAGCCCTGCGGACAGCCCTGCTCTCCATGGCCCAGGGCCCTTTATCGCCCAGGGCCCTTTCTCGCCCAGGGCTTGTTGCTGCCGCCCAGAAATGGCACGGAAAAGAAGCGGCCCAACTGGGCACGCCGGCGCAGTGGAGTGTTCCCGGCTCAGAGTTGAAGGACGGGTGGTGGACTGGTGTGCGCCTCCGTCTTTCAGGTAGATGGGGCGGCAAAGGATGGGGATGACCTCATTTTGGTGAACAGGTTTATCTCACTCTGAGGGTTGTCCGAAGCACCAGGGGACGCCGATGCAGACTGCGAGGTTGGGAGATGCGTGGCTGAGGGACTAAGGGTTTCCAATATGGAGGCCATGAGGGACAGACCCCGGAAGCAGAAGGTTGGGGAGGCAGGTGGCGTTCCAAACCGGACTTCATGATGGGCCTGGCCCTATGGTAGAGCGCCAGGGATGGGATCCCCGCAGGTCGAGGATCCAGGGGCGTTTTCCTCGCTGCATTCCATCTTGTGGATTGCCTCCTGGCGGTGATCGGTTGCGGACACTCACAATGCCCTTCAAGGCCCCGGGGGGGGTCGGCCCAGCAGACGTGCAGCGCCCGAATGACTTCGCCGGGCGTTTTCCGGCCAATTCTCACGAGCGTTCTGCCCAAACCAGGATAGGTTTGGGCAGAACGCTCGTGAGAATTGGTCGGCGTAGGGCAGAACTGCGGACAGCCCTGCTCTCCATGGCCCAGGGCCCTTTCTCGCCCAGGGCTTGTTGTTGCCGCCCCGAAATGGCACGGAAAAGAATCGGCCCACCTGGGCACGCCGGCGCAGTGGAGCGTTCCCGGAGCAGAGTTGAAGGACGGGTGGTGGCCTGGTGTGCGCCTCCGTCTTTCGGGTAGATCGGGCGGTCAAGGATGGGGATGACCTCATTTTGGACATACAGGTTTATCACACTCTGAGCGTTGTCTGAAGCACCAGGAGGCGCCGATGGAGACTGCGTGGTTGGGAGATGCGTGGCTGCGGGACTAAGGGTTTCCAATATGGAGGCCATGAGGGACAGGACCCCGGAAGCGGAAGGTTGGGGAAGCAGGCGAGCGTTCCAGACCGGACTTTGTGATGGGCCAGGCCCCATGGTAGACCGCCAGGGATGGGACCCCCGCAGGTCGAGGATCCACGGGCGTTGTCCTCGCTGCATTCCATCTTGTGGAGTGCCTCCTGGCGGCGATCCGGTGCGGACACTCACAATGCCCTTCAAGGCCCCGGGGTGGGGCGGCCCAGCAGACGTGCAGCGCCCGAATGACTTCGCCAGGCGTTTTCCGGCCAATTCTCACGAGCGTTCTGCCCAAACCAGGATTGGTTTGGGCAGAACGCTCGTGAGAATTGGCCGGCGTAGGTCAGCCCTGCGGACAGCCCTGCTCTCCATGGCCCAGGGCTCTTTATCGCCCAGGGCCCTTTCTCGCCCAGGGCTTGTTGCTGCCGCCCAGAAATGGCACGGAAAAGAAGCGGCCCAACTGGGCACGCCGGCGCAGTGTAGTGTTCCCGGCTCAGAGTTGAAGGACGGGTCGTGGACTGGTGTGCGCCTGGGTCTTTCAGGTAGATGGGGCGGCAAAGGATGGGGATGACCTCATTTTGGTGAACAGGTTTATCTCACTCTGAGGGTTGTCCGAAGCACCAGGGGACGCCGATGCAGACTGCGTGGTTGGGAGATGCGTGGCTGCGGGACTAAGGGTTTCCAATATGGAGGCCATGAGGGACAGGACCCCGGAAGCAGAAGGTTGGGGAGGCAGGTGAGCGTTCCAAACCGGACTTCGTGATGGGCCTGGCCCTATGGTAGAGCGCCAGGGATGGGACCCCCGCAGGTCGAGGATCCACGGGCGTTGTCCTCGCTGCATTCCATCTTGTGGATTGCCTCCTGGCGGTGATCGGTTGTGGACACTCACAATGCCCTTCAAGGCCCCGGGGGGGTCGGCCCAGCAGACGTGCAGCGCCCGAATGACTTCGCCGGGCGTTTTCCGGCCAATTCTCACGAGCGTTCTGCCCAAACCAGGATTGGTTTGGGCAGAACGCTCGTGAGAATTGGCCGGCGTAGGGCAGCCCTGCGGACAGCCCTGCTCTCCATGGCCCAGGGCCCTTACTCGCCCAGGGCTTGTTGCTGCCGCCCCGAATTGGCACGGAAAAGAAGCGGCCCACCTGGGCACGCCGGCGCAGTGGAGCGTTCCCGGAGCAGAGTTGAAGGACGGGTGGTGGCCTGGTGTGCGCCTCCGTCTTTCGGGTAGATCGGGCGGTCAAGGATGGGGATGACCTCATTTTGGTCATACAGGTTTATCACACTCTGAGCGTTGTCTGAAGCACCAGGAGGCGCCGATGGAGACTGCGTGGTAGGGAGATGCGTGGCTGCGGGACTAAGGGTTTCCAATATGGAGGCCATGAGGGACAGGACCCCGGAAGCGGAAGGTTGGGGAAGCAGGCGAGCGTTCCAGACCGGACTTTGTGATGGGCCAGGCCCCATGGTAGACCGCCGGGATGGGACCCCCGCAGGTCGAGGATCCACGGGCGTTGTCCTCGCTGCATTCCATCTTGTGGAGTGCCTCCTGGCGGCGATCCGGTGCGGACACTCACAATGCCCTTCAAGGCCCCGGGGTGGGGCGGCCCAGCAGACGTGCAGCGCCCGAATGACTTCGCCAGGCGTTTTCCGGCCAATTCTCACGAGCGTTCTGCCCAAACCAGGATTGGTTTGGGCAGAACGCTCGTGAGAATTGGCCGGCGTAGGGCAGCCCTGCGGACAGCCCTGCTCTCCATGGCCCAGGGCCCTTTATCGCCCAGGGCCCTTTCTCGCCCAGGGCTTGTTGCTGCCGCCCAGAAATGGCACGGAAAAGAAGCGGCCCAACTGGGCACGCCGGCGCAGTGGAGTGTTCCCGGCTCAGAGTTGAAGGACGGGTGGTGGACTGGTGTGCGCCTCCGTCTTTCAGGTAGATGGGGCGGCAAAGGATGGGGATGACCTCATTTTGGTCATACAGGTTTAATCACACTCTGAGCGTTGTCTGAAGCACCAGGATGCGCTGATGGAGACTGCGTGGTTGGGAGATGCGTGGCTGCGGGACTAAGGGTTTCCGATATGGAGGCCATGAGGGACAGGACCCCGGAAGCAGAAGGTTGGGGAAGCAGGCGAGCGTTCCAGACCGGACTTTGTGATGGGCCTGGCCCCAGGGTAGACCGCCAGGAATGGGACCCCCGCAGATCGAGGATCCACGGGCGTTGTCCTCGCTGCATTCCATCTTGTGGAGTGCCTCCTGGCGGCGATTCGGTGCGGACACTCACAATGCCCTTCAAGGCCCCGGGGTGGGGCGCCCCAGCAGACTTGCAGCGCCCGAATGAGTTCGCCGGGCGTTTTCCGGCCAATTGTCACGAGCG
The DNA here is from genome assembly GCF_964662115.1 of Mustela nivalis. NCBI lineage: Eukaryota > Metazoa > Chordata > Mammalia > Carnivora > Mustelidae > Mustela > Mustela nivalis. Next base: position 38,142 of record NW_028136271.1, on the reverse strand, counting down.
TTCTGCCCAAACCAGGATTGGTTTGGGCAGAACGCTCGTGAGAATTGGCCGGCGTAGGTCAGCCCTGCGGACAGCCCTGCTCTCCATGGCCCAGGGCCCTTTATCGCCCAGGGCCCTTTCTCGCCCAGGGCTTGTTGCTGCCGCCCAGAAATGGCACGGAAAAGAAGCGGCCCAACTGGGCACGCCGGCGCAGTGGAGTGTTCCCGGCTCAGAGTTGAAGGACGGGTGGTGGACTGGTGTGCGCCTCCGTCTTTCAAGTAGATGGGGCGGCAAAGGATGGGGATGACCTCATTTTGGTGAACAGGTTTATCTCACTCTGAGGGTTGTCCGAAGCACCAGGGGACGCCGATGCAGACTGCGTGGTTGGGAGATGCGTGGCTGCGGGACTAAGGGTTTCCAATATGGAGGCCATGAGGGACAGGACCCCGGAAGCAGAAGGTTGGGGAGGCAGGTGAGCGTTCCAAACCGGACTTCGTGATGGGCCTGGCCCTATGGTAGAGCGCCAGGGATGGGACCCCCGCAGGTCGAGGATCCACGGGCGTTGTCCTCGCTGCATTCCATCTTGTGGATTGCCTCCTGGCGGTGATCGGTTGCGGACACTCACAATGCCCTTCAAGGCCCCGGGGGGGTCGGCCCAGCAGACGTGCAGCGCCCGAATGACTTCGCCGGGCGTTTTCCGGCCAATTCTCACGAGCGTTCTGCCCAAACCAGGATTGGTTTGGGCAGAACGCTCGTGAGAATTGGCCGGCGTAGGGCAGCCCTGCGGACAGCCCTGCTCTCCATGGCCCAGGGCCCTTTCTCGCCCAGGGCTTGTTGCTGCCGCCCCGAAATGGCACGGAAAAGAAGCGGCCCACCTGGGCACGCCGGCGCAGTGGAGCGTTCCCGGAGCAGATTGGAAGGACGGGTGGTGGCCTGGTGTGCGCCTCAATGTTGTGGGTAGATCGGGCGGCCAAGGATGGGGATGACCTCATTTTGGTCATACAGGTTTATCACACTCTGAGCGTTGTCTGAAGCACCAGGATGCGCTGATGGAGACTGCGTGGTTGGGAGATGCGTGGCTGCGGGACTAAGGGTTTCCGATATGGAGGCCATGAGGGACAGGACCCCGGAAGCAGAAGGTTGGGGAAGCAGGCGAGCGTTCCAGACTGGACTTTGTGATGGGCCTGGCCCCAGGGTAGACCGCCAGGAATGGGACCCCCGCAGGTCGAGGATCCACGGGCGTTGTCCTCGCTGCATTCCATCTTGTGGAGTGCCTCCTGGCGGCGATTCGGTGCGGACACTCACAATGCCCTTCAAGGCCCCGGGGTGGGGCGCCCCAGCAGACTTGCAGCGCCCGAATGAGTTCGCCGGGCGTTTTCCGGCCAATTCTCACGAGCGTTCTGCCCAAACCAGGATTGGTTTGGGCAGAACGCTCGTGAGAATTGGCCGGCGTAGGGGAGCCCTGCGGACAGCCCTGCTCTCCATGGCCCAGGGCCCTTTCTCGCCCAGGGCTTGTTGCTGCCGCCCAGAATCGCACGGAAAAGAAGCGGCCCACCCGGGCACGCCAGCGCAGTGGAGCGTTCCCGGAGCAGAGTTGAAGGACGGGTGGTGGCCTGGTGTGCGCCTCCGTCTTTCGGGTAGATCGGGCGGTCAAGGATGGGGATGACCTCATTTTGGTCATACAGGTTTATCACACTCTGAGCGTTGTCTGAAGCACCAGGAGGCGCCGATGGAGACTGCGTGGTTGGGAGATGCGTGGCTGCGGGACTAAGGGTTTCCAATATGGAGGCCATGAGGGACAGGACCCCGGAAGCGGAAGGTTGGGGAAGCAGGCGAGCGTTCCAGACCGGACTTTGTGATGGGCCAGGCCCCATGGTAGACCGCCAGGGATGGGACCCCCGCAGGTCGAGGATCCACGGGCGTTGTCCTCGCTGCATTCCATCTTGTGGAGTGCCTCCTGGCGGCGATCCGGTGCGGACATTCACAATGCCCTTCAAGGCCCCAAGGTGGGGCGGCCCAGCAGACGTGCAGCGCCCGAATGACTTCGCCAGGCGTTTTCTGGCCAATTCTCACGAGCGTTCTGCCCAAACCAATCCTGGTTTGGGCAGAACGCTCGTGAGAATTGGCCGGCGTAGGTCAGTCCTGCGGACAGCCCTGCTCTCCATGGCCCAGGGCCCTTTATCGCCCAGGGCCCTTTCTCGCCCAGGGCTTGTTGCTGCCGCCCAGAAATGGCACGGAAAAGAAGCGGCCCAACTGGGCACGCCGGCGCAGTGGAGTGTTCCCGGCTCAGAGTTGAAGGACGGGTGGTGGACTGGTGTGCGCCTCTGTCTTTCAGGTAGATGGGGCGGCAAAGGATGGGGATGACCTCATTTTGGTGAACAGGTTTATCTCACTCTGAGGGTTGTCCGAAGCACCAGGGGACGCCGATGCAGACTGCGTGGTTGGGAGATGCGTGGCTGCGGGACTAAGGGTTTCCAATATGGAGGCCATGAGGGACAGGACCCCGGAAGCAGAAGGTTGGGGAGGCAGGTGAGCGTTCCAAACCGGACTTCGTGATGGGCCTGGCCCTATGGTAGAGCGCCAGGGATGGGACCCCCGCAGGTCGAGGATCCACGGGCGTTGTCCTCGCTGCATTCCATCTTGTGGATTGCCTCCTGGCGGTGATCGGTTGCGGACACTCACAATGCCCTTCAAGGCCCCGGGGGGGTCGGCCCAGCAGACGTGCAGCGCCCGAATGACTTCGCCGGGCGTTTTCCGGCCAATTCTCACGAGCGTTCTGCCCAAACCAGGATTGGTTTAGGCAGAACGCTCGTGAGAATGGGCCGGCGTAGGGCAGCCCTGCGGACAGCACTGCTCTCCATGGCCCAGGGCCCTTTCTCGCCCAGGGCTTCTTGCTGCCGCCCCGAAATGGCACGGAAAAGAAGCGGCCCACCTGGGCACGCCGGCGCAGTGGAGCGTTCCCGGAGCAGAGTTGAAGGACGGGTGGTGGCCTGGTGTGCGCCTCCGTCTTTCGGGTAGATCGGGCGGTCAAGGATGGGGATGACCTCATTTTGGTCATACAGGTTTATCACACTCTGAGCGTTGTCTGAAGCACCAGGAGGCGCCGATGGAGACTGCGTGGTTGGGAGATGCGTGGCTGCGGGACTAAGGGTTTCCAATATGGAGGCCATGAGGGACAGGACCCCGGAAGCGGAAGGTTGGGGAAGCAGGCGAGCGTTCCCGACCGGACTTTGTGATGGGCCAGGCCCCATGGTAGACCGCCAGGGATGGGACCCCCGCAGGTCGAGGATCCACGGGCGTTGTCCTCGCTGCGTTCCATCTTGTGGAGTGCCTCCTGGCGGCGATCCGGTGCGGACACTCACAATGCCCTTCAAGGCCCCGGGGTGGGGCGGCCCAGCAGACGTGCAGCGCCCGAATGACTTCGCCAGGCGTTTTCCGGCCAATTCTCACGAGCGTTCTCCCAAACCAGGATTGGTTTGGGCAGAACGCTCGTGAGAATTGGCCGGCGTAGGTCAGCCCTGCGGACAGCCCTGCTCTCCATGGCCCAGGGCCCTTTATCGCCCAGGGCCCTTTCTCGCCCAGTGCTTGTTGCTGCCGCCCAGAAATGGCACGGAAAAGAAGCGGCCCAACTGGGCACGCCGGCGCAGTGGAGTGTTCCCGGCTCAGAGTTGAAGGACGGGTGGTGGACTGGTGTGCGCCTCCGTCTTTCAGGTAGATGGGGCGGCAAAGGATGGGGATGACCTCATTTTGGTGAACAGGTTTATCTCACTCTGAGGGTTGTCCGAAGCACCAGGGGACGCCGATGCAGACTGCGTGGTTGGGAGATGCGTGGCTGCGGGACTAAGGGTTTCCAATATGGAGGCCATGAGGGACAGGACCCCGGAAGCAGAAGGTTGGGGAGGCAGGTGAGCGTTCCAAACCGGACTTCGTGATGGGCCTGGCCCTATGGTAGAGCGCCAGGGATGGGACCCCCGCAGGTCGAGGATCCACGGGCGTTGTCCTCGCTGCATTCCATCTTGTGGATTGCCTCCTGGCGGTGATCGGTTGCGGACACTCACAATGCCCTTCAAGGCCCCGGGGGGGTCGGCCCAGCAGACGTGCAGCGCCTGAATGACTTCGCCGGGCGTTTTCCGGCCAATTCTCACGAGCGTCTGCCCAAACCAGGATTGGTTTGGGCAGAACGCTCGTGAGAATTGGCCGGCGTAGGGCAGCCCGGCGGACAGCCCTGCTCTCCATGGCCCAGGGCCCTTTCTCGCCCAGGGCTTGTTGCTGCCGCCCCGAAATGGCACGGAAAAGAAGCGGCCCACCTGGGCACGACGGCGCAGTGGAGCGTTCCCGGAGCAGAGTTGAAGGACGGGTGGTGGCCTGGTGTGCACCTCCGTCTTTCGGGTAGATCGGGCGGTCAAGGATAGGGATGACCTCATTTTGGTCATACAGGTTTATCACACTCTGAGCGTTGTCTGAAGCACCAGGAGGCGCCGATGGAGACTGCGTGGTTGGGAGATGCGTGGCTGCGGGACTAAGGGTTTCCAATATGGAGGCCATGAGGGACAGGACCCCGGAAGCGGAAGGGGGGGGAAGCAGGCGAGCGTTCCAGACCGGACTTTGTGATGGGCCAGGCCCCATGGTAGACCGCCAGGGATGGGACCCCCGCAGGTCGAGGATCCACGGGCGTTGTCCTCGCTGCATTCCATCTTGTGGAGTGCCTCCTGGCGGCGATCCGGTGCGGACACTCACAATGCCCTTCAAGGCCCCGGGGTGGAGCGGCCCAGCAGAGTTGCAGCGCCCGAATGACTTCGCCAGGCGTTTTCCGGCCAATTCTCACGAGCGTTCTGCCCAAACCAGGATTGGTTTGGGCAGAACGCTCATGAGAATTGGCCGGCGTAGGTCAGCCCTGCGGACAGCCCTGCTCTCCATGGCCCAGGGCCTTTTCTCGCCCAGGGCTTGTTGCTGCCGCCCAGAAATGGCACGGAAAAGAAGCGGCCCAACTGGGCACGCCGGCGCAGTGGAGTGTTCCCGGCTCAGAGTTGAAGGACGGGTGGTGGACTGGTGTGCGCCTCCGTCTTTCAGGTAGATGGGGCGGCAAAGGATGGGGATGACCTCATTTTGGTGAACAGGTTTATCTCACTCTGAGGGTTGTCCGAAGCACCAGGGGACGCCGATGCAGACTGCGTGGTTGGGAGATGCGTGGCTGCGGGACTAAGGGTTTCCAATATGGAGGCCATGAGGGACAGGACCCCGGAAGCAGAAGGTTGGGGAGGCAGGTGAGCGTTCCAAACCGGACTTCGTGATGGGCCTGGCCCTATGGTAGAGCGCCAGGGATGGGACCCCCGCAGGTCGAGGATCCACGGGCGTTTTCCTCGCTGCATTCCATCTTGTGGATTGCCTCCTGGCGGTGATCGGTTGCGGACACTCACAATGCCCTTCAAGGCCCCGGGGGGGTCGGCCCAGCAGACGTGCAGCGCCCGAATGACTTCGCCGGGCGTTTTCCGGCCAATTCTCACGAGCGTTCTGCCCAAACCAGGATTGGTTTAGGCAGAACGCTCGTGAGAATTGGCCGGCGTAGGGCAGCCCTGCGGACAGCCCTGCTCTCCATGGCCCAGGGCACTTTCTCGCCCAGGGCTTGTTGCTGCCGCCCCGAAATGGCACGGAAAAGAAGCGGCCCACCTGGGCACGCCGGCGCAGTGGAGCGTTCCCGGAGCAGAGTTGAAGGACGGGTGGTGGCCTGGTGTGCGCCTCCGTCTTTCGTGTAGATCGGGCGGTCAAGGATGGGGATGACCTCATTTTGGTCATACAGGTTTATCACACTCTGAGCGTTGTCTGAAGCACCAGGAGGCGCCGATGGAGACTGCGTGGTTGGGAGATGCGTGGCTGCGGGACTAAGGTTTTCCAATATGGAGGCCATGAGGGACAGGACCCCGGAAGCGGAAGGTTGGGGAAGCAGGCGAGCGTTCCAGACCGGACTTTGTGATGGGCCAGGCCCCATGGTAGACCGCCAGGGATGGGACCCCCGCAGGTCGAGGATCCACGGGCGTTGTCCTCGCTGCATTCTATCTTGTGGAGTGCCTCCTGGCGGCGATCCGGTGCGGACACTCACAATGCCCTTCAAGGCCCCGGGGTGGGGCGGCCCAGCAGACGTGCAGCGCCCGAATGACTTCGCCAGGCGTTTTCCGGCCAATTCTCACGAGCGTTCTCCCAAACCAGGATTGGTTTTGGCAGAACGCTCGTGAGAATTGGCCGGCGTAGGTCAGCCCTGCGGACAGTCCTGCTCTCCATGGCCCAGGGCCCTTTATCGCCCAGGGCCCTTTCTCGCCCAGGGCTTGTTGCTGCCGCCCAGAAATGGCACGGAAAAGAAGCGGCCCAACTGGGCACGCCGGCGCAGTGGAGTGTTCCCGGCTTAGAGTTGAAGGACGGGTGGTGGACTGGTGTGCGCCTCCGTCTTTCAGGTAGATGGGGCGGCAAAGGATGTGGATGACCTCATTTTGGTGAACAGGTTTATCTCACTCTGAGGGTTGTCCGAAGCACCAGGGGACGCCGATGCAGACTGCGTGGTTGGGAGATGCGTGGCTGCGGGTCTATGGGTTTCCAATATGGAGGCCATGAGGGACAGGACCCCGGAAGCAGATGGTTGGGGAGGCAGGTGACCGTTCCAAACCGGACTTCGTGCTGGGCCTGGCCCTATGGTAGAGCGCCAGGGATGGGACCCCCGCAGGTCGAGGATCCACGGGCGTTGTCCTCGCTGCATTCCATCTTGTGGATTGCCTCCTGGCGGTGATCGGTTGCGGACACTCACAATGCCCTTCAAGGCCCCGGGGGGGTCGGCCCAGCAGACGTGCAGCGCCCGAATGACTTCGCCGGGCGTTTTCCGGCCAATTCTCACGAGCGTTCTGCCCAAACCAGGATTAGTTTGGGCAGAACGCTCGTGAGAATTGGCCGGCGTAGGGCAGCCCTGCGGACAGCCCTGCTCTCCATGGCCCAGGGCCCTTTCTCGCCCAGGGCTTCTTGCTGCCGCCCCGAAATGGCACGGAAAAGAAGCGGCCCACCTGGGCACGCCGGCGCAGTGGAGCGTTCCCGGAGCAGAGTTGAAGGACGGGTGGTGGCCTGGTGTGCGCCTCCGTCTTTCGGGTAGATCGGGCGGTCAAGGATGGGGATGACCTCATTTTGGTCATACAGGTTTATCACACTCTGAGCGTTGTCTGAAGCACCAGGAGGCGCCGATGGAGACTGCGTGGTTGGGAGATGCGTGGTTGAGGGACTAAGGGTTTCAAATATGGAGGCCATGAGGGACAGGACCCCGGAAGCGGAAGGGTGGGGAAGCAGGCGAGCGTTCCAGACCGGACTTTGTAATGGGCCAGGCCCCATGGTAGACCGCCAGGGATGGGACCCCCGCAGGTCGAGGATCCACGGGCGTTGTCCTCGCTGCATTCCATCTTGTGGAGTGCCTCCTGGCGGCGATCCGGTGCGGACACTCACAATGCCCTTCAAGGCCCCGGGGTGGGGCGGCCCAGCAGACGTGCAGCGCCCGAATGACTTCGCCAGGCGTTTTCCGGCCAATTCTCACGAGCGTTCTGCCCAAACCAGGATTGGTTTTGGCAAAACGCTCGTGAGAATTGGCCGGCGTAGGTCAGCCCTGCTGACAGCCCTGCTCTCCATGGCCCAGGGCCCTTTATCGCCCAGGGCCCTTTCTCGCCCAGGGCTTGTTGCTGCCGCCCAGAAATGGCACGGAAAAGAAGCGGCCCAACTGGGCACGCCGGCGCAGTGGAGTGTTCCTGGCTCAGAGTTGAAGGACGGGTGGTGGACTGGTGTGCGCCTCCGTCTTTCAGGTAGATGGGGCCGCAAAGGATGGGGATGACCTCATTTTGGTGAACAGGTTTATCTCACTCTGAGGGTTGTCCGAAGCACCAGGGGACGCCGATGCAGACTGCGTGGTTGGGAGATGCGTGGCTGCGGGACTAAGGGTTTCCAATATGGAGGCCATGAGGGACAGGACCCCGAGAGCAGAAGGTTGGGGAGGCAGGTGAGCGTTCCAAACCGGACTTCGTGATGGGCCTGGCCCTATGGTAGAGCGCCAGGGATGGGACCCCCGCAGGTCGAGGATCCACGGGCGTTGTCCTCGCTGCATTCCATCTTGTGGATTGCCTCCTGGCGGTGATCGGTTGCGGACACTCACAATGCCCTTCAAGGCCCCGGGGGGGTCGGCCCAGCAGACGTGCAGCGCCCGAATGACTTCGCCGGGCGTTTTCCGGCCAATTCTCACGAGCGATCTGCCCAAACCAGGATTGGTTTAGGCAGAACGCTCGTGAGAATTGGCCGGCGTAGGGCAGCCCTGCGGACAGCCCTGCTCTCCATGGCCCAGGGCCCTTTCTCGCCCAGGGCTTCTTGCTGCCGCCCCGAAATGGCACGGAAAAGAAGCGGCCCACCTGGGCACGCCGGCGCAGTGGAGCGTTCCCGGAGCAGAGTTGAAGGACGGGTGGTGGCCTGGTGTGTGCCTCCGTCTTTCGGGTAGATCGGGCGGTCAAGGATGGGGATGACCTCATTTTGGTCATACAGGTTTATCACACTCTGAGCGTTGTCTGAAGCACCAGGAGGCGCCGATGGAGACTGCGTGGTTGGGAGATGCGTGGCTGCGGGACTAAGGGTTTCCAATATGGAGGCCATGAGGGACAGGACCCCGGAAGCGGAAGGTTGGGGAAGCAGGCGAGCGTTCCAGACCGGACTTTGTGATGGGCCAGGCCCCATGGTAGACCGCCAGGGATGGGACCCCCGCAGGTCGAGGATCCACGGGCGTTGTCCTCGCTGCATTCCATCTTGTGGAGTGCCTCCTGGCGGCGATCCGGTGCGGACACTCACAATGCCCTTCAAGGCCCCGGGGGGGTCGGCCCAGCAGACGTGCAGCGCCCGAATGACTTCGCCGGGCGTTTTCCGGCCAATTCTCACGAGCGTTCTGCCCAAACCAGGATTGGTTTGGGGAGAACGCTCGTGAGAATTGGCCGCCGTAGGTCAGTCCTGCGGACAGCCCTGCTCTCCATGGCCCAGGGCCCTTTCTCGCCCAGGGCTTGTTGCTGCCGCCCAGAAATGGCACGGAAAAGAAGCGGCCCACCCGGGCACGCCGGCGCAGTGGAGCGTTCCTGGAGCAGAGTTGAAGGACGGGTGGTGGCCTGGTGTGCGCCTCCGCCTTTCGGGTAGATCGGGCGGTCAAGGATGGGGATGACCTCATTTTGGTCATACAGGTTTATCACAGTCTGAGCGTTGTCTGAAGCACCAGGAGGCGCCGATGGAGACTGCGTGGTTGGGAGATGCGTGGCTGCGGGACTAAGGGTTTCCAATATGGAGGCCATGAGGGACAGGACCCCGGAAGCGGAAGGTTGGGGAAGCAGGCGAGCGTTCCAGACCGGACTTTGTGATGGGCCAGGCACCATGGTAGACCGCCAGGGATGGACCCCCGCAGGTCGAGGATCCACGGGCGTTGTCCTAGCTTCATTCCATCTTGTGGAGTGCCTCCTGGCGGCGATCCGGTGCGGACACTCACAATGCCCTTCAAGGCCCCGGGGTGGGGCGGCCCAGCAGACGTGCAGCGCCCGAATGACTTCGCCAGGCGTTTTCCGGCCAATTCTCACGAGCGTTCTGCCCAAACCAGGATTGGTTTGGGCAGAACGCTCGTGAGAATTGGCCGGCGTAGGTCAGCCCTGCGGACAGCCCTGCTCTCCATGGCCCAGGGCCCTTTATCGCCCAGGGCCCTTTCTCGCCCAGGGCTTGTTGCTGCCGCCCAGAAATGGCACGGAAAAGAAGCGGCCCAACTGGGCACGCCGGCGCAGTGGAGTGTTCCCGGCTCAGAGTTGAAGGACGGGTGGTGGACTGGTGTGCGCCTCCGTCTTTCAGGTAGATGGGGCGGCAAAGGATGGGGATGACCTCATTTTGGTGAACAGGTTTATCTCACTCTGAGGGTTGTCCGAAGCACCAGGGGACGCCGATGCAGACTGCGTGGTTGGGAGATGCGTGGCTGCGGGACTAAGGGTTTCCAATATGGAGGCCATGAGGGACAGGACCCCGGAAGCAGAAGGTTGGGGAGGCAGGTGAGCGTTCCAAACCGGACTTCGTGATGGGCCTGGCCCTATGGTAGAGCGCCAGGGATGGGACACCCGCAGGTCGAGGATCCACGGGCGTTGTCCTCGCTGCATTCCATCTTGTGGATTGCCTCCTGGCGGTGATCGGTTGCGGACACTCACAATGACCTTCAAGGCCCCGGGGGGGTCGGCCCAGCAGACGTGCAGCGCCCGAATGACTTCGCCGGGCGTTTTCCGGCCAATTCTCACGAGCGTTCTGCCCAAACCAGGATTCGTTTGGGCAGAACGCTCGTGAGAATTGGTCGGCGTAGGGCAGCCCTGCGGACAGCCCTGCTCTCCATGGCCCAGGGCCCTTTCTCGCCCCGGGCTTGTTGCTGCCGCCCCGAAATGGCACGGAAAAGAAGCGGCACACCTGGGCACGCCGGCGCAGTGTAGCGTTCCCGGAGTAGAGTTGAAGGACGGGTGGTGGCCTCGTGTGCGCCTCCGTCTTTCGGGTAGATCGGGCGGTCAAGGATGGGGATGACCTCATTTTGGTCATACAGGTTTATCACACTCTGAGCGTTGTCTGAAGCACCAGGAGGCGCCGATGGAGACTGCGTGGTTGGGAGATGCGTGGCTGCGGGACTAAGGGTTTCCAATATGGAGGCCATGAGGGACAGGACCCCGGAAGCGGAAGGTTGGGGAAGCAGGCGAGCGTTCCAGACCGGACTTTGTGATGGGCCAGGCCCCATGGTAGACCGCCAGGGATGGGACCCCCGCAGGTCGAGGATCCACGGGCGTTGTCCTCGCTGCATTCCATCTTGTGGAGTGCCTCCTGGCGGCGATCCGGTGCGGACACTCACAATGCCCTTCAAGGCCCCGGGGTGGGGCGGCCCAGCAGACGTGCAGCGCCCGAATGACTTCGCCAGGCGTTTTCCGGCCAATTCTCACGAGCGTTCTGCCCAAACCAGGATTGGTTTGGGCAGAACGCTCGTGAGAATTGGCCGGCGTAGGTCAGTCCTGCGGACAGCCCTGCTCTCCATGGCCCAGGGCCCTTTATCGCCCAGGGCCCTTTCTCGCCCAGGGCTTGTTGCTGCCGCCCAGAAATGGCACGGAAAAGAAGCGGCCCAACTGGGCATGCCGGCGCAGTGGAGTGTTCCCGGCTCAGAGTTGAAGGACGGGTGGTGGACTGGTGTGCGCCTCCGTCTTTCAGGTAGATGGGGCGGCAAAGGATGGGGATGACCTCATTTTGGTGAACAGGTTTATCTCACTCTGAGGGTTGTCCGAAGCACCAGGGGACGCCGATGCAGACTGCGTGGTTGGGAGATGCGTGGCTGCGGGACTAAGGGTTTCCAATATGGAGGCCATGAGGGACAGGACCCCGGAAGCAGAAGGTTGGGGAGGCAGGTGAGCGTTCCAAACCGGACTTCGTGATGGGCCTGGCCCTATGGTAGAGCGCCAGGGATGGGACCCCCGCAGGTCGAGGATCCACGGGCGTTGTCCTCGCTGCATTCCATCTTGTGGATTGCCTCCTGGCGGTGATCGGTTGCGGACACTCACAATGCCCTTCAAGGCCCCGGGGGGGTCGGCCCAGCAGACGTGCAGCGCCCGAATGACTTCGCCGGGCGTTTTCCGGCCAATTCTCACGAGCGTTCTGCCCAAACCAGGATTGGTTTGGGCAGAACGCTCGTGAGAATTGGCCGGCGTAGGGCAGCCCTGCGGACAGCCCTGCTCTCCATGGCCCAGGGCCCTTTCTCGCCCAGGGCTTGTTGCTGCCGCCCCGAAATGGCACGGAAAAGAAGCGGCCCACCTGGGCACGCCGGCGCAGTGGAGCGTTCCCGGAGCAGAGTTGAAGGACGGGTGGTGGCCTGGTGTGCGCCTCCGTCTTTCGGGTAGATCGGGCGGTCAAGGATGGGGATGACCTCATTTTGGTCATACAGGTTTATCACACTCTGAGCGTTGTCTGAAGCACCAGGAGGCGCCGATGGAGACTGCGTGGTTGGGAGATGCGTGGCTGCGGGACTAAGGGTTTCCAATATGGAGGCCATGAGGGACAGGACCCCGGAAGCGGAAGGGTGGGGAAGCAGGCGAGCGTTCCAGACCGGACTTTGTGATGGGCCAGGCCCCATGGTAGACCGCCAGGGATGGGACCCCCGCAGGTCGAGGATCCACGGGCGTTGTCCTCGCTGCATTCCATCTTGTGGAGTGCCTCCTGGCGGCGATCCGGTGCGGACACTCACAATGCCCTTCAAGGCCCCGGGGTGGGGCGGCCCAGCAGACGTGCAGCGCCCGAATGACTTCGCCAGGCGTTTTCCGGCCAATTCTCACGAGCGTTCTCCCAAACCAGGATTGGTTTGGGCAGAACGCTCGTGAGAATTGGCCGGCGTAGGTCAGTCCTGCGGACAGCCCTGCTCTCCATGGCCCAGGGCCCTTTATCGCCCAGGGCGCTTTCTCGCCCAGGGCTTGTTGCTGCCGCCCAGAAATGGCACGGAAAAGAAGCGGCCCAACTGGGCACGCCGGCGCAGTGGAGTGTTCCCGGCTCAGAGTTGAAGGACGGGTGGTGGACTGGTGTGCGCCTCCATCTTTCAGGTAGATGGGGCGGCAAAGGATGGGGATGACCTCATTTTGGTGAACAGGTTTATCTCACTCTGAGGGTTGTCCGAAGCACCAGGGGACGCCGATGCAGACTGCGTGGTCGGGAGATGCGTGGCTGCGGGACTAAGGGTTTCCAATATGGAGGCCATGAGGGACAGTACCCCGAGAGCAGAAGGTTGGGGAGGCAGGTGAGCGTTCCAAACCGGACTTCGTGATGGGCCTGGCCCTATGGTAGAGCGCCAGGGATGGGACCCCCGCAGGTCGAGGATCCACGGGCGTTGTCCTCGCTGCATTCCATCTTGTGGATTGCCTCCTGGCGGTGATCGGTTGCGGACACTCACAATGCCCTTCAAGGCCCCGGGGGGGTCGGCCCAGCAGACGTGCAGCGCCCGAATGACTTCGCCGGGCGTTTTCCGGCCTATTCTCACGAGCGATCTGCCCAAACCAGGATTGGTTTAGGCAGAACGCTCGTGAGAATTGGCCGGCGTAGGTCAGCCCTGCGGACAGCCCTGCTCTCCATGGCCCAGGGCCCTTTCTCGCCCAGGGCTTCTTGCTGCCGCCCCGAAATGGCACGGAAAAGAAGCGGCCCACCTGGGCACGCCGGCGCAGTGGAGCGTTCCCGGAGCAGAGTTGAAGGACGGGTGGTGGCCTGGTGTGCGCCTCCGTATTTCGGGTAGATCGGGCGGTCAAGGATGGGGATGACCTCATTTTGGTCATACAGGTTTATCACACTCTGAGCGTTGTCTGAAGCACCAGGAGGCGCCGATGGAGACTGCGTGGTTGGGAGATGCGTGGCTGCGGGACTAAGGGTTTCCAATATGGAGGCCATGAGGGACAGGACCCCGGAAGCGGAAGGTTGGGGAAGCAGGCGAGCGTTCCAGACCGGACTTTGTGATGGGCCAGGCCCCATGGTAGACCGCCAGGGATGGGACCCCCGCAGGTCGAGGATCCACGGGCGTTGTCCTCGCTGCATTCCATCTTGTGGAGTTCCTCCTGGCGGCGATCCGGTGCGGACACTCACAATGCCCTTCAAGGCCCCGGGGTGGGGCGGCCCAGCAGACGTGCAGCGCCCGAATGACTTCGCCAGGCGTTTTCCGGCCAATTCTCACGAGCGTTCTCCCAAACCAGGATTGGTTTGGGCAGAACGCTCGTGAGAATTGGCCGGCGTAGGTCAGTCCTGCGGACAGCCCTGCTCTCCATGGCCCAGGGCCCTTTATCGCCCAGGGCCCTTTCTCGCCCAGGGCTTGTTGCTGCCGCCCAGAAATGGCACGGAAAAGAAGCGGCCCAACTGGGCACGCCGGCGCAGTGGAGTGTTCCCGGCTCAGAGTTGAAGGACGGGTGGTGGACTGGTGTGCGCCTCCGTCTTTCAGGTAGATGGGGCGGCAAAGGATGGGGATGACCTCATTTTGGTGAACAGGTTTATCTCACTCTGAGGGTTGTCCGAAGCACCAGGGGACGCCGATGCAGACTGCGTGGTTGGGAGATGCGTGGCTGCGGGACTAAGGGTTTCCAATATGGAGGCCATGAGGGACAGGACCCCGAGAGCAGAAGGTTGGGGAGGCAGGTGAGCGTTCCAAACCGGACTTCGTGATGGGCCTGGCCCTATGGTAGAGCGCCAGGGATGGGACCCCCGCAGGTCGAGGATCCACGGGCGTTGTCCTCGCTGCATTCCATCTTGTGGATTGCCTCCTGGCGGTGATCGGTTGCGGACACTCACAATGCCCTTCAAGGCCCCGGGGGGGTCGGCCCAGCAGACGTGCAGCGCCCGAATGACTTCGCCGGGCGTTTTCCGGCCTATTCTCACGAGCGATCTGCCCAAACCAGGATTGGTTTAGGCAGAACGCTCGTGAGAATTGGCCGGCGTAGGTCAGCCCTGCGGACAGCCCTGCTCTCCATGGCCCAGGGCCCTTTCTCGCCCAGGGCTTCTTGCTGCCGCCCCGAAATGGCACGGAAAAGAAGCGGCCCACCTGGGCACGCCGGCGCAGTGGAGCGTTCCCGGAGCAGAGTTGAAGGACGGGTGGTGGCCTGGTGTGCGCCTCCGTCTTTCGGGTAGATCGGGCGGTCAAGGATGGGGATGACCTCATTTTGGTCATACAGGTTTATCACACTCTGAGCGTTGTCTGAAGCACCAGGAGGCGCCGATGGAGACTGCGTGGTTGGGAGATGCGTGGCTGCGGGACTAAGGGTTTCCAATATGGAGGCCATGAGGGACAGGACCCCGGAAGCGGAAGGTTGGGGAAGCAGGCGAGCGTTCCAGACCGGACTTTGTGATGGGCCAGGCCCCATGGTAGACCGCCAGGGATGGGACCCCCGCAGGTCGAGGATCCACGGGCGTTGTCCTCGCTGCATTCCATCTTGTGGAGTGCCTCCTGGCGGCGATCCGGTGCGGACACTCACAATGCCCTTCAAGGCCCCGGGGTGGGGCGGCCCAGCAGACGTGCAGCGCCCGAATGACTTCGCCAGGCGTTTTCCGGCCAATTCTCACGAGCGTTCTCCCAAACCAGGATTGGTTTGGGCAGAACGCTCGTGAGAATTGGCCGGCGTAGGTCAGTCCTTCGGACAGCCCTGCTCTCCATGGCCCAGGGCCCTTTATCGCCCAGGGCCCTTTCTCGCCCAGGGCTTGTTGCTGCCGCCCAGAAATGGCACGGAAAAGAAGCGGCCCAACTGGGCACGCCGGCGCAGTGGAGTGTTCCCTGCTCAGAGTTGAAGGACGGGTGGTGGACTGGTGTGCGCCTCCGTCTTTCAGGTAGATGGGGCGGCAAAGGATGGGGATGACCTCATTTTGGTGAACAGGTTTATCTCACTCTGAGGGTTGTCCGAAGCACCAGGGGACGCCGATGCAGACTGCGTGGTTGGGAGATGCGTGGCTGCGGGACTAAGGGTTTCCAATATGGAGGCCATGAGGGACAGGACCCCGAGAGCAGAAGGTTGGGGAGGCAGGTGACCGTTCCAAACCGGACTTCGTGATGGGCCTGGCCCTATGGTAGAGCGCCAGGGATGGGACCCCCGCAGGTCGAGGATCCACGGGCGTTGTCCTCGCTGCATTCCATCTTGTGGATTGCCTCCTGGCGGTGATCGGTTGCGGACACTCACAATGCCCTTCAAGGCCCCGGGGGGGTCGGCCCAGCAGACGTGCAGCGCCCGAATGACTTCGCCGGGCGTTTTCCGGCCAATTCTCACGACCGATCTGCCCAAACCAGGATTGGTTTAGGCAGAACGCTCGTGAGAATTGGCCGGCGTAGGGCAGCCCTGCGGACAGCCCTGCTCTCCATGGCCCAGGGCCCTTTCTCGCCCAGGGCTTCTTGCTGCCGCCCCGAAATGGCACGGAAAAGAAGCGGCCCACCTGGGCACGCCGGCGCAGTGGAGCGTTCCCGGAGCAGAGTTGAAGGACGGGTGGTGGCCTGGTGTGCGCCTCCGTCTTTCGGGTAGATCGGGCGGTCAAGGATGGGGATGACCTCATTTTGGTCATACAGGTTTATCACACTCTGAGCGTTGTCTGAAGCACCAGGAGGCGCCGATGGAGACTGCGTGGTTGGGAGATGCGTGGCTGCGGGACTAAGGGTTTCCAATATGGAGGCCATGAGGGACAGGACCCCGGAAGCGGAAGGTTGGGGAAGCAGGCGAGCGTTCCAGACCGGACTTTGTGATGGGCCAGGCCCCATGGTAGACCGCCAGGGATGGGACCCCCGAAGGTCGAGGATCCACGGGCATTGTCCTCGCTGCATTCCATCTTGTGGAGTGCCTCCTGGCGGCGATCCGGTGCGGACACTCACAATGCCCTTCAAGGCCCCGGGGTGGGGCGGCCCAGCAGACGTGCAGCGCCCGTATGACTTCGCCAGGCGTTTTCCGGCCAATTCTCACGAGCGTTCTCCCAAACCAGGATTGGTTTGGGCAGAACGCTCGTGAGAATTGGCCGGCGTAGGTCAGCCCTGCGGACAGCCCTGCTCTCCATGGCCCAGGGCCCTTTATCGCCCAGGGCCCTTTCTCGCCCAGGGCTTGTTGCTGCCGCCCAGAAATGGCACGGAAAAGAAGCGGCCCAACTGGGCACGCCGGCGCAGTGGAGTGTTCCCGGCTCAGAGTTGAAGGACGGGTGGTGGACTGGTGTGCGCCTCCGTCTTTCAGGTAGATGGGGCGGCAAAGGATGGGGATGACCTCATTTTGGTGAACAGGTTTATCTCACTCTGAGGGTTGTCCGAAGCACCAGGGGACGCCGATGCAGACTGCGTGGTTGGGAGATGCGTGGCTGCGGGACTAAGGGTTTCCAATATGGAGGCCATGAGGGACAGGACCCCGGAAGCAGAAGGTTGGGGAGGCAGGTGAGCGTTCCAAACCGGACTTCGTGATGGGCCTGGCCCTATGGTAGAGCGCCAGGGATGGGACCCCCGCAGGTCGAGGATCCACGGGCGTTGTCCTCGCTGCATTCCATCTTGTGGATTGCCTCCTGGCGGTGATCGGTTGCGGACACTCACAATGCCCTTCAAGGCCCCGGGGGGGTCGGCCCAGCAGACGTGCAGCGCCCGAATGACTTCGCCGGGCGTTTTACGGCCAATTCTCACGAGCGTTCTGCCCAAACCAGGATTCGTTTGGGCAGAACGCTCGTGAGAATTGGTCGGCGTAGGGCAGCCCTGCGGACAGCCCTGCTCTCCATGGCCCAGGGCCCTTTCTCGCCCAGGGCTTGTTGCTGCCGCCCCGAAATGGCACGGAAAAGAAGCGGCCCACCTGGGCACACCGGCGCAGTGGAGCGTTCCCGGAGTAGAGTTGAAGGACGGGTGGTGGCCTCGTGTGCGCCTCCGTCTTTCGGGTAGATCGGGCGGCCAAGGATGGGGATGACCTCATTTTGGTCATACAGGTTTATCACACTCTGAGCGTTGTCTGAAGCACCAGGAGGCGCCGATGGAGACTGCGTGGTTGGGAGATGCGTGGCTGCGGGACTAAGGGTTTCCAATATGGAGGCCATGAGGGACAGGACCCCGGAAGCGGAAGGTTGGGGAAGCAGGCGAGCGTTCCAGACCGGACTTTGTGATGGGCCAGGCCCCATGGTAGACCGCCAGGGATGGGACCCCCGCAGGTCGAGGATCCACGGGCGTTGTCCTCGCTGCATTCCATCTTGTGGAGTGCCTCCTGGCGGCGATCCGGTGCGGACACTCACAATGCCCTTCAAGGCCCAGGGGTGGGGCGGCCCAGCAGACGTGCAGCGCCCGAATGACTTCGCCAGGCGTTTTCCGGCCAATTCTCACGAGCGTTCTGCCCAAACCAGGATTGGTTTGGGCAGAACGCTCGTGAGAATTGGCAGGCGTAGGTCAGCCCTGCGGACAGCCCTGCTCTCCATGGCCCAGAGCCCTTTCTCGCCCAGGGCCCTTTCTCGCCCAGGGCTTGTTGCTGCCGCCCAGAAATGGCACGGAAAAGAAGCGGCCCAACTGGGCACGCCGGCGCAGTGGAGTGTTCCCGGCTCAGAGTTGAAGGACGGGTGGTGGACTGGTGTGCGCCTCCGTCTTTCAGGTAGATGGGGCGGCAAAGGATGGGGATGACCTCATTTTGGTGAACAGGTTTATCTCACTCTGAGGGTTGTCCGAAGCACCAGGGGACGCCGATGCAGACTGCGTGGTTGGGAGATGCGTGGCTGCGGGACTAAGGGTTTCCAATATGGAGGCCATGAGGGACAGGACCCCGAGAGCAGAAGGTTGGGGAGGCAGGTGAGCGTTCCAAACCGGACTTCGTGATGGGCCTGGCCCTATGGTAGAGCGCCAGGAATGGGACCCCCGCAGGTCGAGGATCCACGGGCGTTGTCCTCGCTGCATTCCATCTTGTGGATTGCCTCCTGGCGGTGATCGGTTGCGGACACTCACAATGCCCTTCAAGGCCCCGGGGGGGTCGGCCCAGCAGACGTGCAGCGCCCGAATGACTTCGCCGGGCGTTTTCCGGCCAATTCTCACGAGCGTTCTGCCCAAACCAGGATTGGTTTAGGCAGAACGCTCGTGAGAATTGGCCGGCGTAGGGCAGCCCTGCGGACAGCCCTGCTCTCCATGGCCCAGGGCCCTTTCTCGCCCAGGGCTTCTTGCTGCCGCCCCGAAATGGCACGGAAAAGAAGCGCCCCACCCGGGCACGCCGGCGCAGTGGAGCGTTCCTGGAGCAGAGTTGAAGGACGGGTGGTGGCCTGGTGTGCGCCTCCGCCTTTCGGGTAGATCGGGCGGCCAAGGATGGGGATGACCTCATTTTGGTCATACAGGTTTATCACACTCTGAGCGTTGTCTGAAGCACCAGGAGGCGCCGATGGAGACTGCGTGGTTGGGAGATGCGTGGCTGCGGGACTAAGGGTTTCCAATATGGAGGCCATGAGGGACAGGACCCCGGAAGCGGAAGGGTGGGGAAGCAGGCGAGCGTTCCAGACCGGACTTTGTGATGGGCCAGGCCCCATGGTAGACCGCCAGGGATGGGACCCCCGCAGGTCGAGGATCCACGGGCGTTGTCCTCGCTGCATTCCATCTTGTGGAGTGCCTCCTGGCGGCGATCCGATGCGGACACTCACAATGCCCTTCAAGGCCCCGGGGTGGGGCGGCCCAGCAGACGTGCAGCGCCCGAATGACTTCGCCAGGCGTTTTCCGGCCAATTCTCACGAGCGTTCTGCCCAAACCAGGATTGGTTTGGGCAGAACGCTCGTGAGAATTGGCCGGCGTAGGTCAGCCCTGCGGACAGCCCTGCTCTCCATGGCCCAGGGCCCTTTCTCGCCCAGGGCCCTTTCTCGCCCAGGGCTTGTTGCTGCCGCCCAGAAATGGCACGGAAAAGAAGCGGCCCAACTGGGCACGCCGGCGCAGTGGAGTGTTCCCGGCTCAGAGTTGAAGGACGGGTGGTGGACTGGTGTGCGCCTCCGTCTTTCAGGTAGATGGGGCGGCAAAGGATGGGGATGACCTCATTTTGGTGAACAGGTTTATCTCACTCTGAGGGTTGTCCGAAGCACCAGGGGACGCCGATGCAGACTGCGTGGTTGGGAGATGCGTGGCTGCGGGACTAAGGGTTTCCAATATGGAGGCCATGAGGGACAGGACCCCGGAAGCAGAAGGTTGGGGAGGCAGGTGACCGTTCCAAACCGGACTTCGTGATGGGCCTGGCCCTATGGTAGAGCGCCAGGGATGGGACCCCCGCAGGTCGAGGATCCACGGGCGTTGTCCTCGCTGCATTCCATCTTGTGGATTGCCTCCTGGCGGTGATCGGTTGCGGACACTCACAATGCCCTTCAAGGCCCCGGGGGGGTCGGCCCAGCAGACGTGCAGCGCCCGAATGACTTCGCCGGGCGTTTTACGGCCAATTCTCACGAGCGTAGTGCCCAAACCAGGATTCGTTTGGGCAGAACGCTCGTGAGAATTGGTCGGCGTAGGGCAGCCCTGCGGACAGCCCTGCTCTCCATGGCCCAGGGCCCTTTCTCGCCCAGGGCTTGTTGCTGCCGCCCCGAAATGGCACGGAAAAGAAGCGGCCCACCAGGGCACGCCGGCGCAGTGGAGCGTTCCCGGAGTAGAGTTGAAGGACGGGTGGTGGCCTCGTGTGCGCCTCCGTCTTTCGGGTAGATCGGGCGGCCAAGGATGGGGATGACCTCATTTTGGTCATACAGGTTTATCACACTCTGAGCGTTGTCTGAAGCACCAGGAGGCGCCGATGGAGACTGCGTGGTTGGGAGATGCGTGGCTGCGGGACTAAGGGTTTCCAATATGGAGGCCATGAGGGACAGGACCCCGGAAGCGGAAGGTTGGGGAAGCAGGCGAGCGTTCCAGACCGGACTTTGTGATGGGCCAGGCCCCATGGTAGACCGCCAGGGATGGGACCCCCGCAGGTCGAGGATCCACGGGCGTTGTCCTCGCTGCATTCCATCTTGTGGAGTGCCTCCTGGCGGCGATCCGGTGCGGACACTCACAATGCCCTTCAAGGCCCCGGGGTGGGGCGGCCCAGCAGACGTGCAGCGCCCGAATGACTTCGCCAGGCGTTTTCCGGCCAATTCTCACGAGCGTTCTGCCCAAACCAGGATTGGTTTGGGCAGAACGCTCGTGAGAATTGGCCGGCGTAGGTCAGCCCTGCGGACAGCCCTGCTCTCCATGGCCCAGAGCCCTTTCTCGCCCAGGGCCCTTTCTCGCCCAGGGCTTGTTGCTGCCGCCCAGAAATGGCACGGAAAAGAAGCGGCCCAACTGGGCACGCCGGCGCAGTGGAGTGTTCCCGGCTCAGAGTTGAAGGACGGGTGGTGGACTGGTGTGCGCCTCCGTCTTTCAGGTAGATGGGGCGGCAAAGGATGGGGATGACCTCATTTTGGTGAACAGGTTTATCTCACTCTGAGGGTTGTCCGAAGCACCAGGGGACGCCGATGCAGACTGCGTGGTTGGGAGATGCGTGGCTGCGGGACTAAGGGTTTCCAATATGGAGGCCATGAGGGACAGGACCCCGAGAGCAGAAGGTTGGGGAGGCAGGTGAGCGTTCCAAACCGGACTTCGTGATGGGCCTGGCCCTATGGTAGAGCGCCAGGAATGGGACCCCCGCAGGTCGAGGATCCACGGGCGTTGTCCTCGCTGCATTCCATCTTGTGGATTGCCTCCTGGCGGTGATCGGTTGCGGACACTCACAATGCCCTTCAAGGCCCCGGGGGGGTCGGCCCAGCAGACGTGCAGCGCCCGAATGACTTCGCCGGGCGTTTTCCGGCCAATTCTCACGAGCGTTCTGCCCAAACCAGGATTGGTTTAGGCAGAACGCTCGTGAGAATTGGCCGGCGTAGGGCAGCCCTGCGGACAGCCCTGCTCTCCATGGCCCAGGGCCCTTTCTCGCCCAGGGCTTCTTGCTGCCGCCCCGAAATGGCACGGAAAAGAAGCGCCCCACCCGGGCACGCCGGCGCAGTGGAGCGTTCCTGGAGCAGAGTTGAAGGACGGGTGGTGGCCTGGTGTGCGCCTCCGCCTTTCGGGTAGATCGGGCGGCCAAGGATGGGGATGACCTCATTTTGGTCATACAGGTTTATCACACTCTGAGCGTTGTCTGAAGCACCAGGAGGCGCCGATGGAGACTGCGTGGTTGGGAGATGCGTGGCTGCGGGACTAAGGGTTTCCAATATGGAGGCCATGAGGGACAGGACCCCGGAAGCGGAAGGGTGGGGAAGCAGGCGAGCGTTCCAGACCGGACTTTGTGATGGGCCAGGCCCCATGGTAGACCGCCAGGGATGGGACCCCCGCAGGTCGAGGATCCACGGGCGTTGTCCTCGCTGCATTCCATCTTGTGGAGTGCCTCCTGGCGGCGATCCGGTGCGGACACTCACAATGCCCTTCAAGGCCCCGGGGTGGGGCGGCCCAGCAGACGTGCAGCGCCCGAATGACTTCGCCAGGCGTTTTCCGGCCAATTCTCACGAGCGTTCTGCCCAAACCAGGATTGGTTTGGGCAGAACGCTCGTGAGAATTGGCCGGCGTAGGTCAGCCCTGCGGACAGCCCTGCTCTCCATGGCCCAGAGCCCTTTCTTGCCCAGGGCCCTTTCTCGCCCAGGGCTTGTTGCTGCCACCCAGAAATGGCACGGAAAAGAAGCGGCCCAACTGGGCACGCCGGCGCAGTGGAGTGTTCCCGGCTCAGAGTTGAAGGACGGGTGGTGGACTGGTGTGCGCCTCCGTCTTTCAGGTAGATGGGGCGGCAAAGGATGGGGATGACCTCATTTTGGTGAACAGGTTTATCTCACTCTGAGGGTTGTCCGAAGCACCAGGGGACGCCGATGCAGACTGCGTGGTTGGGAGATGCGTGGCTGCGGGACTAAGGGTTTCCAATATGGAGGCCATGAGGGACAGGACCCCGGAAGCAGAAGGTTGGGGAGGCAGGTGACCGTTCCAAACCGGACTTCGTGATGGGCCTGGCCCTATGGTAGAGCGCCAGGGATGGGACCCCCGCAGGTCGAGGATCCACGGGCGTTGTCCTCGCTGCATTCCATCTTGTGGATTGCCTCCTGGCGGTGATCGGTTGCGGACACTCACAATGCCCTTCAAGGCCCCGGGGGGGTCGGCCCAGCAGACGTGCAGCGCCCGAATGACTTCGCCGGGCGTTTTCCGGCCAATTCACACGAGCGTTCTGCCCAAACCAGGATTCGTTTGGGCAGAACGCTCGTGAGAATTGGTCGGCGTAGGGCAGCCCTGCGGACAGCCCTGCTCTCCATGGCCCAGGGCCCTTTCTCGCCCAGGGCTTGTTGCTGCCGCCCCGAAATGGCACGGAAAAGAAGCGGCCCACCTGGGCACGCCGGCGCAGTGGAGCGTTCCCGGAGTAGAGTTGAAGGACGGGTGGTGGCCTCGTGTGCGCCTCCGTCTTTCGGGTAGATCGGGCGGCCAAGGATGGGGATGACCTCATTTTGGTCATACAGGTTTATCACACTCTGAGCGTTGTCTGAAGCACCAGGAGGCGCCGATGGAGACTGCGTGGTTGGGAGATGCGTGGCTGCGGGACTAAGGGTTTCCAATATGGAGGCCATGAGGGACAGGACCCCGGAAGCGGAAGGTTGGGGAAGCAGGCGAGCGTTCCAGACCGGACTTTGTGATGGGCCAGGCCCCATGGTAGACCGCCAGGGATGGGACCCCCGCAGGTCGAGGATCCACGGGCGTTGTCCTCGCTGCATTCCATCTTGTGGAGTGCCTCCTGGCGGCGATCCGGTGCGGACACTCACAATGCCCTTCAAGGCCCCGGGGTGGGGCGGCCCAGCAGACGTGCAGCGCCCGAATGACTTCGCCAGGCGTTTTCCGGCCAATTCTCACGAGCGTTCTGCCCAAACCAGGATTGGTTTGGGCAGAACGCTCGTGAGAATTGGCCGGCGTAGGTCAGCCCTGCGGACAGCCCTGCTCTCCATGGCCCAGAGCCCTTTCTCGCCCAGGGCCCTTTCTCGCCCAGGGCTTGTTGCTGCCGCCCAGAAATGGCACGGAAAAGAAGCGGCCAAACTGGGCACGCCGGCGCAGTGGAGTGTTCCCGGCTCAGAGTTGAAGGACGGGTGGTGGGCTGGTGTGCGCCTCCGTCTTTCAGGTAGATGGGGCGGCAAAGGATGGGGATGACCTCATTTTGGTGAACAGGTTTATCTCACTCTGAGGGTTGTCCGAAGCACCAGGGGACGCCGATGCAGACTGCGTGGTTGGGAGATGCGTGGCTGCGGGACTAAGGGTTTCCAATATGGAGGCCATGAGGGACAGGACCCCGAGAGCAGAAGGTTGGGGAGGCAGGTGAGCGTTCCAAACCGGACTTCGTGATGGGCCTGGCCCTATGGTAGAGCGCCAGGAATGGGACCCCCGCAGGTCGAGGATCCACGGGCGTTGTCCTCGCTGCATTCCATCTTGTGGATTGCCTCCTGGCGGTGATCGGTTGCGGACACTCACAATGCCCTTCAAGGCCCCGGGGGGGTCGGCCCAGCAGACGTGCAGCGCCCGAATGACTTCGCCGGGCGTTTTCCGGCCAATTCTCACGAGCGTTCTGCCCAAACCAGGATTGGTTTAGGCAGAACGCTCGTGAGAATTGGCCGGCGTAGGGCAGCCCTGCGGACAGCCCTGCTCTCCATGGCCCAGGGCCCTTTCTCGCCCAGGGCTTCTTGCTGCCGCCCCGAAATGGCACGGAAAAGAAGCGGCCCACCCGGGCACGCCGGCGCAGTGGAGCGTTCCTGGAGCAGAGTTGAAGGACGGGTGGTGGCCTGGTGTGCGCCTACGCCTTTCGGGTAGATCGGGCGGCCAAGGATGGGGATGACCTCATTTTGGTCATACAGGTTTATCACACTCTGAGCGTTGTCTGAAGCACCAGGAGGCGCCGATGGAGACTGCGTGGTTGGGAGATGCGTGGCTGCGGGACTAAGGGTTTCCAATATGGAGGCCATGAGGGACAGGACCCCGGAAGCGGAAGGTTGGGGAAGCAGGCGAGCGTTCCAGACCGGACTTTGTGATGGGCCAGGCCCCATGGTAGACCGCCAGGGATGGGACCCCCGCAGGTCGAGTATCCACGGGCGTTGTCCTCGCTGCATTCCATCTTGTGGAGTCCCTCCTGGCGGCGATCCGGTGCGGACACTCACAATGCCCTTCAAGGCCCCGGGGTGGGGCGGCCCAGCAGACGTGCAGCGCCCGAATGACTTCGCCAGGCGTTTTCCGGCCAATTCTCACGAGCGTTCTGCCCAAACCAGGATTGGTTTGGGCAGAACGCTCGTGAGAATTGGCCGGCGTAGGTCAGCCCTGCGGACAGCCCTGCTCTCCATGGCCCAGGGCCCTTTATCGCCCAGGGCCCTTTCTCGCCCAGGGCTTGTTGCTGCCGCCCAGAAATGGCACGGAAAAGAAGCGGCCCAACTGGGCACGCCGGCGCAGTGGAGTGTTCCCGGCTCAGAGTTGAAGGACGGGTGGTGGACTGGTGTGCGCCTCCGTCTTTCAGGTAGATGGGGCGGCAAAGGATGGGGATGACCTCATTTTGGTGAACAGGTATATCTCACTCTGAGGGTTGTCCGAAACACCAGGGGACGCCGATGCAGACTGCGTGGTTGGGAGATGCGTGGCTGCGGGACTAAGGGTTTCCAATATGGAGGCCATGAGGGACAGGACCCCGGAAGCAGAAGGTTGGGGAGGCAGGTGAGCGTTCCAAACCGGACTTCGTGATGGGTTGGCCCTATGGTAGAGCGCCAGGGATGGGACCCCCGCAAGTCGAGGATCCACGGGCGTTGTCCTCGCTGCATTCCATCTTGTGGATTGCCTCCTGGCGGTGATCGGTTGCGGACACTCACAATGCCCTTCAAGGCCCCGGGGGGGTCGGCCCAGCAGACGTGCAGCGCCCGAATGACTTCGCCGGGCGTTTTCCGGGCAATTCTCACGAGCGTTCTGCCCAAACCAGGATTGGTTTGGGCAGAACGCTCGTGAGAATTGGCCGGCGTAGGGCAGCCCTGCGGACAGCCCTGCTCTCCATGGCCCAGGGCCCTTTCTCGCCCAGGGCTTGTTGCTGCCGCCCCGAAATGGCACGGAAAAGAAGCGGCCCACCTGGGCACGACGGCGCAGTGGAGCGTTCCCGGAGCAGAGTTGAAGGACGGGTGGTGGCCTGGTGTGCGCCTCCGTCTTTCGGGTAGATCGGGCGGTCAAGGATGGGGATGACCTCATTTTGGTCATACAGGGTTATCACACCTTGAGCGTTGTCTGAAGCACCAGGAGGCGCCGATGGAGACTGCGTGGTTGGGAGATGCGTGGCTGCGGGACTAAGGGTTTCCAATATGGAGGCCATGAGGGACAGGACCCCGGAAGCGGAAGGTTGGGGAAGCAGGCGAGCGTTCCAGACCGGACTTTGTGATGGGCCAGGCCCCATGGTAGACCGCCAGGGATGGGACCCCCGCAGGTCGAGGATCCACAGGCGTTGTCCTCGCTGCATTCCATCTTGTGGAGTGCCTCCTGGCGGCGATCCGGTGCGGACACTCACAATGCCCTTCAAGGCCCCGGGGTGGGGCGGCCCAGCAGACGTGCAGCGCCCTAATGACTTCGCCAGGCGTTCTCCGGCCAATTCTCACGAGCGTTCTGCCCAAACCAGGATTGGTTTGGGCAGAACGCTCGTGAGAATTGGCCGGCGTAGGTCAGCCCTGCGGACAGCACTGCTCTCCATGGCCCAGTGCCCTTTATCGCCCAGGGCCCTTTCTCGCCCAGGGCTTGTTGCTGCCGCCCAGAAATAGCACGGAAAAGAAGCGGCCCAACTGGGCACGCCAGCGCAGTGGAGTGTTCCCGGCTCAGAGTTGAAGGACGGGTGGTGGACTGGTGTGCGCCTCCGTCTTTCAGGTAGATGGGGCGGCAAAGGATGGGGATGACCTCATTTTGGTGAACAGGTTTATCTCACTCTGAGGGTTGTCCGAAGCACCAGGGGACGCCGATGCAGACTGCGTGGTTGGGAGATGCGTGGCTGCGGGACTAAGGGTTTCCAATATGGAGGCCATGAGGGACAGGACCCCGGAAGCAGAAGGTTGGGGAGGCAGGTGAGCGTTCCAAACCGGACTTCGTGATGGGCCTGGCCCTATGGTAGAGCGCCAGGGATGGGACCCCCGCAGGTCGAGGATCCACGGGCGTTGTCCTCGCTGCATTCCATCTTGTGGATTGCCTCCTGGCGGTGATCGGTTGCGGACACTCACAATGCCCTTCAAGGCCCCAGGGGGGTCGGCCCAGCAGACGTGCAGCGCCCGAATAACTTCGCCGGGCGTTTTCCGGCCAATTCTCACGAGCGTTCTGCCCAAACCAGGATTCGTTTGGGCAGAACGCTCGTGAGAATTGGTCGGCTAGGGCAGCCCTGCGGACAGCCCTGCTCTCCATGGCCCAGGGCCCTTTCTCGCCCAGGGCTTGTTGCTGCCGCCCCGAAATGGCACGGAAAAGAAGCGGCCCACCTGGGCACGACGGCGCAGTGGAGCGTTCCCGGAGCAGAGTTGAAGGACGGGTGGTGGCCTGGTGTGCGCCTCCGTCTTTCGGGTAGATCGGGCGGTCAAGGATGGGGATGACCTCATTTTGGTCATACAGGTTTATCACACTCTGAGCGTTGTCTGAAGCACCAGGAGGCGCCGATGGAGACTGCGTGGTTGGGAGATGCGTGGCTGCGGGACTAAGGGTTTCCAATATGGAGGCCATGAGGGACAGGACCCCGGAAGCGGAAGGTTGGGGAAGCAGGCGAGCGTTCCAGACCGGACTTTGTGATGGGCCAGGCCCCATGGTAGACCGCCAGGGATGGGACCCCCGCAGGTCGAGGATCCACGGGCGTTGTCCTCGCTGCATTCCATCTTGTGGAGTGCCTCCTGGCGGCGATCCGGTGCGGACACTCACAATGCCCTTCAAGGCCCCGGGGTGGGGCGGCCCAGCAGACGTGCAGCGCCCGAATGACTTCGCCAGGCGTTTTCCGGCCAATTCTCACGAGCGTTCTGCCCAAACCAGGATTGGTTTGGGCAGAACGCTCGTGAGAATTGGCCGGCGTAGGTCAGCCCTGCGGACAGCCCTGCTCTCCATGGCCCAGGGCCCTTTATCGCCCAGGGCCCTTTCTCGCCCAGGGCTTGTTGCTGCCGCCCAGAAATGGCACGGAAAAGAAGCGGCCCAACTGGGCACGCCGGCGCTGTGGAGTGTTCCCGGCTCAGAGTTGAAGGACGGGTGGTGGACTGGTGTGCGCCTCCGTCTTTCAGGTAGATGGGGCGGCAAAGGATGGGGATGACCTCATTTTGGTGAACAGGTTTATCTCACTCTGAGGGTTGTCCGAAGCACCAGGGGACGCCGATGCAGACTGCGTGGTTGGGAGATGCGTGGCTGCGGGACTAAGGGTTTCCAATATGGAGGCCATGAGGGACAGGACCCCGGAAGCAGAAGGTTGGGGAGGCAGGTGACCGTTCCAAACCGGACTTCGTGATGGGCCTGGCCCTATGGTAGAGCGCCAGGGATGGGATCCCCGCAGGTCGAGGATCCACGGGCGTTGTCCTCGCTGCATTCCATCTTGTGGATTGCCTCCTGGCGGTGATCGGTTGCGGACACTCACAATGCCCTTCAAGGCCCCGGGGGGGGTCGGCCCAGCAGACGTGCAGCGCCCGAATGACTTCGCCGGGCGTTTTCCGGCGAATTCTCACGAGCGTTCTGCCCAAACCAGGATTGGTTTGGGCAGAACGCTCGTGAGAATTGGCCGGCGTAGGGCAGCCCTGCGGACAGCCCTGCTCTCCATGGCCCAGGGCCCTTTCTCGCCCAGTGCTTCTTGCTGCCGCCCCGAAATGGCACGGAAAAGAAGCGGCCCACCTGGGCACGCCGGCGCAGTGGAGCGTTCCCGGAGCAGAGTTGAAGGACGGGTGGTGGCCTGGTGTGCGCCTCCGTCTTTCGGGTAGATCGGGCGGTCAAGGATGGGGATGACCTCATTTTGGTCATACTGGTTTATCACACTCTGAGCGTTGTCTGAAGCACCAGGAGGCGCCGATGGAGACTGCGTGGTTGGGAGATGCGTGGCTGCGGGACTAAGGGTTTCCAATATGGAGGCCATGAGGGACAGGACCCCGGAAGCGGAAGGTTGGGGAAGCAGGCGAGCGTTCCAGACCGGACTTTGTGATGGGCCAGGCCCCATGGTAGACCGCCAGGGATGGGACCCCCGCAGGTCGAGTATCCACGGGCGTTGTCCTCGCTGCATTCCATCTTGTGGAGTCCCTCCTGGCGGCGATCCGGTGCGGACACTCACAATGCCCTTCAAGGCCCCGGGGTGGGGCGGCCCAGCAGACGTGCAGCGCCCGAATGACTTCGCCAGGCGTTTTCCGGCCAATTCTCACGAGCGTTCTGCCCAAACCAGGATTGGTTTGGGCAGAACGCTCGTGAGAATTGGCCGGCGTAGGTCAGCCCTGCGGACAGCCCTGCTCTCCATGGCCCAGGGCCCTTTATTGCCCAGGGCCCTTTCTCGCCCAGGGCTTGTTGCTGCCGCCCAGAAATGGCACGGAAAAGAAGCGGACCAACTGGGCACGCCGGCGCAGTGGAGTGTTCCCGGCTCAGAGTTGAAGGACGGGTGGTGGACTGGTGTGCGCCTCCGTCTTTCAGGTAGATGGGGCGGCAAAGGATGGGGATGACCTCATTTTGGTGAACAGGTATATCTCACTCTGAGGGTTGTCCGAAACACCAGGGGACGCCGATGCAGACTGCGTGGTTGGGAGATGCGTGGCTGCGGGACTAAGGGTTTCCAATATGGAGGCCATGAGGGACAGGACCCCGGAAGCAGAAGGTTGGGGAGGCAGGTGAGCGTTCCAAACCGGACTTCGTGATGGGTTGGCCCTATGGTAGAACGCCAGGGATGGGACCCCCGCAGGTCGAGGATCCACGGGCGTTGTCCTCGCTGCATTCCATCTTGTGGATTGCCTCCTGGCGGTGATCGGTTGCGGACACTCACAATGCCCTTCAAGGCCCCGGGGGGGTCGGCCCAGCAGACGTGCAGCGCCCGAATGACTTCGCCGGGCGTTTTCCGGGCAATTCTCACGAGCGTTCTGCCCAAACCAGGATTGGTTTGGGCAGAACGCTCGTGAGAATTGGCCGGCGTAGGGCAGCCCTGCGGACAGCCCTGCTCTCCATGGCCCAGGGCCCTTTCTCGCCCAGGGCTTGTTGCTGCCGCCCCGAAATGGCACGGAAAAGAAGCGGCCCACCTGGGCACGACGGCGCAGTGGAGCGTTCCCGGAGCAGAGTTGAAGGACGGGTGGTGGCCTGGTGTGCGCCTCCGTCTTTCGGGTAGATCGGGCGGTCAAGGATGGGGATGACCTCATTTTGGTCATACAGGGTTATCACACTTTGAGCGTTGTCTGAAGCACCAGGAGGCGCCGATGGAGACTGCGTGGTTGGGAGATGCGTGGCTGCGGGACTAAGGGTTTCCAATATGGAGGCCATGAGGGACAGGACCCCGGAAGCGGAAGGTTGGGGAAGCAGGCGAGCGTTCCAGACCGGACTTTGTGATGGGCCAGGCCCCATGGTAGACCGCCAGGGATGGGACCCCCGCAGGTCGAGGATCCACGGGCGTTGTCCTCGCTGCATTCCATCTTGTGGAGTGCCTCCTGGCGGCGATCCGGTGCGGACACTCACAATGCCCTTCAAGGCCCCGGGGTGGGGCGGCCCAGCAGACGTGCAGCGCCCGAATGACTTCGCCAGGCGTTTTCCGGCCAATTCTCACGAGCGTTCTGCCCAAACCAGGATTGGTTTGGGCAGAACGCTCGTGAGAATTGGCCGGCGTAGGTCAGCCCTGCGGACAGCCCTGCTCTCCATGGCCCAGGGCCCTTTCTCGCCCAGGGCCCTTTCTCGCCCAGGGCTTGTTGCTGCCGCCCAGAAATGGCACGGAAAAGAAGCGGCCCAACTGGGCACGCCGGCGCAGTGGAGTGTTCCCGGCTCAGAGTTGAAGGACGGGTGGTGGACTGGTGTGCGCCTCCGTCTTTCAGGTAGATGGGGCGGCAAAGGATGGGGATGACCTCATTTTTGTGAACAGGTTTATCTCACTCTGAGGGTTGTCCGAAGCACCAGGGGACGCCGATGCAGACTGCGTGGTTGGGAGATGCGTGGCTGCGGGACTAAGGGTTTCCAATATGGAGGCCATGAGGGACAGGACCCCGGAAGCAGAAGGTTGGGGAGGCAGGTGAGCGTTCCAAACCGGACTTCGTGATGGGCCTGGCCCTATGGTAGAGCGCCAGGGATGGGACCCCCGCAGGTCGAGGATCCACGGGCGTTGTCCTCGCTGCATTCCATCTTGTGGATTGCCTCCTGGCGGTGATCGGTTGCGGACACTCACAATGCCCTTCAAGGCCCCAGGGGGGTCGGCCCAGCAGACGTGCAGCGCCCGAATAACTTCGCCGGGCGTTTTCCGGCCAATTCTCACGAGCGTTCTGCCCAAACCAGGATTCGTTTGGGCAAAACGCTCGTGAGAATTGGCCGGCGTAGGGCAGCCCTGCGGACAGCCCTGCTCTCCATGGCCCAGGGCCCTTTCTCGCCCAGGGCTTGTTGCTGCCGCCCCGAAATGGCACGGAAAAGAAGCGGCCCACCTGGGCACGCCGGCGCAGTGGAGCGTTCCCGGAGCAGAGTTGAAGGACGGGTGGTGGCCTGGTGTGCGCCTCCGTCTTTCGGGTAGATCGGGCGGCCAAGGATGGGGATGACCTCATTTTGGTCATAATGGTTTATCACACTCTGAGCGTTGTCTGAAGCACCAGGAGGCGCCGATGGAGACTGCGTGGTTGGGAGATGCGTGGCTGCGGGACTAAGGGTTTCCAATATGGAGGCCATGAGGGACAGGACCCCGGAAGCGGAAGGTTGGGGAAGCAGGCGAGCGTTCCAGACCGGACTTTGTGATGGGCCAGGCCCCATGGTAGACCGCCAGGGATGGGACCCCCGCAGGTCGAGGATCCACGGGCTTTGTCCTCGCTGAATTCCATCTTGTGGAGTGCCTTCTGGCGGCGATCCGGTGCGGACACTCACAATGCCCTTCAAGGCCCCGGGGTGGGGCGGCCCAGCAGACGTGCAGCGCCCGAATGACTTCGCCAGGCGTTTTCCGGCCAATTCTCACGAGCGTTCTGCCCAAACCAGGATTGGTTTGGGCAGAACGCTCGTGAGAATTGGCCGGCGTAGGTCAGCCCTGCGGACAGCCCTGCTCTCCATGGCCCAGGGCCCTTTCTCGCCCAGGGCCCTTTCTCGCCCAGGGCTTGTTGCTGCCGCCCCGAAATGGCACGGAAAAGAAGCGGCCCAACTGGGCACGCCGGCGCAGTGGAGTGTTCCCGGCTCAGAGTTGAAGGACGGGTGGTGGACTGGTGTGCGCCTCCGACTTTCAGGTAGATGGGGCGGCAAAGGATGGGGATGACCTCATTTTGGTGAACAGGTTTATCTCACTCTGAGGGTTGTCCGAAGCACCAGGGGACGCCGATGCAGACTGTGTGGTTGGGAGATGCGTGGCTGCGGGACTAAGGGTTTCCAATATGGAGGCCATGAGGGACAGGACCCCGGAAGCAGAAGGTTGGGGAGGCAGGTGACAGTTCCAAACCGGACTTCGTGATGGGCCTAGCCCTATGGTAGAGCGCCAGGGATGGGACCCCCGCAGGTCGAGGATCCACGGGCGTTGTCCTCGCTGCATTCCATCTTGTGGATTGACTCCTGGCGGTGATCGGTTGCGGACACTCACAATGCCCTTCAAGGCCCCGGGGGGGTCGGCCCAGCAGACGTGCAGCGCCCGAATGACTTCGCCGGGCGTTTTCCGGCCAATTCTCACGAGCGTTCTGCCCAAACCAGGATTGGTTTGGGCAGAACGCTCGTGAGAATTGTCCGGCGTAGGGCAGCCCTGCGGACAGCCCTACTCTCCATGGCCCAGGGCCCTTTCTCGCCCAGGGCTTGTTGCTGCCGCCCCGAAATGGCACGGAAAAGAAGCGGCCCACCTGGGCACGCCGGCGCAGTGGAGCGTTCCCGGAGCAGAGTTGAAGGACTGGTGGTGGCCTGGTGTGCGCCTCCGTCTTTCGGGTAGATCGGGCGGTCAAGGATGGGGATGACCTCATTTTGGTCATACAGGTTTATCACACTCTGAGCGTTGTCTGAAGCACCAGGAGGCGCCGATGGAGACTGCGTGGTTGGGAGATGCGTGGCTGCGGGACTAAGGGTTTCCAATATGGAGGCCATGAGGGACAGGACCCCGGAAGCGGAAGGTTGGGGAAGCAGGCGAGCGTTCCAGACCGGACTTTGTGATGGGCCAGGCCCCATGGTAGACCGCCAGGGATGGGACCCCCGCAGGTCGAGGATCCACGGGCGTTGTCCTCGCTGCATTCCATCTTGTGGAGTGCCTCCTGGCGGCGATCCGGTGCGGACACTCACAATGCCCTTCAAGGCCCCGGGGTGGGGCGGCCCAGCAGACGTGCAGCGCCCGAATGACTTCGCCAGGGGTTTTCCGGCCAATTCTCACGAGCGTTCTGCCCAAACCAGGATTGGTTTGGGCAGAACGCTCGTGAGAATTGGCCGGCGTAGGTCAGCCCTGCGGACAGCCCTGCTCTCCATGGCCCAGGGCCCTTTCTCGCCCAGGGCCCTTTCTCGCCCAGGGCTTGTTGCTGCCGCCCCGAAATGGTACGGAAAAGAAGCGGCCCAACTGGGCACGCCGGCGCAGTGGAGTGTTCCCGGCTCAGAGTTGAAGGACGGGTGGTGGACTGGTGTGCGCCTCCGACTTTCAGGTAGATGGGGCGGCAAAGGATGGGGATGACCTCATTTTGGTGAACAGGTTTATCTCACTCTGAGGGTTGTCCGAAGCACCAGGGGACGCCGATGCAGACTGTGTGGTTGGGAGATGCGTGGCTGCGGGACTAAGGGTTTCCAATATGGAGGCCATGAGGGACAGGACCCCGGAAGCAGAAGGTTGGGGAGGCAGGTGACAGTTCCAAACCGGACTTCGTGATGGGCCTAGCCCTATGGTAGAGCGCCAGGGATGGGACCCCCGCAGGTCGAGGATCCACGGGCGTTGTCCTCGCTGCATTCCATCTTGTGGATTGACTCCTGGCGGTGATCGGTTGCGGACACTCACAATGCCCTTCAAGGCCCCGGGGGGGTCGGCCCAGCAGACGTGCAGCGCCCGAATGACTTCGCCGGGCGTTTTCCGGCCAATTCTCACGAGCGTTCTGCCCAAACCAGGATTGGTTTGGGCAGAACGCTCGTGAGAATTGTCCGGCGTAGGGCAGCCCTGCGGACAGCCCTACTCTCCATGGCCCAGGGCCCTTTCTCGCCCAGGGCTTGTTGCTGCCGCCCCGAAATGGCACGGAAAAGAAGCGGCCCACCTGGGCACGCCGGCGCAGTGGAGCGTTCCCGGAGCAGAGTTGAAGGACGGGTGGTGGCCTGGTGTGCGCCTCCGTCTTTCGGGTAGATCGGGCGGTCAAGGATGGGGATGACCTCATTTTGGTCATACAGGTTTATCACACTCTGAGCGTTGTCTGAAGCACCAGGAGGCGCCGATGGAGACTGCGTGGTTGGGAGATGCGTGGCTGCGGGACTAAGGGTTTCCAATATGGAGGCCATGAGGGACAGGACCCCGGAAGCGGAAGGGTGGGGAAGCAGGCGAGCGTTCCAGACCGGACTTTGTGATGGGCCAGGCCCCATGGTAGACCGCCAGGGATGGGACCCCCGCAGGTCGAGGATCCACGGGCGTTGTCCTCGCTGCATTCCATCTTGTGGAGTGCCTCCTGGCGGCGATCCGGTGCGGACACTCACAATGCCCTTCAAGGCACCGGGGTGGGGCGGCCCAGCAGACGTGCAGCGCCCGAATGACTTCGCCAGGAGTTTTCCGGCCAATTCTCACGAGCGTTCTGCCCAAACCAGGATTGGTTTGGGCAGAACGCTCGTGAGAATTGGCCGGCGTAGGTCAGCCCTGCGGACAGCCCTGCTCTCCATGGCCCAGGGCCCTTTATCGCCCAGGGCCCTTTCTCGCCCAGGGCTTGTTGCTGCCGCCCAGAAATGGCACGGAAAAGAAGCGGCCCAACTGGGCACGCCGGCGCAGTGGAGTGTTCCCGGCTCAGAGTTGAAGGACGGGTGGTGGACTGGTGTGCGCCTCCGTCTTTCAGGTAGATGGGGCGGCAAAGGATGGGGATGACCTCATTTTGGTGAACAGGTTTATCTCACTCTGAGGGTTGTCCGAAGCACCAGGGGACGCCGATGCAGACTGCGTGGTTGGGAGATGCGTGGCTGCGGGACTAAGGGTTTCCAATATGGAGGCCATGAGGGACAGGACCCCAGAAGCAGAAGGTTGGGGAGGCAGGTGACCGTTCCAAACCGGACTTCGTGATGGGCCTGGCCCTATGGTAGAGCGCCAGGGATGGGATCCCCGCAGGTCGAGGATCCACGGGCGTTGTCCTCGCTGCATTCCATCTTGTGGATTGCCTCCTGGCGGTGATCGGTTGCGGACACTCACAATGCCCTTCAAGGCCCCGGGGGGGTCGGCCCAGCAGACGTGCAGCGCCCGAATGACTTCGCCGGGCGTTTTCCGGCCAATTCTCACGAGCGTTCTGCCCAAACCAGGATTTGTTTGGGCAGAACGCTCGTGAGAATTGGTCGGCGTAGGGCAGCCCTGCGGACAGCCCTGCTCTCCATGGCCCAGGGCCCTTTCTCGCCCAGGGCTTGTTGCTGCCGCCCCGAAATGGCACGGAAAAGAAGCGGCCCACCTGGGCACGCTTGCGCAGTGGAGCGTTCCCGGAGCAGAGTTGAAGGACGGGTGGTGGCCTGGTGTGCGCCTCCGTCTTTCGGGTAGATCGGGCGGTCAAGGATGGGGATGACCTCATTTTGGTCATACAGGTTTATCACACTCTGAGCGTTGTCTGAAGCACCAGGAGGCGCCGATGGAGACTGCGTGGTTGGGAGATGCGTGGCTGCGGGACTAAGGGTTTCCAATATGGAGGCCATGAGGGACAGGACCCCGGAAGCGGAAGGTTGGGGAAGCAGGCGAGCGTTCCAGACCGGACTTTGTGATGGGCCAGGCCCCATGGTAGACCGCCAGGGATGGGACCCCCGCAGATCGAGGATCCACGGGCGTTGTCCTCGCTGCATTCCATCTTGTGGAGTGCCTCCTGGCGGCGATCCGGTGCGGACACTCACAATGCCCTTCAAGGCCCCGGGGTGGGGCGGCCCAGCAGACGTGCAGCGCCCGAATGACTTCGCCAGGCGTTTTCCGGCCAATTCTAACGAGCGTTCTGCCCAACCCAGGATTGGTTTGGGCAGAACGCTCGTGAGAATTGGCCGGCGTAGGTCAGCCCTGCGGACAGCCCTGCTCTCCATGGCCCAGGGCCCTTTATCGCCCAGGGCACTTTCTCGCCCAGGGCTTGTTGCTGCCGCCCCGAAATGGCACGGAAAGAAGCGGCCCAACTGGGCACGCCGGCGCAGTGGAGTGTTCCCGGCTCAGAGTTGAAGGACGGGTGGTGGACTGGTGTGCGCCTCCGCCTTTCAGGTAGATGGGGCGGCAAAGGATGGGGATGACCTCATTTTGGTGAACAGGTTTATCTCACTCTGAGGGTTGTCCGAAGCACCAGGGGACGCCGATGCAGACTGCGTGGTTGGGAGATGCGTGGCTGCGGGACTAAGGGTTTCCAATATGGAGGCCATGAGGGACAGGACCCCGGAAGCAGAAGGTTGGGGAGGCAGGTGAGCGTTCCAAACCGGACTTCGGGATGGGCCTGGCCCTATGGTAGAGCGCCAGGGATGGGATCCCCGCAGGTCGAGGATCCACGGGCGTTGTCCTCGCTGCATTCCATCTTGTGGATTGCCTCCTGGCGGTGATCGGTTGCGGACACTCACAATGCCCTTCAAGGCCCCGGGGGGGGTCGCCCCAGCAGACGTGCAGCGCCCGAATGACTTCGCCCGGCGTTTTCCGGCCAATTCTCACGAGCGTTCTGCCCAAACCAGGATTCGTTTGGGCAGAACGCTCGTGAGAATTGGTCGGCGTAGGGCAGCCCTGCGGACAGCCCTGCTCTCCATGGCCCAGGGCCCTTTCTCGCCCAGGGCCCTTTCTCGCCCAGGGCTTGTTGCTGCCGCCCAGAAATGGCACGGAAAAGAAGCGGCCCACCCGGGCACGCCAGCGCAGTGGAGCGTTCCCGGAGCAGAGTTGAAGGACGGGTGGTGGCCTGGTGTGCGCCTCCGTCTTTCGGGTAGATCGGGCGGTCAAGGATGGGGATGACCTCATTTTGGTCATACAGGTTTATCACACTCTGAGCGTTGTCTGAAGCACCAGGAGGCGCCGATGGAGACTGCGTGGTAGGGAGATGCGTGGCTGCGGGACTAAGGGTTTCCAATATGGAGGCCATGAGGGACAGGACTCCGGAAGCAGAAGGTTGGGGAGGCAGGTGAGCGTTCCAAACCGGACTTCGTGATGGGCCTGGCCCTATGGTAGAGCGCCAGGGATGGGACCCCCGCAGGTCGAGGATCCACGGGCGTTGTCCTCGCTGCATTCCATCTTGTGGATTGCCTCCTGGCGGTGATCGGTTGCGGACACTCACAATGCCCTTCAAGGCCCCAGGGGGGTCGGCCCAGCAGACGTGCAGCGCCCGAATAACTTCGCCGGGCGTTTTCCGGCCAATTCTCACGAGCGTTCTGCCCAAACGAGGATTCGTTTGGGCAGAACGCTCGTGAGAATTGGCCGGCGTAGGGCAGCCCTGTGGACAGCCCTGCTCTCCATGGCCCAGGGCCCTTTCTCGCCCAGGGCTTGTTGCTGCCGCCCCGAAATGGCACGGAAAAGAAGCGGCCCACCTGGGCACGCCGGCGCAGTGGAGCGTTCCCGGAGCAGAGTTGAAGGACGGGTGGTGGCCTGGTGTGCGCCTCCGTCTTTCGGGTAGATCGGGCGGTCAAGGATGGGGATGACCTCATTTTGGTCATACTGGTTTATCACACTCTGAGCGTTGTCTGAAGCACCAGGAGGCGCCGATGGAGACTGCGTGGTTGGGAGATGCGTGGCTGCGGGACTAAGGGTTTCCAATATGGAGGCCATGAGGGACAGGACCCCGGAAGCGGAAGGTTGGGGAAGCAGGCGAGCGTTCCAGACCGGACTTTGTGATGGGCCAGGCCCCATGGTAGACCGCCAGGGATGGGACCCCCGCAGGTCGAGGATCCACGGGCGTTGTCCTCGCTGAATTCCATCTTGTGGAGTGCCTCCTGGCGGCGATCCGGGCGGACACTCACAATGCCCTTCAAGGCCCCGGGGTGGGGCGGCCCAGCAGACGTGCAGCGCCCGAATGACTTCGCCAGGCGTTTTCCGGCCAATTCTCACGAGCGTTCTGCCCAAACCAGGATTGGTTTGGGCAGAACGCTCGTGAGAATTGGCCGGCGTAGGTCAGCCCTGCGGACAGCCCTGCTCTCCATGGCCCAGGGCCCTTTATCGCCCAGGGCCCTTTCTCGCCCAGGGCTTGTTGCTGCCGCCCCGAAATGGCACGGAAAAGAAGCGGCCCAACTGGGCACGCCGGCGCAGTGGAGTGTTCCCGGCTCAGAGTTGAAGGAAAGGTGGTGGACTGGTGTGCGCCTCCGACTTTCAGGTAGATGGGGCGGCAAAGGATGGGGATGACCTCATTTTGGTGAACAGGTTTATC